>NC_090646.1:160141353-160788853 GCF_040937935.1 Hyperolius riggenbachi
ATGTGTAAAAATACACCCCAAAACACATTATACTACATCTCCCGAGTACGGCGATACCACATGATTGGCACTTTTTTGCAGCCTAACTGCGCTAAGGGGCCCAAAGTCCAATGAGTACCTTTAGGATTTCACAGGTCATTTTTGTTTCAAGACTACTCCTCACGGTTTAGGGCCCCTAAAATGCCAGGGCAGTATAGGAACCCCACAAATGACCCCATTCTAGAAAGAAGACACCCAAACGTATTCCGTTAGGAGTATGGTGAGTTCATAGAAGATTTTATTTTTTGTCACAAGTTAGCGGAAAATGACACTTTGTGAAAAAAAACAATTAAAATCAATTTCCGCTAACTTGTGACAAAAAAATAAAAACTTCTATGAACTCACCATACTCCTAACGGAATACCTTGGGGTGTCTTCTTTCTAAAATGGGGTCATTAGTGGGGTTCCTATACTGCCCTGGCATTTTAGGGGCCCTAAACCGTGAGGAGTAGTCTTGAAACAAAAATGACCTGTGAAATCCTAAAGGTACTCATGGGACTTTGGGCCCTTTAGCGCAGTTAGGGTGCAAAAAAGTGCCACACATGTGGTATCGCCATACTCGGGAGAAGTAGTACAATGTGTTTTGGGGTGTATTTTTACACATACCCATGCTGGGTGGGAGAAATACCGCTGTAAATGGACAATTGTGTGTAAAAAAATCAAAAGATTGTCATTTACAGAGGTGTTTCTCCCACCCAGCATGGGTATGTGTAAAAATACACCCCAAAACACATTGTACTACTTCTCCCAAGTACGGTGATACCACATGTGTGGCACTTTTTTGCACCCTAACTGCGCTAAAGGGCCCAAAGTCCAATGAGTACCTTTAGGATTTCACAGGTCATTTTGAGAAATTTCGTTTCAAGACTACTCCTCAAGGTTTAGGGCCCCTAAAATGCCAGGGCAGTATAGGAACCCCACAAATGACCCCATTTTAGAAAGAAGACACCCCAAGGTATTCCGTTAGTAGTATGGCGAGTTCATAGAAGATTTTATTTTTTGTCACAAGTTAGCGGAAATTGATTTTAATTGTGTTTTTTCACAAAGTGTCATTTTCCGCTAACTTGTGACAAAAAATAAAATCTTCTATGAACTCACCATACTCCTAATGGAATACCTTGGGGTGTCTTCTTTCTAAAATGGGGTCATTTGTGGGGTTCCTATACTGCTCTGGCATTTTAGGGGCCCTAAACCGTGAGGAGTAGTCTTGAAACGAAATTTCTCAAAATGACCTGTGAAATCCTAAAGGTACTCATGGGACTTTGGGCCCTTTAGCGCAGTTAGGGTGCAAAAAAGTGCCACACATGTGGTATCGCCGTACTCAGGAGAAGTAGTATAATGTGTTTTGGGGTGTATTTTTACACATACCCATGCTGAGTGGGAGAAAGATCTCTGTAAATGGACAATTGTGTGTAAAAAAAATTAACAAATTGTCATTTACAGAGATATTTCTCCCACCCAGCATGGGTATGTGTAAAAATACACCCCAAAACACATTATACTACTTCTCCTGAGTACGGCAATACCACATGTGTGGCACTTTTTTGCAGCCTAACTGCGCTAAGGGGTCCAAAGTCCAATGAGCACCTTTAGGCTTTACAGGGGTGCTTACAATTTAGCACCCCCCAAAATGTTAGGACAGTAAACACACCCCACAAATGACCCCATTTTGGAAAGTAGACCCTTCAAGGTATTCAGAGAGGGGCATGGTGAGTCCGTGGCAGATTTCATTTTTTTTTGTCGCAAGTTAGAAGAAATGGAAACTTTTTTTTTTTTTTTCACAAAGTGTCATTTTCCGTTTACTTGTGACAAAAAAATAATATCTTCTATGAACTCACTATGCCTCTCAGTGAATACTTTGGGATGTCTTCTTTCCAAAATGGGGTCATTTGGGGGGTATTTATACTATCCTGGAATTCTAGCCCCTCATGAAACATGACAGGGGGTCAGAAAAGTCATAGATGCTTGAAAATGGGAAAATTCACTTTTTGCACCATAGTTTGTAAACGCTATAACTTTTACCCAAACCAATAAATATACACTGAATGGGTTTTTTTTTTTATCAAAAACATGTTTGTCCACATTTTTCGCACTGCATGTATACAGAAATTTTACTTTATTTGAAAAATGTCAGCACAGAAAGTTAAAAAAATCATTTTTTTGCCAAAATTCATGTCTTTTTTGATGAATATAATAAAAAGTAAAAATCGCAGGAGCAATCAAATAGCACCAAAAGAAAGCTTTATTAGTGACAAGAAAAGGAGCCAAAATTCATTTAGGTGGTAGGTTGTATGAGCGAGCAATAAACCGTGAAAGCTGCAGTGGTCTGAATGGAAAAAAAGTGGCCGGTCCTTAAGGGGTAGAAAGCCCTAGGTCCTCAAGTGGTTAAGGATGTAATGAAAAGTAGAAATGGAGGATACTATGCAAATAATAATACACAGGAAATTTTAGCAATGTTTATAATAGAGGTTTGACTATCTTCATTTTCTGGTATACTAGGACGGTGTCCACATTATGTCTAGCAAGTTATAAAATTGAATTAGCTGATTCTGGTGCCATATGACCTGAATTGAATTGGTGGCAGGGGTCTTGGGGCAAAAATGTAGGTATTCATATTGTAATTATCTTTCCCATGCATATGGGAATTGCAGTTAGCCTAAACAAGAATCTTGGGTATCACACATCTACAATTTAGTTTATTATTTAAGAACAAGTTCATAAACGCTCTACCCCCATAATAACACATACCAGTCGGTGCAGGATCTAGAGAGCCAGTCCTTTAGCACAAATCGTAGAGAAAGGATCCGCAAACCAGACTTGGCTCAGTGAAAAAATGTCCGTTCTTTATTAGAAATATCCACATGACAGAAAAATGTGCAATAAAATCACAGGATCGACTAACGCGTGTCGGGCTTACAATCTGCCCTTAATCATAGTCAAAGTGAACCTGTCAAGGAAGCGACTTATAAATGGCTGTGAGGGATGACTACACCCCTCTCAAGCCAACAGCCAGGTCCTTGAAGGGAAACATTACATACAATTAAATAAAAACAAGCTTACAGTTTATAAAATATTACAAAAATGTATAAAAAAGTAAAAGTAATGTAAAAAGAGATGACCACTGGAACTATAATGTTATTATAGGAAATATCAAAAAGAGAAAGCAAATACAAAAACAAAAGGGTACTATGTCAGTCAGTAATCATACACTAAGTTCAAATCCCACCTTTTATTTAAGCCTAGGGGTGTACGAGTACCTAACCTATGGATCCAGTAAGCCTCTCGTTTTAACAGGAGTCTCTGGATGTCACCTCCTCTGGTGGGACAGGTGACTCGTTCCACTCCCTGGAAGCTAAACGATTTTAGGTTTCCTTTATGTACAGTTTCAAAATGTTTAGAAACTGCTGATTTTTGAAATGTGTTCCAATGTGTGCCACAGTAGTGCTCAGCTATTCGTGCTCTTAGGTTGCGAGTGGTGCAACCCACATATTGAATCTTGCACTCTAGGCAAGATATGACATAGATCGTATGTTTCGTGTCACAATTCACATATTGCTTAATGGGAAAACTAGTATTGAAAGAATAAGAGGGCACTGTAATTCCCCGTTTGTGGCAATGACAATATTTGCAGGTCTGGTAGCCGCAGGGATATGAACCCACTGTGGCTAGCCATGTAGGGGTATGTGATGAGGAAGGGGACCTAAAGAGGCTAGGAGAAAGGATAGAGCCCAGAGTTCTGGCCTTTCTGGCAGAAAAACGCCATCCGCCATCAAGAACTTTTTTGAGTTTGGGATCTGAATGTAAAACTGGGAGGTATTTTCTCACAATGTTGGTAATTTTTGTAAATTCCAAACTATATTCTGTGACGAAGGTGACTTTATCAGTGCTACCTCCCTCCCGTCTCGCAGTCCCCAGTAGATCTGATCGTGTTTTCTTGGTTCCTTTTATGCGTCCTAATTCCAATTGTCTGTTTGTGTATCCCCTCTGTCTAAGTCTGTATTCCACCTGATCAAATTCAGATTGTAGATCACATGGATTGGAACAGTTGCGGGCTGCTCTAATGAACTCTCCTGTCGGAATAGCATTTATGGTATGTTTGGGATGACATGAATTTGCAAGTAAAATTGAATTGCCTGCTGTGGCCTTACGAAAAGTGCGTGTAGAAACTGAACGAGATGTAGAATCGCTAAGCAAGGTTAAATCAAGATAATCAATCTTATCAATGTTTGAATTCATTGTAAACACAAGATTCAATTGGTTTTGATTGACATAAGCCAGGAATTCCTCCAGGAGGCCCGGAGGACCCCCCCACACCAACAACAAATCGTCAATGAATCTCCCATACCATATGATATGGGAGGCATAAGGGTTAGAATCTCCAAAGATGCGGAGCTCCTCCCACCACCCCATGTAGAGGTTGGCGAGAGAGGGGGAAAATTTAGCCCCCATAGAAGCTCCGCACCTCTGGAGAAAAAACCTAGAATCAAACATAAAATAGTTGTGTGTGAGGAGGTACTCGACGGCCTCCAGGAGAAAAGCCCGCAAAGACACGTCAAACGTAGAATATTTAATGAGATGAAATTCGAGAGCTTGAAGAGCTCGTTCGTGTGGAATCGATGAATACAACGCGGCGACATCCAAGGTCGCCCATGTATATCCATCGTCCCACACAAAATCTTTAAAACTGGAGAGAACATGGCGGGTGTCCTGTAAATACCCGGGTAACCTGAGAACCCCTACATGGCTAGCCACAGTGGGTTCATATCCCTGCGGCTACCAGACCTGCAAATATTGTCATTGCCACAAACGGGGAATTACAGTGCCCTCTTATTCTTTCAATACTAGTTTTCCCATTAAGCAATATGTGAATTGTGACACGAAACATACGATCTATGTCATATCTTGCCTAGAGTGCAAGATTCAATATGTGGGTTGCACCACTCGCAACCTAAGAGCACGAATAGCTGAGCACTACTGTGGCACACATTGGAACACATTTCAAAAATCAGCAGTTTCTAAACATTTTGAAACTGTACATAAAGGAAACCTAAAATCGTTTAGCTTCCAGGGAGTGGAACGAGTCACCTGTCCCACCAGAGGAGGTGACATCCAGAGACTCCTGTTAAAACGAGAGGCTTACTGGATCCATAGGTTAGGTACTCGTACACCCCTAGGCTTAAATAAAAGGTGGGATTTGAACTTAGTGTATGATTACTGACTGACATAGTACCCTTTTGTTTTTGTATTTGCTTTCTCTTTTTGATATTTCCTATAATAACATTATAGTTCCAGTGGTCATCTCTTTTTACATTACTTTTACTTTTTTATACATTTTTGTAATATTTTATAAACTGTAAGCTTGTTTTTATTTAATTGTATGTAATGTTTCCCTTCAAGGACCTGGCTGTTGGCTTGAGAGGGGTGTAGTCATCCCTCACAGCCATTTATAAGTCGCTTCCTTGACAGGTTCACTTTGACTATGATTAAGGGCAGATTGTAAGCCCGACACGCGTTAGTCGATCCTGTGATTTTATTGCACATTTTTCTGTCATGTGGATATTTCTAATAAAGAACGGACATTTTTTCTCTGAGCCAAGTCTGGTTTGCGGATCCTTTCTCTACGATTAGTTTATTATTTGTAAGAAAGTAACAGGGTGACTTTATTTAAGGTGAGATGTCAAGAATAACAAGGGAGCAAGTGTGGCAGGTCAGATCCTCCATGTGACTTCATCAAGCATAATCCCACGTTTCACAAACCTTAAGTTTAGCTTTAATAAGTTCAGTACATGTGGGGAAGTGGCAGGTTCATTTTAAGGTCATTTGCCAGTATATCTCAGTAGAGCAACTCTCTCTCTCTCTCTCTCTCTCTGCTTCATGATTAGGTTTCACGAACCACAAAAACTAATTCTCCAAACGGTTACTATTGTGTCCCTCGGTCTCTCTAGGATTCACATTCAATCACAGCTTGTCGAGAACGTTCTTTGTCCTTCCACTTGTCTTGTTTGGAAACACAACATGTCCAGTCAGCAATTAGATAGCTCAGAAAACATTACTTCATTCTGTCATGCCAGGGAATTTAATTATCCCCTGCGCTGCTTACTATAATCTGTACACTGTGAGTGCTGCAGCCATATTCACACAGTCACCAACAATACGACTTCCCCGTTTCAAACACATTTCCCTATGCGTGCCAGTCCGTCTTCTGTAAATGTTTACTTTTTGTGTATTTAAAACACAAAAGCAGAAGCAGCACGATATAAAGACACAATAACAAGGAAGATTGCTGAAGCCACTCTGCAGTTGTTCAGAGTCCAGTTTGTTTTTACTGCCATATCTTCTTAACAGTTAACTGAAAATTGCTTGCAAAAAAAGAACTGCTCATGTTGCTTATACAGGCTAACATTGTTTTCGCTTTTCGCTTGTTCTGAACTGTAGTTGCTACAGAAGGAATACTGATAGAGAAACAACTTGAGAGGCCTACCTGGGCTTCACATCTGCAATTGTGTAAACAGAAAATCGTAGCATGCAAACTAGTCAATAAGCTGAAGATTGCTTTTCATCTCAGTGTGAAAGTCAGTGGGAAACATTCTTATCCTATCAAATCAGATCCGTTACTGAAAAAAAATCTATGTGCGGTGTTAGGTAGGAGATAATCTTTTCATCTCACAAGATATGAGCATTCCAGACTGAAGATGATTAAGTTAATGGGGCTGTGCAGTTAATGTGGACCTATAAATACTTTGCTTACTTAACCTTTTCACCTCGAAGGGTTTTTCCTCTCAAAAAACCAGAGCAATTTTCACCTGTCAGCGCTCCTTCCATTCATTCACCTATAACTTTATTATTACTTATCACAATGAAACAATCTATATCTTGTTTTTTTCGCCACTGATTAGGCTTTCTTTGCGGGGTACTTATTGCTAAGAATTATTTTATTCTAACTCAGTTTTAATGGTAATAATAAGAAAACAAATTAAAAAATTCATTATTTCTCAGTTTTTTGGCCATTATAGTTTCAGAATAAAACATGCAACCGTAATTAAAACCCACACATTTTATTTGCCCATTTGTATTGGTTATTGCAACGTTTAAAACTTTTCCCTAGTGCAATGTATGGCGCCAATATTTTATTTGGAAATAAAGGTGCATTTTTTAAGTTTTGCGTCTCTCCCTATTACAAGCCCATAATTTATAAAGTAATTGTAGTGTACAGCTTTTGTATACATATTAAAAAAGTTCAGTCCCTAAGGTAACTATTTATGTATTTTTTTATTTGTAATTTTTTTTTTTAATTAAAAAAAATAAAAAATAAAAAAATGGTAACTTTAGGGGAGTGTGGGTGGTCAGGGGTTAATTAAAAAAAAAAGTAACTAGGGATGATAAACTGAAAAATAAAAAAGGGGGATGTAATATTATAATTTGGCCACAAGATGTCCTCAGTGGTTACTTCAGCTCCGTACTGTTAGTACGGAATTGGAAGCACTACGCGCACAGGATTCATAAATGGCAGAGCCATTTGAATAGATGGCTGCAGCCATTCACACGGGGAATTAGATCAATGAATGGGATTTGTTTTCCCATTTATTGATCTAGCGGAGGGCGATCGGTGGTAATGAGCGGCAGTAACAAGTGCGGGGGGTGGGAGGTGGGGGGGCGAGCGAGGGGCATGGCGGGAGGGATGTAGTAGCTATGCCCCTGCACAGAGTTGTGGCATTTTGCAGGGACATAGTTACTCATCCCGGGGGAGGTAAAAAGTGGGATAAAACTGACATACCATTCAATTAAAAAAAAAATCCTACTTTTTTTTATACCAATACAGATACCATATTTGCTTTTGTGCACAAGTAATATTTTCTTTTTACAAATCACAAGTTTTCAAAGTAAAGTTTATCTGCTCTGAAAGCTGCAATTGCATTTTCTTGCATAACTGCTGTAATTATATGTTAAAATCTATTTAGTGATCACTTCCCAGCTCTCTGCTTCTACTGCAGAGAGAGCTCATTTTAAGCACAGGTAGGAATGCAGTAGACAAAGGGATGTAAACAAAAGTTAATGTTATCACCTCTTCAGAGGCATCCAGAAGCTCCCCACTTAAGCAAATAGCTTTTCACTGCAGAACAAAGTGCTGTGTTTAACTGTTTGAATGATGTTATGCTACAAACTTTTTGTGGTAGTAAATCTGATGCTGTGAATAATCTTTTAGAGCAGAGAAGAAATGTTGAGTTTCAGACCACTTTAGCGCCACAGAAACAAGTCTGATATGGAAAGGGATCAATGTTAAGATATAACAATGTATACTTTACTTAGGAAATAGATTTTTCTTCTAGGCTCACTCCTAATCTTAATGCCACTGCTGTGGAAGTACCAGTCTGTTGCTGCAGTTCTGTCCACATTATTCTCTCCTGCTGACCGACGACAGCTCTTACCTGAATGATTATATGCCTTCTTATTTGGGCAGAGGATGGGGAGAAAGTGTAATGTTAGTGATAACATCATTGCACCTTTATCCATTACCCTCAGGGATAGAGTAATGCCATGAAGCTACCACCTCACAAGGAAGAGAGCCAGGGTCAGAGATGTGGGGACCATAAGGGCTTTGCACGTCCGCTAAATGGTCTCTGGCAAAGTTGTTTGATTGAAGCCACCTCTGTTGAGAATCTAGCGAGTGTACTGCAGTACACAGATGTGATTGAGGTGTCATTGAGAGATCTGGAGTGCCAGGGTGGTGTCAGATATAGCTACTTCATCAGCTTTTGTTACCATTTGCAAAAATTGTCAGTATGGGCAGCAAGCCAATCAGGATAAGGCACTGCTGGAATGGCAGACTAATGCAGGGTGGAAAGCAAGCTAGTTGAAGCAGTTGAGCTGCAGGGGATCATGATCAGTGGGACACATCTGTGGCGATCAACAGGACACAGCAGGGTTGTCTCCAGGGTAAGCAAGAGACAGCTTAACCACTTGAGGACCCACCCTTTACCCCCCCTTAAGGACCAGCGCTGTTTTAGCTGATCTGTGCTGGGTGGGCTCTGCAGCCCCCAGCACAAATCAGGGTGCAGGCAGAGTGACCAGATCGCCCCCCTTTTTTCCCCACTAGGGGGATGATGTGCTGGGGGGGGTCTGATCGCTCCTGTCTGCCGGGTGTTGCGGGGGGGGGGGGGGCACCTCAAAGCCCCCCTCCGCGGCGAAATCCACCCCCTCCCTCTCCTACCTGGCCCCCCCTGGTGAACCGGGCTGCACAGGACGCTATCCGTCCTGTGCAGCCAGTGACAGGCTGTCCCCTGTCACATGGCGGTGATCCCCGGCCGCTGATTGGCCGGGGATCGCCGTTCTGCCTTACGGCGCTGCTGCTGCGCAGCACCGTACAATGTAAACAAAGCGGATTATTTCCGCTTGTGTTTACATTTAGCCTGCGAGCCGCCATCGGCGGCCCGCAGGCTATTCACGGAGCCCCCCGCCGTGAATTGACAGGAAGCAGCCGCTCGCGCGAGCGGCTGCTTCCTGATTAATCAGCCTAGAGCTGGGACGCAATACTGCGTCGCTGGTCCTGCAGCTGCCACTTTGCCGACGCACGGTATAAGCATGCAGTCGGCAAGTGGTTAATGTAGTCATAACAGCTGTGGATCAGCAGGATACTATAAAAGGTATCAAAAAGCAGAAGAGAGCACAACAGTAGAACCTGCTGCCTAAGGGAGGCGCGCATGTGTGCTGTCTTATAATTATAACTATTTATGATGCGGAGCTAAAAGTGGCACAACACTGGATCATCTCAGCTGAGCACAGGTGGCGAGAATAATTCTTCTCCTTGTTTCTTTCACTCCACTGGGCTCCCACCTCCGTAGCAACAGGACCAATGGCTAGCCTGCAGGTTAACGATACATCTGTACAGCTGTTAGCTTGAAACTTTTGCCCAAGGGATCAAGTTACATTCCCTGCAGTTGATGGTCCTTGGATGTATGTACGAGGCTCCCGGCTATTCAGGTACAGCCACTCCAATTTCCAGGGGAAACATGGAATCAGTGACGTGATGTTGTCTGCCAGCTAACAATATCCTGTCTGTTTAAGGGCTTTAACCGCTAAACTACGGCTCCACGCCAATTGGTGTGAGCAGTGCGGCAGCCCCAGGACCACTCCACACCAATTGGAGTGAAGTACCAGGGGAAGGGATTGCAGGGATTGCATTCTCCGATGCACGCATCTCCGCATGAATGACTGAGCTCCACCCCGCCATCAGTCTCCCAGTGGCGATTGCTGCTAGGAGAATGTTAGACGACGAAACCGCTGTCTATTTACTATGTACATCACTGCGATCTACGGCAGTGCTGTACTGGGGACAGCCGTGTGACACGGCTGTCCCCCTGGGAGGCACTACAGCGATCCGCTGTCATAGGCTGAAGCCAGCCGATCGCACTGATTGGCTGGCAGGGAGAGGGAGGGAGGGAGGGATGGGGAGAGATTACAAAAATGATAAAAAAAAAAATAACATTATTTACTTTAAAAAAATACAATAGATATTTATTTTAAAAAAATAAACATCCTGGGAGAGATTATTGCCCACCAACAGAAAGCTCTGTTGGTGGGCAGAACAGGGGGGGGGGGTATCACTTGTGTGCTAAATTGTACGACCCTGCAGTGAGCCCTTAACGCTACAGTGGCACATTTTGTAAAAAAAATGGTCTTGTCACTAGGGAGGTTTAACACCGTGGTCTTCAAGAGGTCAAACAACATAGGAAGAGATTTATAAAGCCAACATGACTTAGGAACTAATCCACCTACAGCACAAAGTAATCTACTACATGTGAACCAACTGGTGAGCACAATTTACCATTTATGATGGATTAGCAATAATAAAATATACAAAAAGAAGACATGGTTTATGGCACTTTTCAGTCTGGCATAACTAGTAGCGGTGGAAAGGGAGACGACTGGTTGTTGCCATTTTTGCTGCTCCCATTTTTCAATGAGGAAGGAGCAACAATCCGGGAAAATTTCCCCTGGCAATGTCTCTATGCATGACTTGGTGTTCTGATATGAACACAGCATCACTTCGCAGCTGTTCACTTCACACTCACTTTGAGGCTGGCACACACTAAACAATATTTTTAATGGAACAGAGCTAAGACTTGATTGAAGCATTTAATCTAATGAGAATCTGCTAAAATTGAAAGCAGCTTCAATCAGTGGTGCAGCTACAGAACTCTGGGCTCTGATGTGAAATTTGGACCAGCTCTCTCACCTTAACACTGCTTTCCATCTCCTCACAACATAGCTCAGCTTCCCAAAATTAAACACAATCCTCAATTAAAAAGAAATTGGAGCTCAATAATTAACATTAACACGGCAAAAATAATATTATCCACTTGTATAGTATATTTGCCATTTTAGGTATGTGTCTGACCTTTGTGGTTGGAAGGATTAGACTTAAGCTAACTTTAAAATGGCTACCAAGTGCCCCCAGAAAAAGGTACTACGGTAAGTAGCCAGTTGTCTCCAGTTAAAATAATTTTGTAGCCAGAAGCCCTCAAATAATTATGTAGACACGTGCACCCGATGAAATAATTATGTAGACTCCCAGATACAAAAATGTAATGACTTGTTTCAGCCAGGACTTTCAAATATGACATCTACAAAATCTATCTTCCGGTATCCAAGGCAATACATATATGACAGAACTCAGGAGTTTCCAAGGAGATAGGTTTAGTTGAAATCAGTTAATAGAAAGAAGATATTAAATATTGAGGTTTGGAAGAACTTTTTGAAAATATGGTTGTAGAAAACAAGAGGTTAAATAACTTACTGAGTAGATCTCAGGGAAGTGGTTGTTGGAAAAGTGACTTTTCTCTAAACTAATAAATAAATAGTTGTAGGAAAGAGAAAATGCAGCTTGTGACACTGAGGTGCTGAGTAATCAATGTATTTCACCTGACACAGCATTCCCTGGTGGGGATATCACTTCTAGATTTGCACTCAGAGAGCTGAAAAAGCTCTCAGGAGTCTGTGGAAAAGTATTGACCTGTAAAACATTCCATCTCGCCAGTAAACAAATAAATAAATTAGAATGCTGTTGAACACAAGTGCTGGGTCTTGCTTAAGGTCAGACGTGAAGTAAGGGTGAAACATTGTGCTGAAACTTCACAGTAGAAACCATAAATACTGTAAATGTGTAAAACGTAATCTGCAATTATAGTAATGTGGAAAATACCTCTGCTCGTTCTTTAACTGCCTTGTTCAACTTCTTATTTTACAATGGACATTGTTTACTAAATCATCTCTAGTGATCCTCAAGTCATCCATAAAAACCTGAACTAGATGCGTAAATGGAATATTGTTTGTCCTTAGGGGATCAAAGAGTGCTCACCTTGTCTGAATAGTGGAGCCTCATGGAGGCTGCTAAACAGTTAAAAAAAATCAGTTGCTTGATTGCAGTCATATACATTTTTCTCCAGTGAGCATTTTCTTTTTTTTTTTTCTTTTCTTTTTTTTTTTATGGACTGTCCTGAAATGATTAAAAAATGTTATGCAGGTGAACAGAGGCGCCAAAAGGATAAAATGAAGCTAAATGAGCTTAAAAACCAAATTCTTGGTAAATAGAGGAGGTAGTGGTGGACTTACCTCCTCCAAGTAGACACACAACGACTGTAGTAAAGACAGTCAATATATTTTATTTATGAACTCCAAATATGCACCGCGTTTCGCCGGTTTGATCCCGCTTCATCAGGCAATAACAACGGAGCAATAGCATATGTGGTCAGTAGAAGAGCCAGGCACCTGCATGCTGTATCCACAGTTTTTGCTGTGGATATGGCATGCAGCAGCAGCCACAAAGCCAATGCTAGTCACTCCTTACACACACTTATAGGGTTTAGGGAGCTGGCTTTCTTCCTGGGAACCCCCACCTCCAGAAGTGTTCGTAACGAATGACTCTCCCCCGCTGGCCATGGCAGGAATATCCTGTATATCTGAGGAGGCTTTGAGTTGTCAGATACCCCTAACTTCTTTTTTAATCTTGTAACCGTTTTGAAAACTTGTGCTAAAAGCATTGTGAATAAAAGGATAACATTACATAGAAGCACTCCTCCTTTTTTGTCTTACAGCTCTTCTGTGGTTGGGCAATTGCTCCTTTTACATCATACAGAAATCTGTACTCAGGCTACCTAAACCTGACCTTAATTATTGCCCTATTTTGCAAAGTTGGCACCCCACTTGTGCACTGCACATCTCTGATCCCTATGGCCATTTTGGTTACTGTTAATTAGGGATGGACAATGAAATGCTTGAAATTGACCAATTGAATGAAACCAAGGTGGGATTATATTTGTCTATTTTAAAGCTGCTTACATTTGCATTAAACTTTGCACAATTCTGCGTCAACTCGGAGTTGTTTGAATTTCATTGACCATGCATTCGGCTAATGACTGTTTTTCTCACTCTTTGTTCCATTGACATTTATTACTGTTTTATTTGCCTGGAAGCAGCAGATTTGGGCGCATGAGACAAGTGGACAAAAAGGGCGCCCCATTCACTCCCATTATAAATATCGTTTAATGGGCGCCGAACAGGGAAAAAAAGGCGCTGGAGATTATTAATGTTTTAACAAAGGCGCTGGAGATTATTAACGTTTTAACAAACGCCGCCCGGAGATTTTTAAGGATTTATAACTATGTTTGTGATGATTTAACTTTACAAAATGAGCCCGTGACGAATAACGTTTATAAAGATACTAAATCACTATTTCTAAAACATTTCTAAAACATTATTATCCACCCCAAAAAATTATTTACATTTTTTTATTTACATTTTTTATTTATTAATGTCTGTAAAACATTATTATCCATAGGGGGTCTTAGGTTTAGGCACCACCAGGGGGGTCTTAGGTTTAGGCACCAACAGGGGGGTCTTAGGTTTAGGCACCAACAGGGGGGTCTTAGGTTTAGGCACCAACTGGGGGGTCTTAGGTTTAGGCACCAACAGGGGGGTCTTAGGTTTAGGCACCAACAGGGGGGTCTTAGGTTTAGGCACCAATAGGGGGGTCTTAGGTTTAGGCACCAATAGGGGGGTCTTAGATTTAGGCACCAATAGTGGGGTCTTAGGTTTAGGCACCAACAGGGGGGTCTTAGGTTTAGGCACCAATAGGGGGTCTTAGGTTTAGGCACCAACTGGGGGGTCTTAGGTTTAGGCACCAACAGGGAGGTCTTAGGTTTAGGCACCAATAGGGGGGTCTTAGGTTTAGGCACCAACAGGGGGTCTAGGGGTCAGGGATAGGTACAGGGAGAGTTTTTAACAAACGTAAATATAAGTTTCAGTTTACAAACAGGGAAGATTAACGTTTTAAGAATTGCCGAACTCATACACATTATTTAGTGATTTATAAATTTTTAAAACACTATTTCTAAACGAAATTCTACACAATATTTCTATAAACGATAATACTGTTTATCGTTTACACCACGCGCCCTTTTTTCCCGACGCCCTTTTTTGATGTACGCTATTTGCCCATGTAGCCATTGTTCACTGTAGTGACTTGGAGGGTGTAGGAGGCTTTGGTCCGGACGCTGTAAGCTTTTTTCCTGAACTGTCTCTCAGGAGATGCTTTCTTCTTATTTACAAAATACATTTTCAACCCCTAGCAAATTAAAAAGTATTAAAGCTCTTTTTGCTTGCAGTGTCCAGATTGATAAGATGTGAAAACATCTCCTGTAGGAAAACTTAGAAGTATAGTTTATTTAACCAGGACCTTTATGTCAACAGAACGCGAAGACTGAAGGTGGCCACTAACAATCCAAGCAAAAAATTGTACGAGCGATCAGATCATTCTGATCAGATGTGAAATATCGTAATACATCATTCACTGCACTATCAACAAACCAAACTTTCCTATCTATCAACCAATAAGAAAATCCAAATTTTGGTTCACCAAAAATCCAATCAGACGACTGTTTTTATAATCATTCGTAATTGATTATGCCCATCAACAGAAATTATTTACAACCAATCCGTTCGAACTTTTTTTTGCTAGAAATTGAACCGTTAGTGGCCACCTTTAGGTGAAGATGCTCCTATATATCTTTAAATATCTACAGTGTATCATTCACCAATTTAAAGCATACCCAAGGGGAACCTAAGGACAACAAACAAGATACTTAGCTTTGAAAAACAAAGTATCTGGGTCATCCAGAGGTTTCCCGTGTCCTCCTCAAGGCCGCTACCTCTACCCAGGACCATCTTGAAGCTTTCATTCATGATCTTTGCTGTGCACAAGCGGGACCATGCTGCACCTGAGGGGGTGCAACCCTGCCTGCGCAGTAGCATGGAGCCACTTGTCCATAGGTGGCTCTGGCTTACTGAGCAGGTGTGGCCATACTTGCTCAGTGCAGCCGCATTTGTGCATGAGGAGCAGCATGACAACGTAATATACAGTACTATTATTATTAAATATTTATATAGCACTGACATCTTCCACAGTGCAGTACAGAGTATATTGTCTTGTCACTAACTGTCCCTCAGGGGGACCCACAATCTAACCCCTACCATAGTCATATTTCTATGTATACTGTATATCGTAGTCTAGGGCTAATTTAGGGGAAAGCCAATTAACTTATGTGTGTGTTTTTGGATGAGGAGGAAACCAGAGTGCCCAGCGGAAACCCACGTAGACACGGAGAGAACATACAAGCTCCGTGCAGATAGTGCCGGCTGGGATCCAGAACATCTGGGTATTCGACATATCCAGCTCTTGACAGAAAATGTTCCGGGGGTCTGCACGCAGGAACGCTGGAGACCAGGTGGACGTAGGAAGCCTTTGCAGAATCCAGAGGCATCCCTCTTCTTAGATGACTATCTGTTTTTTGTTTTTTTTTCCATTTTTTTTGCCTTGGGTGCACTTTAACTTTGGGTGCCATATTAGTCACAGGGGCAAGTAAATATTGTTATCTTCTTTCTCATTGCCTCCTGTTTGCTGAGGACAAAAACACAACTCACCTGCACCAGGAAATGGCAGTTACATTTTACTGCATAAAATGCAGTGAAAGCCAGCAAATAAAGTTGTGTGGTAATTCTTGCACTTACCCTTGCGAGACTTGTCCCCGTTGGAACTTTGTAAGGCACATATTTTCTGTAGATATGGCCAACTCTGGCACAAGGGACATCAAACATTTGTCCTCCACACATCCATACCTAAAAAAGGCAGGAAAATAAAAATAAAATATTATTATTGATTTATAAAGCGCCAACATATTCCATGACGCTGTACAAAGTAAGAAACAAACATAGGGTACATAATAATACAGACAATGGTATACACCAATATACAAAATACAGAGTTGGTACAAAATACAGAATCGGTACAAAGTACAGAATTGGTCAAAACAGTAACAAAATTAAAATTAATAAATGTGTAACAAAATCCAAGACACTAAAGGGTGAGAGAGCCCTGCCCTTGTGAGCTTACAATCTAAATATAAACCAGAGTCTTTTGTGCCAGCGTTAATAATGTCTTTATGTCTATGCTGTACGCAGAAATAGGAGTAAAGTATTATGGTGTGGATAAAACAAAAAAACAAAGCAGCTTTTTAGCAGCACCTGTAGCCAGTTATGACATCTCTATCATACATGATATTCACAGGAAGATTAGTAACACAGATGTATATGTCCCCGGTGTCTCATACACGCATGGAAACAGTGCTTCCAGTGGGTCTGCTGTCACTTGTAAGCTGCTCTGTTTGTGCATGTTGATATCACTAGACTTATTGAAGATCATATTCTCAGAGAGGTTTTTAAGCTCCCCAAGTCCCCCACGAGCTGTAGCTTTGTGTATGAATAGTGGCTATCCAATAACAATGCCCCTGGCAAGAAACCAATTCAAGTCATTTTGTCTCTGAAGTGACAGCAGCTTTGTTGAGGGATAGCAGTCCAGAATGATTACATATTGTAAAAATAATGTTCCTCTGTTTCTCAAAGCACGTTTTTTATATCAGCTGTTTAGTTTAAATACTCCAATTTTTTTTTAAACAATGATCTATTGGACAGCTGGGATCAATACTGCTTAAATATCAATTCATCCATCTGTAAGTGTCACATTTTCTCATTTTAGTATTTTATGTTTTTGTATCATGGCTGGCCATGATTTCTGTTACTTCCAGGCATACTCAGGAATGTTCTCTGCAGGTTGTTTCATCTTTGTGGAAAATAGCATGGTGTGGTCCAGTCTTAGAAATGGGAGTGATACAGATGCGTGCTCTGTGTTAACATTAGACAAGTTGCTCCATATATTTCTTTAACAACATTTGTCGAAAGTCTTTAACCACTTGAGGACCGTGGGCTTACATCCCCCTAGTGACGAGGCTATTTTTCAGTAATTATGCCACTGCAGTTTTAAGGCCTTGCCGCAGGGCCATACAACTCAGCACACAAGTGACCCCCCCCCCCTTTTCAGCCCACCAACATAACTTTCTGTTGGTGGGCTGTGATCGCTACCAGGATGTTTATTTATTTATTTATTTTTACAAATATTTATTGTATTATTTTATTAATAAATACATAAACTTATTTTCCTTTTATTTGTGTAACCCTCCCTCTCTCTCCCATCAGCCAGCCTATGACAGCGATTGGCTGTCATAGACATCAGCCTATTACAGCGGATTGCTCCTGTCTCCCCCAGTACAGCGCTGCAGTGGATCGCAGTGCTGTACACTGTAAATAGATGGCAGTTTCCCCGTCTGACAGTCTCCTATGGAAGACTGCGCACCAATGCGCAGAGAGATGCGCACATGATCGCCTGCGAAGGCCCATCCCAGGACTTGATGCCAATCGGAATTAGGCAGTCCTGGAGCTGCTGCCACAATCACGCCCATCGCCATGATACAGTCGTCCAGTTGTTAAACTTTCCATGTCTTCATCAAGTATGCATGCATTACTCAGTTCCATGGGAGCATTTAATAGATAGTGTAATGGTTAAGAGTTCTGCCTCTGCCATACTAGACCTGGGTTCAAACCTTGGCTCTTCCTGTTTCAGTAAGCCAGCATGTTTCAGCAAGCCATTAGTAAAGAGTTACTGGGCAACACTGATACTGTCTACTGAATACGCTCTAGTGGCTGACTCACAAGTGCTTTGAGTCAGACAGGAGAAAGGCGCTATACAAATACTGAATTATCATTATTATTATCTACTTTATCGTGCTTAACAAAGAAATGTAAGGCCAATAGACACTTAGAATAATGGTGATCTAAAATGATTGTTTTTGATCATTTTTGGAGCCTTTCCCCATTCAAAAACAATGTTCACCTCTCTGCTGACCAGCGCTATATAAAGGAGAGGGAGTGTACGGATAGTAGTAAGGTGCCAACGCCTGTGGTGGTAAATAAGAAATATTAATTGGGCATTGCATTCCAGCATGCCAGATTGCTAACAGACAACTCATGGCAATTTTACCGATTTTTACTCCAATTAGGTAGTGAGCATTAGATAAATCACAAATCGCATAACTTAGGTAACGCACATTATACAAATAATGTAATCTGCATGATACTGGTAACAAGAAGTTGCACTATTTGTGCAACACTTACTACGTAATTGTATGTACTAGTAAAATAGATCATATATGCTATCTGCATGGTGCAATTTTACCACAGTTTGCTGAATATGTTCCAAATAATAATTGAGTGTTGGGGGACACCTACTATACACATTGAAAAGGAGACCGAAATTATCTTTTGAAAAGCCTTTGTATGGGTCTTTAGGCTTTCAAAGGTTTGCAAGAAAACTCTGTAGTTAGTCAGAGGGCTGGGACCTACTAAGGGCTCAGCCATACTATAAGCGCTTTTCTGAGCACTTGTGATTGATTAGCTTTCGGGGCACTTTTTAAAAATCTCTCCCATTCACTTTCATTAAAGTCGTTGTAAAACTCAGCATATGCAATTGTGGCGATTTTTACGCAATTTTTACCATGATATTAATGAAAGGGAATGGGATCGATTTTTAAAAAGCTAATCAATCACAAGAAAAGCGCTTATAGTTTAGCTGAGCCTTCAGAGTGCTTTAACAGTGCGTGTCATTCGCCAGTGATTGGCAAAAGTCTATGGCTATCATTCATAAAGCATTTCCGCATGCGGAAATGCGTAAAACAGCTGACTTTACCGAACATTCGGCAAAGTCAGCATTTATAAAGGCTCTTTCCGCATGAAAAAATGACACTACCGAGCAGAGTGATAAATCACCGCCTTGTGAATTGATTATCGGAACAAATGTATCAAAATGTTAATTCATAAAGATCACCGCAAGCGGTGTGAGGTCGGGAAGTACCGCTCCCTCTGATGTGGCAATACCAATGTAAGTGAATGGAGACACACAGACCTCCCAGGCAGTTGCAGCAGAGCGGAACACGGAGAAATGTATCAACTCTGCAGCTTCCGTGTCTCCGCAAGCCTACCGCCAGCCTAGTTTGGGGAATCTCCGCACTGCTACCGCACATGGATACTTTTTTTATGAATGCCCACCCAGAAGTCTAAAACACCGGCAGCGGTGGTTTCCCGCATTGATTCCCCTTACCGACAGCTCCTTTATGAACGATAGCCTATGCCAGTGGATCCCTTTGGTGGTGGTCCCACTAGTGATTGTAGAATACAGCAGTAGCCAAATTACGATAGCTCTGGGAATCTCTGTGAAATTGCAGCACCTTCAAGATTTAGCAAATTGCGGGTGCTTTGAAATTGCTGCCTGGAGCCTCTAGTGGGTCCCAGCACTTAAAGCTTGTTCACACATAGATATTTAAACCAATTAAAATAAATGCCAGAACAGTCAGTGAAGAATTTTGAAAAAGTTGTAGATTGTGAGAATATCATTAGGTGTAAACGTAAGCATTAAAAAAATTCTGTAAAATGCTTGAAAAACTAGTGGGAGACATTCTGAAGCATTTTTGGAAGAATAAATGTGAAAAAGCGTTCCTGTCCCACACCATCAGCACACAGAAAGTTTAGCAGGTGTTACACAAACAGCATTATGTGTAGTATGCAAATTGTGTAGCTCCTCTCTTTATACATACAACATACCAGTATATATTCCAGGTGTAATGTGTACCTTGCAGGTATAATGCCCCGATCAGCCAATAATGCCCATTACCTACAATGTATACAGTGGCATATCTAGGGGGTGCGGGCATGGCTTGCGCCTTGGACGCTTCAGCACGATTAGATTAATTCTGTTATATGGGGAACATGGCTACTTGATTTGTGTACTGTATATCGGGCACACTTGGCTATTTAATTATTTTATCTTGACCCACCTGACTATTTAATTTGTTTATTCTGAGGCATCTGGCTACTTGATTGATTGATTGATTGATTGATGAATTATTTTATCTGGATTCTTATGACTACTTAATTTTTTTGTAGCTGGGGAGCATGTGACTACTTGATGAATTATCTGGATTCATGTGACTACTTGATTTTGTTATCTGCAATCCTGGAAATATTTGATTCTATTATCTGGAAGCGTATGGCTATTTATTTATTTAAGAAAAACTGGGGGGAAGGCTGCGCATGCTGCAATTGAATGATTAATCGCATAGGCATACACCGCCTCTATTAGACTGGAAAATGCATGCCCTGCATCCAAAACAATGCTAACATTTATTACACTGGGAGGAACTTTATCTTCCAATATGGTTTGCATGCAAAGTATAAAGTACTAGACACTTGCGCCACAGTGAGGCAAACCTCCGGGCAAGTGACCTAACCTAAATTTAAAACCTCGGGAGCAGCCAAGCAAAAAAAAGTATAACTTAGATTTTGTTGGAGAGCGAGGAGAACGCCAGCGCATACCACTAAGGCTGCATCTGAAATTACCACCAGCTCAGTGTGCAGCATCTAAATAGACTTTCTGCACACTTCGCATTCAACTCAGATGCAAATCATATGGCAGGAACGTTCAGTGAATGCACAGGACATGAAAATTGCTACAGTGCATGCTCAGAGCGCTACTGGCGATGAGAGCTCGGGGCTGTGCATGCACAGTAGCCTCCAACTGGCTGTGATCGGCCAGTTTTCAGGGGGTCTCTGCTGATCACTGAAGAATTGTGGAAGGGTGGTGCTGGCACAGGATGACTCCAGGGGGCTGCAAGAAGAGCCAGGTAAGGTAAATTGACTTTTTTCTATTGCCTTTAGTAACCCTTTAAATCTCTCCACTGATCCTGCCCAACTTACAACTCCGACCTCAGACATAAATATACAACTAACCGCCATCTCCCCTAGATCTCCTCTAGTGACTGATGACTTCCTCTCTCATAACCTTTTCCTATACAGGGCTCCCAGACTGCTCTATGGACCATCACTCTCTGAACCCCCCCCCCCCCCCCCCACCTTGGTTCATTAGCTCCTATGATTAACACATTTAAACATGTTTTCAAAGCCTATTACATCATGCTTGCCTTCCCATTTGCGCTTTTCTCTTAACTATCACCAGCAACCTTTCAGTTCCATTTTTTTTCAGCCAGTGGTATAATGTGTTCCGTCATCTCCTAGATTTCAAGCTTGGTTGGTCAGGCACCTATTCTTATTACGGGTCACAATTCATACTTGTTATGAATACAGGTTTTCTATTTGCACATCCTATTTATTGCGCAGTAATGTGTAAAATGTTGGCGCATCATAAATGAAATATAATAGCAATAGCTATATTAAAGCCCCCAACTTTGTATTTTATTGAGCCTTAACAATATTCTATAGAAATGCAATAAATATGAACTGAAAAAGGTATTGCAAAAACATTCTGTTAAACCAAATGTTGGCATTGGCCATGCATCCCTAGCAGTCCACAGGCCAAGCCAAGTCAAGAAGGTGGGGTCACCCACCGCAGTCACACATCCCTAGTAAACAATAGCCAGTGGACAGTAGTAATGATCATAATCATCTAATTACGATTATGCGAAATATCACGTGCATTTTCGCAATTACGCCTATACGTAATTAGGATTTGTAAATTGAAATTATTTTGTATAGTCATTTGTAATTTTACGTAAAATTTAGCATAATGTATGCGTAATTTTGTGCCGTGTCTTTAGCAGTGAATAGCAAAGCCCGACTACATGCTATTGACAAATTGCTACATATATTAAGGAGAATAGTTGGTACAAGTCAAAAAAAATAATTTTCCAAAAAGACCTTGTGGTTTTTGAGAAAATCGATTTTAAAAACGCAAAGAAAAATGGTTTTACAACTCAGAAAAATGATAGTTTAAAAACCATTTTTCTTTACATTTTTGAAATCGATTTTCTCAAAAACGTCATATATCTTTTAGAATTTTTGTTTTGTTTTGTACTCACTATTATCCTTAACATAGGTAGCAATTTTGGTAGCAATAGTATGTATGGGGGCTTTGCTATTAGGCCCTAAAGTAGGCACAAATTTACGCGAAATTACGTGAAAATTAAGCAAAAAATTCTGAAATATTCCAATTACATACAAAATTAATTACAAATTTCCCCCAAAATTTTGCATTACGATTACGTAAATGCGTAATTGTGAATTACGATGTATAATTACGCATAGGCGTAATTTCTGCTCATCATTAGTGGATAGGCTGCCAGTTATTAGTGAAGATCTAATTAGAGACTAATCTGTTTTCAAAAGATGCATAATCACAGGGAACCAAATGAGAAGGACATATTATTTTTATAGACAATTCTCGTTTGTATTCACCAATTTTGAATAGAATCTACAACATTACTCACAAATTCCATAGTATAAAACATGGTAAAAGCCCCAAACACATAGATATTATACTTTTAGCTACCTCAATAAGCTCTTGACTATAACCAACTTTCTGTATCGGAGATGTCAAGAGCTAGAGAGAACCATTTGTAATTTTATTTCAGAATGCCCCAACATGCAACACTGGAAATCTTTATTAACTGTAATTTGTAGGCTTCCTTATTCCTAAGTACCCAGCCTTTTTTGTATTATATCTTAATACCATGGAAAGAGAATCACATAAGACAAATGTGTGCCTTATTCAGACAATTGGTTAGGGAAATAAATTCCACTAAGATTGGAACTAACCTGATTCATAATGATATAGATGTTCTGGATTGATTTTCAGGTTTTGAGATTCAAAACCTGTATTATTATAGATTTATGTAACACTGACACATTTCCCATGGTGCTAACAAAGATCATTACACTGATTGCATTGAATCTCTGTCACTCAGCAGAGCTACAACAGTCTATAGCTAATTCAATTAGCCTACTAATGTATTTTTGGGCTGTGGAAAGAAACCTAAGCACCAAGAAAACTCAGGCAAGCCCAGGGAAAACACACCCACCCCATGCACTCTCCATGCAGACAGTGTTCTAGCTTTGATTCAAACCTGACAATCAACTAATAGGCTGCACGGCTTCTTGAAGCCAGTGGCGTAGGGATCACCATAGCAACCATAGCAATGGCTATGGGTAGTGTTGGGCGAACACCTGGATGTTCGGGTTCGGGCCGAACAGGCCGAACATGGGCCAGATGTTCGGCATGTTCGGCCCGAACGCCGAACTCAATGGGAGTCAATGGGACCCCCGAACATGCCCATTTTGGGGGCCCTATGGGGTCGCAGGCATAAGGGGGGAGCATGCCCCGGTCGCGGGGGGGGTCGGAAATTCCCCCCACCCCCTCCGCTAGCGCTCCCCCCTCTGCCCGCTTCCCCATACAAAAAGTTTAAATCAAGTTCAATAGTACCTGGGCTGGTGGCATTGGCTGGCAGTGGAGTGAGGAGGAGGAGGAGTCCGAATAGCAGAGTGACGTTGAGGCCGGGCAGCGGGCGGTTCAGCGCTAGTACCCTTGTGGTACTTCCGCCCTTTCTCTGACCTCACGTCCTCTGCGTGATGACGCATACGAGGGTACGCGTGATGCGTACCCTCGTATGCAGAGGACGTGAGGTCAGAGAAAGGGCGGAAGTACCACAAGGGTACTAGCGCTGAACCGCCCGCTGCCCGGCCTCAACGTCACTCTGCTACTCGGACTCCTCCTCCTCCTCACTCCACTGCCAGCCAATGCCACCAGCCCAGGTACACTACTATTGAACTTGATTTAAACTTTTTTTATGGGGAAGCGGGCAGAGGGGGGAGCGCTAGCGGAGGGGGTGGGGGGAATTTCCGACCCCCCCCCCGCGATCGGGGCATGCTCCCCCCTTATGCCTGCGACCCCATAGGGGGGCCGTATTGCGGCCTGTTCGGCCGAACAGGGCCCTGTTCGCCCGAACAGGGGCCCTGTTCGGCCCTGTTCGGGGGCATACAGAAGTTCGGGGCGAACCCGAACTTAAAAGGCCGAACACCATCAGGTGTTCGGCCGAACTCGAACATCACCCGAACAGGGTGATGTTCTGCAGAACCCGAACAGTGGCGAACACTGTTCGCCCAACACTAGCTATGGGGCCCGTATCCCTTAGCCACAACTGTGGGGCCCGCCTGTCCTGCTGTCTATTTTTGTTTTGTGTGTTTTTTTGAAATCATGAGCCCAGGCAGGGCACTTCCAGAATTTCCAGAGTCACTTCCACCCCTGAGCCCCCCCCCCTCCATTGCAGATAGGCTGGCAGGCGGAATGGGACTATTTTTCCTTCCGCTGCCTCTCTGCCCATTCCCCCGACACTTATTCTATAGTTCCGGCCTGGCCCAGAAGCCGGAACACAAAAAGAGCAGCACTGTTTATGGCTCCGCCCCTCCTCTAAGCATTGCATGTGGCCCCACCCCTCCAGCGCATAGCCCCACACCTCTGTGTGTAGCTCCGCCCCCTTCTGGACTGTCTTCCCGGTCACTAAATCAGAAGAGCAGGCAGTGGGGCACAAAGCACAGAATGAAGGGAATTTCACTGAGAGAGGTGCTGCGCACCGGAAGAGGAGTCTCCTACAGGTGAGTAAATGCATTTTTTTACAGGTGCAGCAGCCACCAGGGCTATTGGGAGACCTAATTGCGGGGGGGGGGGGGGAGAAGAGCCTGGTGAAAGATTGCCGCATTACGAATTATTTTATGGTGAAAGATTGCCACATTACGATTATTTTATGGTGAAAGATTGCCGCATTATGATTATTTTATGGTGAAAGATTGCCTCGTTCTGATTATTTTATGGTGAAAGATTGCCGCATTCCGATTATTTTATGGTGAACCATTGCCGCATTACATTATCTTCTGGTGAAAGATTGCCACATTACGATTATTTTATGGTGAAAGATTTTCGTATTCCCATTATTTTATGGTGAAAGATTGCCGTGTCTGATTATTTTATGGTGAAAGATTGCCGCATTCTGATTATTTTATGGTGTTAGATTGCCGCATTCTGATTATTTTATGGTGAAAGATTGACGCATTCCGATAAAAAAAAATTTGCTATGAGGCTCAGTCATTTCTAGCTATGGCCCTGCTTGAAGTCATAAATTAAGGAAAATCTGACATATTTCTTTATTTTAAGGAAATTTTGTTATACTTCTGGGATGACAGTGAGTAAATAGCTTTATGTTTAATGCTATATGGAACTTTGTGACAGGTGCAGGAGCGTACATTAACCTTCCTGGCGGTAACCCCGAACGTAGTTCGGGGTAAGCCGCGCAGGAGGATTTCTTAGGCCCTGCTGGGCAGATTTGCATAATTTTTTTTTGCTACACGCAGCTAGCACTTTGCTAGTTGCGTGTGCATACCGATCGCCGCTGCTCTGCGCTGATTTGCCGCTACCCGCCGCGCCGCCCCCCCCCCCCTCAGTCCCCTTGCGCAGCCTGGCATATCAGCGCCAGCCAGCGCTGAGGGGTGGATCGGGACTCCCAATGACGTCACAATGTCGGTGACGTCATCCCGCCCGTTGCCATGGCGACGGGGGAAGCCCTCCAGGAAATCCTGTTCCTTGAATGGGATTTCCTGATCGCAGATCGCCGGAGGCGATCGAAGTGGGTGGGGGGATGCCGTTGCCCTGGGCTCGCTACATGATTTAAAAAAAAAACTGCTGCGCTGCCCTCTGGCGGTTTTTAATAGACCGCCAGGAGGGTTAAATACAGGCGTAAAATGAAGCCAAAGTATCATCTACAACAATGTTTCTTTTATTGTTTCTTCATCTTTATCTGTATTAGAATAATAATTATGTTACAATAACGGTGTTAAAAGGTGTGGAGTAAAGCTGAAATGAAAACATATCATCTATAACAATGAAAATGAAAAAAATATTTACAGTAGTAATGATGATAGTAAAGCATTGGTAAATATTACCAATATTTTCCTACAACTAAACCTAACCCTACTCTCACACAAACCCTCCCCCTCTGATGCCTAACCTTAAAACCTCCCTACCTTAAGCCTAATCCTAAATTCCCTCTTCCTGATGCCTAACCCTAAACCACCCCTTCCTTGTGCCTAACCCTAAACCACCCCTTCCTGGTGCCTAACCCTAAGACTCCCCCTTCCTTATGCCTTTGAAAGCTGTAAATAATGATACATTTAAAAGCGATAATTCTCAAAACAAAACAAAAATTAAATTAGACAGGCCTAGCATTCACTATTTATCGGGTGCCCAAATTTCTGGTTTTGGCATCCAATAGCCGATGTTTGCATTAGTACTTATGGAGCACCTAGATAATCCATTAGCTGCAGGCACCCAAATGTCCTGCTTCTAGCAAAGGAACCCACAATTCCAGATACTCTTCTAAAAATAGATTCTTATTTGTTCTCTCTCTCACCTTGCCAGTCATCCTGTCATGGCGAGGCATCTATTTAGCAGATGAGGGAGAGACCAGGCAGAGAGCTTCTCCTGGCCGACAATGATTAACATTTTTACACACAGAGAATGCTTCTTCATGTTCTTTTATGTACCAAAAAGCAGGTATTGAATTTTGTTTAGAATGTTTAATCCTACTCTAAGTATTACTAGTCCTCCAGAAGTCCATAATACAAATTCACAGCTGACCTGACCACCAATGCAGGAAGCTTGGCTTTGCCTTAGAAGCTGAAATCCACCCCACCCTTCCATGTCCAGAGTGGATAGGAGAGGTGGTGATTGGCTTCTTGGGCAAAGCCAAGCTTTCTGCCTCTGCAATTGAATAAGTACAAAAAAGTAAGTGAAAATGTACTGCTAAAATTGTTCTTGCTTGCCGGGGCCCGGGGGCTTAACCACTTTACCTCAAAGGTTATTTCCCCTTAAACACCAGAGCAATAACGCTTCTTCCATTCATTCGCTTATAACTTTATTACTACAGTGGGATGTGAAACTTTGGGCAACCTTGTTAATCGCCATGATTTTCCTGTGTAAATCGTTGGTTGTTACAATAGAAGTGAAATGAACTTTATTGGATTTACATTAAGTGCGCAATAATTGTTTAAACAAAATTAGGCAGATGCATAAATTTGGGCACCACAAAAAATAAATGAAATCAATATTTTGTAGATTCTCCTTTTGTAGAAATTACAGCCTCTAAACGCTTCCTTTAGGTTCAAATGAGAGTCTGGATTCTGGTTGAAGGTATTTTTGACCATTACTCTTTACAAAACATCTCTAGGTTATTCAGGTTTGATGGCTTCCGAGCATGGACAGCTCTCTTTATCTCACAGATTTTCAATTATATTCAGGTCTGGGGACTGAGATGGCCATTCCAGAATGTTGTACTTGTTCATCTGCATTAATGCCTTAGTGGATTTTGAGCAGTGTTTAGGGTCGTTGTCTTGTTGAAAGATCTGGTCCCGGCTTTGTCACTAAGCTATGATTAGGACAAGGGTCCTAATCATAGCTTAGGTGTGCAGCACAGGGTGTGTTCCATATAAAGCAAACAGACACACCCACTCCATTAGAGAGCTTATAGACATGCCCAAAAAGGGAAAGTCTTACATAAAAAGGAGGATTGTGCCTCTTGCAATTCAATAAAAGAAAATCACATAGGAGTTAGGAACATACTGTACATGCAGCAAATCTTTGTAAATGGAATACAAAAGGAAGGCAAGTTAAATAAGTTTCCCACAATTAGCATAATGCAAGCAAGCTCAATATAGTGGCTGTACCTTCCATTATAGCGACAGCCCACTGATCCACTTATACATAGCATCTTTATGTGCACCTATTTTTAACTGTACAGACTTCAGAAAAAGTCTAACTTCTTTTTTTTTCACCTACATAGTTAAACACAACAGTTTTTCCTACAACAGATAAAAAACAAACTTAATATTTAAAAATGCCATTAATTATTATATAATTATTAACAAACTTAACTTATTAAGATAGATTTTACTCTCATTGCTCGTATATACCGTTGCAGATTTTTAAATGTTTGCAAGGGGAAGAACGGGCTAAATAAATTAGAAAATGACTTGTGTAGGTGCATCTTCAATATTTTTTAACAGTGGAGTTTAATTTAAACATCAGTAAATAGAATGTGGGCTACTGTTGCTTTAATTTTATGAAGCGGAGTTCATGTTTAATTTAGAAAATAATTATCTGCAGAATAATACAATATATAACATGCCATGTGCCCTTAATATAAGAACAGGCTGTGTTTTGTAGCAACCCACACACACACACACCACCACAACAATACATTAGACCACTTATTATAATTAGAAGGAAATAGTATTATCATTGGTCACTGTAGTAACAGCAGGGGTGGGTATGGGTACTTTACATAATGACTTAGATCATAGTGTCACCAGGCTTGACATCACATAGCGAGCAATGGAGCAAATTAATTTAAACAGGATTCATAGAGTACATGGTAATGAGCTTCTCTGCTTCTTGTAAGTTAGAAAGCTATGTGCAAATGTAATCAGAGTTTCTGTATGGAGGCTTTAAATTCTAATACAATAACTACTTAAGTCAACATTCTTTTTATCTCCTAGAATGCCTTAATTTTAATTTAACAGAACAACTAGAGATATTTCTATGGAAAGGCCAAGGCAAGCAAGTGCAAACACTATTTTAATTAATAGGGATATGATGATGTTATCTTCTGTATTTGCTCAACAGCCTTGTCACATTAGAACAAACATTAGTAAAACTTAATAATGAACAAGCGTAGTTACTGTCATGGGTTGACTTATGAACTCATCTTTTTTTTTATCTTATGTGCTCTACAAGTATTTATTAACTCCTTAAAGAGCAATTATCACTCGATTACAAAGGAAATGAAGACTGATAAGGCTGTTGTGTGATTTCAAGAAACATGGTTGATTTTTGGCAGTATAAGAACGACAAGTTGGGGCTTGGAAAGGATGTGACGATGCTGCTACAATATTTTTGCCATTGCAACCAATATTTCTTGAAGGTAAGCACCAGTAGATATACACTATAAGCTAAAACGTATGCATCCATAATGATTGTATTACTGACAGCTATTACATCCTCCCAGGAAAGCTATTGACTAATCAGCTAATTACGATTGTGCAACATTTAGTGTAAAATTTTGAAGTTACAGACACATGTAATAATGATTTGGAAACTCAATTTTGCGTAATCTTTTCATAATTTTGTGTAATTACATGTAATTTTGCGTAAGTTAATGCTGACTTTAGCGATTACTAGCAAAGCCCTCATACATGCTACCATTCCCAAAATTGCTGCGTATGTGAAGGGGAATAGTGGGAACAAGTCAAAAATGTTCTCAAAAAGATCTTGCGGTTTTTGAGATAATCGATGTTAAGAATTCAAAAGAAAAATGTTTTGTTTTTGTTTTTTACTGGGTAAATGACAATTTGCTGTGCAAGTTTAAAACCATTTTTCCTTTACATTTTAAAAAATCAATTATCTTAAAAACTACAGGGTCTTTTTTTTTTATTTACTTGTTACTTGTTCCTATATACAGTACGTAGCAATTTTAGTGATGGTACCATGTATGTGGCCTTTGCTATAAACCGCTAAAATTATGCAAAATTATGTATAATTGCAAAATAACTGGATTACGGTTACAAATGAAATTAATTGTGATATTTACCCAAAATTTCACATTACAATTTTGCATCGTATTTGTGAATTATGATGCTAAATTATGATTATGCAAAGTGTGTGCTCTTCATTAATTGACAGTATGTTATTCTTGTGGATACTCACCACGCTAAACCACTGACATGTTCATGTCTTACTTTATGTTGTCCTTATTCGTGCTTAAAGGGCTTTTGATTTTTTGATAACAGTTTATTATGCTTATGATCAAATATTCAAAAATGTACACGTTCAAATCAAACAGATTCTTCTTGATGACTTCTGATCCAGGAAATTGTATGCAGCATAAACTGACCATCTCTACTGGAGGCTCATTATCCTTTCTTGAGGCACAACATATTGATTTGTGAAAAGGCCTTCATTTCTCTCACTGGTACATGAATGACAGGACTAATTTCCTGAACTACTACAAATTAGACTTTAGACTTCATTGTCCATGAAAAACATTTGTGATTGTCTTGGGTTGGCTATCCAGCTCCTAAACAGGTGTCCCTGATGTCTGCAGACTAGTTAATAATCAGATAAGATGGAAAATGTTCTCTAGCCACTATTGTAATATTTCATCCCAGCTCTCTCTTGCTCACTCTCCCCTTCTCCATTACATAACTGCTTCCACAAGGCACAAGCAGTCTGAACTGCTCTACAAGTGAACAGTTCAGTCTCTTGTGTGAAATAAGCCTTAAAGCAAACCTGTGACTTTAAAAACAGAGAAAGTCACATAGTTATCTTGATAGAGGCTTACTACAGTCCTCCTTGAGACCACTAATCCAGCGCTGGGACCATCTGGAAGATTGTGGACCTGTTTCTGCCCATGAGCGAGCATGGTTGCACTACGCAAGCACAGGACACCTTGTGCCTGCACATTAGCACAGAGCCGTACTGTTCAATGACATGAGTATGCTCTTGTTGACCGGTCCCAGTGCTGGATCCATGGAGGTGAAGGGGATGGGGGAAGCCTCTGGATAATCCACATCCACAATCCTCACACAGCTTATGCTGGTGTATGTGCATGGTGCACATGGATACATTACGTTAGCTCCCTTGTGTGATTGGTAAGATGCACTATCTGTCCCAGGAGAGGACGTCAGGATGTGTGCTCCTAATCCCTAGATAGGTTTGATGCAATGAATGTTTGCATGTCTGCACTATGCATGTTACAGGGCCAGAGTTAGGACACCTATGTTTACCTGGGTACTTCTGCGCAGTATATGTGACTAAGCATAAGAATGCATTCTTCTGTGAACTAAGACCCTGGCTTTTAACTTAGCTGTAGGGATAACAGTGGTGCCTGGATGAGTGAATCTGTGAATGCATTTGCTTGAACATTTGCATGCGAGAGTGCGAAGGGTTAATAGATTTTTGCTGTTTTCTGGCCACACCCCCTTTAGCACCTCCCTTTCCTTAATAACTTATTTAATGTCCTAACTAGAGGCGAAGCGATGTTCCTGGATATATGTGTTTTTTTCAATCCTCTACTTTGGCTTCTAAGGGTACAATGGTTAATTTGCATATATTCAGCAGTGGTGCTCTGGGAGACATCTCAAGCTCACTCCAACCTGAATTATCGCAAATTCTTTCTGTTTTAGGAAAGCAATTTTTTGTTTTTTTTGTTTTTTGTTCTACTTTGGTAAGTATCTAAATGGCGAGACAGGTCTTCTTGGCGCTTACTCTGAGCCGTGCAGCTCCTGTTTAGGGCGCAACATTGACCGTGATGTTATTATGGTTATATTGGAGTGTGTGTGTGTGTGTGTGGGGGGGGGGGATTTAACAGAAAACAATGTAATTTGGATGCCAATAGCCAGACCCCGAATTATGCCACCATTAGTAGAATATATTTGATATATACCCCATCTCTTATCTTCTCCCCACGCCCTCCTCAACACTGCTGGAGCCATATTAATGATCTAAATGGGTCACTTTTTCCCTAGAGGTACACTTTAAGCTAGTCATCCCTGTATTCAGTCTGCAGTCTTGTCTGAAATGTTTTGTTCCAGAGAAAGGTTTACCTTTCTCCATTACATGGAAGAGCAGGGGATGGTTTGACATTCCCCAATCTCTTTGTTGCCACTCAGCACCCAGCACTACCGTTCAGCTGTTATGTGCAGAGAACTGATGCCTTCACATATAAGACACAACAGGAATAGCATTCCATTAATTCTTCTGGCTTGGCTTAAGCCAAGCAGTGCTGACCATCCAATGATCATTCATTACCTTCCCCGCAGTTCAACCACAGCAGAAGCAAACAACAAAAGTAGCAGTTACCTTGACTACTCAGAAGCAGATAGGTTTCCCTAGCAGCAGTCCAAGCAGAAACTGATTGCAGATGCTATTACATATAACAGACTCTTATCTCAACACACTTATATAAAAACCCTTTTTCAGAATGGAGTTGCACATCAAATAAAATAGTATTACCTGACAGAATTTTACATTGGATACTTAGCGAGCAATCAGAATCCAGTCATTTCCTGTAGGCTTTTCATACTTTGCCATACTAATGTACAAGGGCTAGAGGCTACCCCACAAAAAGGCATTGCAGTCTTCCTTGCTGCTGCTGCATTGTGTGGCTTGCCAGATAACGTACTCTCTAAAACTGCACAAAGCCTGCATCTTTCTGCTGAGTTCTTTGGCCATTAGATCAATATCCGAACACATGTTAATTGTCCCCTGAACTGAATAAAGTTGCATGTTCTTATTTGTAGCGGAGCTGCGGATTGATTTGTCTGTCAGCTTTGTAGAAGTAGAAATATGTCTACATTTAAGAAGTCTTTACTAGAGCATCTGTTGTTAACATTAAAATGCATCCCGTGAAAATAAAAGAAACCCTTTATTTTATATTTATTGCTTCTTTAATTGTCCTTAGAACTATTTAAATGCTTATTTTACATCTTGAAAAGACAAATAAAAATGCATGAATAGCGATAGGCAAAGGCAAGAAAGGGAAATGATGGCATATGCCTCTTAGGAACACTTCAAGTGAAAAATGTCTCCGTTTTAAAAGTAAAGACAAACAAATAGCATCATAAACAAAGCTGTGAGCAAAATGGTGAACCCGCCCCTAACTTTTAATCCTATGAGATTATGTTAATTACTGAGATGATCAGAAAACAAAGGAATCCAGCATATGGAGGAATTTGGAAGACACTACATAACTGTTTAATTCTTTGCCTTTAATGTGTAACTGTCGGGCATAAAATCAAAAATCAATTCTTTATTTTTATCTGGTAAACAAGTAATAAGGATGCTAACCAGGCAATCCAAAAGTTAAAAATCACAAATTTTGTTGTTGATAAAAGATCATTCCTCAGTTTACCTGGCTCTTATTTTGTACATTGATGCACAAAGGCAGTTGCAGGGCATGCTGGGTTGCTTCTTTACTATCACATCAGACTTAACTAATGCTGCCTGATTGGCTGAAGCCTCTTTCCCTCCTGTTTTCCCCTCCCACACCTCTGTTCCTCTCTGATTGGACAATATTTCTTATGCTTCTCAAGCTACAGAATCACACAATGACAATGCACTTTCTTTCTTTCTTGCAGCGCTGGGCGGGAGTGTCTGATGACTGTCTGTGTTTGCATTGGCCTCCCTCCTCCCAGAATAAGGGAGGAAATGACATCAGGATTGACTTCAGACACAGGGATTCCAAAATGGCAAATGCCTGAAACAGTTTTCTCTTTATTTACTATATAAAACTCACTGAAATCAAAACATGGACAGTGCAATACATATGTTATGTATGTCGAGCAAGTATCTATCTACTTATACATGTGGTTTTTTTTTTAGATAGTATAGCTGACAGCTCCTCTTTAATGCTATTTGAAACACCATCCCAGAATTGATTCCTATTGCTGTGCTGGTCTTAAACAAAACTGTATCAAGATACGGCAAAATGTGCACATAGTGAACTGTAGTATGTTTAAGAAACACTAACTGGAGGTGTAACTACAAATCATGTGGCCTGTGCAGCAACACTTTAATGGGGCCTCCATTGTACACACTCTTTCCCTTGCCTACCCCTGGTGACCCTCACAGCCTGGGCACCCATCCTACAAGGTGCATAAAACAAGTGTGGCCATCATAATCTTCACACCCATAAACAGTGCAGTCACAAAACACCTGATCTGAAGGATGGACCCCTATATCAGAGAGAGTGGAGTTGTAGTGTAGGCCCCATACAGCTCTGGGCCCCCTACTCCCCTGTAGTTACGCCCCTGACTAGCTGACAGAATTCCAATAAACCTTGTGGTGTATCTAGGGGCGTAACTTACATGGCCTGGGCCCCCAAACCGAATTCAACAGGCCGCTCCCCCTCTCCCCTCCCCCCACCACAAGTATCCCAAACTCCTCTTCAACCCCCTCCCCCAAAATCGTGCAGAGCACCACAGCTGCAGCGGAATGTAATACTTTACCTCATTCCAGCGGTACAGGTCCTCTTCACTATTCGGAGTAGCCACAACATGTAGCCTATTAGCTTGAGGCTCCCCTGACACTGCATGTCATGTGACAGAAGCCACAAGCTAACAGGCTGCATGGCATGTCTACACAGAGGAGTGAAGAGGACCTGTACCGCGGGAATTAGGTTAAGTATTATTCTTCGCTGCGGCTAGCTCTGCATGATCTTAGGTTTGTAGTGGGGGAAGAGGAGTTCGGGAGATTCAGGGCTGACACAAGGAGCTGCAGCTGCTTCTGGAGGGGGGAGCGAACACAAACAAGGAGCTGCCCTTGATGGGCCCCTTAGCCCCCGAGTCCCCTGTGATGATGGTGGTGAGGGGGAGGGGTAGTGTGGGCTATTGTTATGCCAGTGTGTGTATCTTATGACATCCTTCCCCTTTTTGTAAACCAATAATTAAGAAAAAAGAGAGAAAATCATTAGGAACAGTCTTTAAATCTTAAAAGTGTCCTGATTATAACGCGGGTATGAGTGCATCATGGCAAAGCTGTTGTGTCACTACTTCTGCATACTTCGTAAGTCCAAATTCCTAGCACATTATCTTTGTTGTCCATAGTATTTCTACAGAAGTACTGGGGCTTAGTGCATTCTCCTACAGAGTTTCTTCTACAGTTTTTTAGCAGAACTCGGTAATGGGGAAATAGTCACAATGACGCTTGGCGCCTCTGGTGGCCAATTTCTTCCTCCCCTCTGCTGTGCATCATAGTTCTGTGCCTACGTATGCGCTGTAAGAACCTGCATACATCATTTTCCTACTTTCTTTAGAAATCGTGGCTTCAATAGAATTGAAAGTGGACATACCTGGTCGCCCACATATAGATGTGAATATGCTTAACAGCATACGCAGCACCCCTGCTTAGTGTTCTTTTAAGAAACCAGAGTCATGAGATTTCTCATTCTCTCTCTACAATCCATAGGTGGCCAGACTGCAGAGGAAGGTTTACCAATTCAATCAGCAAATTACTAATGTGGTTGCTTTCTCCTTACACCAGGGCTCAAGGGGCAAGGCCCTCAAACATTTTTGGCAAAACTCAAATGAACTGATAGGACTGCATCAGGAAACATGTGGTTCATCAAGTAAAACACATTTCTCTATTTCTCAGCATATCCTAAACACTGGCATGGCTATAGCTCTCAACGACTGGAATTGGACAACCCTGCTTTACACAAAATGAGTTCTGATTACTTTTTGATCAAACAAAAGAGTGAGTTCTCCTGATAGTCTGTAAATTGGGAAGCAGCACTGTGATTATGATTGGCCAATCAAATAATAATTGCGCAGAGCATCACTTGTTGCTGGGTAGACTTTCCATCACAGACATATGGCTATGACTTTCTGTACACACTTGTAGGCAGACTATCAGCAGACTTATGGCTGGCTACCTCATACTCTTGTAAGCACTTTAGGAAAAGAATTACAAAGTAAAGTAAAAACTTCCAAACTCTTAACAGATGTAAATTACAGATTTGCTTGTTTACTCTGAATATCTCCAAACGTGCATTTCGCATCGTAAGTTCACTCATTCTTTGAAACGTTGCAGAGATTAAACACACAATGAAAGTAACAAACATTTTTATTTACTGCACAGATATCTGTAAAATGAAGAGTTGTGTGCGGATGACAGGCAGTCTTTAAATGTGACACACAAATTGTATTTTGTGCTGGTGATAAACATTATAGTACTGTTATTTCTTTCTATTGGGGGAAGCAAGATAATACTGTGCTAGTTGTGGTAAGAGCTGTAGCATAAAATATTTCCATAGTTTTCTGCTTTATGTGTTGAGGCTGGAGTAGAAGAAAGTGAATGCCAGTTCAATGAATCACTTCTGTCACATCTTGTGTCTCATCTCAGGAAGAGGGAAAAGGATGGCCAGGAGGGAGGAAGTGGAGGATTAATACAAAGCAAAGGAAAGTATAATGGCGGAGGATAGTATGAGGATGCATGGAGGAGAAATGAGATGAAGGAAGAGCAGTGTAAAATAGAACAGTAGGACAGATAGGAGAGTGTGTGGGTGCAATGGATGGACCATAACACAAAGGGATTTGGTAAAGTGCGCAGAAAGAAGGAAGTTACAGTAAATCGTTTTGGCAACAGAGACTGATGCTTGGATAGGCAGAACCCAAGGTCAGAGGAGTTTAGAGAGCTTTGTTTCATGGTGACTATGATATGTTACCGGTCATTTGGCCTCCATTCACATCATGCTTTCTGTGTGGCAACCTTGTGCATCGAACCTGGAACAAGGCTTCAGATCTCCGATCTGTGATGGGGGGGGGGGGGGGTGAATTGATGGGGCAGTAGCATGGAGATGCTCATGCAAGAGCTTACTGCTCAGATGCGGCCGCACTCACACTCGTGCCTGAAGAGGAGCGCCGTGCTGATCTTATTTCCAATAAGCTCTTGTCATTAATTTTTGGAAGCTCCGTGCTTGGCAACAGCCCTGTTTCTAGAGAAAGGCCAGGCAGACGACCGCCATGAGTGCTGTGAGGGAGAGGGGGCACAGTGATGGAGGGGGAGCCGCAGCCTCAGTGGGACTCAGCTACGGGGAGGTGAGCCCGACTTCTTTCTTCCTCTTCCTGGGGCCCCCCTCTATGCTCCCCCCTCTTGGCAGAGTAAGCGCAGGGAAGCCTCGTATGAACAACATCATTTTTGCACCCTCGCCCTGGGTGTAATTTAGCCTACAAATTGCCCTGCTTGGCCAACGGTGGACCAAAGCATGGGAGGTGTGGGAAACCTCTATACGATCCAAGAGCTTCTCTCTTCTTAGGCAAGTATGTGTTTTCAGACCTGAGATTTTCCTCGGGTACAGTTTTAGTAAGGATTAGTAATGTTATTTACGAATCATCTGAAATTCTCTCCATACCCTTTCAAACCCCCAGGACTAATGGAAAATGGAGTTAAGAGCCTGAGAAACACACAACAATAAAAACCTGATCAACGTTATAAACCTCACCCATACTGTAAAACGATTCCTGCCTCAGTGGTACCAGGGCCGGCCTTTAGTTTCACAGCGCCCTGAGCGAAACCTGATTTTTGTGCCCCCCCTTCATCCTCTTCTCGCACACACACAAGCACGCACGCACACACACGCACACACACAGGCCCATATGCAATTCACTTTTTCTCCTGAGATATCTCCTAGGACAGTGGTTCTCAACCAATTCATAACCACAAATGGATGGAAAGAGTGCATTATCCTGAATATACTTAAAAATGAAGGCATGAACCTTTTAGGAATATTAATAGAAACAATCAGTGGGACAGTTAGCAACCTCCCCCCCCCCCCAATTTAGAATGATAGGACAGCACCGACAATTTGCACCACGCATTATAGCCACAGTGCACACCCCAAAAAAAACGCCCTCAGACTCAGTATAGATAGGTAGCTAGGTATAGGTACCCCCAGTATAGGATCTCATGTGTAGGTGCTCTCAATATAGGTTGCCAAGCATAGGTGCCACCAGTATAGGAAGTCAGTTGAAGGTCTCCATCCACCCCCATAGGTAGCCAGGGGTAGGTGCCTCCAGTATAGGTAGCCAGGTGTTGGTGCTCTCAGTAAAGGTAGCCAGCCATAGGTGCCCCCAATATAGGAAATCAGGTGTAAGTGCCCTCAGTATAGGTAACCAGCTATAGGCGCCCCCTTGGAAGCCAGCGCCCTGAGCGACCGCTCCGGTCGCTCAGGTCAAAGGCCGGCTATGAGTGGTACCTGTTATTAGACAAGAACTGAGGGGGCTATAACTATGATCAGTAAAAAAAAAACACCTCTTTCCCTTCCTTACGCTATCCAAGTAAAAGAGAAAAGTTTTTGGTACAGATGCACTTTAAATCTGTGTTATGATCTACAATCATTTATTTTGTGAAGCTTTTGCTAGCTGTAATGAAATAGCGTTTATCCGAATGACTAGGCCCGAGTCAGCTCCACATGTGTCCTTGCAGATATTTCATTTCTCTCCGCTTATTGAAATCGTTTCCTTTTATGATTCCTTCCTAACTATTCTTGAGTTCTGCAGTGCAAAACATTTAACTTGCAGTCTTTCACTTTATAATTTTAGGTATTCCTTCTCTGGATCGGCTCGCCATAAACGGAGACGATAAGCTAAACAGAGAGGGGTCTGACCTCAGCCGAAACAGCCGGCTGATAACCGGCGCTGTGCTCAAATTACACATTCCAAATTATTTATGTGCTAATCGGAACAACATCATGATATGTTTTCCCTTCAAAGTGTCACTGGAAAAATAAGGGCATAAGACTACACACGCCATTACATCAGGACGAGAAGAAAAAAATCATAGTGCGAAAATACGGCTTTCTCACTGAATAAATGAAGATTTGCAAATGCCGAGTTTATCTTACTTGGATATAGATTGCATCTACTGAGATTTTCATATTGAGGTCAGCCGAGCTTTATGGTCAGTTTGATCAAAGTGATGAAAGCAGCCTAACGTTTCATGCGGAAATTGAAGATAGGGTGATTATACAGCTAATGAGAGAACGAGATGATGCTTTCACTGCACACCATTCTAATTTTAAAGCATCCCTTTACTTTAATTCTCTGCTTGTAGTAATGTGGGTTAAAGGTTGCCATCATCTCATCACTTTTAAGCTAGCTATACACCATATAGTCCTGATTGTAAACTCTCACGTGCGCTTAGTACAGTTATGAAATATTAAGATAGGTATATAATGGTAGAGGTGGCAAATGATAACCTTCTAGTGGATAATGGACAGTTTCAGCAGATTTTTTTTATTTTTTTAACACTAAAACTAGGTGCATGCATTCAATTACTGTCACCCATAGGGATTGAAAATTGATCACTGGCAGTGGCAGAGTAGGATCATCCCAAGGCAACCTAGGCAGGTGCTTGGGGCTCAGTGGGTGTCAAGGCAGGGGCAAACCCAGGATTTTCAAGGGGGGGGGGGATTCCTGAAAGGTCTCCTTCAGCCACACACAACACAGTTTAATAATATGGTGGAACATCATGCTGGATACACACAATGCAATTTCCGACCAACAGGTCCTGACAATTATTTCCTAAAATGTCCGATCAGCTCCCGATCGACAACGGGATCGATCAAGAGCAGTTTGGATAGAGATAATAATGATGACAGCCAACATTTCTAATGAAGGGGAAAGTGAAGCATTCACACAGCAGGGCACAGGGCTGTGCTCATACCTGACTCTGTTAAGTTCCCCAGAGCTGCTCCATGCTCTGTACACACGCTACTGCTCCATCCAAAGTCAACTGTGGCAGGGAAAGAAAGGGTGTTAGGTGGCACATAGTGCAGGCAGGAGCATGGTGCTGTGAGCTGCATGATGTCTGCAGATATAATGGTGTCTCAACTTGTGCCTATCCCCAGACACTGCACCGGTCCTGGTCTGAGGGGGGGTTCTGGGCAGCTGTAATCCCCCCCCCCCCCCGCGTTTGCCTATGCAAGGGGCCCACCTGCCACCTTCTTTGACCTTAGTCCACTTTGGCTAACCAAAAGGACCACAAGGTAGTCTAAATCTACCACCTTGCCTAGGACCCCATTACATGTTAATCCCTCTCTGATCACTGGGGTGACAGTTGGGGGCTCCATGCTGTGTAGACATAATGAAGCTAGCCTAGTAACACCTTTTGTTACTGTGTTAGGGGTGTTGGAGGGACAATGACAATACTCTTCTAACGTGATGATAGATTATGCCTAGAGGTACATGTTAAGTAAATTCACCCAATTTTTATTCCAACGTGACATGCAGGGGAACAATAGTAGAAAAGATTTTGGTTAGCACTCCAGCTTCTCAGTGAGCAAAAAGTTTTTATTCTCCAATTACATGTCAACACTTAAGTTAACAATTGTTTCGGGCCATCAAGGGTCCCCTTCTTCAGAACAGTGCAGCACTGTTCTGAAGAAGGGGACCCTTGATGACCCCGAAACAATTGTTAACTTAAGTGTTGACATGTAATTAGAGAATAAAAACATTTTGCTCACTGAGAAGCTGAAGTGCTAACCAAAATCGTTTCTACTATTGGACTGTCTATTGGATGTGGCTTGACATCCGTGGTTATGCACCCAAATACTATGGAAAGGTGTGCCTCTCCCCACCATTTATCTTGAATGCAGGGGAACAAAGCCAGTGGCATTATTGGAATGATTCAATAAGATATATTCCATATTCCATTCAGCTAACTGTTCTGACTTCAGATAAGAAAAGAACCACTAAACAATATCTCTAGATTCTTAATTTTCTAATATTACTTTCTTATTTGCCACCTTTGGGAAATTCCAAGTTTAAACTTCCCAAATAAAAATACTAAGTGACTTACTGTAGTAAAAATAACAATGAATACATTTCCTTTTTTCATAATAATAATCCTAACATTTGTATAGCGCTTTTCTCCTGTTAAACTCAAAGCACTCACCTTGCAGTGTTAAGAAGTCTTGCCCAAGGTCTTCTTACTGAATAGGTACTGACCCTAGCCAGGAATCAAACCCTGGTCTCCTGTATCAAAGGCAGAGCTCTTAAGCCAGTAGAAAAAAATCTCTGGTCTCCCAGAATGCTCTGGGAGGTGAATTCTGCATAATAAACAGCCTAGGCTAAGCCTCAGTGGGAGGGCGGGGTTACATTCCAATATAATAATAATTTTCTCCCTGGGGACTCATAACGCCTTGACCCTGCATTATGCAGTCTCAAAGGCTCGGGAAAAGAGGTGGGTTTTTAGCCTTTCCTTAAAGAAAGCCTGAAGCCTTAAAATGTACCTATTTTTATTGCAGGATCCTCTTCAGCCTTGAGATATAAGATGATTCGCCACTTACCGCCGCAGAACGAGTTCTTTATGCCCCCGAAATCCCCATGGCAAAAATCTCTGTTACTTCCTGGAGGAGGCAGAGCTTTGTGCAGTAGCTCTGCCCCTGCTCCAGTCAATCTCAGCCTTGTCCCGCCCCCTCAGCCTTCTTTCATTGAGAGGGGTGAGGAAAGGCAGAAATCATCTTTCATCTTAAGGCTGAAGAGGATCCTGGAATAAAAAGAGATACATTTTAAAGCTTCAGACTCTCTTTAACCTCCTGAGCGTTACGCCGCTCAGAAGGTTTTGCACTATCAGTCCCCCCCCCCCCCCCCCCCCACACGCTAATTTATTTGTTTTATTATTTTGCTTTATTTGTTATTTATTTATTATTTTTAATTTATTTTGCTTTATTTGTTTAATTGTATCCATTACATACTAGCTAGCACTAGGCTAGCTAGTATTGTCTGCCGGCACCTCCGGAACCCCCCGATCCCCCCCCCCCCCCCCGATTGCCTGCTGGATACATTACCCTGCCTGGATCCCGCGATAGGTGCAGCCTCCCCGATCGGCTCCAGTTTTCACTATGGGGAGTATCGTACATGACGTCATGACGTCTTGACGTCACTGACGTCATTCGTAGGCCTGATCCTCCCCATAGTGAGGACCCGGAGCTAAGTGAGAGGCTGCTAGATTGCTGGATCCCGGCCTGGTAATGTATCTAGCGGCAAATGGGGGGCTTGCAGCCAATCGGGGGGTGCTGTCAGACAATACTAAATAGCCTAGTGCTAGCTATTATTTATGGATACAATCAAACAAATAAATTAATTCCGGCGGGTCCCGATCGGCAGGAAAACCTCTGCAGCGGCATACCTGACACTGTGTTGGGCATACCGCTAAGGAGGTTAAAGCTGTCCAGAGAAGGAGCCTCTCGCACTGATTGTGGAAGTGAGTTCAATATATAGCTGAGTTCAATATATAGCTAGAGGAAGTGTTTCTGCTGCTGAAACCAGGCTATTTAAAATATAAGTGGGTATCCTGAATAATTTCCTGCATAATATGCATAACTATATGTCGTTATAGTTCCTCTTTAGCACTCAATTCCATGTGCATAACCTGCTTACTTACTGATGATGACCAGTATCCCTACGTTACATTCATTCAATGAAATGCTTGCCACCACAGGTGCATTATTTATATAGATAGTTTGTTATATTTGTCCGATTTTAAAAAATATATGAATCTGTGTCAGCAGAAATGTCTCTCCATACCAGTCATCTTCTGGAAGTGCAAGATATCTACTGTTAACACAGATGAAGACAGACAATAATCCCGGGGTCAGAGTACATTAATTAGATGAATCCAGTAGTATTGTGAGAGCTCAGAGTGACACATTTGTCTTCACACCAACTGTCAGTAAAACAAATCCTGCCCAGGCAATTTAGCACCTGACTTTTCATGCTGTTCCCATGGTTTCAGTGCAAGGCAGAGCTGACCAGATTCCAATTATATGCTCTTCAATGACATATTACAATGCAGTCGGAAACGGGGCAATTTAAGGGAGTCTAGTAGAAAAGCCAAGGATATAAGTAATGATTTATACACCTGAACTGTCTGAAAGTGAAGTGGCTGAATTCAGAACATTTCCAGAATGCAGAAAATAAATGGAAATAGCACTTTCCTTCCGTTCCCGTTTCTTTTTTTTATGAAAGTCGGGGGAGTTTTACTCAATAACGCTTAAATGTCTCCTTCTAAACTATTTCACACGCAGTATACAAGCGCCAGCGAATGGCACAGTTATGCCTTCCAATATCTGATTATGCAAAGTATTGCTTATTTGTTAGTGGCACGCTGTTACAGACTGTACGAACATATGCATCGTTGAGTATTATGAGTTACATGCTTTATGACTACCTTTACAATGGCGTATATTAGCATATGCTCGCATAAACAAATAATACACCAAACATCCTATAATTGGTAGCAAAGCTGTAAGAAAAGGAATAGTGATCGACTTGCACATGTTTGTACTGTGCATAAACTCTTGAACTTTTTTCAAAACATACATTTTTAGAAGTCCATTTTATAAGACAAAGAGGAATGTGTGAACTGCCCCAATTCTTCAGAGCCTCTAATTTATCTCTCTCCCTATACAATATTGGTGGCTTGTTTGTAAAAGTGTCCAGGAGAAGAGAACAAATGAGTGCTCTTCTTGTGCAAACTTTCTGACTTTTCCACTAAAGATTTTTAGAGGCCATCTTGGTAATGTTTGAGCGAATTGCAATGCCCTTATTGCCCTCTTCTCTGGGATCCAAAGCTCCCTTCTGTCCTTATCGGACTAACTGCTTATCTGCCTGCCCACTGGCTGTTCTCTCTTCTACTATAATACAGAGAAATCCAGTTAGGGAAGAGGAGCTATATTGTAATGACGTGCTGTTTCCATGTGCACAGCCCTCTTCATCTGTCATGGCCAGACTCAGTGCCCATTACCTGGTCTTTGTGACGTTTGACATCACACATGTGTATACAGGGTTGTTGTGTACAGCAGGAATCATGACAGCCAGAGGTACTTGTGAATACTGAAACAGGAACAGTAGCTAACAGCTCCGCTACCTTGGCTGCATTACCCTGCATTAGTAGTGATGATTGTAATTAGCTAATTATGAGTACCTGAAATTTTGTGTACATTTTCGCAATTATGGCCATATGTAATTACAGTTAGGACATTAAGAAGATTTTGTATAGTTCACTTGCAATTTTGCATAATTTTTGTGTAATTTCCTGCCGACTTTAGCAGTTAATAGCGAAGCCTCCGTACATACTATCCTCACCGGAATTACTACATATGCGAAGGGGAATAGTGGGAGCGAGTCTAAAACATTTTTTTTTCAAAGAGATTCATTTTTGAGTAAATTAATTTTAAAAATGCAATTTCTCAAAAACTACAAGTTTTGTTTCTGATTTTTTTTTGGGGGGGGGGGGGGGGTTGCTTTTCTATTAACCACTAAAGTCGACACAAAATTACATGAAAATTAACCAAAATTGTGGTTCCTGATTTTATTTACAAACACAATGAATTACGCTTTTCCCCTCAAATTTTGCATTACGATTTCGCATTGTAATTGCAAAATTACGATTATGTCAAATTTATGTTCATCACTATGCATAAGAGTAAGAGGAGCCTATACTTGCCAGGTGATATTATGTGGGCACTTAAGTTTTGAGTGACACAAAGAGGCCAAATGTATTTTGGGGAACTAAATGGGTGTGTTTGTGTCTTGAGGAACATAAGAATGGGCATTTTTGCTCTGGGGGACATAATGGGGCACTTATTATTTCTGGAGGACATAATGGGGGGGACTGGATATTCTCAATGGGCCACACTCACTTTTGCACCTGGACACTGTGGACAATTATCTTGCCTTGGCCCCCAGTGTCATATAACTCTGGTTTGTTCGGTAGTGGCATTTTACTTATCACCATTGCTTCAGTTGAAAATCATGCAGGCCAGTTGTAGTGACAATATACGTATGGAATAAGCAAACATGTATTTAGAATATAGAATAAGGAATAAACTCCAGAGAGATCTGCCATTTGGATTATGAATTCCAAGTTAGACATGCAGGTTGCGGCAGGGGGGCAGTTAACTTACCCTTTTTCACCACATTTAATGCATGCGCTTCACATTGCGTTCCATCTCGTATGATCTCTCCAATGCTTCCTACTTCAAACACACCTCTGGGCCCAACTATAGTGGCAGGGGCATTCCCCTGTAGTTAACCCTCTGCCTTCAGGATTTTGTTGCTTAAAGGGGCACTACAGCGAAAAGCTGTAAAATTTAAAATATGTGCAAACATATACAAATAAGAAGTACATTTTTCCAGACTAAAATGAGGGGATTCTAACCAAGGCTTTTACTCTTTATAAAGATATTCCTGAAAAAGGATTTAAACAATTATACCGTCCAGCTTCCCTGCTCCCTACACAGTTTTTTTTTGGCCGTTGGACAGATCAACTCACTAAGTGCTTTTGAAAATAAATATATCCCTGAGAATCCCCTATAAAGAGATGGACTAGTCCAAAACCTGTCACTTCTGTCAGATTTCTACTACCTACTGTAAGTGACAGCAACATAGGAGAAAATATCCAGACAAATGGGGTTTTCTCAATGAACCAAAGTTCTCTTTTATTCTTCAATATAAATCTTCAGAAAGCAGGTGATAAGCGTAGATATGACATCAGACCATCATTTCACAGAAAAATGCCTGACACGTGTTTCGCGGCCATAAGCCGCTTCCTCAGAGGCACATCACAAACAAAACATCCAAGTCTAGGACTTAAAAGCACCAACATGATCTGAAGAGGGTGAAGAGAAACACCTACAGCGCCGATCCCAGTGTGGATGGGCTGCAAGAGACCTCTTGCAGTCTCTTGCAGCCCACCTACACTGGGATCGGCGCTGTAGGTGTTTCTCTTCACCCTCTTCAGATCATGTTGGTGCTTTTAAGTCCTAGACTTGGATGTTTTGTTTGTGATGTGCCTCTGAGGAAGCGGCTTATGGCCGCGAAACACGTGTCAGGCATTTTTCTGTGAAATAATGGTCGGATGTCATATCTACGCTTATCACCTGCTTTCTGAAGATTTATATTGAAGAATAACAGAGAACTTTGGTTCATTGAGAAAACCCCATTTGTCTGGATATTTTGAATTGTGGAATTATACTGTTGGGGTGGAACCACACTACTTTTTTATCTTGTCAGTGATAACATAGGAGAAAAGTAATTTATGGCTCATTTTACTCTGGAAAAAGTGTACTTATTATTTGTATATGTTTGCACATATTTTAAATTTCACAGTTTTTTGCTGTAGTGCCCCTTTAAAGAGAACCCAAGGTGGGGTTCTAAGAATGAAATCTGCGCTCAGAGGCTGGGTCTGCTTATATTGCCTAGCCTCTGTTTTTATTTCAATCCCCCTAAGTTGCCCCTGCGCTCCGCTCGCCCCCATAAATCACAGCCGCGCTGTCGACACGCAGCGGGCTGTGTTCACCTTTGTCCTGTCACTCTCCGCCGCTCCCCCGCCTCCTCCATAGCTCCGATCCCCGCCTGCATCCCTTCCCTCACCGCTGATTGGAGGGAAGGGACGTGGGCGGGAACCGGCGCTATGCAGGAGGCGGGGGAGCGGCGGAGAGTGACATAGCAGGGGGAACTTAGGGGGGATTGAAATAGCAACAGAGGCTGGGCAATATAAGCAGACCCAGCCTCTGAGCGCAAATTTCATTCTTTGAACCCCACCTAGGGTTATCTTTAAGCATGGCACCTCAGCCAGCGATAACATGTATTAGGCCCTGTTCACACTTATCTAAATTTTTGTGCTTCATACAGAATTGCGGTTTCACATTCTTTGCACATGGAATATATCTTGATGGCATTGCATCCGTCCTAAAGTTTCAGATATTTTGTCCATTATGCAGTTTTTCTGCATTTTTAAATTGCTCAGCAGTGCTGCTTTTTCCCTATGTGATGTGCGAATCACGATTAACACATATCAATGGGAAAGAAGAAATATAGCAATTTTGTGTGAAAAATTGAACCTGATTTTTATTTAATTACACACATTCTTCTCAAGTAAATGAACTTCATTGGTATGCATGAAAACAATTGCAGTCTAAAAATTTGCATTTAAAAGCATGCAAACATCGCAAAATTGCAGAGGAAAAATCAAACCACTAACAAAAAAAAAAGACACAAACATTGTCAAAACACATTGGACATGTGAAAAAATGTGGAAAATCGCATGTAGAATTCCTCTGAATGCTCCCCAACTGCTAAATAAATATACCAATAAGGAAAAAATGATAAAGTAGCAAATGGAAGAACACCACAGTAAAGCTTCCAGTGGCTGTATTACTGCTATTTTATAAAGAGTGGTAAGAGAAGGAACAGAGTTAATGCAGCAATAAATCTATATTGGTGCATTATCCATGCCTTTATAAATCTGCCCCATAGATGTCACAACAAGCTAAATGGCTGTCATGTGATACATTTAATTTAATTTTATATTTCTGATATACAATGGTTTAAGTCTTTACCTTGAATGATATCTCATATTGCTCTCCTCCCCAGATTTCTAAGCCAGGATCATAGCCTCCCAGTTCCCAAAACCACTTCCGGTTAACAGCAAAGAGTCCACCAGCCATCACAGGTGACCTGAAAAAGAAGGATTCACAGATAGATAAGCAGAAGTTGGTTACTTGAGTCGATACAGTACAATAGTGTGTAAATTTCAGTTCACATAGGACCATTCTGGGCAGCACAGTGGTGTAGTGGCTGTAGACTACGATACATACACTACACGATGCATACATAGACATATGACTATGCTAGAGATTAGATTGTGAGCCCCTCTGAGGGACAATTAAATGACAAGACAATATACTCTGTACATCGCTGAGGAAGGTATTGGTGGTATATATAAATAATAATAAATTCTGTGTGCATATTTGACATTTTGAAGATGACAGCATAAAGCTTAAAGAGACTCCGTAACAAAAATTGCATCCTGTTTTTTTATCATCCTACAAGTTCCAAAAGCTATTCTAATGTGTTCTGGCTTACTGCAGCACTATCTACTATCACCATCTCTGTAATAAATCAACTTATATCTCTCTTGTCAGACTTGTCAGGCCTGTGTCTGGAAGGCTGCCAAGTTCCTCAGTGTTGTGGTTCTGTGATGCATCTCCCCCCTCTCTGCACACTGCCTGTGTATTATTTAGATTAGGGCAGCTTCTCCCTTCTCTCTTATCTTTTACAAGCTGGATAAATCCTCCTCTGAGCTGGCTGGGCTTTCACATACTGAGGAATTACATACAGGCACAGCTGTCTGCACTCTGCAGGAAGAAACAGCCTGACACTTCAGTGGAAGATAGCTGCAGGGGGAAAGAAACACACAAATGATCTCTTTAGATTCAAAAGGAAGGGTGTATACAGCCTGCTTGTGTATGAATGTATTTTCTATGTGTGGACATACTGTACATCAATCTTTAACCATTTTTAATGCGGCGAGGAGCGGAGAAATTGTGACAGAGGGTAATAGGAGATGTCCCCTAACGCACTGGTATGTTTACTTTTTTGCCTCTGATATTTAACATGAAAAGTAGGAAAATGTTTGCACAGCTACTTAGACATTATTTGTACATTGTCTTTTTAGAACACTTGGGTATTGATAGTATTCCTTTAAAATGAAAACTCATTAGTTGCAATACATATGAGAGGTATCAGAGGGTTGACTGACTATCGGTAAAATTGCTATCTGGCCACAGAACTTTTACCAATACTTATGGCAATAGAGTGGTTACCTATGTACAATTAGAGCAGCTCGTGGTACATAAGTAACGCTTGCATTGCATCGCTAATACACTTATTCCATTTAGCCCAAGTTGCACAATGCCTGCTTCTCTATTGCCATGAATATTGGTAATTACGAGAGCAACTGATTAATAAAAATTGAAAAATAGAAACTTCCTTATTTTAGTAGTTTTGTATTTATCTCGAAGTCACTTCATCTTTCTTCTTGAATTGATCAGAAAGAACCTTTGAAGGTCCTTTCTAGTGACAAAGTGACCGTTTGTACAAACATCTCTTGCTCTCTGCCTTTTTAGCAATCAGCTCCAGGCTGAATTTACTTGGCAGATTGCTGCTGTATTTCACCACAGAGACTTTAAGCTGTACAGCCTCCTGCTTCTCTACATCCTCTCTTCGGGCCTGATGCACATAACTGCAGTAATTTTGCTGTGCACAGACAGCACACGGCAATATTACTTATACTCCCACCAGCAAGTACTGTGAGTTAGGCTATTAGCGAGACCCGTGGTACTCGAGTAGCATGACCACTGCTATGGTAATGCTCGTTACTAATGAGAGTTACTGTTGGTAATGCTTGTTATCGTACCAATGGTTAAGCTAATCGAGTATGCAGGTAGCACTAATAGACAAGACAAGACAAGACAAGACAAATAACATTTATATCGCGCTTTTCTCCTGGCGGACTCAAAGCGCCAGAGCAGCAGCCACTAGGGCGCGCTCTATAGACAGTAGCAGTGTTAGGGAGACTTGCCTAAGGTCTCCTACTGAATAGGCTGGCTTACTGAACAGGCAGAGCCAAGATTTGAACCCAGGTCTCCTGCGTCAGAGGCAGAGCCCTTAACCATTACACCATCCAGCCACTAGCTTAACTTGCGGTACATGCTGGCAGAAGTAAGGGTAATATTGCCGTGCATTGTTTGCGCAGTAGAAGCTTGCTTATCTCTGGCTAATCCCTAAATGTAATCATTGCCGCAAGAATCTCTCAGGGCCCATTCACACTAGGTCGAGTAGCGGCTGTTTACCGCTAATCACCAAAGTGCTAGCTCTTTTTAAAGCACTAGTGCAATAGTATCTATAAGGCAGTAATCTCACTGCCGCGATTGCAGCCTATTGCGGGCATTTCGTGTTTAGCGGCAATCGCAAATGCGTTACATGCAGCATTTTTTGGCGATTCGGGAGCTAGTCGCGATCGCTCATCAAACGCGGGTTTGTACAGTAATTTTACAGCAATAATCATGGTAAAATCACCCGTGCGTTTTGCCTGTGCGTGAATGAGCCCTCAGCCTGTGTGATAGTGCCCCCCTCCTTTTCTGCTGAAGTGACTCAATTACTCTATTCAGCACAGGGCGGGAGGAGGGAGCAGAATCAAGACACAGGCAAACAGTGCCACTTGGCCAGCAATGATTACATTTGCCAATTAGCCAGAGATCAGCAAGCCTTTACTGCTTCCTGCAACATAAGTAATTGTTTTTACACGCAGGGGATGCTTTCCGTTTTTTTTTTTATGTAACTAAGAGTAGTTACTGAAATAACACTAGTATTGATGTATTATGCAAGGGTATGAATATCTGAACATGTTTCCTGTAATTATAACCTGCACAGCATCTATCAGACTCTGGCCAGTAAGGAACATCACAGTGGCAACACTAACAATTACTAGGCACTTGTATTACAAGATAGTAGACCCTGATGATGGTCCATCAGTTTCGTACATGCAAAACCAGCACCCTGAAAAATGGGCACCAGAGATAGGTGCTAGTAGAATATCGGTAACAGTGCAGATATTCTACTATTAGGCTCTATGTAACTATTAGTGGTCGCAGTCTGTACAGCGTTGCCCAGGCATCTGCTATTTTATCAGGCGCCTTCGAGGCCCTATGGCGGCACCCAATCTTACCCAGTGCCTTCGGGCACCCAAATTTCACGTGCCTCATAAGTGTGCTGCTTTGTGCAACAGTGTGTTCAACAGTGCTTAGCCTCTCTGCATTTTGTGGTTGTGCCACGCAGGGAAGTCTGGTCGGTTTGTCGTTTGTGCTGTGGAGCTGGGTTGTCTTCAGCCATCTGACTCCATCATTAACTAGACAGAATTACACATGCTCTGGTAAGACATTTTACTTACTTACTGTTTTTGAACTGTGTATCTAGCTGGCTGCTCAGACTTCAGCGTTAATACTGACAACTTTCTTTCTAGCAACACATTAATTCATTTCTGTACCAGTTTGGGGATGGCTAAGCTGAGAATCAATAAAAAGAAAAAAATACAGCAATAAAATATTTTCTTCCTGTGATATGCCTTCCAGTCAATTCATCTGCAGCTCAGAGGGCAAACATGAATTTGGTGGTTTGTCTGCTCCCACGCCAACTGTACTGGCTCAGCTCTAAATGAGACTGCTGGAAATACGTACAATCATATTTTGATTATGCTCTGATCTTGGTGACATTCACTGTCAATTTTGCAGTGGTGCTCAGAATAAAAACGGAGGAAGAACAGTGCACAGCTGACAATCAAGGGCAACAAGTTTGGCAGTCGTACAGATCATCAAATGTCTTCCAGCTATCCCTGCGTCTCATTTTCCTTTGTCAGCAAGCTCCGACTTTAATGTAAAAATGGCACGATAGATCTTAAAAGCTGGACAGATGGCTACCTTAATGGTTTGCTGGTAAATAGCAATTGCTTCTACTGCAATCATTTTACTGTGGTTTGCTACGGAGTAATAAAAGCATGGGATTCCACAGTATTGGTTGATCAGATTACCTTTTTGTTTTGCTTTACAGTGTCCTGTTTAAGCAAACCCTTTTAAGATCTTGCATAACTGGTAGAAAAGCTGTATACTATACACACATATGACATAAGCAACACAGGCTGCTCTCACTAGCAAGGCTTTGCTAAATCCCAGCGTTTGCTAGTGCTAGGTTTGTGTTCCTGGATTGGACACCTACATGACCGGATTTGTGCAGAGGCAGCAGAGGCTGGTGCCTAGGGCACCTGGAGGGCAGGGGCATCTGGCTCCCAAGCAACATCAGCTGGAGTACTGTGGCTGCAGTTCCTCGCCATACTCATGCAGGTGCAGTATGGCTGTGCCTGCGCAGGCAAGGTGCGCAGGCGCAGTACAGTCACGCTCCCTCCCCCGTTCCTACAATAGGAGGAGCACATCCACGAATCAAATCTGATTAACTTGTTGTATATGTTCCTGGGTCCCTTGAGCAGCAATGGTGTGGCAAGGAGGACACGGGAAGCCTTTGGCCTATTCATAGTCTACGCTCTACTTAGGTATCTGATTTTACTCTTATTTTTCATCTTGGGTACAATTTAAAGGAAGCCTGAAGTGAGAGGGATATTGATGATTGCATTTTCTATTGCCTTTTAAACAATGCAAATTTCCTAACTGTCCTGCTGATCCTCTGCACTACTACTGCTGCTGCTGCTGCTGCTGCTGCTACTACTACTACTACTACTACTACTACTACTACTACTACTACTATTACTACTACTACTACTAGTACTACTACTACTACTTGTAGTGTCGATCTATGCTACTAACATTGTTACTGGCCAGTGTCGCCCTCAACACTTTTGATTTTTCTCAGAGATCCCTTTGGCAGGATATGCCTACTGGTATCTCCAATTCTATCCAACTTTAACAGCTAATCAAAAACAAACAAACAAACAAAAAACTTTAGCAGCTAAACAGCTAAGAAATATTAGAAGATTGTACCGTTTACTACTTGTACATTTTCCATTATGTAGAATGAACTCATAACTTGGCAATCCAGCAGCGATATACAATATATTTGCTCTGGACTTGTTGGAAAGAGACAGATAAATAAACCACTCCAGGGAAATAAGATCCCCAGAGATTAATTTATTAGTCTATTCATACAGAGAGTATGCTGCAGTGGCGAATGTATAGGAAAAAAATCTTTTTAAGAGCTTAACTGTCCACGAGATTATCCCGTTTATTGCTCAGCAGATGCCATCACAGTTCCATAAAAGATTGTATTTGCTCTTTGTATGGAACTGAGATAGCATATATCCAGGGCTGATCCTGGACTTTCTGCTGCCTGAGGCAAAGATCGTGAAGGCGCCCCCCCCCGGGCCCCAGGCACCCCCCTCCTTAAAGCAAAATTAAAGGCGGCGGGCTCATTATTGTCACGGTCACGGGCGGCAGCACTCAGTGACCGTGACTATCATGGCATTGGCGGGCAGCGGGCGAAGGCAGCGTGACTCCAGTTACTTCCGTTCCCGCCCGGATTCTGCAGGCGGAGGCAGGCAGCGCAGCGGAGCAGCCAGGACAGCCTCACAGTCAGAGGCCTAGTACTAGTAGGCGGCAGAGCTCACCTCGGAAGTCCGCATGGTGGGTGGGCGTGGGCCGTCACGCAAGTGGCAGGGCTGGCGCCGCCGCCGCGGCGTCACTGTGCACACAGGAGGCCAGGGTCACTCACCGATGCGGTGTGCTGCCACTGCCAGGCGGATTTACAAGCCCTACTCCATAGAGCCAAATTAATCCATGCCATGCACTGATGAGGATCAAACAATCCGAAACAGTCTGTATGCATGTTGGATTATTATGGCTCTGTACTTATTAACAAGCTGACACATCATTGCATTCCAGCGGTTCTGGAGGTGTGTTTAGCTTCTAATGGTGGCCATACATGGTACAATTTTCCAATTAGATAATTTAGTTCGAATATTCTGTTAGATCGAATATAAAGATTTTTCCAGCATGTCCGATCATTTTTCCCGGAAAAACGGGATAATCGTTCGAATTTCTTGATCGAAAAAAAAAAATATTTTCAACTTTCATTCAATTCGATCATTTAGATCGAATAAACGGGAAAATCAAACATTTTTATTGTACCGTGTATGGCCACCATAGGGGTACAATGGTTAATTTGCATATATTCAGCAGTGATGCCTGGGAGACATCTCGAGCTCACTCCAACCTGAATTATCGCAAATTCTTTCTGTTTTAGGAAAGCAAACTTTTGTTTTTCTTAACATCTTAGTAAGGGGGCTTTTAGGACCATTGTAGTCCCTTACACACCCCAATGAGTTCTGGGTCACCATGAGCTTGCTGGTTAGTATGTGCCTCTCGGATTTACAAGCCCTACTCCATAGAGCCAAATTAATCCATGCCATGCACTGATGAGGATCAAACAATCACAAAACAGTCTGTATGCATGTTGGATTATTATGGCTCTGTACATATTAACAAGCTGACACATCATTGCATTCCAGCGGTTCTGGAGGTGTGTTTAGCTTCTAAGGGTACAATGGTTAATTTGCATATATTCAGCAGTGGTGCCTTGGAGACATCTCAAGCTCACTCCAACCTGAATTATCGCAAATTCTTTCTGTTTTAGGAAAGCAAACTTGTTTTTCTTAACATCTTAGTAAGGGGGCTTTTAGGACCATTGTAGTCCCTTACACACCCCAATGGGTTCTGGGTCATCATGAGCTTGCTGGTTAGTCTGTAACTGCCAGGCAGGGGAGACTTCGCTGCAGCACTTGAGGCGGCCACGCAGCAGGGTTGCCAACCCAATTTCTCATTTTCCCTGGACAAAATGGGCAAAAAATCTGGACACCCCAAGTTTTGGACGGACAGGGGGTGGAGTCAGTAGCTGGCTTTTAGGCAACTTCTTCTGAATTTTGGGAGGAAAGAAACATAGCTGAAGCAGGTGATTACTGCATAAGGCTCATGTAAAATATCCCTCCTGAACTTGGAAGACTTGTTTCCCCATAAAATAAACATGATGCCAGTGCTATATAAAGACATAATAATAATATGGTAGGATATTAGACTATAGCTATGGTAGGATTAGATTGTGAGCTCCTCTGAGGTCAGTCAGGGACATGACTATGTACTCTGTAAAGTGCTGCAGAAGATGTCAGTGCTATATAAATACATAATAATAATAATATGGTAGAACATTAGACTATGACTATGGAAGGATTAGATTGTTAGCTCCTCTGACAGTCAGTGACATGACTATGTACTCTGTAAAGTGCTGCAGGAAATGTCTGTGCTATAAATACATAATAATAATATGGTAGGACATTACACTAGGACTATGGCAGGATTAGATTGTGAGCTTCTCTGAGGACAGTCAGTGGCATGACTATGTACTCTGTAAAGGGCTGCAGACAATGTTAGGGCCATACAAATACATAATAATAATATGACAGGAAAATAGCGTATGACTATGGTAGGATTAGAGTGTGAGCTCCTTTGAGGACAGTCAGTGTGTGTGTGACATGCAGCCCTGCCTGGCTCTCAGGCTTCTGCATTATGTCACACACACTAAGGTAATACAGGACTGCATACTATCACTGTTTGTGGAAGATGCAAAGTTTATATATCCCCAGGCAGCCCAGAACAGATGTCACACACATTTTCAAAGTTCATACCTGGCTCACTGCTCTGTGTCTGATTGCTGTTATCTGTGTTATCTGGGGATAGACGCTGAGAAGACAGGGGGGCATCGGGGGCTGAAAGCTAACAGTGCATGCTGCTTTTTTCCTCTTTGCCCTACAGCTGCTTCCTGGATGGGGTTGGAGGGGGCGGGCTTGCTGGCTGCCTGACTCTCATTGGCTGAAGAGAGGCACCAGCATAAAAATCAGCGTTACTGATTGGAGGGCGGGGGGGGGGGGGGGGGGTAGGAGGAAATAGAAGCCTGAGGCTTCTTACGGAGCTGCCGCCCGGAGATCCAGCTGCCCGTGGCTGCAATGCGCAAACAAGATCGCGGCAGTGTTGACATTTTTAGAGGGACGCATGTGCCTAAGTACGGATAGGTACGGACAGGGGAAATTTTGCATCATATGTACGGACTGCCCGTACTTTGACGGACGGTTGGCAACACTGCCACGCAGGCGGGCGGCAGTAGCCGGTAGGTTACAGTGACACTCCAGTCTCTCCTGAGGGCGGCAAGAACCAGGTGCAGGCACTTCCTCTTAATGTCTGGTGCCGCCCCTCCACTTCCTGCCGCCTGAGGAACCCGCCTCACCCCGCCTCATGGGCGGGCTGGCCCTGCATATATCATGCAATAAACGGGGCAATCCCACCATCAGCTGAGCTCCCATAATCATTCTTCTATTTGGAGTGTCTTTCCATGTCTGGCAGATCATAGTGCATTTATGGGGAGCCCTTGGCTAGATTTGCTTTATTTTTTCATAAATCCGAGCCCAAAGGAGATATTGGCTTTAACGGTCAGAACATGTTTTGTGTGAATTGTGTGAGCAGAGTTGTAACTTTGTTTAACGTTTTATTGATCGGAAGAAAAAACATATTTATCTCTTTTAGCAGCTCTGTTGGAATCCTGGGTGACCACTCTGCCATTGCAAAAGTACAATTTTATTAAAGTTGATACGAGATTAAACTTGGGGTCATTATCAATGACCTCTTCCTCACCTATATTCCATAGTCAATCCCCTCCCCCCATACTACCTCCCATTAGCTTCTAAGGTAGCATAGCCTCTCCTCTCATTTATTTAACTACCTTGTCACTCCTGGTGCCAAAATCGCAAGTGCTTTTGGGAGCACCTCGAATCACAGAAGTACAAACATGCAGAAATGCATTTGCATTCGCGTTTCTGCGGCTTCTGTGGTTGCGTTTTTAAGATGGTGGTAGCCTGAATTTGCAGGTACCCACTTATCAGCTAGGTAGTACTGTTGTACTTTTTGTTTATAATGCCGTTGGTGCAATATACTCAAAGTTTGTTGCTTAGCTTGGCTCCTTTAGAGAACATCCTAGCCGAAAGAGAATTGTTAAGCATTACTTACTTGTGGCTTCTTCCAGCCCCCAGTAGTCTATCTGGTTTAGTACTTCAGTCAGTGCACTGCTAGCCCCACCTAAAGATCCCCAACCAGCACTGTGGTTATAGGCTTCTCCACATTCATATCTGTGTGCCTCTCACATGGCCAGGACTGTGCTTGCATGGTTTAAGTAGTAGTGAACTGAGCAAGTGCAGAATGCTCCTGGCCATGGGGGCGCAATTGAGAGAAGTAAAGCTGAAGCTTGCGATCACAGCTGTGGTCGGGGATGTTTTGGAGGGGCTAGCGGTGCACAGGACCGCTACCACTGAGGCAAAAGGGGCCCCCAAACGCCGCCGCCACCCCCCAGGTCTGTGTGTGCCTCACTTCCTTGCAGAGTTCTACACAGACAGAACTTTAGTTCTCACCAGTCACCTAGAATCAGCTAGCAGCAGAGAAGCAAGTGTGCAGTGCATCTGTCAGCAGCGCGGCTCCCCCATAAGTGACTTCCTTGCTCACTTCCTCATCAGACCTTTTGATTCCCACGGCACCCGGAGCCCAGCATTAGAGATGGCAATGGAGAACAAAGGAGCGGCTCAATCTACAGCCTTTCGAGGGACTTCCTGGAAGTGAGCTGCTCTTTCATGCTGGGGGCCGCAGGGATCAAAAGGTTTGACAAGAAGCAAGCATGCCAAGGATGGATGGAAGGCACTTATGAGGGGAAGCCAAAGATCTGAAGGTCTATTGGACAGGACTTACTGCCTAATGGCTGCTGCTTTCCCACACATGCTCACCTTTCTCTCTCATCCACTCAGTAGGGCCAATTCATCCTGACTGAGTGTAGGGGGGGGGGGGGGGTGATAGGGGGGCCCTAGGTTACTTTTTCCCTGGGGCTCCATTGGAACTTGAACTGATCCTGCACAGGAGGGCAGCTAAACTTTTCTCTTTTAGCTCAGATGACTTTTACCGCTGAACACCAACACACTATTTTTAGTAGTTTACTTTGATAGGAACTGATTTATATTCTCCAATACAGGGATCACTTCAGGGCATAACTACAAATCATGGGGCCCTCCAGCAAAACTTTGATGACACCCCCCAAGGTTCACACCCTTTCCCTTGCCTACCCCTGGTGACTCTCACAGCCTGTGGGGCCCATATTGCAAGGGACATAAAACAAGTGTGGACATAATACCATATATACTCGCATATAAGCCGACCCATGTATAAGCCAAGGTACCCACTTTTCCCTCAGAAACCAGGAAAAAGTGATTGACCCGTGTATTAGCCCTGCCCCAGTATATCCCCCTCCATAGTAGCTAGATGTGCCTCCAGTACAAGTCAGCCCCTCTCCCTATAGCCAGGTGTGCCCCCAGGATGATACAACTGTCTCAAGACACCAGTAGATGGCAACATAGATATGAGACACAGTGATTGCCACACAGGAAGAACACCCAATCATTGCACAGCTGACATGTTGCTTGCATGTTCCATTCTACAAGTCAGGGGATACAGGTAGTCTTGAGCAGCACACTCTGCACACCATGTTGCAGTGGATGGGGGGAGGGGGGGCACAGACACAGCAGGGAGACAGCTGGCAAGAGCAGGATCACTAGTGCACAATCCTTACGCTCATCTGCCAGTAATGAAACCTGCTCCACAATCTGTTCTGCTCCACTGACTGGCATATAAGCAGAGGGGGTAACTTTTCAACACATTTTTTGTGTTGAAAAATTAGGCTTATACGCAAGTATATAAGGTAATCATCACAGCCATAACAAGTGTAGCCTCAAAAACACTTGTATTGGTGGGAGGGAAGTAGTAGTTGGGGCCCCCTTACAGCTCTGGGCCCCCCTGTGGTTGCAGAGGCTGTTCCCCTGTAGTTACGCCCATCATCACATGTGACACATCAATTGCACAAAACAAATATTGCACAGGCTGGAGGAAAATCACTGGTCTATTGAACGCTATAGCTCTGCCAGCAGCAGCACAGTGTGCTTTGGCACAGAGGATGACTCATCAAGGCCCGGTGTTATACGTTTTCAGGTGATTATTTTTCCTGTGACTGGAGTTCTCTTTTAATGGCAGTCTGCAAAGCTGAACACTATCCAGATGCTTGGCTGTTCCTCATATTTAGCTTCAGCTGAAAAGTCAGCAGATGATCTGAAGAGAATAACATAAGACTGATTTACTCTCTAGTGGTTTCATTGTGCTAAGCACTGTGTTCCAAAATGAATTAAAATAATTCAGATGTAAAGTTAATCCACTTTTTAATTCTTGTCTACACCCGTCTTGTCTTTTACAATTACTTTATGGAAAGTTAGTGAAGTCTGCTTACATAGAAGATTAGACAGAGGCTTTTTGCATTTTAATTGTTTTTGAGTATTTTATGCAACCTAACCTCCATTTCATTTTTATGTATTAGGAAGTTATGTATTTTGATCCTGTTTAGAAGTTAGTGACAAAACCAAATTAAAGTGTAATGGTGCTGCGCCTGTCTCTAAATGATTGCTGGGAGCCAATAGCAACTCATTAGATGCTGCCGTGGTGCAATTCTCTATTATTTAATCACGATGCAAATTCCCAAAACATATTAATGGGATGGCATTTCTCATATAACTTCATGTCACAGCAGCTGATAATGGACGGGCAGCGCAATCCCCTCTGACATCATAGAAAATAAAAATCTAATAAAAAATACTTTTTTTTTTGCAATTGCTCTGAAGCTAAGCATGTGTGTGTGTATTTATATGTGGTTAGGTTAGCTTAAAGGGTACCCAAGGTGACATGTGACGTGATGAGATAGACGTGTATGTACAGTGCACAGATAACTATACTGTACAGTACTCCTTTCTTCTTTTTGTGACTAAAAGAAGTAGGCCCCTTTGACACTTACCATGTTTTGTCACTTCCACCTAACCCACTTCATCGCAATGCAGGGATGGATCTGGGGGGGGGGGGGGGGGCAGGCAGGTCTCTTGCCCCAGGCGCAGATTGTTGAATTCTTAAAAAGGCGGCAAAATTTGGATGGGGAATGGCAGTTTAGGCGCCAAAACCTGACCTTTAGGCGCCAAAACTGGATGGGGAATGGCAGTTTAGGCGCCAAAACCTGACCTTTAGGCGCCAAACCTGACCTTGCCCCAGGCGCAACTTGGTCTAGATCCGTCCCTGTCGCAATGACCATTAAAGTCAATGGAACATAGCACACTTCTTGCAATGTGCTACAAGTGCTCTAGCTAATGCGAAAGCTGCAGTGTGTTGTCACATATCACATAGGACACTGCAATCAATGAAAGTCAATACTAACATAATAAATTTAAGCTAATTGGTAGAGTAGGTCAGCAGCATCAAGGGTCACAACATACCAGACAGTGAGTCTTCCTAGGGTAAAAATAAATCAATACAGCTTTATTGTCAGTCACAAGTTAACAATGTCCAGAAACAACAAGTAAAAACCACCAATTTAGGTATACAGTAATCACACCGTAGGCACAGCCCAAAATGTACAACCTTTTGAGTCTGTACCAATTCTATCTCAGGCTTCTTGCCTTCTGCAGCCACACTGGCTTGTGAGTGACACCCTGCCATGGCCTAATGGCAGTCCTGTGCCACTCACCTTTTCCAGGCTTTACCAGTACTGGAGTCCAACTACCTCCTCCAGCACTTTCTCATCAGCAGCTTCCATGCTGCTACAGGCCTGGCAGCAGAGCAGGGACAAGGTCCTCCAGCACCCAAGGCTGAGGCACCAAAGTGCGCCCCTCCATCCCTCCCACCCCAGCCGTCACACACTGATTGCTATTAGACTAAGAGGGCCACAGGGCCCACAACCTCCCCAACACCTTAATATCTAGTTATCTGGCTTGCAGTCACTGCTATGTATCCCCTTTTCTTATTTCTTTCTGCTTCATACACAATTAGGAATGACAACTGAATGAATTGTGCGCCCCCTCCTACACTGCGCCCTGAGGCTGGAGCCTCTTCAGCCTATGCCTCGGCCCGGCCCTGCCTGGCAGCCCTCTTGGCTGCACAGCCTTTCCGGAGCCTTCTTGCTCCACATACAGCCCACTGCATACTGAGTGATGCAGCTACTTAAAGGGACTCCGAGCAGTGCAGAAACTATGGAAAGATGCATATCATTTTAAAGCTCTCTTTCTCCTCTTTCCAATGATATATAAACCGCCGCCCTACGATTGAAATTTCCGCGGCCGCGATTTCAATCGCGAAAATAGAGAAAACTAAAAGGCGTAGGGCGACGATTTAGGTGTCGCCAGAAAGAGGAGAAAGAGAGCTTTAAAATGATATCCATCTTTCCATAGTTATATTGTATTACACAGGGCGACTTTTTCCTAAAGTCAGCAGCTCCATTTTGCTGAATGGAGCTGCTGACACTGGGGAAAGTGTCGTCCTGTGTAATACAAGTAACTATGGAAAGATGGATATCATTTTAAAGCTCTCTTTCTGGCGACACCTAAATCGTCGCCTTACACCTTTTAGTTTTCTCTATTTTCGCAATTGAAATCGCGGCAGCGGAAATTTCAATCGCGAAAATAGCGAAAACTAAAAGGCGTAGGGTGGCGGTTTATATATCGTTGGAAAGAGGAGAAAGAGAGCTTTAAAATGATATGCATCTTTCCATAGTTTCTGCACTGCTCGGAGTCCCTTTAAGCCATTAACACAGGTGAGTTTGTTAACCCCCTCTCTGCCAGACTCAGGCCTGGACCTGGAGGGGTGGCGTGTAAAGCCCAGCGTTCTCCCAATACACGCCAGCCCTGGATCCCATACTAATCTACAGGATAATGTTGTTGCTAAATTGCAACAACAGTCATCATTATCCAGTACTTTTCCATCCAAAACCAGACCAGAATCAAGCAGACATCTGCTCTGACCATCACAGCCGATACTGATCTTATAAATGACGTGCTTCCTGTCCACCAGTAAAAACAAACCTTTTGCAACGTAAAGCATGGCTGCAAAAGAGATATGGAAAGTAGAAGGTTCTATTAAATAAACATAGCTAAGCCCCCAAATAGCTAAAAAGTTCTGTAATGTAGTATTATGAAAAGCACTCAGCATAACCCACCAGAAATGAGCAGAAGGGTGCGACTTAATAAAGGTTGTTTGCTGCACGCAAATTGCATTGCACCATGTGTAAAAGGACCCTCAAACATCAGACATGCAAATGTCAGTTTCTCTCCAATCAGGACCTAGTTGGACTATAGCGTAATCCTCACTGATAAGAAATTACTGCCATAAAAAGCTTTCCTGGAAGAGACTACCTGCTGAGGGCAGAGCATGGTCGTTTCTAGCTCCAATGAGGCCCTCGGGCAAAAGTAATTTCCCCCTCCCCCTGGTCTCCCCCTTACTTGCATTACCGGCTCCCACACCACAAGTATAAATGGTAAGATGTTCTTCCCAGTCTCCCCTATGGTATAGATAGCCAGAAGTATCCCCCAGGATTAGGCCCCAGTAAATATAGCCAGATGTTCCCCTGTTTTAGGTAGACTACCCCCCTCCCGTATACAAAGCTAAATGTGCTCCCAGATTAGGTAGCCTCCTGCCTTCAGCAAAGCTAGCTAGATGTGCCTCCAGATTAGGTAGCCTCCACTCTCCAGCATAGATATCTTGATGTTCCCCCAGATTAGGTAGCCTCCCCCTCCAATAAATATAGCCAGATTTCCCCTGTTTTAGGTAGCCCCCCTCTCCAGTATAGATGTGCCCCCAGATTAGGTAGCTAGAAGTGAGGGCACAACTCACCTGGCATTGATGACTTGAGCAAGTTTTCTCCACTTCGTACAAGCTCAGTGTGTCCTCTGACTCCTCAAGCGCCTCAGTAATGAGAGGTGCCACTAGAGGGTGCCAGACAGGATACGTCTCAATGTCCTTGCAGCCACACCTTCATTACATGCCGTGGTGGCCCAGCAGACAGTATACATTTTATATGGGAGATGCTTGGAAGGCGGGGGGCGGGGGCTGTGGGTTCTAGAGCCATTACACTCTAGAGCTCTGCCCCTCTTGCTTTACTTGTAGCGCTGGCTCTGGTGCAGGGTAGTGATAAAACAAGTAAATACTTCATATATTTTATCTTCTCTGGCATGAGAGAGACAGTACAAGACTAAAATAACTGTTTAGCTGATATACAGAAAATAAAACTATGGGATTCTATAAAAAAAAGTAATTTTAGGAGTAGGAGGATAGATAACAATCTTTATCTCATTAGATTATTTCAGTGTGGATTTCCTGTAGGAGCAATAACACAGATACAGTGTACGTTCTGTATTTAGCCGCAGCTGTATCTCTGCAATCTGTAAACACAAGTCATTCAGTCCATGAGCCTTCTGTGTAGAAGGGTGAGCATTAAGCTCCCCAAGGACATGAAAGTACAGTAGGAAGATACGTATGGTACTATTTTTTAAATTGATTGTGCCATTGTTGTGCACATACCTTTCTTCTAAATGATCTTTTTTTATGCACTAAGCTCTTGTATCAGTCTTCTCAGCATAGGTCTGAATCTAATTGGTGGGCCATTTCACACAGATAATATGATTTACAGCCTATGTTCTCAGCATGTGGTACATGTACCCCAGGGGGTACTTATGTTTGGCCCAGGGGCTACTTGAACTTGCTAGGAGACAATTCATTATAATAAGTTATTAGATTAAAACATGATAAATCATATGTAAACAAACCGGGATTCCCATTTTGTTTAGTTAATTAAACGCAAACGAGACCGTTGTTAATTAAACGCATAAGGGGATGTTTACCAACCATGCATACATAATTATGAAGCATTCCTAAGAAATATATATGCTAAGGGATACTTGAGATGATTTTACCCACAACACTGTCTTTTATAAAGGGGTAAAGGCTGTGATTTTGCTGAGTTACACTGATTTTTATCATTTTGACTAACGATGGAAATGCAGTTTTTTTTTAAATCCTCCATTATATAGACACTACCATTCTATGTATAGATTTCTTTCTTCCATTTCCACTTATTATCCTTTTAGACAATAAATTAAAGCGGGATTAAACATGATATTCGATAAAAATGTGTTATCCTTCTTTTTATTACCCATAAAGTTACCATATTTGTATCTATAAAAAAGTATTCACTGACAAACACCCGTTTTCCTCAGAGTTCAGAGGCAACCCACCCCAAGACAAGGGCTCAACAGCAGACAGGAAGTAGTCCAGTGCTTTCTAGGGCAGCGGAGGTCAACTTGCTTGCTGGCAGCTCAAAGCAGACTATTCAACAGCAGGGACACATCTGCACTAAAACTACCCCCACTCCATCTACCCCTTATGCCTATAGGCACTGAATCTCCTACTGGAATGATGTCCCATGTATGGTACTAACAAATGTGTGTGTGTCTATCTATCTATCTATCTATCTATCTATCTATCTATCTATCTATCTATCTATATTGGTTTATTTCTTTATTTTTTGCATAGTACCATGAAAGATGGTCAGTCAATAATAATAATAATAATAATAATGCTCAGTATTGCTGCACTTCAGGGTCGGTTTTCTGAAAAGGCCACAAAGACCCGGGCTGCAGCCTGAGGGGGCAGCTGGACAATGGACATGAAAGAGGGGCAGCTGGACATGGAAGGGAAGGATACAGATTGAAGAAGGAGGCTGCAAATTGGGAACAATACATGGAAGTGCTACTGTACACAAGTATAGTGCATGAATAGTACACATGGAATAGGGAGGATGCACATGGAAGGGGGGCGATGCTGCACAAAAAAGGGAAGGAACAAGGAAGTTGGTCCAGTGGCACTAAAAGTTTAGTTTATGCAAAGGATATTCTTAGCATTGTGGGATATGCCAGGTAGTGTAAACAGACAAGTCATGTCACTAGATATTGGGGCAGAAAACCACAAATATCCCCATTAAATATACTGCAATGTATGTCGCTATTTTCCTAAAACAGAGGGAATTTATACATAGTCACTCAAAGTATGAAAAGAAGAAGAAAATGATTTTCAATATATTTTCATCATGAGTTTTTATTTTTTTTTAAACTGAATAAAGAACCTCCCTTTGCAAATGTTTTCAATTTATTTTTATGATAAAGAATATGTGGGCATTTCTGTAGGTGCAGTAACTCCATCTTCTTGGTTCAGCAGCTCTGACATAACATAATGACATCATTACATAGCTCACACAGCGAAAGATTGATTTTGCCTATGAAGCATACATTTTCCTGTGTCTGAGCAGTCTATGAGCCATAAGAACAGTGACAATGATATGCGTTCCCCAGCATCTGTGCTATTAACTATGGACATAGTATAGTGTTTGCAGAAATAAAGTGATGAAAGGGAACAAAACAGAGGAGCCACAATAGTTGAATGGCGACAAAAGCAGTTCAGCTGGCAAAAAATGTGTATGTTATACTTTATCACAGTTTAGGCTTGAACCCTATCTTTTTCACCAGTAATATACTGCAGCATTAATCACGCCAAGATCCATTAAACACAAGTACTCACCCTATTATGTTATTGAAGTTAATTGTTAAATACCTCCCCCTGTACTTCTATAATCTGCTCTGAAAGATTGTTAAAACAACTATTTTCAGCTCCTAAAGAGAATGTTTCAAGACTTGAGCTTAAATGACATTTTAGTAGGTGTTTCTAAGAAGATCAGTCACAACATTAAAACCACTGACAGGTAGAGTGAAATAATACTGATTACCTTGTTACAATGACACCTGTGAAGGGTTGGCTATAGCAGCAAATGAACAGTCAGTTCTGGAAGGTGAAGCATTGGATGCAGGAAAAATCGACAAGGGTACAGATCTGAGTGTCTCCGCCAATCTCCGCCAAATTCCATTTTTCCTATTTCCATTTTCCTGTTTTCCCAATTTTCCGTTTTTCCGATGGTCGAGGAGTACTTTATTAGACATTTTTTGCATCAGACGAAAAAAATGTAAACAACCCCCCCCCCCCCTTCCCAGAGTTCAGAAAAACGTAGATAGGAAAAAACGGAAAATATTCTGAATTATCTGATTGGTCCAATGCTTCGGAGCTCTGTCATTTGGCTAAAATTGACAGAGTTGCCGTAAATTGGATTTCCGTAGAATTCCGATTTCTGTTTTCCGATTTTTGAATTCCAATCGGAATTTCGGAAATGAGGAAATTTCAATGCCGCGGAGTCCGAATGAGCATACCTAGTGATAATTGAGCTGCATGATTTCTGTTTTCAGGTAGACACAGATTAAAAAATCTCCAGCCTTCTGAAATGTGAAAACTACATGAAAAGGTACATAAATACACCTTTCAAATATTGTGTATGCATCATGTGGCCTTTCTGCCCCAGTTCCCGTGCCGTGATGTATGACTCTCCTGGTGAGCAGAGTCATTTGCAAACAAACAGCACGAGAGATTCATACGTGAAGCTGTCACTTCATTCTGCAAAATATTGAATTCTGTATAGAAATCAATACGTCTAATTTTGTTCGACACATAACTCACTATTAAACTAGCTATACATCATATTGAACAGACTGATGAAAAGTGTGAATATTCAGTGCCAAGTAATTAGCAAGAAAACCACTTGCACTCAGAAGTGATTATACCATCCTGGCAATAAGACATGAAGAATAGCACGTCTAAAATTCTAGGTCATCTAGAGTTTTGTAACCCTTGTTAATGCGGTGCATGTGTGTGTATAAATAATTCTGTACTTTGTCAGAACTTAAAAGTAAATTAATGTTCTCATCTTCAAAGCCATGTAGAACAGTGATGGAAATGGAAATGGCAACACCTATAAATATCAGTGTGATTCTGAATATTCATCTAATCGTTTATGACTTTAGCGCCTTTATTTGATCATATTTTGAGTAGTATTGCTTAATGCATTCTTAAGATAGAATGTATGTTCTGAGTGCTGCAACAAAGCTTGTGTCACTACGTACAGGTAAAAAATGCTGAGAAGACTTTTCCAGCAATGGCTAATCTTATGTTTCAGATTTTAGGAAAAGTCACATTTTCCCAAATATTGGTTATTCAGTTCAGTCATAAAACATAGATATTTGCCGTAAATTCAGCGGACTGAGTGGCCTATCCCTTAAATTATGTATACATGCTGGCTTGACCTCAGTCGGAAGATAAAGACTGCCTCGACTAAGAATTGTAAGTCAAACCAGCGTATGTACAGCAACTGCACCTTGTCTGCTAAAGATCCGGCATGCCAGGCCAGATCTTAAAGGGATACTTAAGTCAAAATAAAAAAATGATTTTTACTCACCTAGGGCATCCCTCAGCCCCCTGAAGCTGTATGGTGCCCTCGCAGCCTCGCTCCGATCCTCCTGTCCCCGCCGGCAGCTACTTCCGGGCTCGATGACAGCCGGCGACAGGCTGGGAATGTGAGTGATTCTCCGCGTTCCCAGCTGCTATATCACCCTCTATGCTGATATGATATGGGGATATAGCATAGAGGTGATATAGCGGCTGGGAACGCGGAGAATCACTCGCGTTCCCAGCCTGTCGGCGGCTGTCGCCGAACCCGGAAGTGGCCGCCGGCGAGGACAGGAGGATCGGAGCAAGGCTGCGAGGGCACCATACAGCTTCAGGGGGCTGAGGGATGCCCCAGGTGAGTAAAACTCATTTTTTTATTTTGACTTAAGTATCCCTTTAAGTGATCCTCGACCCCTGATGCAGCTAGACACTGCATGATTTCCTGATATAACTTGGGTATAAAAGAATTAACTCAAGCAACCATTTCAGTCTTGTGATCTTGCTAGTGTTCAATCAAATCTAATTCTTTCCCCCTCCATCCAGTCTCTACACCCCGCACCCCCACCCCCACCCCGCAGACCTCTACACACACTCTACCCTCCTTTACTGATCCTGAACTAGCAGCTGCTCATTACCACACCTGAGCTTCATCCGTTAATTCGGTGTCTCTCTCCTCTACAGTCTACAATAGCCAATACAAGAGTTGCCAACCAGCAACTCTTTATGAGGACTGAGGAGATCAAACTACTGAAATGCCACTCCCAGTGAGCTGAACATCGCTAGTTAAAATAAGATTTGACTGAGCACTTCCAGAGTTACAAAGAAGCTTTACACACACTCAGACAGGCCCTCTCACCAGCCTAACACTCACACTTTTCCTCCCTAATCTCTTTACAGTCATACAACCCTACACTCCTCTTCGTTACTTTCAACTTGCTCCTCCTACCCCCACCTCCACCTCCCACTCTCTGCATATCAGCTAAAGAGTTTGTCTCCTTCTTTAGTGACAAAATAACCAACAGCAGGAAAAGCTTCACCCAGTAGCCTCCTCTCTCCATAGAGACCCCACATCTTATGTCCTCTTTAACTGTGTTCTCGCCACTATCTAAATTCACTTTTTCCTCCCCATCTCTAAATCACGTTCCACTTCATGCTCCCTTGACCCCATTCCCTCTCACATCATTACTAACCTATCCTCTATCATTACACCTGCCTTAATTTCTCTTCTCAACTTTTCTCTCTCCAAATGCATCTTTCCTTCCACAATCAAGCAAACTCACGCCTATACTCACAAAAACCTTATCTTGACCCCTCTTCCCTGTCCAACAACTTTCCTAAAACTTTAGGGGCCCTGTGGATGCTGCCCCACCAATTTTAACTAAAAAAGTAGTACTGCATAGGCACAGAATGCTCCTGGTGATGGGAGTGTGATGGAGTGCACACACATGGCCATAATTGGAAATCACTGGGCCCCCTGCGAAAATTTGGACCACCCGGGGCCCACTCAGGGCTGTTTTGGGGGGCAGGAGGGGTCATAGCATAAGGGGAGAGCATTGGCCCCCACATTGGCTGTGAGAGGGGCCACTTCCCCCTCCCTCACCTCGGGCCCTCCCCTCAGTGCGCTCCCCTCCTGCATTAAATAAGTGGTAGCAGTGGCGACAGGAACACAGACATACCTCCATGTGTTCCACCACTGAGGTCTGATCTCTAAGTGCTACAAATAGCCAGAGTTTAGCCTTTATAATAGCTGAACTTCAGCACCTTTGGTGCCCAGATTACACTGTGAGCGCCGCCATAGTCGGTAATTACATTAGGGCCTGTGGCGGTGCCCATTTTCATCAGACACGCATCATGCCCAGTTCACCGGATCCGATCTCAATAATGATGAGCATTTCACAGCACAGAGCATTGAAGCCAATGGAGGGAGCAAAATCTCCACTCCGAGGAGTCAGTAAGCATTTCCATTAGGAATGGCCAGCATGGGCAATTCATTAAAATACTTTCTGCCAAGAAATGAAGAGAGCACTATAATTATGATTATAAATTACAGTTTCCTGTGAGTCCTACCATCGCAAAACATACTTATTTTTAAAGGTATTTGTTATTGCAGGTTGCAAAGGAAAAAAAAACAAAAAACAACAACCCAAATTGAAGTTATCTTTGACACATCTGCAAGAAAAAGCCTGTCATTGCTAATTACAATAATTTCATCATTTAACCATTCTGCAATTATGTTGCTAATCACAAGAAATATGAATGGAAATGGGACAGATTTATTCCAAGGTTAAACCATTCAGCTTGTCCTCTGCATGAAAACACACATTCAGAAAATCACAGCAAAGCCCAAGAGGTATTGTCATAGCTTTATGACAGAAATCTAATTATTCATATTATTGAAAAAATAACCCCACAAAGTTCAGCTGGTGGAATAAAAGTGGACATGCTGAAGTTACTAATGCCTGATCTACTCACCAGGGTAAGGTAAGTTATGAAGCCGGTGTGTCAAAGCTTGACAAATGTAATAACATCCAATATACATCTAATTTCATAATATGAAAAACTATCCTTCCTAACATGCCTGTGGGTATTATACAAAGATGTTCAAAATTGAAATGCCATTTGAATACAGGATTCTATTTTCAAACAAAATAAGCTGATCTGGAACACTGCCTGGCTCCTGGGATACCTGCAGGAAATCTGCCCAGTAAATTAACATACACAAATGAGATGTCGCTATCATCACATAAAAATGCATAGCTGTTTTATAAACTTTATGGAGGGGAATTGGTATACATGTCCGTCTGTCTGCCTCTCTATTTTTTGTTTTCTTGATTTTGCGTCTTCTCTCTCTCTCTCCCTCTCTCTCTCTCTCTCTCACTCTGTTTCCAATCTTCTTTTGAGGACATGGAAGCTGATACTGTTTAGGAGTCTGTTAAGTTTCTGCCTGCACTTAAATGAAGGTGTTTTACTGAGACGCATTTTCACCACACTTGAAAAACTGTCCATTGGCAAAATGGCCTAATAAAGGCGTACATCAAAAAAAGAGAGCTGAGATAATTTGGGGGCCGGGCTGGGATAGCCGCTAGTAGTGTATTGGTAAATTTAAATTATAGATGTTATACTATTGGACTCTAGCTATTTCTGCTACAAAATATCAGTAACACACAGGACACTACCAAACTTCTTGTGCATGCCCTGATTATTTCACGACTAGACTGCTGGAACTCTGCTATTTGGTCTACCCTCTAATGATTGGCCCCCTACAGTCCATTATGAACTTTGCTGCATGACTCATCCACCTCTCCTCCCGCTTCTCCAGCCCTATTCCCCTCTGTCAGTCCCTATACTGGTTGCCAATTACACAAAGCATACAATTCAAAATTCTGACACCTGCCTACAAAGTTCCTTACAACCTAGCTCCTTCTAATTTAAATAAGCTTATTTCCAGATACCATCCTACACACAATCTCCACCCTATTAACAATATTCTCCTGTCTTCTTCTTTAGTAACCTCTTCTCACTCCCTCACGACTTCTCAGGATCCTCTCTCCTCCTCTGGAGCACCTTCCCTTAACACATACACCACTGACCCAAACTTATCATTTTTAGGTGCAACATGAAAACTCACCTTTTCAGGCAAGCATATTCTCTTACCTAGGACAATTCGGCCACTTGGCACCATTTTTACCATCTCATACACAGCTTCACTTCTCCTACTGTCCTATTCCTTAAACCTTTAGACTGCAAGGCCAACTGGCCAAGGCTCTCTTCCCCACCTGTCTTTCAAAGCTGTGTAATGTGTGTGCGTATCATCCACCCCATGTAAATAGTTTATTTATTCTTTGCATAAGCTGGAATCTACTATTGTCTTGTATTGTTTATTTTGTATTTTTATATATTTTATTCTGTTGTAAAGTGCCACGGAAGATGCGGGCACTCTATAAATCAATATTAATAAGCCTAAACCTAACCTATCCACTGTGCCGCAATCTCCCTCAATAAAAGTGCCGCCTTCACTGCTAAAAAACTCCTCTGCTGATATGAGTGGGCAAATTGCCCACCAGCTCCCAAATTGCCCGTGGGCGCCGACATAACCACAATTAACATTGCGGTCTATGCAATGCCCTTTTTATCAGGCAGTCGGCGCCCAAATTACCTGCTTAAAGTGGGTCCGGGACAAACTTTTACTCATTCCATAATTGTGTTCCTTACATATAGTTTATAGGGCATTCCTCAAGCCAAATACTTTTTTGTTGTGTTTTAATACTACATAGTTACTACATAGTTACTTTGGTTGAAAAAAGACATATGTCCATCGAGTTCAACCAGAGAACAAAGTACAACTCCAGCCTGCTCCCTCACATATCCCTGTTGATCCAGAAGAAGGCGAAAAAACTCTTACAAGGCATGGTCCAATTAGCCCCAAAAGGGAAAAAAATTCCTTCCCGACTCCAGATGGCAATCAGATAAAATCCCTGGATCAACATCATTAGGCATTACCTAGTAATTGTAGCCATGGATGTCTTTCAACGCAATGAAAGCATCTAAGCCCCCTTTATTCTAATTCTCCTTTACTTTAATTCCCTATAAACTAAACAAGTCTCGCCCACAGCTTTTTCTGAGTGCCTTGGCACTGCAGCAAGGGCTTATGGGAGGTCAGTCTGGGCAGGAGGAGGAGGAGGTTACTAGCCAGAGATTTCAGAGGCAGAGCGGAGGAGGGAGCAGAAGAGGGGACTGAATTTGTCACAGGCTGAGGGCTGGAGATGCTATCAGCTTGCCTGTGTGTAAAGTGACAAACAAAACATGGCTGCTGTCATTATATCACAGGAATAAATAATCATAAACTGATGAAGCTGTTTGCAGCTAGATTTGCTGTGTAAACTAAACTAAAGATCTAAACTAAACTAAATTTAAACTTTAGATAAGATATAAAGTTACTTGTTATAGATAGTTTTTCATCTCGGATCCGCTTTAACTGATAAAGAGCTGTCCAGTACTCTTATTTGTTCCAGTGTATACCTAGTCTATTGTTTTTACTGCACCATGTTTTCAGTCTCTATTCCATTAATTTGTGGTTTCTTTATTAGTTATATCAGCATGTATTTTAAACAAACTACAAAATTGGATTGGCTTGATGGTTGACAGCAATGGCAATGGTTCTGATCGACCAGAACAGCAGTCCAAACAACTGGAAAACAAGAGGAACTGTTCATTCATAGCTATATTTCCTGTTTAACTTTTATTAATCTGAAAGCTGAAACTGGATGCAATAAAATGCATCTTCAGTTATGCCCTATCTTTATTAATCCCCGCTTCAAAAATGAGCCCTAATGGCTTCAAAGATTCCAAAGACTCAAAATGTTAAGGAATGATTTGCCAAAATGACTTTCATAACACAATATTTTTTTCCAGTGTTGTTAAAACATTATTACAAGAAGTGTGTAGATCTGCCAAGTTCAAGAGTCTCCAGCAAAAAGATATCTACAGATAACGGCTGCCATGTTTCAACTTAAGATGATTCTGTGTAGGTAAAGATATAAAAATAACTTTCTCCAGAACAAAACTTAAAATAAAAGAGCAGACTGTATATACAGTGTTCTAGATTAATATTATTCAAGGTCTTATAATTGTAAATAAAATGCTTTTTAAACTACCAGCATGCAAGAAAATACACAAAATAATTTAGATTTTACCTTTTCACCTACTTTTTGGAACTTTTTTTTAATTGTAAAGTGCTGAAAACTATTGTAAGACCAAGATGAAAAATGATCTCCTAGGAGAAATCTCAACACAAAGTTAATTGCATATGGGCCAATAATGAATCCATATGTAATTCAGTTTTTCTCCTGTAACAAGCAAGAAAATACTTAAAATAATTTTTATAGTATTTTCACCCTTACTTTCTGGTACTTTTTCATTTGCAAAGTACTAAAAAGTTATTTTAAAGAGAAGATGAAAAATGATCTCCTAGTAGAAAACTCAGGAGAAAAAGTTAATTGCACACGGGTCATTTCCTCTTCACTTAAAGGGAACCTAAACTGAGAAGGATATGGATTTTTCATTTTAAAATAATACCAGTTGCCTGACTCCCCTGCTGATTCTGTGTCTCTAATACTTTTAGCCACAGCCTCTCAATAAGCATGCAGATCAGGTGCTCTGACTGAAGTCAGACTGGATTAGCTGCATGCTTGTTTCTGGTGTGTGATTCAGCCACTACTGCAGCCAAAGATGTCAGCAGGACTGATAAGCAACTGGTATTGTTTAAAAGGAAACACCCCTCTCAGTTAAAGAACAAATGTAGCAAGGGGGATATGGAGGCTGCCATATGTATTTCCTGTTAAGCAATACCAGTTGCCTGGCAGCCCTGCTGATCTGTTTGGCTGCAGTAGTGTCTGAAGCACACCAGTAACAAGCATGCAACTAATCTGGTCAGATCTGACAATAATGTCAGAAACATTTGATCTGCTGCATGTTTTTTCAGGGTATATGGCTAAAAGTGTTAGAGGCAGAGGATCAGCAGGGCTGCCAGGCAACTGGCAACTGTAGTGAGAGAGATATGGAGGGTGTCATATTTATTTATTTAGAAACAATACCAGTGGTATTGTTTCTAAATAAATAAATATGACACCCTCCATATCTCTCTCACTACAGTTGTCCTTTAAGGTTCCCTTTAACCTCCTTGGTGGTAATCCCGAGCTGAGCTCAGGGTATGCCGCCGGAGGTCGCTGCTCAGGCCCTGCTGGGCCGATTTCGTTTCTGAAAAAAGCAGCACACGCAGCTGGCACTTTGCCAGCCGCGTGTGCTGCCCGATCGCCGCCGCGCGGCGAAAGAGGGTCCCCCCAGCCGCCCGAGCCCAGCGCAGCCGGAACAAACAGTTCCGGCCGGCGCTAGGGGCTGGATCGGGCGGCTCTGACGTCAGGACGTCGACTGACGTCCATGACGTCACTCCGCTCGTCGCCATGGCGACGAGGAAAGCGAAACAAGATAGGCCGCTCATTGCGGCCTATCTTGTTACTTTCGATTGCCGGAGGCGATCGAAAGTACACATCAGGAGCGCCCTCTAGTGGGTTTTCATGCAACCAACTTTCAGTTGGCTGCATGAAATATTTTTTTTTTATTAAAAAAAAAACACATTGCAGCCTCCCTGGCAAAATAAATAAACCGCCAGGGAGGTTAAGTTCTCCATGATACACCTCAATGTATGAAGCTTTCTATAAACAATCTATTGAAACAGCTTCCATGTGATGGACAGTTGCTTCGCATAGTGAGTTAACCATCACCAAAATTTGTAAAAATTAAAATAAATACTTGTAAAATGTACATTTCTCCCAGAGTAAAATACACTATAAATTACTTTTTTTTAGCTATGTTGCTGTCACTTACAGTAGGTACCAATAAGCTGACAAATCTGACAGATTTTTTACTAGGTCATTTACTCGTAGGGGATTCTCAGCATTATCTGTATTCTTTACAAAAGTAATCCCTCAAGAGGATCTACACAAAAATGTCAGCCACCCTCCCTACTCATTTGCATGCTATTATGGCAGTTGGACTCAGCAACTGCAGGTCAGTAATTCCTTTTGTAAATAAAGACATAAATGAGTATTCTCCATGAGTAGATGGAACAGTCCAAAACTATCAGATCTATCAGATTTTCACTACCTATTGTAGGTGACAGCCACATAGGAAAAAATAAATTTTTAGTGCATTTGACTCCCGAAAAATGTACTTCTTATAAGTATGTATTGTACATTTTACAATTTTTGGTGATAGTTGTTTTTTAATTCTGAAAGCAAAAATAATTCACAGGGCTATCCAAACTTCTGTGCAAGGTGCTGACACCACAGGTAAGATGGCAGCTCTCATGAAAGTGAATGCATTGAACAGAAATTATCTATGGGAAACCAGTAATAGTAGAAATGAATTTTAGTTAACATGCCTTTTACTGCACATAATATCAGAATAATCAGTATGTGCCAATTATGAATACATGTGCTTTAAATACCCAAAGTACAGATGAATACATACAACTTACAGTACATGCATAGGTGATGCTCTATTTGGTTTCATGGTTATTAAACATTCTAAAGAATTTGTTATAAACATAAGCTTCAGGACTTGTTTTTACAGTGAAATGGTCGCTAAGCAGCAACCTTAGCTTTGAATCATTTTTATTTCTATGTAAGGATAGTTATTTCAGCATTTATTTATTATAGCAACTATGACATTTTGTTCTCATATAAAATTAATAGTAATAACGAAAGATGCATCCATTGAGTATAAAGCAATTGCAAAAGGCTACAAGGTGGGTCCTTACCCCCACAGATGGCCAGTGTACTCGGCAAAATGAATTATTGGTGCACAACTTGTTTTTGTTGTGTTTTTGTAGTTTATTTAAGTATTTATATAGCGCCGACATATTACACAGCTATCTTTCATTTAATAAAAATGATTAAAGTGGAACTACACTCAGAACTTCCTCTCTGCTCTAAAAGACTAGCCACAGCATGATAACCTTTACAGACATTTTACAGTTTATGGAAATCCTAAAAAAACAACCTGAATTGTACTTGCTTTCATTTCTGCAGAAGGCACTGACAGGGTTAAGCCTCAGTGTTTACTATGTGGAGAGATGCCTTGGCAGAGCTTTCCTGCAATATATTCACATTTGGGGCTCGATTCACAAAGCCGTGATAACTGTTTAGCACGGAGTGCTAAACAGTTAGCACGTGAAGTGCCGCTCGCGGACTTTTGCGCTTGCAAAGTGCCGCGAGCAGCACTTCACGTGCTAACTGTTTAGCATGCCGGTGCTAAACAGTTAGCACGGCTTTGTGAATCAAGCCCTTGCTGTTAAGAACTAACACAGAACTCAAAGAAGGGCATTTCTTCAGCAGATATATGTGGAATAAAGACTTTTCATTGTGTGCTGTGCAAGAGTTTGGGTCCGCTTTAACATTGTCCTTGCACTAAAATATATAAATAGCAGATACCTCTCCTCATATTAAGACCATGCACCTGTTTTAAAAAATAACTGTGAACAAAGATTGAATTCTGCCTTTACATATGCATAAAATAAAATGTAATGAATTTGCTATTCATCTGTTCTTTTGGCACACCTGAAATTGTATATTTATAGATACAGTCTGTTTTAGCTGAGGCACCTCTTGAACATCCAGAGAGTGAACCTGATTTAAGTAGACAGGAGTCTTCCATCCTGTTAAGCAGAAGAGACACTCGACTAATGATGGAGCCAAGGTTTTTCTACACATCTGGGAGGAGACTGTAGACTATCTCAGTGATCAGATCATTAATAATATTTCAAGTGAACTTCCTCGATCTAGACTCTTCCTCACTTGGCTTGGCAGAAAAAAAGGCACAAGGTATTTATTATTCTCACCGAGTTTTTCTCTCTCGGGATTAATTCGGAAGCCCAAATCATTTGCGCAGCTACAAGGACATAGACACATTTGTGTTGTGACTGCCTGCAAACCAAAACATTGAACTATATATACATATGCAGAAGACGAGGAGCAGTACAATAATTAGATAGTAGAGAAAAATATCAAGTCTTGAAGATATTTACGTAACCGTTTAGCCAATTAGTATGCAAGCAAAAATATCTATTTTTTATTTAATGTAATCTGCTAACTGGAACGTTTAGCATTTTTCAGGAATATTGCTCCTTCATGGAGAATACATGGAGAATATTATGATTCTGTAGTTCACAGACTGAAGTGATGTCTAATATTGACTAATAGACTAATGATGCAACATTTTTGAGGTTCTCTTGGAAAGAGTTAGATGATTTTTATTTACTGATTTCTAATTTACAGACACCAGATCATGAAGCCTAGCTATTATTAATGTTGCTAATCCACCCTTTTAATTAGTCAGGCATGGAGTATGCATATTGGGTGCCTGATTAAGCTCAAATTTAGCACTGACACTGACTAGAACTAACATAGCCCCAAAACAGCATAGATTATATATGCTAAAAATGAAAATAACTATTCAATCTTGCCTTTGTGTGAACTCTGCAGTGCTGAGAGGGGCAAGCAGAGGTTGAACTACATTGCTTTTAAAACCACAACACACAATGGGCCTCTGTAGACAAGGATGGGGTTATACTTTCTAAAAGCTTCCCTTTCATGTGCTTCCATCCATGTGCAGCAACCCCCTCCTATTCCTTGTGCAGCCCCCTCTTCCATGTCTAACATTCATGTACAGCAGCCTTCTTCAGCTCTATACAGGTCCCATGGGCTCCCTATTTCCATGTCCTTATTTGCAAGCTTTGTATTCCATTTGCATACTCTTCTTCCATATGCAGTAATCCTTCATCCATGTCCAGCCGCCTCTTGGCCAGCTGCCACCCAAGGCCCAGGTCTTGGTGGCCTTTTCAGAAATCCAGCCCTGTCTATAGAACATGGGGCTCAGCAGTGTCCAATTACCTAGTTATTTAGGTATGCAGAAATTCAAAAAAATAGTTCTGGAGCATATGAATATTAGTATAATAGTGTCAGTCACATTGTACAATGTGTTGTGACAAACTACAAGTTATATCACCTATGGACCCACTTATTTCTTTCCCCATGAATGAAGCAACAAAAAAAATGAGGGGAATTCACCTTCAAGGGTCGAAGGTATGGAAAAAAATCCAGGTAGTTTACAGTAACTGGAGGTGAATTTTAAAGGGCTTGTTTGAAGGTGTTGAAGAAGAGGACAGCTCTAGTGAAGGCCTGTAGTCACATATGAGAGTGTGAGATGCATGGTGTGGTTAGGAGGAGGTTATCCGTGGAGCGGAGTAAGTGGCCAGGTGTGTGTGACCTGCTGACCAGGTCAAAGATGTGGGTCCGGTAAGACTTGTGTATAGATTTGTAGGCTAGACATAGACTCTTGAAGCCAATTCAGAAGCGGATTGGAAGCCAGTGGAGGGATTTGAATAGGGGAGTCATGGAGACAGAGCCGTGGGTGGAGTAGATTAGTCTGGATGCTGTGCTCATGAGGATTGTAGGGGGCAATGTGGTTCTAATAGGAGCGTGTTGCAGTAGTCCAGGGGGGAGAAGATGAGAGCATGGACAAGGAATTTTGCAGTGTCCAGGGTCAGGAAAGGGTGTGTATCTTAGTGTTGGGTGAGAAAGCAGAGGAGAAGGAGAAAACTGTATTTTTGTATTAAATAAACTAAAAATAAAACATGAATGGAAAAGGAGCAGAATATGAAAAAAAATCTGAAAATGTTACTGGCACAAATGCTATGCTAATCATTTTAAACCATTCTTTTTTATTGATGCAGAATGAGTATGCAGATAAGGTGATATCCATAGTCTGCATAAATGGTAACTCAGTAAAAGGTTGGACAATAGAACATGTCAGCCAACCAATGGAAAAGTATTTTGTTTTAAATAAATTAAGATGGTACCCTCTTCATTTCTCCCACTTTTCTTTGAGTGTTACAGAGGGTGTCCTAAGCAAAAAATACCTGCCATGCATTGTCATTAGAAGAGTACCATGGCTGTGCTTCAAAAGTTTTGTTGAAGACATTAAGAAGAAGTGTAAAAAAGCCAAAAACTTAAAAAGATACACTAAAAACAACTTTCCTTTTAACCTTGAAAATAATATATTGTGTTAAAATAATGTAATGGGATTACATGCCATCCTCCTTGAACTTCACCACACCGGCTTGCAGCCTAAGAAAGCTTTCCTGAAGTCCAGTCCCGAACAGAAAATGCTGCTTTTTGCTGCACTGTAAAGTCAGTTATTAACCTTTAAATAAAGTCCAGTCTCCAGACTCCGTAAAAGTCATCTTCTGTTCTAACTTCTTTGCCTTGAATTTATAATCCTCTGAGTTTAAGGAAGTGTGCCTTGGAATTTATCTGAGCAGAACTGCATATAATGCATAACTGTTGCCGTATTTTAATGAAGCAAGTGACTAGGTAATAATACATATTGCTTTATTACAGCATATTTATTGCATTAAAGATGTAGGTGATGGAGAATTTAGCATAAAGATCTAAAGTCACAGTAAAAAGGGTCATGCGACAACATTTCTCACTTTATTATACTAATACTTGCAAGTACTAAAATATAGCAGGATACTAGATACAGTAGGTGTTCCATATAAATTTGTTTTGTTTCTGAAAGTTTAAAAAAATTGGTTCAATAACATTTGCAGTAACAAACGTGCATTACTCTTATCGTACAATAGATTTCCTTTCTAATGATTTTAAGAGCAACTTTATGGAACTCATAAAATTTTAATTAGTCTGTATGGTTTTACATTCATTTAACCCTTTTACTCTCATGCTGTTTTCCTCGTGTATAAAATGCACCTTTTACCTTTTAATCCTTTCTACATATTCCCCAAAATATTCCTAACACACCCCTTTTTTCGTCTTAATTTGCAGTTTAATGCCTTCTTCCTTCCTGGGGTGTGGTGTGGAGGGGGTGGGCATGGTCTCGCCGATGGTGGCACCACTTGCTGGGTCTGTCGTCTCCCCCCGACCCACTTTCTGGTGTGTTCACTCCCAGGACATGCATTTTGCACAATTTTGCAGCTGGGTGCACTTTGCAAAGATTAGGAATCTATCCTTTGGGGAGTCAGCATGGATGGTCTCCTCTGGCCATAGGCTACATCCAGGAGGTGTGCTGTCTGTGCTTCTCTGCTCTCCCCACCTCTCCAAGGTGCAGTCACAGCACTCCCAGGTAGTGAGAATGCTTTGTGGGGGTGCATGCACTGCTCCCCATTTGTTGGGGGCATGAGGAGGCCTACAAACAGTGCACTTGTTGAAATGCAAAGTATTTTTTGATTGGGCTAACTCCTGCAGGATACAGCAGTGAGGTAGTTTCAGATCCTGCTTATTCTGGCAAGCAGATGCAATTCACGAATACTATGACATTTTAATTAGTCAAAAGACATGAGGCAGCCAGTATATAAGTCAGGTGACACCTGGTCTCAGCACACACCCTTTATTCTTCTCAATTTGCAGAAGTAAGAGTTACTTCTCTTGCACCTAGTAGATCACCCAACTCAGCCAACCCCCCTCCTCCTACTGCTAACAGCTATGAAGTGAGCTGCAATTTTATAAAAGCTGCATGTACCATACCACCCTGGCCTGCAATAAAACAACCCAATTCTCACTGCTTTTTAAAAACATTTTTATAAACACATTGGGGAGGGAGTGTGAAGGCTAAATCCATTGATATATACTAAATAAGGAGGAAATAGACAGGAATAAATGATGAGACTCTTCAAACCTGCAGTGTTGCAGTGCTGGTCAAAAAAATAATGACTTCCTCAGTAGTACAGACGTGGTCATTAAAATGAAAGTCTAGCTGCTACCTAAAATCTTTCTGACTTCCCTTTGTGAAGTGATGAGGGAGGAGTTTGAACAGTTTTCATGCCACTTCTTTGGGTCCTTTTACACTTAATGCATTGGTACGCGTTAGTGTGCGTTAGTACACATTTTTTCCATAGCGGTGCATTATGAAAAAGATTTCAGATAAAACACGTGTAGTGGGAACTGTGGCATAGGAAAACATGGGCATTACTTTGAAAATCCTTTTTCTTTCAGTTTTAAGTGAGAGCAACAGATTAAGTGTAAAAGGGGCCTTAAGCTGGCCACTAACGGTCCAATTTCTAGCGAAAAATCGTTTGAGCGATCAGAAGTTCTGATCGGATTGGTTGTAAATAATCTCCATTGGTGGACACAATCGATTATGAACGAGTGAAAAAAAATGTCGCCCGAATGAATTTTCGTCGAACGAAAATTTGGATTTTCTTGGTGATCGTGATAGATAGGAAGCAATGATTGGTTAGTTGATGGTGTAGTGAACGATTTTTCATCCGATCAGAATTTCTGATCGCTCAAACGATTTTTCGCTAGAAATTGGACCGTTAGTGGCCAGCTTTAGTCAATCCAAGCCGCATCTGACATTTACACAGGAAATCCATTCTGCAAAAATAGTATACATGCAATGCCCTTTGAAGATATGATATATTTCACTCAGTATGCATTAAAACAATATGCACCTGTTTTTTTCACTAATGTGAAATTTGAAAAGCAGCAGATAGGAGGGAACTGCATGAAGCATCATGTTTGCAGACAGATCTGCAACTAAGAACAGGTTGCAGGTCAAATATCTCGTTTCAGATACATGCACTGCTTTTGACTTCAGTCAGCAGAACTGGCTGTGCTGTAAATCCTTGGAATGCTTTGATCTCCCTCTGCTAGCAGAAAATATAGAAACTGAAAGCAGAAGCCTGTTATTGTCTCAAATTGCCCCCTAGTGACAAGCGGCCATTAATACACATTGCAGCAATATTAATTAAAAGCAGGGAAGTGGAACACATAGGAAATAAAAAGGAGCTAAAATAAATTGGCCTGGAACATTTGCAAGCCTCTAAATAAATTGGCTGCTAACCGGTTAATGCTACAGCTAGTGGCAACTTTTCTAAAATCTGAAAACTTTAACTTAAATAAAAGTTAAGAAAAAAGCTATAGAAAGTGGTTGAATTCCCAACAATAAAGATGTCAGCTGTGAGATTTTAGTCTGTAAATCATGTATCACGTAGCTCTCCCTCAGCACTCCACTTCTGCTTGAATATTTCTGTTCCTGGATTTGATATGATGAATTGGCAAATACATCCCAGTCGTTCTATGAAAAAATGGTCACTGATGTGAAACAAGCAATTATGTGTTACAAGTTAAGGTGTGAATATTTTTCTCCGTGGTAGGAAATGATAAAATGTAAGATGTTGTTGAAGTATGTAAAGGAAAAAATGCCCTCCATTTTCAGGTCGTCACTAAGGTGAAAAATAACATATCTCAGTATATACCAACACCATGGCCTTTATTCAATAAGGCAAAAGGAAATAGGCAAAATGCAGTAACCTCTGACCACTAACCAAGAAATAATCTTTGGTCTCACTACAGTAACATTCTGAACATTAGCCATTAATCTCTTTCTACTTGTTGATATACATAGTTTTTCTTAATGCTTTTTTTCAGGTTGTGACATATATCTGTTGTTTAAATTTCCCAATGTTACATATAGATAGTATTTGTACTTATTGTAATTAGAAAACCAAAATAAAAAAAACTACACAATAATTACAGTAACAACCACCTAGTCAAATCAATATTGAGTCAGTCACGGGCCACAACCACATAAAGTGACAAGAGAAGTGGGGAAAACTAGAGACTCAATGAAATGAATAGAACAACTATGAAAAAACTAGGGGCCCTGAGAGGATTAAAAAAATTAAAGAAATAACAGTGTAGAAAATATAATGCTTATTAAATAAAATAAATAAATAAACATACAACACTATATATAGGAAGGAGAACAAGGAGTACGCTATTGTGCATCAAACTGTTTTATTTTTAATCATAAAACCATATTTCTCTAGCCCCCTGAGGCATTTTCATCGGCCCCCAAACATAAAATGTATAACCTATAGATGTGGCCCACTGCACCGTTAAATATCGGAGGCTCGCATATAGAATACCAGTGTTGGCACAACCCATCCACATACTGTAGAAGCCAGTGAACAGTAATTTGCTGGCTTCCAATCCAATTTTGCATCAGGTGACACTGCTGTTCACTGTCTGGTGCACAAATCGGTTCTTTGGGCGCTGCATGATTGGATGGCTGCTGCTGGAACGTCTTCTCTGGGGATTATTGGGGGATTCAATACCTAGATTCAGGCTGCTTACACACTAAGACGTTACAAGCGCACGTTAGTGCGCCTGTAACGCTCCCCCAATGCACAGCAATGTAGCACAAGTGGGCTGTTCACACAGCCCACGTTGCGTTACATGTAACGCTGCACGTTGTCCGGAAAGTGCAGCATGCTACGGCGTTAGAGCGGCTATAGCCGCATTAGACTGTTTGCACATGCTCAGTGTGGGGCGGAGAGGAGGCGGGGAGAGCCAGCTACAGTAGCCGCGCACATGGATACTTAATATTCACTGCACTGGCGGCCGCTGATTGGCCGGCGGGACCACGTGATGCGGAGTGTCTCGCTCCGCATCACGTGGTCCCGCCGGCCAATCAGCGCCACTCTGGGAGACCTTATAGGGATAGAGCCGCGTAATGCGGCTCACTCTACCGTCCTCTCCCGCACCAACAAACGTTGTGTTAGGTGCACGTTGTGCGACCTTAACGTGGCACCTAACGCAACGTCTTGGTGTGCAAGTAGCCTCAATGTTTTTCAACATTTACCTAGATTCAATGTTTTTCAACATCATTTTATGTATGTTCCGGCCCTCAAGCAGTCTGAGGTATGTTGACCCATCCCTTGACCAAAACAGTTTGGGGACCCCGGCTGTAGAATGTCAAAGTTGCAGGCATATAAAAAAATCAAGGATCTCCCTCCAGTCATTACACATTTTGGAATTGGCAGTCTCCGCCTTCGTTGACCTGAGGAAGACGGAGATCCCCAAAATGCGTAATGATGCAATAGCACGCTGACACTGGATCCACCTCTTAGCTGGCTCAGCTACCGGTAGATTTAAGTGCTCCAATTTACACCCACCCTACTGGCTTGAGGAGCAAGGACAGGTCTAAGCGCCACTGGAGGGAAAACCTTTGATTTTATTACATGCCTGCAATTTTTACATTCTAGAGCAATATGGTTTTATGATTAAAAATAAAACAGGTTAATGCACGATAGTGTGCTCCTTGTTCTCCTTCTTAGATCCCCACAGTATAGGAGCCACAGTACTGGAGCTGTGCTCGTTGCAACCTCAGTAGATTAGGTATTAGTTGGTGGAGTATAAAACTACTGTGTATTAAAATGAAGTAAGTGGAGTATGACAATTATTACTAGTCTATGTAGTTTTTGTTTTAAAACCTCCTCTATGCCCCTTTGTGTCCCCCTCTGTGTCCTCCTCTATGCCCCTTTGTGTCCCCCTTGTGTTCTCCTCTATGCCCCTTTGTGTTCCCCTTGTGTCCTCCTCTATGCCCCTTTGTGTCCCCCTTATGTACTCCTCTATGCCCCTCTGTGTCCCCCTTGTTTCCTCCTCTATGCCCCTTTGTGTCCCCCTGTGTCCTCCTTTTGTCCCCCTGTGTCCTCCTCTGCATGAACACAGTACAGGGAGTCTCCAACATTGCAGCGGGTTGGAAGTTTGTATTGGCAGGCGTTCACAAGTTCACATTTGGACTATAAGACTTTTCTTCCCAGTTTTGTGGGAAAAAAATGAGTCTTACAGTCCAAAAAATACAGTAATTCATATACTTACTTTTTTTTTCCAATATAAATTTATAAATTATTTAGTTAGTGTTTGCCCATTTTAAAATCTTCCCTAACCCCATTTACATCACAGGTGGCGACATTGTTAGTCTTTTCAGGTGATCTCTGTGGAATGTTTGTTTACTAGGAGTTCTAAACCCAGTAGAAAATATATCTGGTCTTCCAGAATTCTCTGGGAGGAAAATTCCATATAGCTAAACAGGCTAGGCTTAACCACTTAACCACCAGCCAACGCCGATAGGCGGCAGCTGGTCGCAGTGGTATTTCCATGGAAACGGCCGTTTCCTGTCAGTTCACGGAGGGAGTCTCTGTGAACAGCCTGCGAGCCTCCGATCGCGGCTCGCAGTCGAAATGTAAACACCCGGGGAAGAAATCCCTGGTGTTTACGTCGCATCCCGCTGCTGTCACAGAAGCGGCGTAAAGGAGATTGGCGATCCCCAGCCTCTGATTGGATTGCCGTCCTGTGCCGCCCATAGTGAGGAGGAGGTAGGGGGGAATAGCGCTGCGGAGGGGGGCTTTGAGGAGCCCCCCCCCCCCCGCTAAACACAAACAGCCGGCGGCGATCAGACCCCCCCAGCAGGACATCCTCCTAGTGGGGAAAAAAGGGGAGTAGTCTGATCGCCCTGCCTGCCACATGATCTGTGCTGGGGGCTGAAGAGCCCACACAGCACAGATAATAGAAAATTCCTGCGGTCCTTAAGCATCACTAAAAGGGCAGGGCTACATACCAATATACAGCAATATGATGATAAGCGAAGTGTTTCTGATGCTGAAACCAGGAAATTGCCGTAGAAGTATGTATCCTGAATAATTTACTGCATTCTACTATGTGTCACTGCAGTGGCTCTTTAAAGGACACCCCAGGCGAAAATAAACTAATGAAATAAACAATAAGCGCTTTGAGTCCGACAGGAGAAAGGCGCTATACAAATACTGCCATTATTATAATTGTATCTATCCTCCTTCTCCTAAAAATATGACTTTTTAAGATATTCCACAGTTTTATTTTATGTTTAAATCTACTTTTTAACTTTTAACTGTTTTATTGTTTTTGCTCAATTATACATTTATTGAAGTATGCCACAGCTAAAATCTATGAACTATTGACCCCTTTTATCACTTTCCTGCTCTCAGAAGCCATTTTCTGCTAGGAAAGTGTTTTATAGTTGGAATTTCTTATCAGTGAGGGTCACACTGTAGTGACTTCCTATCTGAGTTAGGGCTGAGTCAGCCACTTACATGCCTGATATTTAACTCTTTCAGGCAGAGAAAGAAAAAATGGAACACAGTAGTTATTTGTGTGGTATGCACTGTACATACCCATGTCTATCTCATCATGTCACATGTCACTTCGGGTATCCTTTGAGAGCAATGGTATAATTACTTTGAAGTAATACATTAATAATTAAGGCATAATATCTATAAATAACTACACGATGGCAACACTGCAAATGGCCATTTCCAGGGAAAATCAGCATCAACAGTTCAAAAAGATGAGGAAACTTGTATGCAAAACTGGGATACTTAGAAGACAGGCAAAATAAAAGCCATCACGTTTTCTACAATCCATCAAAAAGTTTCCAATTCTCTAAAGACTTAATACATTTTATATTTACTGGAGGAACCATTAATTCATTTTTGGGATGAAATTTTACAGAAGACGGGCAAATTATGATATGTGAGCTGAAGATGAAACACAGCTGGCAAGCTAATAGAATTATCACAAACATACCAGAAAGGCAACAGCAGAAATATTTAAATTAGATTAAAATTAATTATTTTACAGAAAGAACACTAGCAAAGAGAGAGGGGAAAAAAACAACAGAAAAACACAGCAGCAGTAGTATGATGGCTTAGGAAAGTTTTCATGCTAAAGGATATTTGGGGACCTAGACAGCAACCATGATTTACTGATTGCACCGGAATCTTTTAAATTAGAATGTTAAGTAAGGCCATGAGAGGCCATCGCTTTGTAAACTATAAAGTAAACAAACATCTTGAAACAAGAAAGCGATGCCAAATATGCAAAGCAAATAAAGAGCATAATTGGCTTTCATCAGAATTAATTAGGTTTGGATAAGTGAACATTTTCAGCCACCTCTGTTTGATACCATGGAGTATGAACTAGTGATCATACCCACCTATACCAGTGAAGGCTAACCTTGGCACTCCAGCTGTGGTGGAACTACAAGTCCCATGAGGCGTTGCAATACTCTGACAGCTCTAAGCATAATTCGGGAGGCAATGTAGTTTTGTCACAGCTGGAGTGCCAAGGTTAGCCATCACTGACAGATTGTAACGCTCGGTGAAGCACAGAGAGATCTGATTACCGGTGACCTGCAGCGTCACGGGGAATACAGACGTATACCAGATTATATGTGATCTGCAGTATCACCGATAATCCAATATACCAGCTAACCTCTGTTCACCGGAGTAGAGTGTAGTGTTTAGGTGTAACAGTAACACTTAGAGGACTAGGCCTCAGTACAGTAAGACGTACTGTACAGATTACTTCCGCAACCCTGAGCTCTCCAAGACGGGAGGAGTCAGACTGCAAGCAGGAAGTATCTTCTGAAAGTCACCCTCAGGCGGAAGGGTTACCAACAGAACGAAGAACCTCCTCCAATGATGAGGTCGGTTCTCGAGGTCGGACAAGCCAGGTCGTACACACACAGACAGATAAAGTACAAGATCGAGAGGCAGAGGCGGAGTCAAAGTACAGGCAGGGTTCGGCAACGGGGTATCAGATATATCGGGGTACAGAATCAGGAGGCAGAAACAGAGTCTAGGAGCGAGCCGGGGTTCGGCAACGGTGTATCAGAAATAACGAGGTACAAGATCAAAGTTCAGAAGAGTAGTCAAGGCAGGCAAGAAGTCATAACAAATAATCACAATCAAACTAGTACTTTAAGCTATCAACAAATCTAGCTTTAGTGTAGGATTACAGCTCCAGCTGGTCCCGGCACACTAACGGATCTGACTAACGGATCTGGGTGCTCCCACGTATGTGAACGCAACGCCAGACACCAGAGAAGTGAACTGCCGGCAGTATATATACTCAATCGTGACCCCCAGCACCTCCCTGATTGCTGGACCAATGGGGAGCGGAATCAGGGTCAGCTGACCAGCCTGGTCAGCTGACTCCCCTCAGACTATCATAAATCTTCCTTGAGTGCGCGCGCGCGCGTCACTCTAAACACTGAGGGACTACGAGTCCCAGCCCTGCTCTGTGGTGCAGCGGAGAGATGTGCACCAGCCGCCGCGTCTAACGCGGCGGCTTCTTCGCGTTCCGTCCGCCTCTCCACGGGGACAGCCGCCTCACGCTGGGAGGAGGCGGCTGCCTCCCCGTGTGAGCGGGCACTGCACGCGGGAAGAGCCGCCGACCGCTGGCTCATGGCGGCGGCTCTTCCACGCTTCCTCACAGTACCCCCCCCCCAAGGAGTGGACTCCGGACAGCTCCCACCAGGTTTCTCGGGATGTAAGGCATGAAACTCCCTCCTTAACTCGTCCGCATGCATGCGGTTCCCAGGTACCCATTGCCTCTCCTCAATGCCATACCCTTTCCAGTGTACGAGATACTGTACCGAGTTCTGTACAGTACGTGAATCAATTATCTTCTCCACCTCGTATTCAGGTTGGGCATCTACCAACACAGGAGGGGGAGGAGTGGGACCCACCTGGACCGCTGGTTTAAGAAGGGAAACATGGAAAGACCTTACCCCCCGCATGCTAGTGGGAAGTTCGACAGTATAAGTGACATTGTTGATCTTTTTGGTTATTGGGAATGGACCCACAAACCTGGGACCAAGCTTACTAGAAGGTTGTTTTAGGGCCAAGTGACGTGTGGACACCCAGACCGGGTCTCCTGGTCGGAATCTCCACTCCACCGACCGTCTCTTGTCGGCTTGACCCTTCTGACTCAAAAAAGCCTTCTCCAGGTTATTTCTTACTGTCCCCCACAGGTCCTTGAATGACCTTTGCCAGACCTCCAGGGCTGGGAATGGAGTGGAAGCTATAGGCAATGGGGAAAATTTGGGTGATCTTCCCGTCACTACTTGAAAAGGAGAAAAACCGGAGGACGAGTTTTTTAAATTATTTTGGGCAAATTCTGCAAACGGCAGAAATCTGACCCAATCGTCCTGTGCTTCAGCTACATAACACCTTAAGAACTGTTCTAACGATTGATTTATTCTCTCAGTCTGGCCGTTGGTCTGTGGGTGATAGCCAGACGAGAAAGACAATTTTATGTCCATGAGCTGGCAAAAAGCTTTCCAAAAACGTGAGACGAATTGGACTCCCCTGTCTGAGACTATGTCTTCGGGAATACCGTGCAAACGAAAAACATGCGTGATAAACAACTCGGCCAGTTCTCGAGCGGAGGGGAGTCCTTTCAAAGGTACAAAATGGGCCATCTTGCTAAATCGGTCGACCACGACCCAAATGACCGTCATCCCCTCAGATCTGGGAAGCTCGCCCACAAAATCCATGGACAGGTGGGTCCACGGTTCAGTCGGGGTGGGCAATGACTGCAAGGTACCGACAGGTGCCAGTCGGGAGGGTTTACTCCTGGCACATGTCACACACTCCTTCACATATTCCTTGCAATCTGCTGCCAAGGAAGGCCACCAGGCGCATCTGGCTACTAAATCCTGTGTTCTGGATGCCCCAGGATGTCCCGCATTCTTATGTGTATGGAACATCTCTAGAACCTGAAGGCGAAACGGCAGAGGAACGAACAGAACCCCTGCGGGCTTCCCTTCCGGGATGTCCTGTTGAAAGGGAATCAGCGTCTCCGCCCAATCCTCCCAGGTTCCAGTGGCTGCCAGTATCAACCTCTGAGGAATAATGGTCTCTGGAACGGAGGGCTGTGCTGTCTCTGACTCAAAGCATCTGGACAAGGCATCTGCCTTAACATTCTTGCTTCCCGGGGTGTATGTAATGATAAACGTGAACCTGGAGAAGAATAGCGACCATCGAGCCTGACGAGGGCTCAATCTCTTAGCCCCCTCGATGTATTCTAAGTTCTTATGATCGGTGTAAACCGTGATGGTATGCTCAGCTCCTTCTAACCAGTGTCGCCATTCCTCGAAAGCTAATTTGATGGCTAGGAGCTCCCTATTACCAATATCATAATTCCTCTCTGCAGGGGAAAACCTGCGAGAGAAGTAAGCGCATGGGTGCATTCTACCCTGCAAGCCTGACCGCTGAGACAGCACAGCCCCCACCCCTACCTCCGAAGCATCCACCTCCACAATGAACGGGAAGGATGTATCCACATGTCTGAGGATGGGTGCTGAACAGAATAGGCCCTTCAGAGTGGAAAAAGCATGTAAAGCCTCAGGAGACCAGTGAGTTGTATCTGCCCCTTTCTTGGTGAGACTCGTAAGGGGAGAAATGACCGTGGAGTACCCCTTTATAAATCGTCTATAATAGTTGGCAAAGCCAAGAAAGCGCTGAAGAGATTTCAACCCCACCGGCTGTGGCCACTCCAGCACAGCCGAGACCTTGGCAGGATCCATCGACAGGCCTGTGGTGGAAATTATATACCCCAAGAAGGCGACAGATGTTACTTCAAAGATGCATTTTTCAAGTTTTGCATATAAAGAGTTCTGCCTTAACAGATTCAAAACAAACCTCACATGGTCTCTATGTTCAGAGAGGTTGTTGGAGAAGATGAGAATATCATCAAGATAGACCAAAACAAACTTCCCCAACACCTCTCTGAATACCTCGTTAATGAGTTCCTGAAAGACGGCCGGGGCATTACACAGCCCGAAGGGCATCACCAGGTACTCATAATGCCCGTCTGGTGTATTAAAGGCCGTCTTCCACTCATCGCCCTTTCTTATGCGTATCAGGTTATACGCGCCCCGCAAATCTAATTTAGAAAAGATTTTAGCGTCTGTAATTTGTGTGAATAAATCGTCTATCAGTGGCAAGGGATAGCGATTTTTGACTGTAATCTTGTTAAGGCCGCGATAATCGATGCAGGGTCGCAGGCCTCCGTCTTTTTTCTTAACAAAAAAGAAACCAGCTCCAGCAGGTGACCGGGACGGCCGAATGAAACCTTTGGCCAAGTTTTCACGGATATAATCCTGCATGGCTACCTTTTCGGGTCCCGACAGATTGTACAAATGACCCCGGGGAGGTACACATCCCGAACGGAGGTCAATGGGACAATCGAAAGGGCGATGTGGGGGCAACTTGTCTGCTGCTTTGGGACAGAACACGTCGGAATACTTGGAGTACTGGTCGGGTACCCCTTCTACCTGAACTTTGGTTTGTCCCAGGGTCAATTTTCCCAAACACTGTTGAAAACAACGAGGTGACCAAGTGGTTAGCTGACCTGTGGCCCAGTCTATTTGAGGTGAGTGGAGTTGCAACCATGGCATGCCTAGGATGATAGTGGAGGTTGACATGTGCAATACAAAAAATGATAATTGTTCCCCATGTAGTACCCCGATGGTGACCTTCACCTCCGGAGTCTGAGACAGTGCATGATTCCGTTGTAGCGGGGAATCGTCTACTGCCGTGACCTGAATGGGGGGACTCACAGGAGTGAGGGGGATACCCAACTCTTGTGCGAACTCAAAATTCATAAAATTGGCCGCTGAGCCTGAGTCAATAAATGCCTCAGTGGCCATAGACTTATTTTCCCATGTAACCGTACAAGGGAGCAAAAATTTCTTTTCCTTAAGGGGTGCAATTTGTGTACCTAGGGTGTCACCCCCCACTACTCCTAGGCAAACTCGTTTCCCGACCTGTTAGGGCAGTTTCGTACCCTATGCCCTGCTGCTGCACAGTACAGGCACAGCTGTTCTGTCATTCTCCGCCTTCGCTCCACCTGGGTCAGTCTCGACCGACCAATCTGCATTGGTTCGGGCGGCGGTAAAGCCGGGGAGGGTGAGACAGGCGGAGAAGGTGTTACTAGAGGTGTAGCGGACGGTGCCGCGTACGATGTCACCCTGACACGGTGACTGCCTCTAGCCTGCCTCTGATGGCGCAACCTGCGGTCCACTCGAATGGCCGATGATATGGCCTCATCAACTGTCTTGGGCTCGGGTACCGTCAACATTAGATCGGAAACCTCTTCCGACAACCCAGACAGGAAGTAGTCCATGAGGGCAAAATTATCAAATCTTGAGGTGACTGACCACCTACGGAACTCTGCCGCATAATCCTCGACTGACCCTCTGCCTTGCCGTAAGAGTTTGAGCTTCCGCTCTGAGGATGCGGCAAGGTCAGGGTCGTCGTAGATTATGGCCATGGCCTTAAAAAATTCCTCCACTGAGGTCAAAGCAATATCGGTAGTGGGCAGGTTGTAAGCCCACGACTGGGAGTCTCCAGTCAACAAAGTTTTAATGAAAATGACCCGTTGGGTCTCAGTCCCCGAGGATCGGGGCCTTAATTCAAAATATGACAACACTCTACTCCTGAAATTCCGGAAGTCAGACTTGTGGCCGGAAAATTTATCAGGGACAGGCATGCGGATGTCGTCACTAGGAGGGGATCGCACTGAATCAACTGATGTCTGGAGGGTTCTCACAGAGCCTGATAAAGCATCAATTAAGGCTTTGTGCTGGCCTAATGCTTGATGAATGCTATCCACTGAAGTGGCAAGCACAGTCAGAGGATCAGTGCGTTCCATCAGTATTTTTGGTCTGGCGTTCTGTAACGCTCGGTGAAGCACAGAGAGATCTGATTACCGGTGACCTGCAGCGTCACGGGGAATACAGACGTATACCAGATTATATGTGATCTGCAGTATCACCGATAATCCAATATACCAGCTAACCTCTGTTCACCGGAGTAGAGTGTAGTGTTTAGGTGTAACAGTAACACTTAGAGGACTAGGCCTCAGTACAGTAAGACGTACTGTACAGATTACTTCCGCAACCCTGAGCTCTCCAAGACGGGAGGAGTCAGACTGCAAGCAGGAAGTATCTTCTGAAAGTCACCCTCAGGCGGAAGGGTTACCAACAGAACGAAGAACCTCCTCCAATGATGAGGTCGGTTCTCGAGGTCGGACAAGCCAGGTCGTACACACACAGACAGATAAAGTACAAGATCGAGAGGCAGAGGCGGAGTCAAAGTACAGGCAGGGTTCGGCAACGGGGTATCAGATATATCGGGGTACAGAATCAGGAGGCAGAAACAGAGTCTAGGAGCGAGCCGGGGTTCGGCAACGGTGTATCAGAAATAACGAGGTACAAGATCAAAGTTCAGAAGAGTAGTCAAGGCAGGCAAGAAGTCATAACAAATAATCACAATCAAACTAGTACTTTAAGCTATCAACAAATCTAGCTTTAGTGTAGGATTACAGCTCCAGCTGGTCCCGGCACACTAACGGATCTGACTAACGGATCTGGGTGCTCCCACGTATGTGAACGCAACGCCAGACACCAGAGAAGTGAACTGCCGGCAGTATATATACTCAATCGTGACCCCCAGCACCTCCCTGATTGCTGGACCAATGGGGAGCGGAATCAGGGTCAGCTGACCAGCCTGGTCAGCTGACTCCCCTCAGACTATCATAAATCTTCCTTGAGTGCGCGCGCGCGCGTCACTCTAAACACTGAGGGACTACGAGTCCCAGCCCTGCTCTGTGGTGCAGCGGAGAGATGTGCACCAGCCGCCGCGTCTAACGCGGCGGCTTCTTCGCGTTCCGTCCGCCTCTCCACGGGGACAGCCGCCTCACGCTGGGAGGAGGCGGCTGCCTCCCCGTGTGAGCGGGCACTGCACGCGGGAAGAGCCGCCGACCGCTGGCTCATGGCGGCGGCTCTTCCACGCTTCCTCACACAGATACTCCTGCCTGTCTACACAATGGATATTATGCAGTTATACTGGGTAGCGTAACATTCTTCTTCCTGGTACTGTTTTAGACAAAAGTAGTGTACATTTCCCACTGAAAATAACACTTTCTGCAGTTGTTTTCCATGTGCATCTATGTGAATTAATAAGGGACAGTATTTTTCTGCACAGTTCTCAGTACACTAAGTTCTAAACCTAAATATTAAAAGTAATCCTCTGGCATCAATGCACGTAAGTGTTAACCATAATTTTGTTTCAGAATAAGGGGAGGTGCTTTCACAAGCTCTGTTTGCCAGCTCAGGTACCATTATATTGACAAGACAATCTAACATGCTGTCTGCAGTGGCCCAACCACAGGTCAGGTTTGTGCACAGTAATACATCTCAATGAATATCTGTATATGAGTATTCAGTGAACTTTGTAACCAAAGGAATGTAAGTGCATAGAAGACAAAATCTTCATGCTTGTTTGTATTATTGGTAATAGTAATATAGCTTCAGGATCAAGCACAATTGCTAATCTGGTATACTGCATAACTTCAATTAATAATAATAATAATAACTTCATACTTGAACATTCCTCATATTCTCATATGAACCATTCAATTATCTATATCAAATGATAATTTTGATTAATATTTTTCAAATGTAATCTATGTTTGTTAATTTGAGGTTTTTTGAGCCAATGCCACAAAGATGCAACTTTTCCTGTTTTCTCTTCAAATAACCAAGCTAGGTTCAAGATTTCATTTCATTTTCATGTCTCCTTTCCAGTTACTATTTATTACTAAACTTGGAACAAAATGAAGAGCACAAAGATGAAGATTTGAGACCAAACTCCAGAGGCTGCTCTTAGTGCTGATTCTGCTATAAGTTGGGGAGTGAGAAGCACCAATCAATAAATAAATGAATACATAAATAAAATAAAACATCCCTGACTGAAATCATGTTTTCACTGCAGAAAGTATTTTGATGTGCTTCTTGCCATGCCATTTTAGGATCTCATGTTTATTTCCCATCAAGAGTACTATCTGTATAGACATTTTTGGTCCATATGCAATCAACTTTTTCACCTACCGTAGTTTTCTCGTAGGAGATCATTTTTCATCTTCTGTTTAAAATAACTACTCAACATTTTTGCACTTGAAAAAGTACCAAAAGTAGTTGAAAAAGTACTATCGACAAAAAATTCAGAGTATTTTCTTGCTTGTTAGTGGCTTAGAAAGTATTTTATTCACAAGTGTGAAAATATCACCTAGGAAGTAAACTCAGGTGAAAAAGTAAATTGCATATGGCCCTTTATGTCTTACCATGACGATGTGGGTTTTCTACAGATACTTTGGTTTCCTTTCAACCTCTTCAACTACCCCCCCCCCCCCCCCCCCACACACACACACACACACACACACACAAAAACATTCTAGCTTCTATGCAAAAAGCGACCATGACAGTCTGTAAAGCACTATGCTGTACAGAAAATAGAGATAGATAGATAGATAGATAGATAGATAGATAGATAGATAGATAGAGATATCGTGTTGTTGAAGCTGGATAATGTTGTTTGGAACTGTCACTTTGTGTGCACTTAAATCTCTCCAACAGTTTGTGTTTGTCAAGGACTAAAAAGTTCTTGTAGAGATTTTCAAAGCAATGGCAGAGAATTCCATTAGGAGATAATGTACCAAGAAGAAACAGCACCTTAAACCCTTTACTTCTCAAAAGTTTTGTTGAGCTTTGGAAATAAATTCTTTGATGATCTGCACTGTATTAAAAGATTTAAGGAAACATCTTTTTCAAGATGTAAAAAGAAATTCATTCGAAATTTGAAGGTTCATTTGAGCTGCAACTACAGCTTTATAATAAAAAAAGACGCATAGAGAAACTTTACTCAGATAACTTTATTCTTGTCAGCGATACAACTCTTTACTGTTGCTTACCACTGGTGATGTATAAAACTATTCAGCCTACTTTGAAGTTCAGAATTCATGACAGTTTGCTCACTTAACACATTAAGAGTCAACTTGCAAAATAAAAATGAAAGCTGTCAGGGGAGTAGAAGAGAGGGAAATGGAAGGTGAATTGCATAAATAGACTTTAAAATGTATTTCTTGAATCAAAATTATAAAAAATTACTGTACTTAAAAAAAAGTAAGATCGCAAAATAACTTATAATAGCAAAAGAATAACTATAATGTACTTTTACCATGTAGCATTCTTCTTCTGTCTCATTTAAATGAAAGGAATATTGGATTCAATTCATCAAAGGCTGTTCAATTAAAAAAAAAAATTGGGAAAATACCGCATTCTAGATCATCTTTTCATCCATCAATATTTTCACAGGTGCGGTATAAGTTCGGTAATTTACCTAAATACTATGCTTCAATTCACAAAAACCTGTTCGTAAAGAGCGATGTGGAGTGTCGCAGAGCAGTGTGGAGTTGTCTCTGTGTTGTTACAAGCTGTCCCGTGCGGTGAAAGCATTACAATAGTAAGAGGCATCCCCACAAGTTAGTTAAACTGCCTCTGCTGCTCTGAATCTGTCCATTAGTCTTTCTTAACATTTTATTTAATTGCCATAGCTTAGATGAACTTCCAGGAGACCTTGCAAATGCCCTGCTAAGGTGATTTCCCCACTACTTCCTCTGCATCTTTAAACAGGAACCTAAAGGGTTAAACGTCTGAAGAGAGGCAGGGGAAACCACTTTTGTTCGTTTCTCTCTGCTTGGTGCCTGGGGGGTAGAAAGCTGGACCCTCCCAAGAAGCCTTTGCAATCTATCAATGTCAGATCAGCTGGATTTGCAGCCAACAGGGTCTGTTTCTATTGGCTTCAGCTCCTGTCAGTCATAGCTTATCTCTCTCTGCTTGTGTGGGTCACGGGGCCTCATCACTGTTTCCAACAGAGAAGAGCTGCCGGTAATTATCGAGTAGGTCACTTGGCTTTACCGCATGCTGTAATCTTGATGAATTGACATTTACTGACACGTGTTGACTGTTGAGGTATTTACCCCACAAGTCGTTAATTTACCTCACTGCTCAGTAATTTCAGCTTTCCATGCGGTAACAGCCTTGACGAATTGACACTTTCCTAAATGCTCTGAAAAAACAGCTGTTTTCAGCATTACCGAATGCGGTAATGCTTGATAAATTGAGGCCATTGACTCCCCAATCCGACATTTCACTTGAACCCTCCCCTTCTGTATTGGTAAGTAGATACAAAAAATACCATTTTTAATGCCAATGGTTTGTAAACTGACACTGATGTGTACCTAAGCAACAGAAAATTAATGTTTGAAGAATGTTTGAAGATCACATATATGATCAAAGATCACCTCCAGTCAAAACCGGAAGACAGATGATTGTTTCAGAGATACACCCTGAACTAGGCGCAGTACCATTACACTTTATAGTTTCAGAGATACACCCTGAAAAATTATATGGACATTAGCTCTGTTACTAAAAGGATCAGGAGGAAATCCCCAGGGTCAGGAGTAATTTTCTGTCTTTTTTATCTTTTAACATCTCCCTATTAGTCTTTTCATGTCATCCAGGACTCAACTGCTCAGTAGGAATGCCCAGCTTGCCTAAACCATATATCTACTTTGCTTGTATTTGTTTATGTCGATCTCTGAAACTATAAAATGTTTTCCATGCAGTTTTTCACTGCAAGTATCCTTTGATAGTTTTCATCATTTTATCTGTTTATCTTATCTGGCTTTTTAAGGCTTGTTTTAGGATCACTTGTGTAGCTGGGTGGGCAGCATGGGTGTTGTAGTGAATAGCACTCTTGCCTTGATGGTGACTTGACTATCAAATGATGTATAAATAACCAATGATCATTGAATATGGAGGCCAAACTGAAACACTTATAGCTGGTTTTCATGATTTACCCAAGGAAAATGTAGCATGCAAAATGTAGAGTATGGTTTCAGCCAACTTTAAAAAATGGCATTCTAGTCCAAGTGATTTTTTTTAAGACCCTATGTAAAACATTAACAATATTAGAATTAGTAAGGAAAATTATACTGAATCTATAACAAGACAGTAAAGTCAAAATAGAGCTTAGCGTAGAGCTATTATGACTATTTTAAAAGCATGCACGGTACAGTAGGGTAGCATGAAGTCATTCTGCAGTCAAATATGTTATTAGGACATCAGTTTGGTGGAAATAAAGTAACCTTTGGTAAAAAGAGTCTACTCAGGATCATTCTTTTAGCATATATTAACAATGCAACAAACTATAATTTATTCAACGGTGCAACCGTAAAAGGCTGTACATAGTCAATTTTCCTTGTTTGATGAATGACACTTTGGACAGGGTTGAGAAAAAGGTTTTAGGTTTTGCATAAGCTGCCAACTCAGAGGGTAAATACTCGGGAAGATTTACACGGGTCACCAACAGCAAATGACAGAATAAATAACTAGGCAGTTAAATGGTACACGACATTTAATGTAGCCTCTGCTATCTCATGCACTTTAGCATTACAAAAATAATAAAAACTTCAAATAAAACACTGCCGGAGAGACAGAGCAAATTAAAATACAGAAATATTGAAGGCAAAGGCCACTAGGGTTGACAGGGTTAAAAAAAAAAAGAAGTCTAAGCTTCAGAACGTTTCAAGTATTCTCAATAATTAATGCTCGTTCCCTTGTAGCTCTGCACTTTAAAGAAGAATTTGTACTAGTAGTGACTGCATGCGGATTGCATGGGATGTAACTGGTTTAAAGCCAGAGATTTAGGATCATAGACAGTACATTCAAGACAATTATCTTCAAAGTAATGCCAATTTAGGGCTGGGACAATGCGCTGCATATGGCCACGTTTCATGACAAAGACTAAATATAGCACAGAAGACTTGTTTTCATATAATTTCAAATCCAATGGTATGTATTCACCAAGGCTGGAGTGAGGCAGAGGCTCAGGAGGCATTAGCTTCTAGGTGCAGAGCCCAGAGGGCAAGCCTGTGCCTCCCTTGCCTAGTCAGATGCAGAGGATGCTAAGTGGAGCATGATGGAAAAGCTCCCTCTCTGTACTGCCAGGAACTTCAGCCTAGTTGCAGCGGCACAGAGAAGTAACTATTCCATCATGCCCCTCCTACTCAGAATATGGGGGGAGGCTACCTAATACTGGGGCTACATCTGACTATCTATGCTGGGGAGAGGGGTCACCTAATATTGGGGGCATATCTGACTATAAGTACTGGGGAGAGTGGCTACAAAACACTGAGGGCACATCTGACTATCTATTTTGGGGAAGGGGCTACCTAATACTGGGCAAACATCTGACTATCTATACTAGGAAGGGGGATACCTAATTCTGAAGCCACATCTAAACTGCACAGGGGATCTTCCTAATACTGGGGACTTTCCTCACTTGATTTACCTACATTAAATGAGATCACAGCACAATTCATGCAACATGTGTGATTAAGTATTACTACATGCATTGCATGGTGGGAAGTAGCATTAAAAAGTAACTTCACCTACATTGGTTTCAGCGATGAACGCGGTAGCACATTTATCACAACATGCACATGGATGAGAGCAGCCAACTAGGATTCAGTTGATTCTGATTGAGTGCTTTGAGCTACTGCTTCAGTTTTTCTGCAACTATTTTGATAAACAACCTTTCATTGAGTATTTGTTTATGTTATTATTATTTTTACACATCTCCTTTTGCTTGTAAAAATATGTTCCGGAGCCTTCAGTTTGTGAACAAAGGTAAAGGATTTTCAAGATGGTTATGTAAATAACTTGACGACATTTCCTTCTCTTTCTACTCTCTATATTGTACTGTAGCTCAGCTTGATGGATCAGTGCCATACAAGTCATTTTGTAAGTTAATGTTATTAATAAATCACTTTCCCTGTTCAGTCTGTCTTTAGTCAGTTAATATATTCCAGTCTTTGGAGATGATTTATAGCATGCTCGCTTGTAGCCCTTGTAACAGTATACTATATGTGTACAGTAATTATCACGTTTTCATTTCTCTGTTTGCATGATTGGACCAACCTTGATGTTTCCATAAAGCTCCAGATACAAACTAGATTAACAATAGCCAACACAGTGAGTTTTGATTGCATTTCAGATTGGTGATTGCTCCCCCTCCCTTTTCACAATTTTTTATCCTGGCTTTAGCCACGCCCACTTGTGGCCACAGAGCCTGAGGTTTCACAAGACCTTCTACAGTCTTCAGAAACATGGACGCCGCATTGCCGGTGTGTGTGTGTGTGGGGGGGTGGGGGGGAAGGGGGGGGTAGAGCGTCACCTGTGCCCAGAAGATGTTACGTATTTAACCCCGCGATTGCCTCCATCCAATTTAATTCAGACAGAGTCTGACCTTACAGGCTCTGTCAATTTTAATCTCAAGTACTCTTTAAGGAGGGAGAGTAAGGTTAAGCATCAAAGTAAATGGTAATTTAAGTTTAGGCTTCTGAAAAGGGTTAAATCCAAAGAAGGTATTCAGAGTTAGATTTTGGGTAGTTAGTTTTTCGGAAGGAAGATGTTTAACCACTTGATGACCCAGCCTTTACCCCCCCCCCCCCCTTACTGATTAAATGCTACTACGGGTGGTGAACATAATTTGTAACTACCTAAAATGGCAAAGTGAGGACATTTTGGCCTATAAATAGCAGGCACATTTGTGTGATCATTTCATAAAATACCTTTTTAGATAAATTGGCAATTTTGCAGTGAATCTGCAGTTGGTCATCTTTGCAACGCTGAACAATTTATAACTAATTACGGTAGTAGGCTGTCTTTTATGGAAAAGTTCTATTGAAAGCGAAACATTGTATGCAAAACACTATATAGTGAACAAGCTATTGGAGAATGCGGCTATTTTTACCAGACAGCATTCATTCAGCAGTATACTGGAAATAATAGTCAGCTTCCTTAAAATGCTCTGCTGGTCATGGTTGCTTTCTGTACTCACAATTGCTGGGGATTTACTAAAAGCTGCATTTCTTCAACCTGCAAGAAAAGCACTGGGAAAAAAAATATGACAGCACATCTGCAAAATGTCACCCATTTTCTGTCCTATCAAGTGTTCCTGAATGTCTGATAAAATGCCATTCAGGCAGGATAATGTCAAAGTGCACAAGATATATTCTGCTCCTTTTACTGTCCGGGCTGCATTAACAAAAGAATATGCGTGTCTACTCTGGAGGATTTCACTACAATACTTCTCAATGCAAGTTAATGCTAATTCTTTCATAATGTCAAGCCAAAGGGCTGAATCTATAGGCATGCTAGAGTAAAAAATCATTGAAAGGGAAGGTCAGCTATGTTAAAAAATAGTCATGTAAAAATGTCAGTACTACATGAGCTACAGTATGCTAAACCAAGTTTTTATATATGGTTTCTTGGTTTCAGGGATACAGTAGGTGAGCAGACTGAAGAAAGGTTGTCTTGGTGGGGATAAATTAGATAGATAGGCACCCGGTAGAATAGCGAGTGCCTAGGCATGTGGATATGCAGGGCCAGATTTACCATAAGGCACGATAGGCATGTGCCTACAGGCGCCTGATGAAAGAAAGGCGTCTCAATCTGCTCCTCGAGTGCCTTCCTCCCTACTTCCCTATGCTACTTAATACTGATGGTACCTCTGGCTACATAATACTAAGGGGCACCTGTAGCTACCAGAAATGGGCAAGGGAAGTAAGGGAGAAATGACAGCTGGGCCAGCCAGCACACTTGCGGTGCAGTTTAGCGGGGGTTTGTAGGCTCACGGAGGGCAAAGTCTAGGGTGGCAAGAATTTTTGCCTACAGGCTACTGTGTCGTAAATTTGGGCCTGTGAATATGCAAATTGCTCATGCACAATGGCACATATTTTCAAAGCAATTTGCATATCTGCCGCAAATTGCGGGGGAGGGGGGGGGGGGGTTGGGGGTTGTGGTTCTTAAGGTTAAGGCACAGGGGTGGGGGGTTAGGTGCATCCGGGGGAGTAGGGTTAGGCACAGCAAGGGTGGGGTTAGGCGCCAACAGGGGTGTTAAGTTTAGGTGCCACCATGGGGTTTAGGGTTGGGTGACACCAGGGGGGGTTAGGGTTAGGTGCCACCAAGGGGGGTTAGAGTTGGGTGACACCAGGGAGGGTCTAGGGTTAGGCATTGGTAGTGGAGGGTTCTGGAGAGAGGTGTGAGAGTAGGATTATGTTTTGCCATAGTAAAATATCTGTAAACATTAAATTAGATATCATATATTTTACTATTGGAATCCAGAATATTCTACTAGCGGAAATCCCCTCTGCCCTATTTTATGTATTCCATAAAAGAACCTCTAACCATCCTTACTCCTACTTTGATCTACTAATGATTCTCCTAACCATGCGCTCTTTCCAAGGAGGTCAGAGATCTTGTACTTGTACTGCTCCTGCGCCTGCGCAGGACGCTCCTAGCGAGGTGAGGTCTTGTGCAGCCAGTGCCACGCAGGCACAGTGGGCATCGCCTGGCCAGTCGGTGGAAATCGAAACTTAGCCATGGTGGGGGACCAGAGGATCGTTGAGTGACAGCATGGGCGCAGGACTTCTGCAGGGGCTGGTAGGAGCCCCAGGTAAGTGAAACACTTTTTTTCAGTTTGATTTAGGTTTCCTTTAAACTCAAATGCTAAGCTCTCTCCTATCCCAACCCTTCTATTCTGTACCTCTCACAGAAACTCTCCTATTATGATCACATAACACTAAAGTTCCTACTAACACTTTCTTTCCAAAAGGCTACACCTAACACTAACCTTCTTGCCACAACCCCTAACACTAACCTTCCTAGTGCTACGCCTTAGGGCCCATTTACACTTAATCAGATGGTGTGCGTTAGTGTGTGTTAGTACGCGTTAATACACATTTTTTCCATAGCAGTGCATTGTGAAAAAGATTTCAATTAAAACGCGTTAAGTGTGAAAGGTGCCATAGGAAAACATGGGCATTACTTTGAAAATCAGTTTTCTTTCCGTTTTAATTGAGAGCAACTGATTATGTGTAAAAGGGCCCTAACACTAAGGGCCATATCCTATTGCTAAATTCGCCAGCGCTAAGCACTGGTGAGTTCTTAACTTAGGCGATAGGGGCATCGCCTAATCTTATTAAACTTTAGACCCCCCTGACGGAAAAGAACTCGCTTGGACAATATAATCGCCCAGCGAGTTCTTAACACAATATCCAGTTAGCCTTTTCATGTCTCCATGAGCGTTAGCTTAGACCTGTAAAAAGCAGGTCTAAACCAGCTAACGCACGTCATCACCACAGCATCTGGGGTCCTCCTTAAATAAGGAGACCCCCAGAGCTCCCCGTCGGGTCGCAGCACACCTTAGAAGCTCCCCACGTAACCCCCAAGGTCTGAACCAATAAAATGGCTCAGACAGCGGACCAATGGGGAGCCCTGGCTGCAGATTCAAAGATGCTTTGCCCGGGCTCCTATGCGGACAATAATTACTCAGTGTTAGATACACTGTAATTACACAACGGATTTTGCCGCCAGAGGCACCGGGTAATTGGCGGCGGTATGTATAATGACAGGGGTCCCTGGCAAAGCTATGTGGGGGCTTCTAAGGTGTGCGGTGACCCAACAGGGAGCTCTGGGGGAGAGAGGGATTATGAATCTACCTGGCTATCTGGGGTTCTCTTTGGACAACTGTTGAACACAAAAGACAAGGCCATGCCTGGCTACATATCTGTAAGCAGTGGCTGGATGGTGTAATGGTTAAGGGCTCTGCCTCTGACACAGGAGACCAGAGTTCAAATCTCGGCTCTGTCTGTTCAGTAAGCCAGCACCTATTCAGTAGGAGATCTTAGGCAAGTCTTCCTAACACTGCTATCTTGTCTAATTTTCTCTTGACTACTGTTGAACACAAAAGACAAGGCCATGTCTGGCTACATATCTGTAAGGAGTGGCTGCATTGTGTAATGGTTAAGGGCTCTGCCTCTGACACAGGAGACCAGAGTTCGAATCTCGTCTCTGTCTGTTCAGTAAGCCAGCACCTATTCAGTAGGAGACCTTAGGCAAGTCTTCCTAACGCTGCTATCTTGTCTAATTTTTCTCTTGGATTGAGCATAAATGGTAAATGTTAGGCCAGCTTCAGTTAGTACTGTTGTGGTACAGTGGTTAAGGTACTTGCCCACCACACAGTGCGACCTGGGTTAAATTCTCACCTATGGTATGTAAACTGGCTTTTGAAATAATATAATTCTCTGGCAGATGAGACCCTCTTCCCTCCGGTAGGAGGGAATAGGTAGAAGGGTAGAAAGGGAGGAGGAGGAGGAGGGTGGCTTAAATAGGGGTTTTTGTGAAACCTAGATGTTAGCCTGGGACATTTGATGTGTATTTCACTCAATCATGTCTGCCTCCAGGTATTAGAGCCTTTAAAAAATGTTTTCTATCATTTGTCTAGGCGTTAGAATTTTTTCTATTTTTCAAAGTTCGCCTCCCCATTGAAGTCTTTTTCGCGAACCGAACATTTCGCGGAGGTTCGCGAACAGGGTTCGCGAACCGAAAATCGGAGGTTCGCGACATATCTACTGATGAGTCATCTCTGACTCTGACCGTTGTGTGCGTTCCAAGGAGCAGGATGACGGTCTGACTCACTGTTGTGAGGCTGATAGCAGGGAGAGAGCTGCCTGAGCCTGCCTCTTACTGTTTCAGCTCAGCACAGCTCCTCCCTGTAAAGGAGGTAACCAAGGACAGAGCTATCCTCTCATCCTGTCATCATCTGCCTACTTCACTACTTATTTAGTAAGTTGATTTCAACTTCTCATTATTATTGCAGTCTCCATACATCTCTATGTACACATGCACACACATATATACTGTACAGGTATAGAGAGAGAGCTTTGTGTGTGTGTGTGTGTGTGTGTGTGTGTATATATATATGTATATATATATATATATATATATATATATATATGTCTGCGATGACCCGGAAGCACTTCAGGTGTCACATGGAATCGTGGCCATCTTGGATAAAATGATTAAAAGGTATAATTTATAATTTAAGTTATTTATTGGCAGCATGGAGTGGCGAGAATAGGAGGAATTAAGAGGAGGAATAACAGGGGACACAATAATATGTTTATTTAATTGTGCTACAAATACACCACAGATCTTCTTTAAAACAAAGCAGAGAAGTACATTTTGGCCGGTTTTACATCAGAAACCAGCGTTATAGGTGCGTAGCGATCTGATGTTTGAATGGCACTGCAATGTTAAAAATAGGTTTTGGAGATTACCGTGGCAGTGGGTGGTAATCTCACTTCTGGCTGCAAGCTAAGTTATAGGTGAGGCTCTCTAGCGCTCACTTCCTGTGGCCGAAAAACAAACTGCACAGAAGTGTATTGAAAAAATATTCTTCTGTGCATGCGCACCCCAACGCAAAAAGTACATGCATTGCCATTGATTTACATGACTTCTGGTCACCGCACGTCGCCGCCAATGTTGCCTGGTAACACGCTGTTGCTTTTACGATACATGCAATGTTTCTGTTGCATTGCATCGCACTGCAGCAGGTATGACATGTCCCATAGACTCTCATTGCTTTAGTGTCACCCTACGGTAAAATAGGGTAACACAACACAATGAAAACGCCCTAGTGTTAAAGGGGCCTAATATTGCATTTCAAAATGATTTGCTTAGCACATTTGATGATATGCCACTGAGCATTGGGCATACCGAGCAGCATGTTTAAAAGTAAAGGCAATTTCAAGGCACCTTTACTCTCTCACTATATCCAGTCAAATCAAGCAAGTTTATAGATAACCTTCAATGTATTTTGGTTCTCCTGTTACACTTAAAAGTGGTACTGGTATCATCAGTGCTTCTGCCAGTCAGATTTACTTTTATTGATTCATGAAGCGGTCTGCAGTTACAGTGATCTCTGAAGACGGAGTTTTATCAAAGGCAACATCTGCAGCATCTCTTTAGATGTACCTGCTGCCTAGGCTACCCCTCACCTCTCTGACACGGATGAGCCAAAAGCACGGACATCTAAAGGGATTCTTACTTTTTCGCAGTGTAATTCATTGTAGCCTATCATTTCCATACTACCCTCAGCGATTTTACCATGGTACACTTTGCCAGCTGTTATAGCTAGAGATGAAAGGGCCTATATTTATAAAAGAGGTGATCTGCAGAGATATTATTTTCCTGGAGATATGCATATCACAATATTTAGAAAGCAGTAATTAGCTTAAAGAGACACTGAAGTGAGAATAATTCTCGCTTCAGAGCTCAAAGTTAGCAGGGGCACACGCTATCCCGCGGCTAAACGGGGTCCCTTCACCCCCAAACCCCCCTGCAAAATCAACGACCAAATTGGTCGTAAATTTTGCTCTTCCTGGAGGCAGGGCTAACGGCTGCAGCCCTGCCTCTCAGCGCGTCTATCAGCGGCGCATCTCCGCCTCTCCCCCGCCCCTCTCAGTGAAGGAAGACTGAGAGGGGCGGGGGAGAGGCGGAGGTACGCGTCTGATAGAAGCGCGGGAGGCAGGGCTGCGGCGGTTAGCCCTGACCCAATGCGGAAGAGAGTACGGAGGGGATTTGGGGGTGAAGGAACCCCCGTTAAGCCGCGGGATAACGGCGGTTTAGCAGGGGCACACATGCCCCTGCTAACTATGAGGTCTGAAGCGAGATTTATTCTCGCTTCAGACTCTCTTTAAAGGACACCTGAAGTGAGTGGCATATGGAGGCTGACATAATTATTTCATTTTAAACAATACCAGTTGCCTGGCATCCTGGTGATCTTTCATGCATTAGTTGTGTCTGAATCACATACCTAAAGCAAGCATGTGACAAAATCCAGTCAATCTTTGCTCAAACTTTTGATCTGCTTGTTTGTTCAGGGTCTACGGATAAAAGTATTAGAGGGAGAGGATCCACAGGACAGCCAGGAATTTGCATTGTTTAAACAGAAATAAATATGATAGCTTCCATTTCTCACTCACTTCAGTTGTTCTTTAAATAAATGCCATTTTTATAATGAATCACCACGTTTCTGCATCTGCTACTTTAATATGATGAATGTAATGTATAAGTTCAGAGGCGTATCTAGAAGCGTACCGGCATGGCTCATGCCATGGGCACCATAGCGCCATGCCTGCTCCTGTACTGTGCTGCCATGCCTGCCCCTGTGCTGTGCCCCCATACCTAACCCTGTGCCTCCCCGTCACTCAGACCTAAGATCAGATTAATTCTGTTACCTGGGGAACATGGCTACTTCATTTATGTATGTAGGGCTCACTTGGCTTAGTGTTAGAAAAGAGGACAGGGAGGAAAGAAGGAGAGATATTTCCAAAAAAGTAACTTCAGTAATGTCCCGAGCCAAAAAAACCCACAGGCAACCATGACACATGTACGCAAGAAAGGATGCTGTTCTTAGACGGGAAGGGGGCTCCGACCAAAGGCGAGGGGGGGGGGGGATTTCAGTATTTGCCATAGGCTCTATATTACCCAGATACGCTCCTGTATAAGTGGGGCCTTATTTATTCAATCACCACTTTTTGATCACCAGATAGTGTTTGCCACTTTTACAGTGATAGATAATATAGGCTACCATGGAGAACATTACTCACATGTTTTACAAGTTTGTTGCAAAGCGCCACTTAGAAAATTAGCAGGGAGTTGCCAAATTACAAGTTTGTGGGTGGTGTACTGCTACATTTTCTAGTGAGAAACTAAAGTCTGTGTTGGTGATCTGTTACTTCAGTCAAGTGAATGGTAATCATGGTAGGCAATGAAAGAACTAAGAATGGATATGTCCCCGGTACCTTATCATTTGTTGCCCACATTGGTATGAGCCTTGAAGGCTGACATTCCTGTCTGCTGGGCTAGTTTGATTGTGCAGCCATCGTGGAACCCTGTATTCTGCTGGTAAAGTCTTGGACAATAAAGTTGAAGACAGAGAGAGGGGAAGACGCTGACCTCCTCACTCAGTCCCGCCCTGTTTCTGCCCTTCTCCACCTTCTTTCTTTGCAATGCCAGCCACTCCATGCACACTCTTGTGTGTGGCTGGCTCGCCCTAGCTCAGAGTGCAGAGAGCATGCCGGGACGTGCAGCGCGCAGGGCCATCGCTACCATAGGGTCAAAGGGGGCAATAGCCCCATGGCCACAGCATCCATAGGGGCCCCAAGTGTCCTCATCATCACACTAAATTAATTGGCGAGCACCCATGCCCCGCACTCTCTCCTCCCCTTACAGCATTATGGAGGTAGGCACACCCACCTTGTCCAAGTTCGGGGGACTGCCAGGACAGTTTTGCTTTAGGGCCCCATTGTAGCTAGAACCAGCCCTGGGGACGCGTTGGAGCAGAGAATGCAAGGAGGGAGTGACCATTAAAGTGGCCTGCTTAAGCTGTCCAGCTATGAGTGTTACAAAGCAGTGAGAACGAGCTTCCATTCACAGCCAGAGAAGTGCACAAGCACATGGCTAGGGTCAGTACCCATTCAGTAAGAAGTTCTTGGGCAAGACTTCCTAAAACTGCAGGGTCAGGGTGGCCCCTTGAGTGCACCCTTAGTGGCTGCAGCTCTTGAGCACTTTAGTCCAACAGGAGAAAAGTGTTATACAAATGTTAGGATTTTTGTTATTATTGTTACTTTGTAGTGTACGAGAGGATGTTCTGGGTATGTGCAAATCTCCTCTCTTGCACAGCTCTTGATGAATGTGCATGAAAAGTGTGCCAACCACAATACCTCAGAAGTAGTTCCAGGGTAATGGCCACCTTGAATGCAGAGTACAGATTTTCTCATGAAGAAAAAAGGAAGTAGAACAGTAAAAATTGCAACAATGAGGTCAGGAAGGAATAGTGATTTGGTAGCAGTTCTGTTAGCAGATCGGCACCATTTTAGAGCCCTCTAAAATTTTGGGGATGGTGGCACAAAAACAACCATGTACAAGGCAAAGTAAAATATTTTTGCATTGCATTTCCCGCTGCTGCTGTTCTTGGGAAGTAGGTTTCAAGGAGAAAGAAGCTGGGGAGCACCAAATGTAAAGTTCTGACAGTGCAGTTTCTAGGCTAAAATGCACCCAGGGCGAGGGTGTAAAAATTGCGTCCCCCCCCTAGGTTAGATAGGTAGGTGCCTCTCAGTATAGGTTAGATTAGGTAGGTGCCCCCTAGTATAGGCTAGATTAGACAGGTGCCCCCCAGAATAGGTTAGATTAGGTAGCTGCCCCCCAGTATAGGTTAGATAAGGTAGCTGCCCCCCCAGTATAGGTTAGGTAGGTGCCCCCCAGTATAGGTTAGGTAGGTGCCCCCCCAGTATAGGTTAGATAGGTTGCCCCCCAGTATAGGTTAGATTAGGTAGCTGCCCCCCAGTGTAGGTTAGATAGGTAGCTGCCCCCCCCAGTGTTGGTTATATTAGGTAGCTGCCCCCCAGTGTAGGTTAGATAGGTAGCTGCCCCCCAGTGTAGGTTAGATAGGTAGCTGCCCCCCAGCGTAGGTTAGATTAGGTAGGTGCCCCCCAGTGTAGGTTAGATAGGTAGCTGCCCCCCAGCGTAGGTTAGATTAGGTAGCTGCCCCCAGTATAGGTTAGATAAGTAGCTGCCCCCCAGCGTAGGTTAGATTAGGTAGCTGCCCCCAGTATAGGTTAGATAGGTAGCTGCCCCCCAGTGTAGGTTAGATTAGGTAGGTGCCCCCCAGCGTAGGTTAGATTAGCAGCTGCCCCCCAGCGTAGGTTAGATTAGGTAGATGCCCCCAGAATAGGTTAGATAGGTAGATGCCCCCAATAATGGAGGGGGGAGCCGCAGGGAGGGCAGCCCGACCTCTCCCTCCCTCTCCTCTCCCGGGCGCCCTCCGTGCTCCCCCCTCAGATGCAGAGTCTGTGAGCAGCAGGGAAGCGCTGTTTACAACTCACCGGCTGCCTGGCTCCAAGCGCTGCTCTCTCGCCGCTGGTCTCCTCTCTCTGTATACATACTGATACACGCTGCTTCCGGCTACAGGAAGCAGCGTGTATCAGTACGTATACAGAGAGAGAGAGGAGACCAGCGGCGAGAGAGCAGCGCTTGGAGCCAGGCAGCCGGTGAGTTGTAAACAGCGCTTCCCTGCTGCTCACGGACTCTGCATCTGAGGGGGGAGCACGGAGGGCGCCCGGGAGAGGAGAGGGAGGGAAAGGTCGGGCTGCCCTCCCCGCGGCTCCGGCTCCCCCCTCCATTATAGCGCCCCCCTCCCAACAGCGCCCCGGGCGGCGGCACGCTCCGCACGGGGCAAGAAACGGGGCTGAGTTCTGATAAGGGGGCCCCAGTTTAAAATTTGTAGTGGGGTCCAAAACTTTGTAGCTACCCCACAGTGGAAGACTTTTTATTCTTTACCACTGCAGTTCTTCTTTAAAAAACATACATTCTTAGGCAGGATTCAATAAAAATTGATGTTTTCACTTGTTTGCCAATATTTTGTTAAAACTGTACTTTCAGCTCTAAAAGAAAGAAACACTTCCAACTAAGTAAACAAACTGTCACCTCTCGAAAACAAGACAGCTGCTGAAGGACATAAATCAGTCAAGGCTGCCCAGGGAGAATGTCTGTCGTGGGAAAGTTCTGCTTGTTATTATTGTGTAACCATAGGACCCATTGCAGCTTGCCACTTGTAAAAGGATCTCATCCCCCTATGTGGGAAAAGTAATAGAATAAGCCACAGCTACATCGCAGCTTGTCAAAAAATAATGATAATTTAAATTTTTGATGGCGGCGCAGCCCTACCTTCATAAGAAGTGCTTGGTATGGGCATCTAGCTTTGCTGTAGCTGGGTAAGTATTGCTCAGTGGTAGGTGTAAGCTACTGGAAAAGTAAAAATCGATTTCATTTTTGATAGGTTAACCTTATATCCTTGAAATATACAGTATATTAGGCAGAAGTACAGTCTGTATCAAGAAAGGATACTGTGACAGCAGCAGCTTCTGTTTTCTAGCTACCTACTAGACAATACTAGTTGCACAATTTTGTACCATTTAGACCCAGAAGTGACCAATTAGTGGTACACTGCGTCTATGTTTATATTCCAAGTGGCTATTAACAGGCTTTACTTATGTCTGATTGTCCACTTCTACTTATAGACCCTAATCGAGGGGGCCCAGTGAAAGCAGCATACTTGATCAGTTTGTGGTCTCGTAGATCCAATTAGTTGTATACTTTAACCACTTGCCGACCGCACGCTTATACCGTGCGTCGGCAAAGTGGCAGCTGCAGGACCAGCGACGCAGTATTGCGTCGCCAGCTGCAGGCTGATTAATCAGGAAGCAGCCGCTCGCGCGAGCGGCTGCTTCCTGTCAATTCACGGCGGGGGGATCCGTGAATAGCCTGTGGGCCGCCGATGGCGGCTCGCAGGCTAAATGTGAACACAAGCGGAAATAATCCGCTTTGTTTACATTGTACGGCGCTGCTGCGCAGCAGCGCCGTAAGGCAGATCGGCGATCCCCGGCCAATCAGAGGCCGGGGATCGCCGCCATGTGACAGGGGACGTCCTGTCACTGGCTGCACAGGACGGATAGCGTCCTGTGCAGCCCCGATCACCGGGGATAAGCAGGTAGGAGAGGGAGGGGGGAATTTCGCCGCGGAGGGGGGCTTTGAGGTGCCCCCCCCCCGCAACTAGCCTGCCCACCAGAGCGATCAGACCCCCCCTGCACACCATCCCCATAGGGGGGGAAAAAGGGGGGCGATCTGATCGCTCTGCATGAAACCTGATCTGTGCTGGGGGCTGCAGAGCCCACCCAGCACAGATCACAAAAAATAACGCTGGTCCTTAAGGGGGGGTAAAGGGTGGGTCCTCAAGTGGTTAAAACAAGAAGGTGAACAAACAAATTCAATCAGATGGTAAAGGGGTGTGTTGTTTGTAAAAAAAACCTTCAGAATTAATAAGGTGATTATAGGTGATTATAGCATGATAGCTTTTAGAAAATGCAATGACACAGCCTAGTTCAATAACTACAGAAAAAAGAAGGTAAGAATCTGTATCAACGTTACCTAGAATCCCTATAGTGCGTTGAACTGATCTGAATGAGCTTGTATTACTTAAAGTGCACCTAAAGGCATATTTGAATTTTAAAATGGGTAACAGAGGCTTATTCCCAGCTCCATAACATTCCTCTATGTCCTCTCAGCTCTTGACTTTGCCCCCCTCGCTGTGTTCTACTTGATGAGCAACACCTTTCCTGCTTCAGTCCCATTGATTAATTTGAGCTGTACCAAAAATGTGTGAGGAGAGGACCTCCTCTGCCCTTGAAGACTGAAGTTGGACAGAACTGCTGTAAAGCAAAACTGAATTGCAAATAAATGCATGAGATAATTACAGTAACTGTATGTTGCGCAGGTGCTATATAACCGCGCTCGACCATGAGAACATATTTGACAAGCCCACGCGTGATATGTTCAGAAGGTCCATGTGCAGTGGTGAGGTTAAGGAAGGTACGGGAAGCCACCAGACTATCCAGAGGCTTCCCTCTACATAGGTAAATATCAAAGTTTTTTTTGCCACCTCGGGTTAACTTTAATACAAAAACCTGAAGGTTTTTTTTGTAGAAGCTAATACCCTCCATTTTTTATCATCTTTAGTGTTTTTTTAACAGTGCCTGAATCATAGGTTGCTTTGTATTAGATTTTCCCACACCCCTTAGCACCTGTCATTTCACACTCACATGCAAAAAGGGTGTCCAGAAATGTGGGCGCCTGAAACAGCTGTTAGAAGAATATTAGAATATTAGTACATTTACATTACATTCGACTATTTTGCAGCACAAATTCCTATAGTAAAATATTAGTATATGATACCGATATGTTATAGCAGCTAAACCTAACCCTATTCTCACATTAAACCAGAACCGTCCCTCTACTGATACACCACCCTAACAAACCTCCATCCAATGCCGAACCCTAACAACCCTCACTGTCAATGTCTAACCCTAACAAACCCCCCCCCCCACGCTGACTAACCCTAACTGACCCCCCGCCCCCCCGGCTGCCTAACCTTAAACCTCCCACTAATGCCTAACCTTAATAGCCCCTCCCACTGATATCTATCCTTAAAACTCCCTCCCCACCAATGCCTAATCTTAAGCGCCTCCCTGCCGCAAACAACAAAAAAATATGGCAATTCCCAGATTTCTGTGGTGCCTCCAGTGCCCACATTTCCTGCTTCCTATTCCACTGTTTAACACCTGTGCAGGAGGAGTTCAGCTACGATTGTTTAGTAGTGCAATTTTTACATGGCGCCGCATCGTAGCCTTGATTGTGTGAATGACACCACTACACAGAAGGGGGATCCTGGCAAGTTCACTTTTAGAGTGAACGATCTGGAAATCTGCTGAAATTCAGCCTTACTGTCCGGTCATTTTCCCCGCTACAGTAAATACAGGTTTGCTTTAAATACAAAGAAACAAATGCTATACTCCTATTACTCTTGAATAAACTTTACAAAATATCTCAGTCAGCTTTTACCCGCACTACATATATTTATCACTGAGACTTGCAAGCTGACTTCTGCCTGTGTATTGTTGATGAATATGACAGGTTATATTTGTTAACCTTCAGTTTAATAAATAACCAAAACAAAATAAGAAATATGAGATAAAAAGATGTATTGCCTTATAAACCGCATCATGTTTTATACATGACTTTGCATAGCTTTACCTTTACAAGTTCTCAAGGGGATCTGGTACAGGAGATGCAGTTTCTATTATGGCAGCTCCACTTTGGCCAGCGGGGATTGACGCACTTCCAACACCAGAGCCTGAGGGTCATGTAATCAGCCATGTTAATGATACGGCGCACACTTTTCTTGTCCAAGGGGAAGCCTACTGAGCCCTCGGTGGACCCAAGCTGCTTTTTACAGATGTCCACTTACAAGCAGCTGTTCATAAAATACACGCAGTTCATAAACGTCCCTGTAAATAAGGCAGGCAACAGTTCATGAGATTAAGTAAAAGGTCTGAATTCTTTTATGATATCTCATCTGCAGTCCTTTTCCCAGCAAATATGATTTTCAAGGTCAGTCAGCAGGGGCTATCCAATTACCCTCGTCTTTGTTATCACCTCAGTACCAAGATAACTCCTTTTAAAGTCCTGCGTATTGTCAGAAATCTCACTTAGATGTGCTTCTTGTCAGGTCAGATTTATCTCAGTGTTTCTGATCAGTGTTAGGGGAAAAATGCTGCAGAATTAATGGAGCGCAAGCCATGTTTAAAAGAGCATATTATACGACCTTTCAGCTGCAATCAGCATTGTGTTATAACATTAGTGTGCGTTAAAAAAGCAGGGACCAATCAGATGTTGGCATTCGAGCCTGCACTACAAGGATATCTGATTATGTGTATGACTGCTATAGTCACATCTACTTCTTTTCACGTGCTTTCTTTCTGTTTGATAAGTCAAAGGCTCACCCTTCCCAAACATAGTTGTGACCTTCTTGGCTTGGTCATTTCATGATATCTCTTGGGGATGAACACTAGATTCTGTGTCCAGCGTCCAGGCACTGTATGATCTTGATGCTGAATATTAATTACAATTTACTGTGCCATGTTTATTTAGTTACCTTGACTGACATAAGCTTAGCCTAGGGGTGCAGCATTAGCTATAGCAGTCTTAGTAGTAGCTGCTGTGGAACACAGGAGAATCTGGAGGAACCCCTTTGTCCTCAGCTGGACCCCTGTGGCACCCAGTCACCAAAGCACAGTGACTAATGAAAATCAAGAAGGGATTATGTGCTTATTATTACAGCACTTTTCCTGAACAGCTTAACTGAGTAATGTGGAGTCACTCTCCTGCAGGAAGACACACCACTGGTTATGAGATCCTGCATGAGACATAGGGCTTGATTCACAAAAGCGTGCTAACAGTTAGCACGCTGGTGAAAAGCCCCTTATCACGCCTAAACTCAGTTTAGGTGTGATAAGTTTAGGCGTAATAAGTTTAGGCGTGATAACTATAGCACCAACTGGGTTAGCACTGCAGTGCACAGCTGATCAAAAGTTAACGCGCTAACAAAGTCTGGTGCGCGTGAAACGTTGCATAGAATTTAATGGCGCTGCTTTGCGCGCAGGACTTTGCACGCGATCTAAACTTATTTAAACTTATCACGCCTAAACTTCTCATGCCAAAACTTATCCTGCCTAAACTGAGTTTAGGCGTGATAAGGGGCTTTTCACCAGTGTGGTGCAATGGTTATCACGCCTAAAGTCTTTTAGGCGTGATAACTGGGTTATCATCGATTTGTGAATCGAGCCCATAGTGATATTCTAAGAAAATGTTTTAGAGAGCCATCATATAGCATAGATTTCCTGCAGTTTCTTTATTGGGGTTGAGAGGTGGGTACCTTTGCTACCTTGCACTTTGTTGTATGTCAGTGTATGTTATATCTACTAATATTCATGTACAAAGGTTCTGTTGCTCAACTGCATCAGCAGCTCCATCAACAAATTTTATGGGACCCTAATTCTTATTTAACCCCCAGATTTAGATTAGCAACAATGTAGGTGGTGGGTTTCCTCAGTGTCCATCCAGTCTGCTGTGTTCTCAATCGGTGAGCTCTGGTAAAGTCCTTGACTTGAGCTTATTGAAGAATACTGCAAATGGGGCTCCTTGGTCAATCTCCAATTGCTGTCAGCACAGTTACAAGCCTCAACTAAATGTGCAGGTGCAGGACTCTCCAAGGGGCATGCGGCCAGAGCCATGCATGTGCAGCATTCCTCGATTACTGGCGCTGACAGCGGAAGAACAGGCGGGACTGAACGGACACCGAGGGGGCTGGAAGAAGCCCCAGGTAAGTATAATGACTTGTGTTTGTTTGATCTCAGCTTTAAATTAACCCCTGAAAATAGTGATATTTGATTTCCTAGCTACAACAGCCCCAAAACAAAAGCCATTCCAAGATTGTACAGGGACAAAAAATAACTGCTTCCCTATTAGGGGACTTTAGTGATGAGATAGTATTGAAACTGTTCCTTACTGTTAACCTTGAAGGAGATTAGCTCCCCACCCTACAAAACAATTGAATGATTTCTTATGTAAAAACTTAGCCATGCAAGAACCTGTCTGATTTTCCAGCTATCCTTCATAGTCATGTAACTGCTTCACCACTCCCTACACTTTCTTCCAGCTCCTTAGGATGAGCCATTTTCTTCATACACTTTGGAAGTATTGTCTCGCACTCACTAATGGATCAAACCCATAGTCTTTAAAGAGAGTCTGAAGCGAGAGTAAATCTCGCTTCAGACCTCATATATAGCAGGGGCATGTGTGCCCCTGCTAAACCGCCGCTATCGCGCCACTAAATGGGGGTCCCTTCACCCCCAAATCCCCTCGGTGCAGCGGAGGAGCGCTTCCTGGTTGGGGCAGCCGCAGCCCTGCCCCACGCGCGTCTGTCAGCCTTCCTTCACTGAGAGGGGCGGGGGAGAGGCGGCGATGCGCCGCTGATAGACGCGACTGGAGGCAGGGCTGCAGCCGTTAGCCCTGCCTCCAGGAGCGACCAAGTCTGCGACCAAGTGTTGCAGTGGGGGATTTGGGGGTGAAGGGACCCCCGTTTAGCGGCGCGATAGCGGCGGTTTAGCTCTGAAGCGAGATTTATTCTCGCTTCAGAGTCTCTTTAAGGGGAGTGCCACAGCTGAAAAGAGGGATGACGCCCTCTATGTAGTATTCAACAAGGGAGAAAGCTGGCACATCCAAAATCAATCTTTGTTAGTTCCATGTAAAAATATGGCCAATGTTTCGGAACCGCGTAGGACCCCTTTATCAAGGCAATATCTGCTCTGAGGCAAAGATCTGTTTGCTGCTGTGCAAAAAATTCTGCATAGGAATTCGGTAGTCTGGCTCCTCTAAAACACTCGCTGTCAGCGATGTGTATTCATCTGAGGTCAGCCAGACTCCCGAATTCCTATGTAGAATTTTTTGCTCAGCAGCAGACAGATCTTTGCCTCAGAGCAGATATTGCCTTGATAAAGGGGTCCTACGCGGCTCCGAAACGTTGGGCATATTTTTACATGGAACTAATAAAGATTGATTTTGGATTTGCCAGCTTTCTCCCTTGTTGAATTTTCTTCATACAGCCTTATGGAAAGTGGCATGTTCTAGATTGCTAGCATGATGAACTTGATGCCTTGGGTGATAGGGCTGAGTGCTGTAGGCTAGCAATGCACTCTTTTGCTAGGGAAGGGAGCATGTTGCAAGATGGAGTGGGTTTAATTGCCTGCCAGCGCTGACTGCCTGTCACATCCAAGAAATCTCTATTATTACTTCAGTACTGCTAATAAAAACTCTCCCTCACTGACTTTTATAATCGGGGGTGTAACAGTAGCTCCCGAGACCCCCGCCCTTATAAGGGGTCCCAGGAGCTTAGTGAGGCTGGTCGTGGTGTACAGTGCAGAGCAGCCATGGTGGGCCTCCATTATTGACCTCATTCCAGTAGTGGGGCAGGTCCTCCTCACTCCTCTGTGCAGCTGCTGTACAGCCTCCCGATGTCACATGACATGCAGTGTTGGGAGTCGCATGTTAATAGGCTGCTGGGCACAGCTACACTGAAGAGGACCTGTCCTACTGCTGAAATGAGGCAAAGAATGAAGCTCCACTGCAGCTGCTCTGCAAGATCTGTGGGGGCAGAAGAGTGAGGGGGCTGCACACATAGTAGAGGAGGAGGTGGTTGGGGGGCAGTGTACACAAAGTACCCCATTTTGTTTTTGTTATTATCCCCCACAGGTGTGATGGTGGTGGTTTGGGGGGTTACCACATTTATATGTTGGGGGTTGACTCATTTAGTGTTATGCCCCTGCTTCTAATACTAGTATTAATGTAAAATACCTGCATTTTCGGCTTAATGACTGCCTGTTACATGAAAAGCGCTGAAGCAATCGATGAATTACACATTTCACATAATTCAGCACCTGACACTTTAAAATAAACAAATAGAAAAGACCGACGGCTCTGTGTGCCAGGTGAAATGTCCTTGTTCTGACAATTAAACAGTGGGGATCAGGAAGATCCCAAATCCATATTCATAGCAAGTTCTGTAAACGGGCTAATCAATGTATTTATTTCTAGGCTGATAGGCTTGCCATTGTTATGTTAATACTGTTTATTGCCATCAAGTGATACGAGTCTGCTCTATATACAATTATTCTATAAAAAGAATTATTTTTGGCCCATCAAGCCAGTTTAACAATAAGAGGAAAATAAGCTGCTTTCTTGATAATTAAAAACAGAGATAAAAAAGAAATGAAAGAAAATGCCCTATTTTTTATATGACATATTTTGAAGTCTCAAAGGAGAACGAAAAAAAAAAGAATGGTGCGCAGACAGCAGCATCCTTTGGGGTCAGGCAAAACGAGAGACGACAAAAAAGACTTTCAATCATGAACTGACTCACTACTATCTGACATAAAATAAATTAACTGGATTGATGATACCATCACTCATCAACAGGGGATAAAGAAGTGTGTTTTTCCATGTCTAAATGTGGTATGTAAAGGTAACTTATTTTCCCAAGCCAACAATTACAAAGGACAACACTGACAATACATGTAGTTAAACTTCCCCTGCAGTATCCCTCCATGTGATTGGTGTGTATTGCAAAGCACAGTGGTGTCAGCTAAAGACGAGGACCTTCACAAGGTCAAAAGCAACAGGGAGAGGAGCCTTCAAACTTCTGGGATTAGAACTAATAATGCTAGTTATTCAGTCTTCCGGTAATGATGAATGTGAAAGTAAATAGCACTGGAAAAAAAATCTTAATTAATCTCTGCCTATGCTTAATTAATTTTATACTACAAATCCTCTACTTGGGCATCACTTGTACGTTCTGATGCAATTCCTTCTATGGGAAATAAACTGAATGTTGCTGCTGTAGCTACCTGCTATTTCTTGACTGTGCCTCGCGGGAGACATGGGCCATAGCTGAAATAGACAAACTAAGCAGAATGGAGTTTCTTTATTCCATCCATCATCTTCTGAGTGGTAAACACCAGAGGCATGACCATTGTTTAAGAAAACGACCTTAAAATAATTACAGTATAAATTTTGGGGCACTGGAATTCCAGAGTGTAGCATGGCCATACAGAGCAATTTAAAGTGACAAGCCCTTCTATACTGCAATGTGACAATGTTAAGCTGCGTAGAGTGTGACACGTAACATTTTTTTCTGGTTGGACGTGAAGGACGTATGTCTTTTTTCAACCAAGCTATGTAACACCTGGACCCATGTCGTGCATAGTGTTTTTAAAGCACCTGGGAAACAAAAGATGAGTAAGATGAGAATTCTCCTCCAACATATCTCCCCACCATTACTTACACTATCCCCCTGATATTCCAATCATGGTGTCCCACTGGGGCCCCTGAAGGAGGGCTCCATGGGATTAATTATGTTTGACATGGAAGTGAATGATGAGACTTGCTTTGCTGTATTTGCAAACACAGGTCATATTACAGAGCAGTTTGTACTAAGTAAGTAATGTGCTGCCAGCACAGGTCCAACCCACAGGTCAGATCTATGCTGACTTAGTACCAAACCTCAGTGAATCTCTACAGAATACCACAGTTCAGTGAATTATTGTAAACAGGGTAAATCATTGTAAAATCATGAGGGATGAACAGTTTCTCCCTGCACTGTACAACTCTCATTGTACCTTTGTAGTCGTGTTATTTTATGAAAGGTGTGAAATATACCAGTACATACACTTACCTACATATTTTAAATATATATCTGGAAGAAATAAATTTTGCCAGACCGACTAGCATTGCGTTTTGGCACCAAAACAGCTGCTAAAGTGAATCTGTATTGTTAAAATCGCACAAAAGTAAACATACCAGTGCGTTAGGGGACATCTCCTATTACCCTCTGTCACAATTTCGCCGCTCCTCGCCGCATTAAAAGTGGTTAAAAACAGTTTTAAAAAGTTTGTTTATAAACAAACAAAATGGCCACCAAAACAGGTAGTAGGTTGATGTACAGTATGTCCACACATAGAAAATACATCCATACACAAGCAGGCTGTATACAGCCTTCCTTTTGAATCTCAAGAGATCATTTGTGTGTTTCTTTCTCCCTGCAGTTCTCATGCAAAGTGCTCTTTTTTCTCCTGCAAACAGCTTTGCCCTTGTCTGTAATTCCTCAGTATGTGAAAGCCCAGCCAGCTCAGAGGACGATTTATCCAGCTTGTAAAAGATAAGAGAGAAGAGAGAAGCTGCTCTAATCTAAATAATACACAGGCAGTGTGCATAGAGGGGCCTGGAAGGGGGAATTCATAGCAGAACCACAACACTGAAGAACTTGGCAGCCTTCCAGACACAGGCTGACAAGTCTGACAAGGGAAAGATACATTGATTTATTACAGAGACTGTGATAGCAGAAAGTGCTGCAGTAAGCCAGAACACATTAGAATAGCTTTTGGAACTTGTAGGATGATAAAAAACAGGATGCAATTTTTGTTACGGAGTCTCTTTAAGTACTGCAGTGGCAGGAGGTGGGCTCAGTCAGTTGAACTCTGCTTGCATTAATGAGCTATTGGATGCTGCTGTGCAGGAAACTTTATTATATTTATTGCAAAAAGTACACACAATGGTGAAGCGATATGGGATGCAGAGGTTGCAACCACACCTGGGCCACTGAACCAGAGGGGCCTTCCCTTGAACTGCATTGCTCCCCTTTAGTCATTTATGAATGCGAAAGCTAGACTCATCCATTCCTCACACCGCTTTGCTGCCAAATCTCCCCTCTGCAAAGCCCAACGCTGGCTCCCTACCCATTTCAAGATACTGTGTCTGGCCTACAAATCTGTGCACAAGACTGCCCAACCTACATCTCTGTACTTGTCTACAGACAAATACCTGGCTGCACCCTCCGGTCCTCCAATGACCTCTCCCTGACTGCCCTGCACATTTTTCACTCCCTTGCGTGCCTGCAGGACTTCTTCAGAGCTGTCCCCACCCTATGGAACTCCATCCTATCCCCCTCAATCTTGCCCCTTCCTTCAACATCTTCAAACAAACCTTCATAACACACCTCTTCAAGATAGCTTACCCCCCTTTACTACACCTTAACTCTCGCTGAGCACCTATTCAGCAGCCCTACCTAGTGCATCCCTTCCTCATCCCCTTTATATTGTAAGCCTTTGTCGGGGTCCCCCCCCCCCGTATATCCTTCTTGATCTTGCAACCTCACCAATGACACCCTTCCCATGGTCCAACTCGGACTTGTGCTGTGTCTTCATAACCAGTTCCCAAATTGCATGTGCATCTTATACCCTGTTTGCGTGTTTGATCTTGAGCTGCATTGTATAACCTTGTGTTACCTCTGTGTCTGACTGACACCCTTGTTAAAACTGTATGTGTCTCTTATCATCATTATTTGTATTATTATTATTTACTGTGTTTATAAAACATCCACGTATTATGCATTACTGGACTATATATATATATATATATATATATATATATATATATATATATATATATATATATATATATAACAATAACAATAATATTTATATAGCGCTTTTCTCCCTGGGGACTCAAAGCGCTGTGACCCTGCATTATGCAGTCTCAAAGGCTAGGGAAAAGAGGTGAGTTTTTAGCCTTTTTTTAAAGCTGTCCAGAGAAGGAGCCTCTCGTACTGATTGTGGAAGTGAGTTCCATAGAGTAGGGGCTGCATAGGAAAAGGCCCGAGCACCAAATGTTAAGTGTATCCTGGGAATAACCAGCTTCATCTTGTTGGCAGAGCGGAGGGTGCGTGGAGGGGCATAAAGTTCCAATAGATCCGCTATGTATTTGGGTCCCATGTGGTGTAGAGCCTTGAATGTCAGCAGGCAGATCTTAAAATTGATACTCCATTTTACTGGCAACCAGTGAAGAGTTTGCAGTACTGGGGTGATGTGTGAGCTGCGGGGGGCATTGGCTAGGAGTCTGGCTGCAGCATTCTGTACTAGCTGTAAGGGGCGCAGAACCTTATCTGTAGATCCGATTAACAGGGCGTTGCAGTAGTCTAGGCGGGAGGATACAAATGCGTGAACCAGGGTAGGTAGGTCTTCAGCTGGGATAAGGTGTTTGATTTTCGCTATATTTCTTAGATGGAAGAAGGAAGACTTGACGACAGCTGATACCTGCTGTCTGAGTTTTAGATTTCCATCCAGGATCACCCCAAGGTTTCGCAAAGAGTCTTTGTACTGTACAGTATCTCCCCCAATTGCTAGTTTGAGGTGGTGAGCGTTTTGAACTTTATCCATCATGTGTGGACCACCTACCACCAACACCTCTGTTTTGTCAGAGTTCAGCCTCAGCCAGCTGGTGTTCATCCAATTTTGTAAATCCACTAGACACGCATTTATGGATGCTGATGGGTCTTGGGTGCCAGGCTTGAAGGACAGATACAGTTGTGTGTCATCTGCATAACAATGGTATCCTAAACCATAGTTCTGGATTATTTTGCCCAGTGGGAGCATGTAGACTGCAAAGAGTAATGGTGATAGTACAGAACCCTGTGGAACTCCATAGGCAAGTGGCACTGGATTAGAGTAGTGTGTGCCCAGACATACTTGCTGTGTCCTGCCAGATAGGAAGGTCTGAAACCAGCTAAGAACAGTACCCCTTAGGCCACAGTAATTCTTCAGTCGCTGGATTAGTATTTCATGATCCACAGTATCAAATGCTGCTGACAAGTCAAGAAGAATCAGAATTGAGCAATCACCCTTGTCCCTTGCAGTAAGTAGATCATTCATTACTCGGACTAATGCTGTTTCAGTGCTGTGCCTTTTCCTGAATCCTGACTGAAAAGTATCAAAGATGTTGTTATCTGTAAGCCTGGCTTCTAGCTGGTCAGCGACTGCTTTCTCGATAACTTTTGATAGGAATGGTAAGTTTGCCACAGGTCTGTAGTTGGTTACAGAATCAGGATCTAGTGATGGTTTCTTCAGGAGGGGTTTTATGATTGCTTTCTTTAGTTCTTCTGGGAAAAGTCCACTTTGCAAGGAGCACTGAGTGATTTTGTGAAGTGCTGGCCTGAACAGCGCTGGGCACTGCATTAAGGATCCAGTTGGGCCAGGATCCAGGTCGCAGGTAGTGGGGCGGAGACTTTGAATGAGAATTCCAAAATCTTCTACACTCAGAGTGTCAAAGACTTGCCATGGTGGTACGGTAGTAGGCATATGCAACGTCCAGTGGTCAATTGATGTTGTTGGTGTAATGCTGGCACGGATGGTAGACACCTTGTTTGTGAAGAAGGCAGAGAATTCCTCACACCTTTCCCTGGAGTATGTGGTTGGGGCTTTTAGGCAGGAAGGATTGCAGAGTGATTCCACTGTGTGGAAGAGTTGAGCAGCTCTGTTATTGGCTGTAGATATTTTGTGCGAGATAAAGTCTGATTTTTTCTTGGTTATTGCTTGTTGGTATTGTATATATACTGTATATTGTAATATGTTGACGCTTAATACATACAAATAATATTAACAATACAAGTAATTATAATATTAATAATAACATCTTGTGTATTAGCACTTCATTGGCTCGATTCTCTAAAGTGTGATAACTGCTATTACAGCAGTTATCATGCGAGCTGCCGCGCGCAAAGGGTAGCGCGCAATCAGAGTTACTTCGCGTGATAAGCGATGGTTTTCGCGCACTCACAAGCACTTTTAACATGAAAAGCGCACGTGATCGCGCACACCTTGGCTTATCATGCCTTTGCGCATGGCAGCTCGCGTGATAACTGCTGTGATAGCAGTTATCACACTTTAGAGAATCGAGCCCCATTAGTGCTATGGTGGCAATGAATGTGTAGAGGGTCCTAGCACTGGATTGGAAGTCAGGAGGAGGCTGTGGGAAACCTATCTTCCAAGGTAAGTATCTAACTTGTACAAATGAAGGTAGAGAATGGCACACAGGATCTAGACTGGTGGTCTACCCGGAGTGCAGCTATTCCAAACAGCAGAGACTTCTTGGCAAGTGAAACAGATCGGCAGAGCACACCCAGTAAATGTTAAACTTTGAGTCAACATGTTAAAAACAATAGCCATATATTACAGCATCAGCTCAGAGAGAGAGAGAGAGGAAGTACAGGATAATACAGAGGTCGACAGCTGTTTTGCACCTACATATTCTGTGTTTTGTCAAAACCCTGGCATCCCAATGAAGTACCACATATGCATACCCCCCAACCGTCCCGTTTTCGTCGGGATTCTCCCGATTTGGGGGGGCCCTCCCGCTATCCCGGGCCCCCCCTCTTGAATCCCGACGGCTGGCATCGAATAGAGGCGGAAAAACTGATCAAGGCTCCAGCCGCGGTACTGAGGGATGTGGGAGCCCGGCTTCAATACTTCCTCCCTCCCTCCCTCTCTGAATGCCCCCTAATGTTTGTCCGTGTGCCCCCCTCTCCTCCCCTCCCTATAGGCAGAGTGAGCGCAGCGGAGCGGGCAGTCGGGTCCTCTTACCGCTGATGCACGCGTACTGTCTCTGGCATTGGACCTCCATGTGCTTCCTGTTTACTATGACGTCACAGGAAGCACATGGAGGTCCGATGCCAGAGACAGTGTACCGTACGGCGTGCATCAGCCAGCGGTAAGAGGACCCGACTGCCCGCTCCGCTGCGCTCACTCTGCCTATAGGGAGGGGAGGAGAGGGGGGCACACGGACATACATTAGGGGGCATTCAGAGAGGGAGGGAGGGAGGAAGTAATGAAGCCGAGCTCCCGCATCCCTCAGTACCGCGGCTGGAGCCTCGATCAGTTTTTCCACCTCTATTCCCTGCCCAGGCGCCCCCCCCACCTAAAAGTGGCACTCTCCTCCCCACCCACGGTGACGGGCATTCTCCCCCCCCTCCAGTGACAACCCCCCTAATTAATGTTAATCACATAAGGGGACACTGGGGGCACATTAGGAGGGAGGGAGGGAGAAGCTTAATAGCGTCCATGCGGCATCCATGCCGCATACGCATCCCCGGGCTGGTGCCTTGATCAGGTTTTCTTTTCCCCCCCTCGGCCACCCTCACCACCCTCCTCCCCCTCCCACTGGCACCCTCCCTTTCGGGAGTAATTAATTAAAAAATTTTAATAAAAAATAAAAAAAATAAAATAAAATGAATTCGTGGGCGTGACTAGGGGGTTGGGGGCGTGGTCAGGGGTGTGGCCTAAGTGTCCCGCTTTCGACACTTAAAATGTTGGGAGGTATGCACATATGTATGTGGAAAACAGCTGTCAACCTCTGTATTATCCTATACTCCATTTCACTCTCCACGCTGATGCTTCAATGTATGGCTATCATTTTTAACATGTTGAATTAAAGTTGATCTTTTACTGGATGGGCTCTACCGTTTGTTTCACTTACCAAGTATCTAACTTTTTCTATAGAGATTCTCACAGGCTTGCTTTAAAGACCATTCTTATGATTATCTCTTGGGGATTGACAGCTTTTTCTAATTTAAAATACAGACTGCTTGACACCCACTTATTATCTATTTTTCACACACCGTTCGAGCCTAAGTAGGTGCGGGTTGGTTATTGTTTTGAACTTATTCATAACTCTAAGCTTTGTTTATACCAGATACATCCAAAATATTCTTATTAAATCACACCTAACAACTTTCCTACCGATAGCCGCCTGCAGCGTACAATATGCTCTACAGCTTAGGAGATCCGTATCAGATCCTAGCAGCGCAGGGATATCTTTTCAATAAACCCACAACAGAACAAATATGAATTTAAAGTCAAGAGTGTTTAGGAATTCAAGGCAATTGTTGAAGTGATGTATTAAAGCCAGAATTACTCTGAGAGTGAACCTCCATTATTAAGTCAAATGTGCCTGTGTGCAATAGCTCTAGAGAGGTAAACTTTAACCCGAAAGCTGCATGTTAAGAGGCATTGTCTCGGAGTCGGCAAATGACTGGAGAATGGCGAACATGTAGCTGAGGAGAAGTAATGATGATCAGTCCACGGAACACTCTGTAGAGGTCAATGAATGTATTAGCTGGCACATACTCAGCAGAAAGCCAGTGTCATTAGGACAGAGACAGCAATGCACACTTGGAATGTTCGCTTACTATCTGTCACAAAAGCAGTGAAACATAGCAATTGCCTTCTGATATAAGGAACGTCTCTTGCATGGTGTTTGAATGGGTTTCTGAGATGTAATCATATGGAGGTGATACAAAAGGTAAATGGATTTTCTCCTAGGAAAAAAAGGTAATTAATTTGCACAGGTGCACAGGGACATCTCCTGAAACATTTTATACCATGTCAGAACAAATGTGATGATCCAGCAGCATAGATAGAAAGTGATAAACTGGTAATATTTTAGTTAAGAGTCCCAATGTGGCAAAGCTTGTTTTTATCTGTATAGAAGTTCCTCGATTAGCCAAGGAAAAAGAAACAACAACAAAAAAAATATTTAAGTATCTATTCAAGGCCCCAGGCATTGGCCACTTCCTGTACAATAGAATGTCATTCCAATAGACTGTAATCTTCACAGAAAATTAAGTCTGTGCCTGTCTTAATGCAGTCTGAACAGTGAAATGATGTGATCAACACAAGTAGGAGCCATATCTATTGCCTGCTGATGACTGCCATAACTAGAGGGGTAATTACCAAGAGAAAACAAACCCAGCAGGCCCATGGAGGACAAGACTGGCAGGGCTGCAACCTCTCATGCCGCCTCCTTGGATGTAAAGGTAGCATAGCTATACTATGGTGATTTGGTAGTGTGTGTGTGTGTGTGTGTGTGTGTGTGTGTGTGTGTGTGTGTGTGTGTGTGTGTGTGTGTGTGTGTGTGTGTGTGTGTGTGTGTGTGTGTGTGTGTGTGGTGTGTGGTGTGTGTGTGTGTGTGTGTGTGTGTGTTATGGCCACCCCTGTCAGTTGGGGAGAAGAGGGCTCATCAAAGAATCGTTTCAGGATCCCGCGACTTGCAGTTATGCCCCTGGCTACTGCACAACTGTTATCAAATTTTGAGGTCATTTGACCAGTTTTATTGCCAAGCTCTTGAATGGTAAATAATGATCTACCGTAGATGGAATTTTATTATTTATAATTGTTTTTATGTGAAAGCTGACTTTCAGTCAGACAACTAAGTACATAGATGACATACAGTACGTATCATGATTTCTTGTACTGGTGATGTTTGTAGGAGAATATTATTGAGTACAAGTAAAACTGTTTTTTTTTTTCAAATAAATAGATGCCAAGGGCCTGATTCACAAAGCGGTGATAACTCAGTTATCACGCCTAAAAGACTTTAGGCATGATAACCTTTGCACCACACTGGTGAAAAGCCAGTTTAGGTGTGATAAGTTTAGGTGTGATAAGTTTAGGTGTGATAAGTTTAGGCATGCTAAGTTTAGATAAGTGTAGATAGCGTGCAAAGTGCCGCACACAAAGCAGCGCTATTAAACTATGCAAAGTGCACCAGACTTTGCTAGCGCAAAACTTTTGATCAGCTGTGCACTGCGGTGCTAACGCAATTGGTGCTTAAACTTATCATGCCTAAACTTATCACACCTAAACTTATCATGCCTAAACTTATCACACCTAAACTTATCACACCTAAACTTATCATGCCTAAACTGAGTTTAGGCATGATAAAGGGCTTTTCACCAGCGTGCTAACTGTTAGCACCGCTTTGTGAATCAGGTCCCAAGTTTGAAGCATCTTTTCAGTGATCTCTAGTGTAGGGATTTCATGGTAGATCAAATTCATAAGGCTTTCTTGGAGAACATTCTGTAAGTTATTTTTCAGACCAGGAATGTATTTGTAAAAAGCTCACCTTGGTCATTTCAGAAATATGGTGTAGTCAGTAAAAGGTTAGTAAATTATTGTTTGTGCAGTTGCAGGTACATGCAATAAAACAGTATTAATTAATCAAGTACAGCTTAGATTTGTATAAAAACAAATGTCCTCACTGCAGTTTGTATGCAAATGCAATCACACATTAAACTAATATATCAACCGATCCCAGGGTCGCAGTGCATGCCTCCTGTTAGCAGATCATCATAAGTTTGCTGGATTTGTTATGTTTTCCAGCATTCTTGGGAAATTCTCCCACTTAGGGGGTGCACCACCAGTAGCTCATCTACATAATGTGTAAAATTACAAAATGACTGACCTACCAAATGATTTATCCTATTGTCCAGCCAATTTTATTATTATTTAGTGTTTATATAGCACCAGCAGTGTTTTACAAAGTACATATTCATGTCCCTAACTGTCCCTCCAAGGGGCCCACAATCTAATCCCTACCATAGTCATATGTCCATTGTAGCATAGGGATAGGGGTAAGCCAATTTACTTATCTGTATGTTTTTGGGGTGTGCTAGGAAACCAGAGCGCCTGGAGGAAACTCACACAGACACGGGGAGATCATACAAACTCTGTGCAGGCTGGGGTTTGAACCAGGGACCAAGCGCTGCAAGGTGAAAGTGCTATCCACTACTCCCCCATGCTGACATACAGCAAATGCTGTCTGGATGGGAGCGTGCGCTCCAGTAACGGAGCAGCCAGGGGAGCCTAGCTACAAGGGGAAATTGGACACACTGTGCTTGGGCAGGTCAGCTGAGTTGGCCAAGTCACAGGGTCCTCCCAAGCCTAACGGAGTGTGAATGAAGCAAATGGGAGGCGCAGGAAGCACCAGCACCCATGCACACACATGACACGTGCCTCTACCCACACACAGCCAATCCGCTCTGGTATCATTTAAGTGTGAGCTAGTCAATTTATTAAAATTGGCTCTCAGTTTTCCTATACAGAAAACCTGCTTGAAACAGACAAGTGTGCTCCCTACCTGAGAGTTCCCCTCACTTCCTGTTGCTGGTGGCATCACAGGAAATTAAGGGAAATGTCCCACACAGGGACACAGAAAATAAAGAAAGGACTAAACCTTGTTAGTGTGTCTAATTCTTCAATGCTCTAAACTTAATGTTTTTTGTTTGTTTGTTTGTTTTGAAGTTTTAGATGCATTTTCACTATGTAAACAACTGAACGGCTTACAAAAAGCAAACAGAGGATCAGTTACAGATCAGCTAATCTAATCAAAAGAAGGTTGCCAAGCTGGTAGGTGAAGTAAGTCCGAGAACCCAGGATCCCTCCATGAGGATACTATATACTGGGGGAGTGGCAGCTGTAGTGTGGCCTCTTGCAATGGAACAAACTGGATTGTGAGAGACCTGATCTGGACAGAGGGCTGCAAAGTGTACAGAGATGCAGGCTGAGAGCACCACCTAGAAACAGAGCGCCATGCCATAACTTTGTTTTCCAGTGCATCTTCTTGTGCTATGACCCAGTCTCCCAGAGTGCTCATAGTGTGTTATATTTTCCTGGTGTGCCCACCCATAGTATGTCCCAACTTTCTAGAGCCCCTCTTCCCCCATAGAGTGTTCCAGCTTTCAACAATCATGTGATTCAGGTGGCTATAGAAGGGCTCAAGAAGCAATATTTAATCTAACCTTCCTGTATCCTATTCCTTAACTTGATCCTAAAATAACCTTCAACAGCAGTTGGAACATTTGGGTGTCTCCACTAGAACCATCTATTTTGCTGGAACCATGTTGTGTCTCAGTTTAAATTCAGCAATCTTAGTGAGAAAATGACAATGACTGTCAACTGCTGTATGAATTGAATGTAAGTATACTAGTGGCCAGCTGCATTCACTGTTTCAAAATCACTTCAAAAGCTTTAGATTAGAATTAGTACACAATTTGCATCTGCTTTGCATTCAGTGCGTGTATTTAGTTCCAGAGGGGCTCTGCATTGACTCTGTAGGCTTGCAATCAGATGCATCCATGAGCGCTGCCACCAGTTTGTATGTTTGTTTTATGAAATGTGTATACCATTTGTTTGACTAGCTGCACTGGAAATATTGTGTTTTTATCACTAGATTAGCGTTAGGTCTTCCCCAAGGGGGTACGTCACCGCCGTGGGGAAGTCTATTAGGTTATAATTTGTGCACATATTATCACTGAAGCTAACACCCCCCTTTGCCTGTAGTGAAAGCTAGGTGTGTATTTTAGTCCAGTAGTTATTGGAACCCTGCACATCATGGCAGATAAATCATTCAGGTATAGGTTCACCCCACACACACTGAAGCTATGTCCCCCCCCTTTGTGCCTGCAATTAGTGATGGGCGAACACCTGGATGTTCGGGTTCGGGAAAGTTCGCCGAACATGGCCGAGATGTTCGGCATGTTCGGGCCGAACCCCGAACTTTCCGAACATCCAGCTTTTGGGGGCCATATGGGGTCGCAGGCATAAGGGGGGAGCATGCCCCGATCGCGGGGGGGGGGGTCGGAAATTCCCCCCACCCCCTCCGCTAGCGCTCCCCCCTCTGCCCGCTTCCCCATTCAAAAGTTTAAGCAAAGTACCTGTAGTGGATGGCCTGGCAGTGGGCGGCACTGTGGAGTGAGGAGGAGGAGTCCGGAGAGTGACGAGTTGAGGGAGGCCGGGCAGCGGGCGTGAAGTCAGAGAAAGGGCGGAAGTACCACAAGGGTACTTCCGCTGAACCGCCCGCTGCCCGGCCTCCCTCAACTCGTCACTCTCCGGACTCCTCCTCCTCACTCCACAGTGCCGCCCACTGCCAGGCCATCCACTACAGGTACTTTGCTTAAACTTTTGAATGGGGAAGCGGGCAGAGGGGGGAGCGCTAGCGGAGGGGGTGGGGGGAATTTCTGACCCCCCCCGCGATCGGGGCATGCTCCCCCCTTATGCCTGCGACCCCATAGGGGGGCAGTATTCGGCCGAACAGGGCCCTGTTCGGCCGAACAGGGGCCCTGTTCGGCCCTGTTCGGCGGCCATTAGAAGTTCGGGGCGAACCCGAACTTAAAAGGCCGAACACCATCAGGTGTTCGGCCGAACGCGAACATCACCCGAACAGGGTGATGTTCTGCAGAACCCGAACAGTGGCGAACACTGTTCGCCCAACACTACCTGCAATGAGTGTTGGTGTGTACTTTAGTCCAGTAGTTATTGGAGCTCTGCACATCTATGCAAAAAGAAATCATTCAGGTATGAGTTTTGAAAGCGCTGCCATTACTCCTGCTGTGATAACTACTAGTTATTAACCAATACATTGTTTGTAATTGTCATAAATTATGATGATAGCATTAAAGTACTGAATGAAACTCCCTTAGTGCTCATAAACAGATTGTGGTATGACGTGCTATCAGGAAAAACTGAACTCAAGTCCATTGTGAAGATAGCAAATATTGTGCTTCTGCAATGTATCTATATAGGAGACGTTTCTGAGGATAATGACCTACTACTGCCAAAAAGTGGACAGGTATCGGGAAGGATGGGAGGGAGCATAAAGTCCAACCTGCTAAAACTCCACCAGAAAATGAAAATAATACAAGTGTTCGGCATGAAGTTTACAGAGGTCTGCTTGCTTCAAGTACATCGGCTAATACCGGTCAAATGTAAATCACTGCAAGCCCGTTATGTATTTCTGAGCTAGATAAAGGGTCAGCATAGGGAGCTTTGATCTACAGAGGGCTTAACTTCAAATGATAGGCTGACATGACTGACTGACTTATTCATTCTTAGGTTAATTTCAAAGACAAACGTATCACCATCCAGACACTAATGATAATGAATAGCTCAAGTCTGCTGAATAGCTCTGCATTTCATTCTGATTAAGTTGGAAATTAAACTTAATGCAGGCTGTATCATTTTATGGGAGATAATATATAAATTTCAATATTGTGCCGCTAAAGGGACTTTTTGTTGTTTTCCGAATGTCCCAGCTCTCACAATGTACTATTCCAGCCTACTTAGGTGTCTTTCAGCATCTCCAAATTAATTAGCCTGTAAAAGATTTGTGAATGTGGAAATGGAAGCCTCATACATTTGCAATAATCTCTCTCGGAACCTCATATAAAGCAGATTTTATTTCTTAATTCACAGCTCAATCTGCCATTCACATATTGCTTCTCTGTTACATTAAGGATTGAGTGAAAAAGGAGTCAAATAAAGGATGATTAATACTCTTCTGGCTGACAGTAATGTTTAATATGTCATTGCAATTGCCCGTCACCTATCACTTCTGTGTTTTACAAGCAGGCAGAAAGGTGCCCTCTGCTCCTGTGTGGCTGATCTTTGATCTGGATTTCACAAGAGGCACTTGCATAAATTACCATGATTCTGCCAAGGAGTTACTTCAAAGATCGGGAAATGTGATCATAGCATACACCATTTTGTACTGGAGACAAATGTACTGTACCCCCAATCAGCAACTAAAACAGATTTTTCTCTGGGATGCGTATCATAAAATTGAGAAGAGATCTCAATACTGTTTAAAATATAACTCTGCTTTTAAGGAGGAAAAAATAGCAACTCACTCCAGAAGAGCTGTATCTCTTCCAGTGATTTACGAACCTTTGTGTAGACCCTAATAGATAGCAATGTTTTTCTTTGTCTTTTACCCTCTTTTTTCTTTGTCTTTTACCCTTCTTTTAAAGAGAACCCGAGGTGGGATTTCATTATGTTAGTGGGGCACAGAGGCTGGTTGTGCACACTAACACCAGCCTCTGTTGCCCCATGGTGTGCCTCCATGTCCCCCCTGCCCGCCGCTATACCCCCCGCAGTGCTGGCGACACGCAGCGTGTCACCAGCACAATGTTCCCCCGGCTCCTCAGCATCGGCGCTACCCACCCGTGTCCCTTCCCTCCCGCTGATAGGAGGGAAGTGACGCGGGCGGGTAGCGCCGATGCGAAGGAGGCGGGGGAGCGGCGTTCACTGACAGCGCTTAGGTAAACATTGTGCTGGCAACGCGCTGCGTGTCGCCAGCACTGCGGGGGGTATAGCGGTGCGCAGGGGGGACATGGAGGCACACCATGGGGTAACAGAGGCTGGTGTTAGTGTACACAACCAGCCTCTGTGCCCCAGTAACATAATTAAATACCACCTCGGGTTCTCTTTAAGGTATTGGTGCTTATGTTTTTTTTTTTTTTTTTAAGTCCTAAAGTGTACCAAATCTGAAAGGATATAAAAGTTTTATATATACCTGGGGCTTCCTCCGGCTCCATGCACATGGATCGCTCCCACGCTGCCATCCGCTTCTCCCTCTGTCGTGGCCAGTCTCCGATAAAGAAGTGTGCTCTCTACCTATCTCTCCGGGGGCTGCCGGAGAGATACATAGAGGGCACACTTATTTTGCACAGACTGGCCAAGACTGGCTGAAGTTACGGAACCCGGTACCAAAGAGGGAGAAGACTGAGGACGGAGTGGGCTGGAGGAAGCCCCAGGTATGTATACAACTTTTATATCCATTCAGCTCTGATTTCCTTTAACATGTTGGCCTTTTTCAATTCACCTTTTCTCTTAAGTTTACTCATAGGAGATAATTTTTCAGTCTATTGTTTAATACAACTTTTCAGCAAAATGCAATTGAAAAACTACCAAAAAGTAGGTGAAAAGTAATGGCAAAATTATTCGGAGTATTTTCTTGCTTGCTGGTAGCGATGACTGGGTGAGTTGGCTTCAGTGACAGTAGAGTGGCATGGACAGCACGAGTGAACAGTCTGTGCAGCATGACATTGGTGAGCCCTGTTTTTGTACCAGCAGTCTCTAGTCCTCAAAAGGCCACAGACTGCTGGTACTCAAGTGGGAAATGCATTTTATTGATAAGTTGTGAAAATATCAACTAGGAGAAAAATGATAAGAAATTTCCCTTTTTATCTCTTTCTTGCTCTCAGAAGACATTTTCTGCTAGGAAAGTGTTTTATAGTTGGAATTTCTTATCAGTGAGGGTCACACTGTAGTCACTTCCTGTCTGAGTCAGGACTGAGTCAGCCACTTACATACCTGATATTTAACTCTTTCAGGCAGAGAAAGAAAAAAAAAAGGTATACAGCATAGTTTTTTGTGTGCTAGGCACTGTACATACACATGTCTACTTCATCATGTCACATGTCAGTTCGGGTATCCTTTAAAGAAGTAGTGCATTATTCCCTTGCCCAGGTGCATTTTCAACAGACCTGAAAATAACACTATCCAACTATACTGTATATTGCTGTTTTTTATACTTATTTGAATAGAATCCAATGGCTGTGTTTTGCGACAAATCTAACTGTAACACAAGTCTCACTTTGAACAAAAACTGCTAGAAGTGAAGTAGAGAAAAAAAATAAGAGTTATGTACTGTTCTCCAGTTTCATAGCCAGAGAAATCTTAGTTTAACTGGGAGTGTCCTCTCTTAGCTTTTATGCTAGCAAAGTTTAGATTTTGAAAATATGGGCACAATTCAAATTGAAAGCAAATTGAAATATTTTCAAAATACATTGTACTTTCGCAACAGGTCAAAGGAAACACATTTTGCTTTCCAATACACAAATTTGTGAAAAAAGCAAAAATGTGTACAATTTTTACCACACAAATTTGCGAAAATCGCTAAATAGTTTATTTAAGTGCAAAAATATGTGAAAAATATGAAAAATCACAACCGTATTAAAAAATGATTTTTTTATGGCATTTTCGCTAGAAAGTCAAATGTTATATTATTTTCGTGAAAATAAATGTGCAAACAATATTGGCATTTTTGCTCATCACTGGTAAATACCCGTGAAATTGCTGTGTGAATTTTTACAGGGTTTATTAAATCGATCCCAAATGAGCTTACAACTACACAGTAGGAGAGGGAAGCAGGTCAATAAACTTTAAAATGGAGCCTGAAACATCACCAAATATACATCCTTATACTGTACACAAGTTTTATTTCTGTAAAAGTATCTCTATTCTACAAAACTATAGATGTAATGCTTTGGTCTCTACAGACTTTGTACTGTCACCACAGACTGAACCATTATGGACCAATGATGATCACACACCCGAGCACAACAAATTGGTGGTTATTAGAAAATATACTGTACCTACTGAGGCACAGTTAATGCTTCTTTGACAGTCATTCTCAGCCAGATCAGCACAATATTAAAAAATAAAGGATAAGTAAAACATACTATGTGCTAAGACTCTGTGCAATACTTTGGGATTTATATTTGAACTGCCATGAATAGAAAATGCCTGTAGTGTATCATGCTGTAAATACATAGCTGTGACATGCACTGGGGAATATTCCAAGTGTAATCTATACTTTCATATTTATGCTGCATATTTGTTATTTTCAGTACAAGTACAATACAGCTTCTGTCTAGTGCATGATGCAGTTTCCATAATGAACATTAGATATATTGAGATGGAAGCAACAGTATATGTTACACAAGCAACAATGTAAATCACTTAGTATGCTGCATTTTAATGCATAACACTTTGGGTGTTAGAAGTTGGTAATGGATGTCTGAATTAGTTACCAAGTGGGACTTATACTTCCATGGGACAGTCTCAAGCCGCAACACAGAAAGAACTTGGCTGAAATATTACTGCACTATTTATTGTTTCAGCCTAGTTCTAGATTCATGAATTTAAAGCAGAACTACAATTGGGGATAGCATAAAATGAAGTATCTGTCTTCCAGCTCCTCATTAGCCTTATAGATGTCCTGCCTGCCTATAACCCAAAGTAATGCTATCTTTAGAAAAATTACAATGCCCTCTGAAGTCCCAGCAGCTGGTATGGAAGAATAATGAAAACATGTACAAAAAATAAAAAATAAACCCCTGCAAAGCAAATTATTATCATTATTGATTTATAAGGGGGGAATATGAGGTGTAATAGTATACAATATTGATATCTAGAGGCAGTGTGATTTAAGGTTATCTAGTAGGAGTACAACTTGGCCATAGGTCAAAGGAGAAATGGCCTAAGGTAGAGCATAAGCTTGATGGAAAAAGTGAGTTTTTTGGGCATATTTAAAGATAAGAAAGTTTGGAGAGTGATGGATGTGTTATGGCAGCCAGTGGATTCCAGAAGAGGGGCGAAGTACGTGCACAATCTTGTATACATGAATGTGAAGAGGTTATTCTGGAGGAGGACAAAAGGTCATTTGAAGATCTGAGATGGCTGGGGTTGGATTGGTGTCTGGAAACTAGTACAGGGGAGAGAGATTGTGGAAAGCTTTGTAATTTAGAGTTAAGAGTTTGAATTGGATCCTCTGGTTAACTGCTAGGCAATGAAGAGCTTGGCAGAGAGAAGCAGCAGAGGAAGAACAGGAAGAAAGATGACTGAGCCGAGCAGCCGAGTTCAGTACATTTGGAACGGTGCCAGTCTGTTAGTCGTTTGTCCACAAAGAAGTACGTTACAATTGTCCAGATGAGATATTATAAGAGGATGCATTAATATTTTAGCAGAAAACAACACTAGCCAGTCCTCAGAACACACATGCCTGATCCATGGGGGCTTAGTGCTAAAACTAACATGACACTTCATAACCCTGCATGGAGTAAGACCATGCAGGCTAGGAGGTACGCTGACACCACCCGGCGGTAGGTCAGGAGACGTGCCACCTTATATCTGCAGCTGGGGAGCCGGACTCTGTGAACAGTTGATAGCGTTTGAATAAAAAGCAACTTTCTACATATTGAGAGGACCTCAGAGAGCTTTATTATACGCCACTATACAAGCGGCCAGTTGGTGAGAGTACTTACGAGGGGGTACCGTTACCAGTTGGCTTCCCTATTTGATGTTAGCCTATCCTGCTGGATTGCTTTATCTGGTGTAATCTGTTTTTAGACAGTACTGAGAACTATGTGCAGATTTTTGATTAGTTTTTAGGATATTCCTGCCTATTACCAGTGGATGAATTGTGGAGAAAGGCGATTCTGATTATATACAAATTCACAAGTGGCTGGGCGGTGAGTGCACTCAGGAGGGGGGAACTGGTGTACATTCCTTGGTGTACCTGCTGGTGGTAGCACATCCCGCTGGAGTGCAGCACTTGGTGGAAATTGTGTATTATCCCAGACAATACTTAGCACTATGTGCGTATTTTAATCTATTCCTCAGGGTACCTCTTCCGATCTCTATTTTGGAAAACGAGGAGAGAAGGAATGCAGCTTAACAACATTTGTCTTGCATAGAGTAACAAGAATCAAGATCCATACCCGCCAAAGGTAGACAACATTTCCCTTCACAACCCACTCACATAATAGAGCAGCATTTCCCCCATGATGTTGTGGAACTCAACCACTACCACTACCTAAGGCTCTGTAATGCGGCAAACATTACCTTTGACATGTGAAATGCAACAAACCTTACCTCTAACACATGAAATGCAGCAAATGTTACCTCCAAACATGTAATGCTGCAAACATTACATACAACGCATTAAATGTAGCAAACATTACCTCCAAAATATGAAATGCAGCAAACATTATCTCCCACACATGAAATGCAACAAATGTTACCTTCCATGCATGAAATGTGGAAAAAGTTACCTCCCACACATAAAATGCGTCAAACAATACCTTCATCACATGAAATGCAGCAAATTATACATTTTACACATGAGATGTGGCAAGCGTTACCTCTGATACATGAACTGTGCCATACGTTACCCCCCCCCCCATACATGTACACACATTTTTCCATATACGAAACATAATACAGACACACAGAGAGACACAGACACTCAGAGAGATACACAGACACACAGAGAGACACACAGAAATGTACACAGAGAGATACTGAGAGAGACACACACATACAGACAGACACACAGAGACACATACAATGACACACCTCTGCTTCAGTGCTTCCTCTCCTCTGTGTTACTGCCAGCTTCGGGGATCTACTGTGCTGGGCTGTGCAGGATGTAGAATGCAGGCACAAGCTGCAGTGGCTCCCACAAATCCTCATAGCTGTGCAGGGGGCAGAGCTACATACACCCCCCCCCCTCCCCGCCCTTCAACTTGTAGAAGGCAAGGCTGTCCTGCAATGCCCAGGCATATTCTATTGGATAGGGGGTGTGGCTACATAGAGGGCAGCACCAGGCATATGCTGAAGCTAGAGCAGGAAGACGGCTTTCATTCTACTTTGAATTTTGTGGGCAGCCTTCCCTGCACCGTGCAGTGCCCACTAATATGGCGGTGCTGCAGCGCCATGACAAGGTAGGATGCCAGAAATTAAGGGCACACAAGTGGTAAGATTATTTTATAATGTATCAATACAACTGCCCCATGTTAACTTCCAGTGTGTTCTAAGAACTGTTGTATGAAGGAGAAAAAGATAGAGGCAAACAAATAAAGGCATCTGCTATATCCACCACACACAACACTTCATGTACAAACATAGACTTCCACCAAAAATGAAGGGAGTGGGCACTGGATATATAAGCAGCTAATTTTTTTGAATGTCAATGGACAAATTTTAGAAGCAACAAATGTGATCAGAATAAAAAGATTTAGAATTTTTACAGTTTCAGAATCTTCATTGGGAGGTAAAAAGTTTTGCATTTGAGTATACATATTATATCTATTATCTGACTTTTATCATGTACCAATAAAGTAATGCAGTTATATCTCTTGCCCATTTCCATCATTATGTCAGGACCATAAAAAATCATCAGTGTAAGACGGGAGTTGGAAAAATCTTGACAGACTTGTTACTGTTCTCTGCTGGATAAAGGGAATGACAGTCCATGGTTGACCGAAGCAGCTAACAGTGACTCATCTGATTGAGCATCATTCCTGTCAATGCAGCCTGCCACTACCCACACAATCAATAATGTCGGAAAATACATTCTGTACAAAGTAAAAAAGCTGCTGTACTGATTCTGTTAAAATTGATGTGTCTTTGACCAGCCTCTCAGAGCTAAAGTTGGTTATCACTACACTATGCCCCATCTTCCTGCAACTATATGCAACCAAACAGCTTAATAATCAAAATGATCAAGACTTTTATAATTATAAATCCCGTGTTAAAGGATACCTTTAATGAAGGGTTGAAAAAGTTAGATTCTCACCTAAGAAGATCTGGTAGAGCCATTGGTCCTCTCTTGGTCTCCACATTCCCATGCCAGGCCCCCCGTTCAACTCCACTGCCAGTTGCAGGTGCAACAACTTGAGTCTTTTCCGAGGAGACCCAGCCGAAGGCTTTCTTGACATTAAAGTTGGATGCTGGAATGGGGTTGTTGGGTTGTTGGGAACGCACTGGAAGGCTCTAAGGGATCCAGAGCCTTCCCTCTTCTTAGGTGAGTATGTAACTTTATCTTCCCTGGGTGGTTACATGTATCCTTTAAGCAGCTAAATGTAGGCAGTCAATAGTTTGCTCTGTGGGCAGATCTGCTCATGATGCTTGGATTGCATCATCCTAAAGTTCAGACTGAATTGAAAGGCAAAGACTCTCTAAGAAGACTCTCTAAGAAGACTGCAACCCATAGCACTGAAAGTCTGTGGTACAAGAAGTGGCCAGTGATGGGACTGGAGAAGGTACTTTAACCACCATAGCTTTACTTGCAAAAAATGTTCCTTCTCCCCTCTTTTTTAAGACAATTGTCTATAAAGTATTGAGTTTAAGTAAACTAAAATCACAGTAAACTAAACTATGAATTTACTGTATGCTGTCATTTTAGCCACTACACCACAGCAGAACATTGCCCCAAGCAATTCTCAAGCTCAGTGCTGCATGATGTTATTTCAGCCAATAGATACCTGCTGAACACTGCCCCAAGCAGTACCAGGGCTGAATACTGCATGATGTTATTTTAGCCCTAGACAGCAGCACAAGACTGATCTGAGAGGTACGATGCTGAGTACTGCACATGAGGTCAAGGGTTATCTGTTTTTACGTAGGAACCCCAGCCCCAGAAAGGCTCAATGTTAATGCCAACCAAGAGATGCTAAAGATAATTTATTTAAAGAGGAACTGTAGTGAAAATAACATAATGAATAAAATTGTTTATTTTTTACGATATTCACTTATAAATTAATTAGTCAGTTTTTGCCCATTGTAAAATATCTCCTGTCCCTGATTGACCTTCTGAAATTTGTCCCTGGTGGTGACATCTGTAGTTCTGCCAGGTAATCTCTATGGAATGTTCATTACTGAGAGCTCTATGCACAGAGAGAGATATTGCTTGCTTGGCAGTTGGAAAAAGCTGTTATTTACCACAATGCAATGAGGTTCACAGACAGCAAACTGTCTGGACCAAAGTTATGACATCACACTGTGGGAGGGCTTTCACCACAATATCAGCCATACAGACCCCTCTGATGATCTGTTTGAGAAAAGGTAAACTTTTCTCCTGTTTAAGGAGGTATCAGCTACTGATTGGGATGAAATGCAATCCTTGGTTTAAGTGCCTCTTTAACATCAATTAATCAAAGGGTTGTTTAAGCATATAAAAAGAAGTTCTACTACCGTGTGGCTACACATTACTAGGGAAAATTGGTGTCACAAGTGAGACGTAAAACAAGCTCTCATAACAACAACATAGAGTGGATATAAACATTCATGTTTGGGATAATGGATCATCTAAGTGCATGTCATTCATAAAAGCCAGACTCCTGAGTATATGCTTAGCTTCCACGGGCAGCCTTTACACCCAGACTCACAGCCAAAAAACAAAAACAAAAACACAAAAACAGAACTCATATTTTTTTCCTCGAAATGTATCACTTTCCTTCATACATTTAAGCTATTTAAACTGCCATGTCATAAGATTTCTTCTTTAAAGTCTTGTTTTTCAACTAATTAAATATTGCTGGTGCCAAAATTCACGTTGATCATCGCAGCTTTAAAAAAGAAAAGAAAACTGTGACAGATGGAAATGACACATTTTCCTATGAGCACTTTGTACCCCCCACCACTCTCCAATTATTGCTTCTAGTTATGTCACATATCACATAGATTTAGGCTGTGGGTTTGTGTCTGTTGCTGCTGTACAATACATTTAATGGGTTGGCAGCAGAGTTCTACCATTATGTTAATTTAGAGGGAAAAAAACAGAATGCTATTTTTAAAGTAATCACTAACATTTGCAGATAAAATAGCTCCTTTTGTGCATTTGATTGACCTCTTTTGGAACACAGGCGCAGGAAAAACATTTTAGTAAATCAAACCCTTTTAAACTTTCCCACCTAGAGACCTAATTAGCAGTACAGCAACTATCACAATTGGCTAGAGCTAATAAGACTTCAGTTGTATTGCCCGGAATATCAGCCCCTTGACATAGGTGGCTTACAGTCCCATTCTGGCAGCCAAGATAACAAATGGCCAGTGCTTTAACCTACAATATTAACAGTTGGAAATGACAATTTAACATTTTTGCTTTATTACAGCAATCGGTTTAAAGTGCTAAATAAACCTCATTACTGACCTTTTACACTTAATAAGTTGCTCTCAGTTATAACTGAAAAGACAACTGATTTTTAAAGGACCACTATCGTAAAAAAAAGTAGCCAGTTAAAATCTGACAGAACCGACAGGTTTTGGGCCAGTCCGTCTCCTCATGGGGATTCTCAGGGTTTTCTTTGTTTTTAACAGCATTTCCCGAACAGCAGTTTAACTGCCAAAATAGTACAATACCAGCCAGCCTCCCTAATCACTTGAACACTATTTTGCCAGTTAGACTTTGCAACTGCTGTTCAGGAAATGCTGTTGAAAACAAAGAAAACCCTAAGAATCCCCCATGAAGAGATGGACTGGCCCAAACCCTGTTGGTTCTGTCAGATTTTAACTGCTTACTTTTCTTCGCGAAAGTAATGTCCATGTTTTCCTATGGCTCAGTTTCCACTCTACGCATTTTAACTGAAAGCTTTTCACAATGTACTGCTATGGAGGGAAAAAAAACAATGCTTATCAACGTAAAAGAGCCCTGAGCATGTAAACACCTTCAAAGTATTAATGTACTTATAATAGGTTTACCTGAAATATGTTACAATGGGAACATTATAAATAATGCAATATACTTGCATTATTCCTTTCTATTGTTTAATTATCATTTTTTATTTATATAGTGCCAGTATTTTCTGTAGCGCTATATGTAGTACAAAACAAATATTGGGGAACATTGATACAGGATAGGTTCACAACTCTATACAATCAGAACATCAAGCAATAAAAAATACGAATACAGACAATGTTGATGAGTGGTTTGAGCCTCCATCAATACTGGTGCATGTTTACATGATCAATTACATCAGATTAAGAAACAATAGGAGGAGGTCCCTGACCTTGCTACTAGAGGGTAGTGGGTTGAAGACATTAGGGAAAGAGACACAGGAGTTCGTGGATGAGGCAGTGAACCTCCAAAATCTACCTATAGCAAATTAAAGGTGTGTCCATACAGGTATGTTTTGAGAGTATATTTGAAGGTTTCCAGGCTTTGAGTATGATGAACTGGCTGTGAAGGAGCATTCCAAAGGAGAAGTGATGCTAGTGAGTGGGGATGAATGGACATTGCAATTTTGTGTTGCATTTGCACATTTTACCATAACAAAATGATGAACCTCATTGACTTTAATGGCAGGCAAACATCTGAAGCCTTCAAGGTTCTCTGCAGCCACAGTTTCTTTAAAAAAGGTGTACAAAGTGTATAAAAACCCAGACGGTAGCATAGTAGAGAGGGATCAGTTGCAAAATATTCACCAAAATATACATATTTTGCACAAGCGCTATTTTACTTTCAAATAATTTTATTGAAACAAGAAATTAACATAGCCAATACACACAAGCGCTATTTTAAAGGTTTTTAAATGGATCTCAATGGCTGCCGACTTAAGCAGTTAATTGCAAAGCCCCTGTACATGCAGGAATAGCCACATTTTCAGGATATATTAAGAGAAATGTGGAAACAAGAGGTAAATGGTCATTCAGAATGTCATTGCTCTGGGTCTTACTATAGTTAGTACAGCAAGTCCTGAGCTGGAAATAGGATTGACATGTGCAGCACTGTTCATCAGTCGTCGGGATAGGGATCGACATGTGGGGCATTCTCCACCATTTGTTGGGTATTGAGAGGATATCTTTTGTACAGAAATCACATCTTATCTGTCATGAGAGATCTCACACTGGCGAAAAGCCCTATTCATGTGCAGAGTGTGGGAAATGTTTTGTACAGAAACCACATTTTGTCAGTCATGAGAGATCTCCCACTGGTAAAAATCCCTATTCATTTGCAGAGTGTGGGAAATGTTTTGCACATAAATCAGACCTCGTCAAATATAAGAGATCTCACATTGGTTAGAAGCCCTATTCACGTGCAGAGTGTGGGAAATGTTTTGCACAGAAACAACATCTTGTCAGTTACGAGAGACTTCACACTGGTGAAAATCCCTATTCATGTGCAGAGTGTGACAAATGTTTTGTACAGAAATCACATCTTGTCAGTCATGAAAGATCTCACATTGATGAAGATCTATTCATGTGCAGAGTGTGGCAAATGTTGTGCACAGTAATCAGATCTTGTCAAATATATGAGATTTTACACTGATACGAAGCTCTATTCATTTGCAGAGTGCAGGAAATGTTATGAACATAAACCACATCTTGTCAGCCATGAGAGATCTCACACTGGTGAAAAGCCACATTCATGTGCATAGGAAATGTTTTGCACAGAAATCAGACCTTGTCAAACATAAGCGATTTCACACTGATGAGAAGCCCTTTTCACGTGCAGCTCTATAGTGTATAACGTTGCTATTTATGAAATATATGACACAGTATAATTAAAAGGAAATTTTACATCTAAGGGAAATGTTACATTTATTGACTAAAATGTAGTCAGTTAAGTCCAGCTTTACAGTATATATTGCAAAGTACAGTGGTAGATATTATTTCACCTGGTAGTGAGGAGTGTCAAATTTTGCTCCCAGCCAAAATATCTTTGCACGTATTTAAAATGAGTAGCAATACATTCTGCTCTATGCAGCTTTTTACTCATACTGCATAGACTAGAGGGAGCTCATAGACAACTTGTACTCCAAATGAACACATCCCCCTTAAAATGTGTGACAAAGAAGCCCTCCATTAATAGAACCACCCTGGTATAAAGGCTCTGCTGTGCTTTTTTGCATTGTTAAAACAAGGTTGCCCGAGTTTGAGCAGCTCATTGGAGATTATACCAATATCCAAACACTCTTATACGGCAAGTGCCTCTTGCAAATGAGAGACAAGCTAGATTGCTATTCTGGGCATTTATACCTATGTTACTTTGATCACTTTGACAATCATTTTGCCCTAGACAAAGCCATAGAGAAGCATGTGTTCCGAATTTCGTTAAAGCAATAAAAGTGCACACAAAAAAGTCATAGAGGAGCACTATGAGGAATATGTGTTGAATATTGTTAGAATTCAACTTGTAGCACACAACAAGGCTTACCTAGCCCTCTTTGCTTCAAGAGGAATTGTATATCTGTATTGCTTATTATATTTTTATTAACTTGTACTATCATGTTTTCCACTTTTTATCAGGCAATATGTATTCTGTTGTAGATGGCAGAACATTTGAGTTTATGCCTGTGAAGGAAGAGGAGCAGAGAGCAGACAGGAGGAGCTGGTACTGCTGATGTCTAGAGAAATATTGGCATGATCAATTACACTGAGAAAGGTAAGGTGGTTGACCTGAGATTGGACAGATATTGCTGATCGTTATCTTCTTTCTGTGGGCACAATTACCTTCATATTGCTGGATTATGCCGATAACCTAGGCCTCCGGCTTTCTCTCTTTAATTCAGAAAGTTACGCTATATGGTCTGTGAAAAATCCTCCCACTGAGACAGAGAATACCAGGGACTGGTTTGTTATGAATTGATGTGAAGGTATGGTTATTCCACAGCCTGAAGCAATAGCTGAAAGGATGTTCATTTCATCCCTGAGGCAAACTTCAATAACCATTTTACATGTGTACATACTACTACAAGCAGCATTTAGTGCTTTAACCACTGTTACATCAGACAACAAGACACAACGATCCATTTATTCTTCCATAGACAGAGAATAAGGTCCACTGGGTTCTATTCACTAATGGTTGGTAGAATTTTACATGTGCAGACGGAGCTTGTGAATTTTACCGCAAGTTACTCAAACTATGTTAGGCCCAGTGTACACCGAAAACCTCTAGCAGATCTGAAAACGCTAGAAGTTTTTGAAGCAGATTTCAGAGAGACATTTTCTAAACATGCCTAGCGTTTTTTGAAGCATTTTTGTGTAGCAGATTAAAATTTTATTACAGTAAAAGCTGTTACTGAACAGCTTCTTGTGAGGAAACGCGGAAAAGCCGCCGCTAGTACTCAGAGTAAGGCGGCGGATTCTGCGTTCAACATGGCAGCTGGCGCACAGTTGGAAACCGCCACATGCCCAGACAACAGGGCGGCGGATTTCGCGTCCGACGCGGCAGGTTGTACGCATAGGCCTACTCCTATCAGCAATGCTGAATGCGGAGAAAACGCCACACGCACAGACAGCGCTGCGGCGGATTCCGCATCCAGCACAGCAGAAACATTACAACACATGTCTGGTGTGGCTGGGACTGATAGTCCACACAGGTTCAGAAGGATGCGTGCGCGCGAGCAGAGAGGCAGGGCCTTTATGACAGTCAGAAGGGGGTCAGCTGACCAAGCCGGTCAGCTGACAAATTCAGCAGCTTTCATTGGTCCAGCACTTAGGGGAGACGCTGGTGAGCACTGGTGTATATATACTGGGTGCTGGTCATTTCTCTGGTGTCTGGCATTGCGATCACTACGTGGTACCACTTAGACCCTGTCAGTATCTGTGTTATATTAGACTAGTTTCCAAGGTGTTGATGACCACGGAACTCACACCTTAGTCTAGGAAATTATGTTATCATCTGTGTTATTATCTAGACCAGTTTCCAAGGTGTTGATGACCACGGAGCTCACACCTTAGTCTAGGAATTGTTGATTATTTGTTATGACCTTCTGCTTTCCTGACCATTCTTCTGATCTCTGATTCTGTACCTTTGTCATTCTGATACTCTGTTACCAAACTCGGCTAGTCTTGGATTCCGCATCTGTCTCCTGTCTCTGTACCTGATCTGTCAGTCTGTTGCCGACCTGGCCTGTCCGACCTCGAGAACTATTTATCCTGTTGGGAAATAGTTCACAGACCTGTAAGTGACACTTCACCTTTGGTGTCACTCACTCTCTGATCCTTCCTACTCCCAGCCTGGCTCCGCCCCTTGGGGAGCCTCAGGCCTTGGAAGGAATCTGTTCTCAGGGCAGTACCTCCTACTGCCTCGCACCCACTGTAAGGGTGCTCTCTTCAAAGTATTACTGTTGCACCAAACACTCATATATTACTCAGGTGTCCAGAGGTTAGAGATATATCTGATTATCGGTGATACTGCAGATCATCTATAATTGGGTATATATCTGCATTGTTGGTGATACTGCAGATCACCGGTAATCAGATCCTCTCTGTGTTACACCGATCGTTACACTTCTGTAACAAAAACGCCTGGAAAATCGCTCTGATCTAGAATTTTTCCGAGCGGTTTTCCACTTTCCTATACTTGAACATTGAGGCAGAAATGCCTCACAAATCTAAAAAATGCTGCAGCCCCCGAGTTTGCGTTTGTGGAAAAAACGAGCCACTCTGGTGTGCACTGTCCCATTCACTTTCATTAGCCAAGCAGTTTCCACCCTGCAAGCATTTTAAAAAACACTTCAGAACCGCTCTGGTGTGCACCAGCCCTAACACTGGTTATATAGTTTGTGTAACTTATATTATAAACACAACATGTGCATTGCTTATCTGGTTCCAGACCACGCTAATTAAAATCTATGCCCTGTTTGGCACCTGTTACCAGGGTGTACATTTCAGTTAGTCCACCACACGCTCCCGTTGATCGTGCCGCTCTATCACCGCTGCAGCTCACTTGCTCCGCCAGCCAGTATGATGGTAGAGTTCTGTGAGCTGGTCAGGAGCTGATTTCATTGGCTCCTGACCCCGTGATCACTGTCAGACAATCTCTTTGGCTCACATTGATCACAAGTTCAGGAGCCAATACACTTGGCTCCTGACCATCTCACAGAACTCTATCATCATAGTGACTGCTGAACAAGTGAGCTTAAATGATGGGGGAGCGGCGCGACTGGCGGTATTGGTGTGTTGTTGGTAAGCCCTTTTTTTGTACCTGCAGTCACTGATCCTTGAAGTGTACCAGAGACGAAAAAAAAATATTCATACATACCTGGAGCTTCCTCCAGCCCCCTCCGGCCTGATTGCTCTCTCGGTGATGCCCTCCGCCTCCTCAATCTTCCATACGGGGTCCTGGTATCTTTGGCCGATCAGAACAGTCAATGCATGCGCAGTGTGGCTATGTGCGCTCCTTCTTCTGCACAGGCACAGAACTCTCTTGGCCGTGGGAGCATGATGGGGAACAAGCAAGGCCACACTGTGCATACGCTGACTGGCCCTGGCGGGCTGAAGTTGACAGAAGCCCTTACAAAATATCCAAGAGGTGGAGGGTGGTGTTGAGAGAGCGTTCAGACCAAAGAGGGCTTCAGGAGGCTCCAGGTATGTATGAATTTTTTATTTTATATTTCATCTCAGGTACACTTTAAGAACAGGCAAAGCAGTTGCTGCAGACCTGCTCTGTATTGCTGTCATGCTTAAAGAATGCCTCCGGCCAAAAAAAAAAAGGTTTGAATAGCAATACATATATGTGGTCTATGCACTGTGTTAAGTTAGATGAACATATAAAGTTTACATCTGGCACATTGTAGTGGAAAGAACAGATGCACATTTATATCTGTTGTAGCACTTCCTTCTTTCTCTTCATGCTGAAGCCTTGCTAAAGTACACCCTCTGTATGTGTCCTCCTCTCCAGCCTGGTTCCCTCACCTGCCCCTCCCTCCCCTGCTCTCTGCCTGCCTGGATCAAATTACATCTCTTTTCACAGTGTGTAGGAGAGAAGAGACACAGCAGAATAGCTGCAGCCTGTCTTATCATGACTGTTTGCTATAAATCTCATTTCACATGTCTGTGTGGCTGCGTGGATTAGATCACATGGACATGGGTGTGGAGTTATGACATCAATCCCCCAGCATCCTTTGCACCTATGGTTTGAAAAGAAAAATATCACCCTGGCCCAGTTTCAGACTAGGGGTGGGGATTTCAAGATCTTTTGTGGAATACGGACCCTGGGAGTGAGAAAACCGCACTTTATTATGTGTGATTTTATATATCTTGGCAACGTATAAGGTTTAGAGCAAACTGTTATTTAAACTGTAAGTACTCTTAAAGAAAGGAGTCGAGTATCTGCTCTCAACCTGTGTGGTCTTCTTCTTCTAAGCAGCAGTGGCGTGGGTGAACACAGGGAAAAGTAAGTCTTCCTAGTGCCACTCTGCATGTTGGAGATAATGTGTGCTATGTCTTTAATGCATACGTCCAGGGTAGAACTGGGAGGTGTAAACACTGAGGAAATCCACCTGCTGGCCAAGCATCAGTAACCCTGTGTTAGCACTCCTAGTAGAAATCTGCAGCAAGTCTCCACTGTGAGCAGCAACACCTGATTACTGCTGCTTTGCCAGCAAGTAGATTTCCTCAGTTTTTCTAGCTCCCAGTCCGACACTGCATACGTCCCAGAAAAAGGAGAAAGCACAAAGTCACTTTGCATAAAGTCACAAACTCGACTTACAAACCACCTCACAGAGCGGAACCTGTTTGTAAGTAGGGCAACCCCTTTATACCTCCAGATAAATAAATCAAGTAGCCACATGCCCCAGATGAAAACAATCACAAATATCCAGATTAAATAACTAAATTGTCACATACCACAGATAAAAGAATGATGTAGTCAGGTGACTGAAGTAAAAATAATTAAATAGCCAAGAGCCTTGAGATAAGAAAAAAATTGCCTGGTGCCCCTACTAGGTAGCCAGATGTGCCCCAGCCAGTTAGTAGTATAATGCACCCCTGTGAGTTCCCCAGATAGCAGTATTTAAAAGCCATATGTATGACCCCTTCCCAAGATAGTAGCAGGGCAGTTTCTAGGCTAAAATGCACCCAGGGCGAGAGTGTAAAAATTGCGCCCCCCCCCGGGCCAGAGCCAGGTATAGGTGCCTGCAGTATAGGTTAGCTAGGTTTAGTTGCACTCAGTATAGGTTATGGGCTATAGGTCCCCCCAGTATAGGTAGCCAGGCATAGGTGGTCCAGTATAGGTAGTGGGCTATAGGTCCCCCCAGTATAGGTAACCAGGCATAAGTGCCCCAGTATAATTGCCCAGGTTAGCCAGGTAGGTGTCTCCAGTATAGGTATCCAGTATAGTTGCCCCCATTATAGGTTAGATAGGCAGTTGCCCCTGGTATAGATTAGATAGGTAGGTGCCCCAGTACAGGTTAGCTAGGTGGGTGCCTCTAATATATGTAGCCAGAATAGTTGCCCCCAGCATAGGTTAGATAGGTAGGTGACCCCAGTATAGGCTAGATAGGTAGGTCCCCCCAGTATAGTTTATATAGGTAGGTGCCCCCAGTATAGTTTAGATAGGTAGTTTCCCCCAGTATAGGCTAGGTACGTAGGTGCCCGCAGTATAGGCTAGGGAGGGCAGTCCGACCTCTTCCTTCCTTCCTCTCCACGGGCCGCCCTCCATGTTCCCCCCTCGGATTGCAGAGTAATTAGCGCAGGGAAGCAATGTATACAGCTACTCACCTCCCTGGTTCCAATCGCCGCTCACTCGCCGCCGGTCTTCTCCTCTCTGCATAGATGCTGATACACACGCTGCTTCCTGCTAAACAGGAAGCAGCGTGTGTATCAGCGGCTATGCAGAGAGGAGACCGGCGGCGAGTGAGCGGCGAATGGAACCAAGGAGGTGAGTACAGGGGAGGACTGGGACCTTTTGACATGGGGGAAACACAAACTAGAGGCCCATTATCATGGCAGCCCCAGCCCAAATGACATTGCACATGCACCCCACGTCGTATATGCCAGTAGTCACAGGGAGCGCCAATGCGGAAATACAGAAAGAACACTCTAGGGACAGCGTGACAGGTAAAGTACAGGCATGAAAGGGGGGGGGGGGAGGGCACATAATACATTTTGAGGGACAACGGCCAGGGTTTACGTCGTGTCTATCAGGGGCGTAGCAAAAGGGGGTGCAGAGGTAGCGACCGCATCGGGGCCCTTGGGCCAGAGGGGCCCCGAAGAGCACTTCCTCAACTACAGTATTAGCTCTCTATTGGTCCTGTGCTCATAATAATAACTTCTATAGGTACTTTGAATAGTAGTGATCATTAACGAGCTGTTCCCCATCCCCTTCTTGCACCTCTTACACTGTAGTTGCCATTGGCAGATTTTGGTGCGCCGTATCAATTGTTATGTATTGAGTGCTTGGGGGGGCCCATTGTAAAACTAGCATCGGGGCCCACAGCTCCTTAGCTACGCCTATCATTTGTGGTTATCGCATGCCGTGATTATCGCACCTGACAACCACATTGGCCCGAGATTTCCCAACATCTCAGATTGATACATTCAACCAATTTCCACCCAAAATTTTTATCTGATTCAATAATATCAAAATGGTTGGTTGATCAGCTGTCAAGTCAATAGATGTGTGGCCACCTTAATTCCCCAAAGCTCATTCCTTCCCCCCCTCCCCCCCACTTGTGTCCTCCCCTTCGCTACCATCTCTACTAACCCTCAAATATGCTCCTCTTCCACCTTGGATATCCCCTCCCCCTTTACCAGACACATTCTTACTGATATTCCTGCTGGCACCATGATCCCGGTCTCTTTAATGCTAATTTCCAAAGTTTCGGTATCCCTCCTTCCGTAACAGTTCTCACTCCCTCACCCTCACCAGGATTGCACTTTTAGGTTGCTTTCACATTAGGACGTTGCGTTTGGGGCTACGTTAAGGTGGCACAACGTGCCCCTAACGCAACGCATGGTGGTGTTGAAGTTGGACGTTATAAAGAGCCGCGTTATGCGTCTCTTGGTGTGCCGTTTTCTTTCCATACTGATAGAACGAAAACGGCGCATGCGTCAAATAAAAAAACAAAACAAAACATTACTGAGCATGTGTAAACAGTCTAACGCAGCTAACTACGAGTATAACGCACAGCGTGCTGCACTTTCATTTAACGTGCAGCGTTATACTCTACTGCAACGTGTGCACTGTGAACAGCCCATTGATTTTTCATTGCTGTGAGTTGTTCTGCATTGCGGGCTGCTGTAACGTGGAAGTCTAACGTCCCACTGTGAAAGCAGCCTTACTTAGCTTTCCTGTATGACAAGAAGACACAGACACCCAGCACAGACACGCTAAACGCTAGCGATTGAGATTCAGAAAAATACTTTTTTAGTCCCGGCGATTGCGTTTGTGGTTTTGCTATGCACTGCAGGGCATAGCAAAATCGCGGCAATAATCAATCCGCCGCGCGATCGTGTTTTTGTTCAAATCGAATCGCGGTAGTAGAAATAACCTACTGCGATTCCTATGTTATTTAGCAAACCATAGCGATTGTAAAATCGCTAGTGGTTTGCGACTTTGCAATTCAGCAAACGCAATCGCTCTAGTGGAAAAGGGTCCTGAGGGTGTTCTCACAGCAGCGTTGTGATTTTTTTCAAAATCGCAAACACACTGCATGAAGCATTTTTTTGGAGCGATGCATTCAAAAATCACTCTGAAAATTGCTTCACAACACCACACTCACAAATTGCTAGCGATTGCTATTATGATTTTGGCATGCACTAGCCCAGATAGAGGGGGAGTGGAGAGAGACTGAGCAGGAGCAGAGAGCTTATCAGAATTGCAGTCCCACATCACACAGAGGCTACTTACCTGTAATTTGACTCCTGTCCCTGCCAGTGTCTCACACAAATCAGAAAGCTCATCCTGGAGTCTAGGGACTGTCAAAAACTTAACACCTTACCCACACATGCAGTCATTATAACAATGGGGAGAGACCAGACAGATTTTTGCCCACAGACCCTCCAGGCAAGCTCTGCATCATGCTGTGTGTATTTACCAGCTTGCCTGACCTCTAATTGGACTTTTATCAGCTTGCCTAGTGTGTCACATTGCCTTACAACAAACCTGAATACACCAGAGCTGCCCTAAATCACTGAATGAAAGGCGGTCTGGGGGGAAATTGCCCACCTTCCCCCATGGCCAGTCCGCCCCTGTAGTAGCTGTATACAGTGTTTCCCTGTGCTAATTACTCTGCAGTCGCTCGGCGAGAGGGAGGGAGATGTCAAGCGCCCTCTCTCCATCTGCGCTCAGGGCTGCCGCACGGCCCCTAGAAACGGGCCTGGATAGTAGTATTATATATCCACGTGTGCCCCATAGATATTAGTATTAGGCACTTAGGCAGCCATATATTTTCCCCAATTAACATGATTAGATAGTCTTGTGAGTCCAACCCAGAAAGTATTAGGTAGACAGGTGTTGCCCCCAATTAGCACATTTGATATCTCTGTTTTTTGTTTTTTTTAATACATTTTCAAAAAGCTCAAGTCATTTTTTTCCCCATTGTCATTATAGGGGGGTTGTGTGTAGAATTTTGTGTAGAATTCTAAAAATTAATTTAATCCATTTTGGATTAAGGCTGAAACATAACAAAATGTGGAAAAAGTGATGCTGTGAATACTTTCTGGATGCACGGAAGGTCACACAACCAGCCTCGGGTACACTAAGTTTCTAGTGATATTGGTTATATTTTTTCTTTTAAGAGTTCAAATCTAAAATTTTATAGTCTGTGGTGATTTAGGTCCCTCTTATGTCATTATTTCTAAAGGGTAGCAATTTGTAGCTCATGCAGAACATACTTCAACTTCATACTTCTACTATTTCAACATCTGCTCTATCCCACTGCTGATCACCTGTATGTCCTGCTATAACATGAAAACAGTCCATAAATAGTCAGTAGACATGAAATTGGATGAATCATGATTTAAGGTGACCATACATGAATTGATTTTTGTCCAGGAAATTCAATCACTTTAACAGAATCTGCCAGAAATCTATTGCTTCCAACAAGGCCAATCAATAAACATTTGACCAATTTTGAGCAATTTACTGTACAAAACTAGATTTCAGCAGGCGGGGAGGAATGACAAGTGATTGATGGTCACATATTGTTGTCCTGAAAAGAGTAGAAAAACTGTAGCAGTTTTATTCTAAATAGACTTCTGATAAAAATTCTTATTGAGATCAGGTGGGACTGGCGATGGTGAATTTATGACAATCCAAATGATTATTGATGGAGAATAGTTTTTATTGTATGCCATATCAGGTAGTTAATTAATAGTGTATGACTAGCTTAGAGTGCAACTGAATTCTTGCACAGCACCCAATGAAAAGTCTTTATTCCACATATATTTGCTAAACAAATCCACTGCTCTGCGTGTCTGTGGTTGTTTAGCCAGATCAAAGTGTCTAATTAGCTAGTTCATTTTATCAGCACCTGTGCTGAGGCAGCTCTTTCATACAGTAAATACTGATGCTTAACCCTTTCAGTGCGATCTGCAAAGAGAAACCAAATTGTAAACATTTTTTAGGATTTCCATAAATTGTAATGAAGATTTTTTTTTGTCCATCAAGGTTATCATGCTGTGGCTAATCTTTTAGAGCAGAGAGGAAACTCTGAGTTTAGTTCCACTTTAACTCAAATTTAAGCAGTAGCAATCCAAATTCCAGAAAACAGCATCAGATAGCATTCTTATCAAAACTTTATCCAATCCCTCTGCTAGCCAGGTTAGAAGACTTATGCTGGGTACACACTATGAGATTTTATGTTCGATTAACTGTCAGATCGATTATTTCCAACATGTCCGATTTGCTTTCCGATCGATTTCCAAGCATTTTCGGATCGATTTCTGTTAACTTTAATAGGAAATCGATCGGAAAATGCTCGGAGATCGATCGGAAAGCAAGTCGGACATGTTGGAAATAATCGATCTGACAGTAAATTGACCATAAAATCTCATAGTGTGTACCCAGCATAACAAGTGAACAGTACATGCTATCAAGGTCTACAGGGTCAACTAAGAAAAGAAAAAAAATATTTTACTTCACGCTACAATCAATGTAAAGGCAATGCCCACCTCACAATAACAAAATAATGCTGCAGGGCAGAAATGCATTTGTTTATAGCATATATCACACCTGTACTGGTAGAAGAAATGATCATAGGGAAGCAGACCATTGTGTAATGATGCAATGTCGGGTAATCTGACAGGAAGTTGCATCGTGTGTACATGTCTCAACTTCTCCTGATCAATAATGGGAGATCGGACATGATGGAAATAATCGTCTAATTCCCATTGATCGGACAGGAAATAGCAATGTGTGTACCCAGCATAAGGCTTACATAAGCCGTTAATTTGATGTCTACAGCAAATGTTGATATTTATGTGCATGGTGAGGGGGCTTATGCTAAAGAATATATTTACTACAGTATGTTCTACCATCATTTTAGCACGACACGTTGCTCCTACTACTCACTTATTCATTAATGTCATTGTTGTATTTAAATGTGTAAGATTCATTCTTCCGAAAGTGTTTGCATTGCACAGGTAGCTTTCTTGCTCAGGCTTGCAATTACCATAAGGCTGGAGTTACCACTAGGTGGAAGTAACACTCCAGAAAGCTTGTTGTTAGTCTTGGCTTCCAGCATAGGCTTATTACAGGGATTACATTACATTAAACAAATGAGTGATTCCATAAGCTAGTTCTTGACCTTCATTATAAAAGTGAAAAAGGTTTCATAAAATATTAAACATTTTTTCCTTTTTATACACAGTTCATGAAAGAACAGTATACATTGGCACTCTCATTGAGATCTATAGACTTCATCAAGGCTTTTGCAGATGGAATGATTACACAGGAATGTGACATTTTTCTTGTCTTACAACTGTGTTGTAGGCTTTTGTTGTAGCAAAGTTTACATGTCAGTCACCTGATTGTAACCCATTGGGAACCAGACTGGGTGATGAGCTTATGTCAGCAGATTCCCCACAGACACCAGTAACTGAATCCACTCAGGAAGTGTGATTGAATTAATTGTTTTTTTGTTTTTGTTTTGTTTTTTCTTAAAGGACCAATAAAATTGTGAAAAATTGCAAAATGTAAAATACATATAAATACATACAAATAAGAAGTTCATTTCATCCACATTTAAATGAGCTGTAAATTACTTGCCTGCTATGTTGTTGTCACTTACAGTAGGTAGTACAAATCTGAAAATTCTGGTTTTGGACTAATGCATTTCCTCATGGGAAATTCTCAGCATTTTCTTTTTTCTTTCCAAGAAACACTCTTGAAAGGATCTATACAAAAGTGCAGGTAGGCTTCCCTGTCTGTTTTCATAATATTTTGGAAGTAAAAATGAGCAACCACCATTCAGCCAGTGTTTTTGAAAAAACAAAAAAACAGAAACTCCCTAATGAGGAGATGGGCTAGTCCAAAACCTGCAAGATTTGTTTTTTTGCTATCTATTGTAAGTGACAGCAACATTGAATAAGAGTAATATATAGCTAATAGTTCTCTGGAAGAAATGTACTTCTTATTTGTATCAATTAACACAAAGCTCCCCAACCCTGTCCTTAAGGCTCACCAACAGTACATGTTTTGCAGGAAACCACAGAAATTCACAGGGGAGGTAATTTGTGTCTCAGCAGAGCTGATTAACTACCAGTGTGGATTTCCACAAAACATGCACTGTTTGGTGGGCCTTGAGGACAGGGTTGAGGAACACTGCATGAACATGTATTTAAAATTTTTATTTTGGGGGGGTTAGTGGCCCTTGAGAAGGAGGTGCAAGCAATGTCTATGTGCACCTTATGATCTTGCATAATCTCTCTTTCCATAGAAAGGAACAGAAATACTGTCTCCATAGTATGCCCTGCATAGGCCGGCTGGACCATGTCTGCATGGCTGGTGCCCTCAAATTTCTGTAGCCAACTTGACTTAGGTGAGCATGGCTGCCATACAAAATGTAAACCCAATAGCATTTACACATGGTTAATTACTATTTTTGAGAGAACTTAGTTACCTTATTGGACCCATGGAAAGAAATTATGCTTCAGATGCATTACAGGGCTCCCCCTCGTTACTTGGACTCTTCCACCTGAAAAGTCTAGCCGATATTGGTTTACTGCGGTAGCTGTAGGTAAGCAAGCAGGCGCAGAGACATTATATCTGTAAGAAGTTTCTAAAAGACTGAGTGAAGAGGGGCTCTCTCTCCCTGTCATCAGGTTTACTGACAGATGAGGAAGTGCCATTTAATAAAAACTGGCATTTCCAATAATAGTTTAAAACAAAAAACATTTTTTCACAAAGGGGCACTTAAATCAGAAATGGAATGAGTAAATCCACACAAAATTCTCATTATGTTTGTGCTTATAGGCACTTCATAAACGACTCCTTGCACACGAATAGGCAAGCAAGCCTTTGAACTGAAAAATTGCAGCTTCCTTTGATTGATATTACTCACTGAACAATATCAGAAATGATTGATGTTGTTCACCAAACTATATCAGTATCTATTTTTTCTTATGTCTGCTATACTTGGGGCGTTGATTTATCTGGTTTTGGCACTGTCAGAACCTGATCAGAAGTCTGTCCAGCCATTCTCTGCTATGCTGACAGGTGGGAGTACCCTAGGACACCTTTCCCAATCTATTGGTTAATCTGTTTGCATTAAGCAGTGCAATCTTTAGATCCTTTTAAATGAATCAACAATTGCCTAGAGAAGAGTTGCTGACAGTACCAACATATTTTTTCTTTTATCTTATTTCAAACAAGTTGGCAACTGTTTCATTTTTTGCTTCGCTTTTCTTTGTACCTGTCTTGATAAATCACACTCAATAAACTGAGCTCATCCTCCAGAGATTAAAAAATAAGGTGGACTAGGAGATGTGCTAAAAGGGTATAACCAAGCCAAACAACACTGCGCTATATTAATGTTTATCACTTTGGAAACCCATACACACATCAGTCTTTCTCACAGACAACAGTTTTCACAGACAGAAAGAAAAGCTATGCTAATAGTGTTTAAAAATAGCACATTATGCATAATCCAGTGAATTAAGTAAGGAAAACTTACTTACACATTAACCCACCTGGCGGTATGATTATTTACAGATTTTAGGTTGTTTTAAAATGTTTCAGACCCTAAAGTCAGGAAAAAAAATCATGTCACCAGAATGCCTGCAGCAGCCCCTGCTCTCACTCACCTTCCTGGGCTCCTGCACTGCAATTTTACTTCTGTCCTCCGGGTGGCGCTGTACCTCTGTGGTGAGATTGATGATGGGGATCTCACCAGAGTGATTCTGAGCCTCAGAGGATAGGAAGGAGAATGGCTACCGACATCTGGATCCCTCGAGAGGTGACTAAAAACGCCCACTGCACGATATACTCTGCATAGAGCTCCCGGTTGGCTAGCCCGAGCATAGCTCGGAATTACCACCAGGGAGGTCAAAGTCAGTTTTAAAATAAAAAGCTGTATACTTACCTAAATGATAGACGCTTCAGAATCCTCCTGAGGCTTCCGACCTCCTCCTTAACCCCACCACCACTGTGCAGGACCCTCTGACAGTTGGTTCATCCAGAGGCTTCTCCCTACCAAGGTAAGTATCTAACTTAAAAAAAAAAAGTTACAGGTATACTTTATAATTTTCCTCATAAGGGGGCATATTTACTAAAGTCCAGTAATATTACCATGTGCATGCAGCAATTGTAATGGTATTTATGACCCAGCGCTGATGTATTTTGCATTACACAAGTATCCCAACACCCTAAGTAATGTGGGTCATGCTACTTGCACAATGGTGTAAATACTAGTAAAACTGTAGTGCAGCTAGCCTCATACAGCTGCAAGCTCCGGGTCCCAGCCAGAGGCTTGTCGTTGGAACAGCAAGAGGTTAGTGGATATTTACTAATCATGTTCCCTGTTGCCAGTCTCTTCATGGTGGGAGTGGGGGGAGGGGGGACCCCCAGACTACCAGGGAAGTCTATAAGGAAAGAGGGGATCATTATACTACCGGGGATGCATATTTAAGGGGGTGAGGGAACCACAAAAATCTGGGTAATGGAAGGAGACCACTAGATAACCAGGAAGATCAATATGGGGGGGGGGGGGCTCAGTAGACTACTAGGGAATTCTATGGGGGGGGAGCACTAGACCATCAACCGTCAGGGAGATCTACATGAAGGAAGGTTTTTCTAAACTACCAGGGAGCTCAACGTAAGGGAGAGGGAACACTAAACCACCAGGGAAGTCTATAAGAAAGAAGGAGGGTTTACTAGACTACCAGGGAATATAATGAGGCATGCTACTATAGTCGTGTATAGGGTCCATAGCGCATTCAAGTTTTGTGACAAACGCTATACATAGCCCAATACAATTTGTGATTTTTATCTACAGTACCACTTTTATTTTAAAATGATAATGAGTGAAAATCTAAATACATGAGCTTACCATTAAAATGCAAAGTAAATTATTATTATTATTAATTATTCTTGGGAAAAAATACTGCCCAATGAAAGTCTAGTTTTGTCTAGAAAAACATATATGGTGTATAATTTAGGTTTCTTGTTAAAACTGTTTTTATGTAGAGATATATACATCAGCAATAAGATGGGGAAACTCACCCCAATGGTATAAAAAATACAGGTACATTAAAGTAGTGCACATTTCAACTTTCATTATGTAAAAAATGCACCATAGTAAGAGCTGCTGAAGAAGGAGAAAGAAGAGCAAGAAGAACGGGTAAATAAAAAAAAGAAAAGAAAAGGAAGACCATATCGGTGGTGGGCGCCAGCACCTCAGGGACAGGAAGAAGAAAGAAAAAAACAACAGAAACACAACAAAACAAAGGATGCCATCAAAATCAATTCTGCTTAATAAAACATGTGACATCATTACTTTCCACATATGTAGTATATGATAAGGCAAGTTAACATTTAAATGGTAACTATACCAAAGGCTATGACTAAGGTTATCCTCTCTATGGTACAGCATAGACTTCAGAGGACCAAAAATACCCTGTATATCCCACTATCAACACCCGCATAAGCAAATCCAGGGAGATGGGGAAAGAGAGGGGAAGAGTGAGAAGGTGGCTCTATGCCGGTTATGAGGTTATTCATTTTTTGAAGAGGTCCGAATCCCTGTAGTCTAACCATATAAGTCTGCCCATAAGGACCAAGTGGAAATGAAAGCTTCTATAGTATCACTGTCAGAGGCAGATAATTCTTCCATATCCAAAATCTCATTGACTACCTTGACGCAGGAGACAAGAGAAGGAGGGAAAGTATTTTTGTCTCACTAAGCCCTTCTTCAGGGAGGTCACTCGACCTGCAAGATAATGCTATTTCGGGCTTTAGCGTTATAGATTTCCCACTCATTGGGTTATACACATGAAAGATTTTCCCCAAAAAATCAATAAGTAAGCCACAGGACCACCATATAAGTAACCGAGAACCTTCCTGAGATTGGCACCTCTAGTACTGATCAAACATGGAAATAAACATTTTACTAAACATTTGGGGGCACCTATAGCAGTTTGCGAGCAGTTTACAGTTTCTCTCCTGCAACCGGGTAGAGCCAGAAAAGGAATGTGCTAGCTTATGTGCTTTAGACCAGAGGGCATCAGAAAACATTTTCTCCCATTATATATGGTAGAGAAGGGTGAGTTCTTGTCCTCTCTCTCCCCCAGCAGTCCATAAATGGGCTTAGTTTTGCCCCATACACAAGAGCTCAAAGTCAGTAAGAGCTTTAGTTAAGTTGCTAAAGTTACCCAGAGACTTTTAGAAGGCAGTGAACTGCTTTCAAATCAGCCAGTCCCTTCCCAGAGCAAGCCCTTCTTATGAGATATGAGATGTCTAACCTGAGGCCATGAATCCCTCGAGAGGGAGAGAATAGAGTTTTGAAGTAGCTCAGAGGGGAATCATTTAGGTTTCATAAGTAGGGATAAATGTACTGCTGATTCCATAGGGACATAGCTAAAACACCAAAACTCTGATCCAAAAAGGTGAAAACGAAATATAGAAATGAAGTGGTGAAATAATATCTTAAAAATACAACGCAGGAAGGGAAGTAATCTATGAAGCAGTTTTTAAAAGTTATCTGACCTAAATTTATGATAAATGACACCTGAGTAGTTATAGTAGCAGTAGAGTTAGTTATAATGAGACCCTATGTTCTGCCGATATTCATTAATCTTTGCCTAGTCTGGAGATTTTTCCATGTACCACGTTACGGAGGCTAACATTTTTGCACAACTGTTTAGCAGGGAGAAAGTATCCTACAGTGATGACCTCAGAACATTTTTGCACCAAACTACATCCTGGAACTGTTACATTTTGTAATTGTGCTTCTTTCTATCTCGCTCAGCACACAGCAGGTTTATCAATTCACACAATTCTTGTCATATTGCATTTCGCCAAAAGCCTGCATATTCAAAATTCAGCAGCAGTTCATTCCAGGCCAACCCTTTAAGTCTGAATAAAATGTCATTTAAGGGCAAGTCGTGAAATAAAATTAAAAATACATTATCGCAAAATGTTCAACATGCTAATGTCTCATCATTCCATCACAGGGAGCGAAACATCCAAAGTGATGCAGTGCTTTGTGTCTCTGAAAATATTACCAGGCGATATAATGTTTGTTTATTGTTATATGATAATAAGGCAATATAACGAACAATATTCAACTAAAGGCAGAGAGTTAACACACATTAAACGACTTGTTTATTGGGTACTTCATTTCCATGCTCTGTGGTGGGCTACATCAAAATAGGCATTATGATTATTGACTTATACAGCGCTATTTTCTACTGTGGCTCTGTACAATTTAATGCAGGGAAATATGCACATTATAACTACATGAGGCACAAGCAATAATAATTGCAAAATGTTGAATAGCAAAACAAGTACAGCAATACAAAGATAAAAAGGAGGGATTGCTAATAGCTAGGTCTACAGAAGCTTATAATATATGATATTGTTAAGGGGTGAATTCTTCTAATAGGTAATCTCCACTCACCTCGGAAGTAGAAACAGCATCTAACGAATTAAATGTATAATAATTATTTAATGAAAATTAATGAAAGAACACTTATTTCGGTTTCTTGCTCTTTCCAAAGCAAATCACTCTACTTTTTTCATATACAAGGGTTGAGTTTTGCACTGACTGGACCTTACAAGGTTTATTACTTTGTAAATAAACATTTTTCTACCTTATCTTATCAAGGCTGGTAGGGGAAAACAAATAAAAATGGTTTAAAACTATAAGGGCCGTTTCCACTTGTTGCCGCATGTGTCAGTGAGACGCGCGGCGGCACTTCTGGGTCAGCGGGAACGCAGGCGAATCCCAAAATATTCGCAGCCTCCCGCACGAAAACTGTGGCCAGTGTCAGCCAAATCACTAGGGCAAGCGATTCGGCCGGCGGCGCCATAGTTTCCTATGGCAGAGTTTCCCCGCGCGATTTGCCTGCGGGGAAACTCTGCGGATTCGGAGCGGTTTCCGCTCCAGTGGAAACGGGCCCTAAGGCTTGGTTCCCACCTGCCGCCAGACTAGGTATGGCCAACGGGAGCGGACAGTGTAGTGTCTCCTACAATGGTCCAATGGACTTTTGAGAAGTCCTGAATAGGGCAGAGATGACAGAGGTGACTAGCATGGAGGAAAAAAAATATTATGTAAAGACTAGTGTGGAAGTTGCAGTTGAACCTGTAAACATATGCAGAACCATAGCAGAGCCAGGTTGAAGAAAGCAGGTTAGGCTTAGATCTCTGAACTATATGTTGGACATGTGAGATACTGATATAGAAGAGCATGGTGCCATAGGGACCATAGAGGAAAAGACTTTTGCCTTTAGTACAGGAGTCCCAAGTTTGAGTCTTAGCCAGGCACTATCTGCACAGTTTATATGTTCTCCCATGAATGTATGTTTTTTTACCTGGCAATCCAGTTTCCTAACACATACCAAAAAGACACTTGTAATTTAAAGGAATACTGTAGGGGGTCGGGGGGAAATGAGTTGAATTTACCTGGGGCTTGTAATGGTCCCCCGCAGACATCCTGTGCCCACGCAGCCACTCACCGATGCTCCGGCCCTGCCTCTGGTTCACTTCTGCAATTTCAGACTTTAAAGTTTGATAACCACTGCGCCTGCGTTGCTGTGTCCTCGCTCCCGCTGATGTCACCAGGAGCGTACTGCGCAGGCACAGACCATCTGTGCCTGCGCAGTACGCTCCTGGTGACATCAGCGGGAGCGAGGACACGGAAACGCAGGCGCAGCGGTTTTCACGCAGACTTTAAAGTCTGAAATTCCAGAAGTGAACCAGAGGCGGGGCCGGAGCATCGGTGAGTGGCTGCCCTAGACTGTGGTAGGGACATTACACTATGACTGTGGTGGGGATCAGCCTGTGAGCTCTTCTAGGGGACATGACTTGGTGGAAGGATGATGGAGTAGTAGCTCTGTGGAATTAGGGACTGCAGTATTGCTCACAGGTAGACCATAGAAGAATATGATACTGTAGTTTGGCTGGTTTATAGTAAATGAATTCATAGATCTAACTATGTGATTTGTAGAGTTGAAGAGGAGATTAGTGTCTGCATCATTTTATTTTTTTAATTAAACTTTCATCCTGAGTTTTTCTTACCTTATTTACATAATGCCATTTCATAATCTCGCAAGAGCACAAGTGCTAAAAGCATGTACTCTCTGATTAACTAAAAATTGAAATAATAATTTTCTCGCCCTATTTTGTAATAATTTTTCACTTGCCAGATGGTGAAGAAGTATTGTATTGACAAGGACAGAAAATAGAGAACATGAGAAAATGCAAGAAAGTTTTAATTTGTAATTATTAATGTAAGGTTTTGTTTTTTTTGTCTCATAATCCAACCAAGATCTATAAGCATCATGATTAATCAGTGAATTAAGGAATATCAATTAAAATAATAATACATAATCAAAAAGTCGGCTGGAATATTTGTTCATAGTTAAGATTGGTACTTGCAGGATCTCTAGAATAAGAGCCACTAGAGCCACTAGATAGTCATTATAGTCATAGTGCAATATGTGCCTCCTTGACACTATGGCACATATGCAATTCACTTTTTCAGTTTTCTCCTAGGTGATGTTTTCAAACTTGTCAATAAAATGTCTTTTAAACCATCAGCAAGCAAAAAAATACTCAAAATCATTTTGATAGTACTTTTTACCTACCTTTTGATAGTTTTTTCATTGCAGAGTGCTAAAATGTTATTTCAAATCACAAATGAAAATTTTCCTCACAGGAGAAAACTTAGGTGAAAAAGGGAATTGCATATGGCCCTATGTACAGAAAAAGTTCAGCCACCTCAATGAAACTTGGACTGACGACCTGCAGCTAAATGCTACATTTGGGGCTTGATTCACAAAAGAGTGCTAACTGTTAGCACGGCCGTTTTCGCGCGAATTTTCGCATTTCGCGTGAATTTTTGCGAGAAAACGATATTGATATCGCACGAAAACGGCCGTGCTAACAGTTAGCACTCTTTTGTGAATCAAGCCCTTTGGAACAGTCATTTAAGCACAATCATTTTAAGGCACCTTATAGAATTCAAATGGTAGTTTTTTTTGTGGATACCATTATCAGCTCCAAAAGTTGAAACAATTAGTGTTAAAGCGTAATTGTTAGGCATACAATCAAAAATAAATTCTTTATTTTTATCTGGTAAACAAGTAAAAGGGATGCTAACCAGGCAATCCAAAAGTTAAAAAAACACTCTTAATTTTCTTGTCCATAAAAGACCATTTTCCAGTTCCCCTGGCTCTTATTTGGTACATCTGCCGCACAAAGGAAGTTGCAGGGCATGCTGGGTTTTATTTTTTAATTCTTTACTTTCCCCTCAGACTTAACTAATGCAGCCTGATTGGCTGAAGTCCCTTTCCCTTCTGTTTTTCCCCCCTACACCTCTGTTTCTCTCTGATTGGACAATATTTCTCATGCTGAGATAATGCACTTTCTATTGCAGAGCTGGGTGGGATTGTCTGAAGAATGGAAGGAGGGCGGCCAATGCAAACACAGACAGAGTAAGGGAGGAAATAATGTCAGGATTAGCTTCAAGATAGACATAGAAAAATCACCAAAATCAAAATGTGGCCAGTGCAATACATATGTTATGTAAGGAGAGCAAGTATATATCTACTTATTTATGTGTTTTGTATTTTTCTCAGACAGTATTACTGACAGCTCCTCTTGAAGAGTAGAGCTAGGGATAATTACCATCAGGACCGGTTTAAAGGGGAACTGAAGAGAGAGGTATATGGAGTCTGTCATGTTTATTTCCTTTTAGACAATACCAGTTGCCTGGCAGCCCTGCTGATCCTCTGCCTCTAATACTATTAGCCATAGCCCCTGAACAAGCATGCAGCAGATCAGGTGTTTCAGTGGTTCAGACTTATAAGTCTGATCTGACAAGACTAGCTGCATGCTTGTTTCTGGTTTTAATCAGATACTACTGCAGATAAATAGACCAGCAGGGCTGCCAGGCAACTGGTATTGATTAAAAGGAAATAAACATGACAGACTCTCTCTTCAGTTCCCCTTTAAAGGATTGTCTTATGCTTACTACAGAGGTTGACATTTGGGTGAGCATTCTGAAAGGTTAAATAGAAAGGGTTTTTTTAGCATATTGGTTTTACTGTACTTTAGTACTACATATGCTGTGTGTAAAACATAAATTGTCCTTCTTAAAACAGAAGGTATTTGCGATTATTCAGGTTGGAGTGAGCATACACACTGCTGAATATGCAAAATATCCATTTGTTGTCCCTGAAAGCTAAACATACCTCCAGAACCGCATAAATCCAGCACTGTGGAAGATACTGGCGCTATATAAATAAATAATAATAATGCTCACTTCAAATTGAATAATCACAAACACATTCTGATTTATGAAGGCATGTTTCTGTTTTGCATAGTATATTCAGTAAGAGGGTGTTTTGGTCCCTTTTACCGTCTTGCACACTCCTAGGAGTTCTGGTCCACCATAGGCTCACTGCGCAATCTGTAACTCTGGATGTTTAATGTCTTGATAGAGCCAGATTAATCCATGCCATGTACTGATGAGGATCAACCAGTCTGAAACACTCTGTATGCATGTTGGATTAGTGTTGTCTGTATAATTAACAAGCTGAGACATCATTGCATTCTAGCAGTTCTGATTATGTGTTTAGCTTTTAAGGGACAACAAATTGCTCATTTGCATATTCAGCAGTATTGCATTGTGGAACACCGCATATGCTCACTCCAATACCTTCTGTTTTTAAAGATAGTCTGTACTGTGAAAATTTTACATAAATAAACATACCAGCCTGTTTATTGTCTTCTCCTAGCCCCCTCTGTGACATTTCTGGCGCTCCCACTGTTTTCCTGGTGATAAAATCACTGTTTTATTCATTGTTTTTGTAAACAATGAAGATGGCCGCCAAACAGGAAATATATCATCAGAGCAGGTGCCCGTTTGCAGAAGCTCCTCTCAAATGTGACTTGATTGCTGGAATGTTACTCCCATGTGTTGCCTTAGCTGCTTGTCTGAGCTCTGCATTGATCTCTCTGCACTCACAGCTGTTTGAAATTTCTCAGATCCCCGAGCCTTGCAGAGACGCTGGCTGTGAGCAGAGATATTTCCTGTGACTCATACACACACAGGAGAGCCTGCAGGAGGCGTGCAGGGGGCATGCATAACTTCTCTCTATCACAGCAGAGGCAGTGCATTCCTCTTTGGCTCAACAAGGCTTGTCAAGAAAAGAAGATTAGATCTATTACAGAGACAGTGCAACTAGAAAAGGCTGCAGTAATCCAGATCACATTAGAACAGGTATAGGAACTTATATGATAGAAGAAACAAGGCTGAAAATTTTGTTACAGAGTTTCTTTAAGAAGGAAAATTGCTGTCTTGCATTAATATCTTTAGTACGAGGGATCTTTAGTCCTTTTTTTGCTCCTTACACACTCCTAGCAGTTCTGGTTCACCATGAGATTACTGGGACATATATACAGTATATATATATATATATATATATATATATATATATATATATATATATATTTTTTTTTTTTTTTTTTTTTTTTTTTTTTCTTGCAAGGCACCTCTTTATGAATGAACCAACCTTACCGCTCATTGAAAAAGTGTTTTGTACATCCTCTAAAGTGAAATGAAGAGTAATCAATGTCATGTATACCTGCATGCCGCTAATGTCATTGAGTAAAGCATCAAGTGTAAAAAGAGCTAAAGTGCTGTTTCTTCTACAAAAGGTATTTAACGATGGCCTAAACACAATTGTTGGTACGCCTAGAAATAAGTAATTGAATTAGAGAGATTTTTCATCAGAATCAATCCTGGTACTTCCATGTTGACAGACAAACATAAAAACCCAAATTTGAATTTGCAAAAATGCAGCTTGTCAAGACTTCTGGGAAATCGTCTTTGAACAGATAAGAGGAAACTGGAGCTTTTTGGCAAGACACATCAGCTCTATGTCCATAGAGGGGAAAACAGAACGTGATACTAACTGTGAAACAAGGCTATGTTTTGGAGCTGCTTTCCAACGAACAAAGAACCTGGTGTCTGCGCATGGTACAAGTAAATCGCAAGACTATGAAGATATTCTGAAAAAAAAAAGCTCTGTCTCCAATGCGACCCATAGATCCTCCAACAGGATAATGACCCAGAACACAAAGCAAAAAACACCTAACAATGGCTAGAACAAAACACTGGTCTACTGACAATTTTGCCTGACTGGTCCTGCTACCTGTAACTAGTGTTGGTTTTCAGATTCACCTGAACACCACACTTCAGCACCTGTGTGTTTATTATTACTCTGATACTTCCTCCTTTCAGCTTTGGAAGACGATAGTATGGTGTCACGTAAAATACATCATGAAGTACAAGTGAGTTAGCTCCCCTTGACTCTGCCCGCAGGTTCATTGCTGAAGGGCGCTGAGGTGAGGTGTTCTGATGAATTTGGAATAATGTTTCAAATGCGAACACCAACACTACCTGTGACCATTTAATGTAAAAACCTTGAGGCAGGAGAGCAACAGAGAGAGTAATCATTGTTAAAGCTGAATTACAAACAGAAGTTCCATGAAAGTCATTTCTAGAGTTTCCAGAGGCATAGCAATAGGGGTTGCAGAGGTTGCGACCACATCGGGGCCCTTGGGCCAGAGAGGACCCAAAGGGCCCTCCCTCAACTGCAGTATTAGTTTTCTATTGGTCCTGTGCTCATAATAATCACTTCTATAGATACTTTGAATAGTGGTAATCATTACCAAACTGCTCCCCATCCTCTTCTTGCACCTCTGATACTGTATTTGCCATTGGCAGGTTTTGGTGCGCCGTATCAATTGTTATGTATAGAGTACTTGGGGGGCCCCATTGTAAAACTTGCATCGGGGCCCACAGCTCCTTAGCTACGCCGCTGATTGAGTTTCCAAGTATATTGGAAAGTTCCTCAAACAGAGACAGCAGTGCAGCTCTGACCAGCAATGTGACATGATATTGTGCTATAACAAAAACATATTATTTTTATATGTAAAATATGGTAGACATGAGCTCAAGTGGAACAACGTTTTGTTCAAGATTGCTCCTTACCGAAAGACATACTCTACTTTATTTGTACTCACAGGGCCTTTTTTTCTAGCCTTTTTGTCACTCCAGGCAGGAAGTCCTGTTGTTTCCTCCACCAAAAAAAAAAGCAAGCAGAATATGAACCATGTGGCGTATAATGTGGATGCTCAATACAGGGAGTCCTCAAAAACCTGCCGATTGCATTTCATTGTACACCCCCTTACTGCACTCCCCCAGCTTTGAGTGTAAATGCAGAAGCTGTGCTCTGCCTCTAACCTCTCCGCTGAAGTCCATTTACACACTTGGCTGGGGGAGTGCAGAAAGGGGACGGGGACAGATAGTGGCACAAAGGGACATAAGGAGGTGGCACAAGGAGACAGAGGGAGGCACAAAGGGGAACAGAAGGAACCTAGGCACAGTGGGACAGAGGGATGCACAGGGGAGCAGTGGTAGCAAAAGGGGACAGAAGGAGGCACCAGGACAAGAGAAGGCATGGGGGACAGACGGTGGCAAAGCAGGACAGAAGGAGGCATGAAGGCCAGAAGGACTCACAAAGGAGGATAGAAGGAAGCACAGGGCAACTGAAGGAGACACACAGGGGGACAGAAGGAGGCACAAAGGAGGGCAGAAGGAGGAAGAGGGGAACTGAAAAAGGAATGGGGGACAGAAGGAAGCACAGGGAGACAGAAGAAGGCAAAAATGGGTACAGAAGGAGGCACAAGGACAAGGGATGCACAGAGGGGCAGAGGTAGAAAAATGGGACAGAAGGAGGTACAGCGGGACAGAAGGAGGCACAGCGGGACAGAAGTAAGCATAAAGAGGCACAGATGGAGGCACAGGGGGACAAAGGGAGGCATAGGGGGGAAATGTGGCACAAGGGTACTGAAGGAGGGTACACAAGGAGACAGAAGGAGGCACAAGGGGAGACAAAATTAGGCAAGTGGGGGGAGGGGGGTGGCACAGAAGGAAAATGTGGAGGCTGACTGCAACTTACACTACCTTGTGATGTCGGCTGCCCAGGGCCCTGTGATGTTGCTGCCCCTCAAGACACCAAACTTCCTGCTGCACACACACACACACACACAGCAGAAGCAGGTGATAGAACACATGAGGGGGTTGGGGCTAAGTCAGGTGACAGGGCTCAGCTGGGGGGTGGGGCCTAATCCAGAGGCATGGTGCCCCCAGGATCAATTGTACTCCAGGCAATAGTCTGGAATGCCTTTGCCTAAAAATGGCCATGTGTACTCTTTATCAACAAGCCACTATAGTGTCCACTCTAGCAGGCAGCACTTTAGCAGGGAACTGGTTGTTACCTTTCAGAAACCAAATTGTGCCTTGTAGCAGTGCTGGGCGTAATGGAAAAAACTACGCTTACGGATCATTACGCGTAATTTTACGCTATTACGCATTACGGAATTACGCTTACGGCGTAGACATTCATTTACGGTACATGTCTGTAATTACGCATAGCCCTTACGCAATTACGCGTAAGAATACCGTAATTCAGGTTGTTACGTTATTGGCTTACGCGTAAATTCCTACTAGCAATTAATGCGGTCATGCTGCCAAGCGGAAAAGTTGATGCATGGATCAATGTTAGGTAGCCGCCGACTTTAAGGGTTAATAGCAAAGCCCCCTTAATTGCTAAGAGCCTCAAATTTGGAGAATATATTAAGGAGATCAGAAGAAATAAGAGGAAAACAATTTTTTTCAAAAAGACCTTATAGTTTTTGAGAAAATCGATGTTAAAGTTTCAAAGGAAAAATATATACATTTAAAAACCCGCCGACTTTAACGGTTAATAGCAAAGCCTGCTTAAAATTTAGGAACACCAAATCCACAGGGTATATTAAGGGGATCAGTGGGAATAAGAGGAAATTTTTTTTTTCAAAAAGACCTTATAGTTTTTGAGAAAATCGATTTTTAAGTTTCAAGGGCAAAAATGTCTTTTAAATGTCAGGTTTTTTTTGCACAGGTAACAATAGTGTTTTATTTTCATAGATTCCCCCAAGTGGGAAGAGTTTTACTTACTTCGTTCTGAGTGTGGGAAATATTAAAAAAAAACGACGTGGGGTCCCCCCTCCCAGACCTCTTTAACCCCTTGTCCCCCATGCAGACTGGGATAGCCAGAATGCGGAGCACCGGCCGCGTGGGTCTCCGCACCCTGACTATACCAGCCCGCATGGTCCATGGATTGGGGGGTCTTGGAATGGGAGGGGCAGCCAAGCTTTCCCCTCCTCCTCCGAGCCCTTGTCCAATCCAAGGACAAGGGGCTCTTCTCCACCTCCGATGGGCGGTGGAGGTGGAGGCTGTGATTTCCTGGGGGGGGGGGTTCATGGTGGCATCTGGGAGTCCCCTTTAAAAAGGGGTCCCCCAGATGCCCACCCCCCCTCCCAGGAGAAATGAGTATAGAGGTACTTGTATCTCTTACCCATTTCCTTTAAGAGTTAAAAGTAAATAAACACACAAACACATAGAAAAAGTATTTTAATTGAACAAAAAACATAACCACGAAAAAAGTCCTTTAATATTCTTAATTAACCATTAATACTTACCTGTCCCTTTAAAAGCCAGTTCCCACGCAATATCCTCGGAAATATACTAATCAGTTACAATGTAACAAAGTTGTTACAATGTAACAACTTTGTAACTCCACCGCACCCGACGTCACTCGCCGCTCACCCGCCGGCCGCCGCATACACGCTAAGTCCCCGCCGGCTCCCGCCGTCCACTCCGCCCACACCTGTCACCCATATACATGCTGGCACCCATGGGTGTCAGCATGTATATAGGTGACATGTGGGAGAGGCGGGGAGGGCAGCGGAGCCGGCGGGACTTAGCGTACTTCACCCGACAGAGCTCTGAGCTATATAGCTCAGAGCTCTCTAAAGCATCTTTGTATTTGGGCTCCAAGGAGCCCCATTGGTCCTTAGCAGACCAATGGGATTCCTTCTGATTTAAAGGAACCCCACTGGTCTGCTAAGGACCAATGGGGCTCCTTGGAGCCCAAATACAAAGATGCTTTAGAGAGCTCTGAGCTATATAGCTCAGAGCTCTGTCGGGTGAAGGACGCTAAGTCCCGACGGCTCTCGCTGCCCTCCCCGCCTCTCCCACATGTCACCTATATACATTCTGGCACCCATGGGTGCCAGCATGTATATGGGTGACAGGTGTGGGCGGAGTGGACGGCGGGAGCCGGCGGGGACTTAGCGTGTATGCGGCGGCCGGCGGGTGAGCGGCGAGTGACGTCGGGTGCGGTGGAGTTACAAAGTAACAAAGTTGTTACATTGTAACAACTTTGTTACATTGTAACTGATTAGTATATTTCCGAGGATATTGCGTGGGAACTGGCTTTTAAAGGGACAGGTAAGTATTAATGGTTAATTAAGAATATTAAAGGACTTTTTTCGTGGTTATGTTTTTTGTTCAATTAAAATACTTTTTCTATGTGTTTGTGTGTTTATTTACTTTTAACTCTTAAAGGAAATGGGTAAGGGGTACAAGTACCTCTATACTCATTTCTCCTGGGAGGGGGGGTGGGCATCTGGGGGACCCCTTTTTAAAGGGGACTCCCAGATGCCACCATGAAACCCCCCCCTCTAAGGAAATCGCGGCCTCCACCTCCACCGCCCATCGGAGGTGGAGAAGAGCCCCTTGTCCTTGGATTGGACAAGGGCTTGGAGGGGGAGGGGAAAGCTTGGCTGCCCCCCCCCTTCCGAGACCTCCCAAGCCATGGACCATGCGGGCTGGTATAGTCAGGGTGCGGAGCCCCACGCGGCCCGTGCTCCGCATTCTGGCTATCCCAGTCTGCATGGGGGACAAGGGGTTAAAGAGGTCTGGGAGGGGGGACCCCACGTCGTTTTTTTTTATATTTCCCACACTCAGAACGAAGTAAGTAAAACTCTTCCCACTTGGGGGAATCTATGAAAATAAAACACTATTGTTACCTGTGCAAAAAAAACTGACATTTTCCGCATTTAAAAGATATTTTTGCCCTTGAAACTTAAGAATCGATTTTCTCAAAAACTATAAGGTCTTTTTGAAAAAATTTATTTTCCTCTTATTCCCACTGATCCCCTTAATATACCCTGTGAATTTGGTGTTCCTAATTTTTAAGCAGGCTTTGCTATTAACCGTTAAAGTCGGCGGGTTTTTAAATGTATATATTTTTCCTTTGAAACTTTAACATCGATTTTCTCAAAAACTATAAGGTCTTTTTGAAAAAAATTTTTTTCCTCTTATTCCTTCTGATCTCCTTAATATATTCTCCAAATTTGAGGCTCTTAGCAATGAAGGGGGCTTTGCTATTAACCCTTAAAGTCGGCGGCTTTTTTATATTATACGGGAGCGTAATATTACGCGATTACGGCAGACTGTGTAATTTCAATGGGAGTTTACTGTCTTATGCGTAATTTGTTACGCGTAATAACGTAACCTACGGTCTACGTGTAATTAATTACGCGTAATACCGTAACCTTACACGTAACGCTTACGGTGCATTTGTAGTGAATTACGATGCGTAATTACGCTAATGCGTAATTTCGGCCCAGCACTGCCTTGTAGCACTGGTATAGCACAGCGCATAAGCTTAAACAAAAGTTGTTGTTTTTGATTTGTGATACTAGACGCACACTGAAAGAGTTAAGATAAGAAGACACTTAATTCAAATAATAAAGCTGGAATCACGTCCTACAGATCAATGCTCATTAATCACATCTGTGACCACCAGAAAGATTTGAAAAGTTCTGTAGCCCTGTAATTAAAGTGCTCAAGAGCAGTTAATTTAATCACATTTATACAAAACAACTGTGTAGGAATATGAAAAGAGAACATCTCCCAAGCACTCTAATTATAGCATTGAAGTCCCTCCACCCCTAAATGTTTTAATGACTATGCATGTGATTAATGGATGAGCTCTGATTGAAACTGTATTTAAATACTTGCTGCACTTAAATATCCCAATATACTTGTTAATACAGCTGTGCTGTACACATTATCCCGCAAGTCTATGGCCTTTATTCCCTGTCAAATCCCAGTGTATTTGTAGGCAGGGAATCCTTGTGCAGACTATTGGAGCTAATGACATCTCATCACAATGGCAGGTGCATTTCAAACATATCATTTACTGAGCTTGATGAATAGAATGCCTTATCTTTCATGCTGCAGGGACCAGACTAATTATTTACCTGTCACACCAATTCTGTTGATGTCAGGCTTTTTCCACACCTTATCTATTTATTTTTTTTAAGCAGTCAGAATACTTATATATTTAGCAGCACATAAGCACTTTTAATTGGAGCAAAGAGGAAGTAACCCAGCAACATTTCTAGGCACTCCCTGCTTTTTTTCTTAACCACTTTGTCCTCCACTACAGTATATCTACGTCAGCTGTGACATCCTCCAAGCCACAGTGACGTAGATATACTGACCTCCTTGCAGCCCTGCTGTGCACGGTCGGGTGCGCTTCAGAGCGCACCCCCCGGCACTGTCAGCTACAATACTAATTGGTGGAAGGGAACATGTTCCCTTTTGGCCAATTAGTCCACCCTCCTCCCATGAATGATCGGCTTACCTCTCCGACATGCCCGCAAGGATTGGAGACCTCCTTCACAGCCGCGCATCTCGCTCTAGTGATCAGCATGTGGTGATTGCCTCATTATCACATGCCGATCACTAGAGCGAGATGCGCGGCTGTAAAGGAGGTCTCCAATCCTCGCGGGCATGTCGGAGAGGTAAGCCTGCTGCAGATTAACACCCCGGGGGGCCAGCAAAGACATGGGGGAGGGAGATAAGGCAGGCGGGAGCGGACATATTATACACTCGCGGGGGCACGCAGAGATAAGGCACACGGCGGGAGCGGGCATATTACACACTCAGCTGGACACATAAAAGGCATGGGGAGAGGGCAGAGGCATACGTCGGGTGCAGCCACAATTTACATACACAGGCAGGGAATTCCCGACGTGGCGGCGGGTCGCGGTCCGTATCGGCGGGCGTTTCTAAGTCTGGAATTCCCTGCCTTTGCCGTATAAGATGCTGGGACATTTTCCCCCTATTTTTTGGGGAGAAAAAGTGCGTCTTATACGGCGAAAAATACGGTAGCTGATAGTAGAACTTCAGTAACATTCACCGCCGATATTCTACTCTTTTTCAGCGGTATTTTCAATAGTAAAATATAAGTAAAAGTAACTGATATTTTACTACAACTGAACCTAATTCTACTCTCACATTACTCCCCCTCCAATGCCTAACCCTAAGCACCCCTTCAATGCCTAGCCTTATAGCCCCTTTCTGATGTTTAAACGTAACTGTCCTCGATGCAAACTCCCTTACTCTTGCCTAACCTTAACCACCCACTATGGGACAAACCCCTTTCCTGACACCTAACCTTAAAGAACTTATGAGGCGAGGAGTAGTAAAAAAGTTAAATACCTGGCTGCAAGTTTTATCTACAGAGGACGCCATCCACACCCTCTGTGGTGTCATTGTTAATTTCAGACTGAGGTCGGGACCCGACCGGATCCCTCGGGTTGTCTTCATTTGCCCCAATAAATATGGCCGCCAAGTCCTGCCATGCCTGCGCAGTTGTCATAGCCGCCAGTGAGGCTGCGCAGCTCTGAGTCCTCCTCCAGCCCCGTCATGGTTCCCGGCAGTCTCTCGTGATTTACGGCCACGAGACTGCCGGGAGCCATGATGGGGCTGGAGGAGGACTCAGAGGTGCACAGCCACACCTGTGGCTATAAGAACTGCGCAGGCGGGGCAGGATCTAGCGGTAATATTTATTGGGGCAAATGAAGATGACTCGAGGGATCGGGTTGGGTCCCGATCTAAGTCTGAAATGAACAATGACAGCACAGCGGAATGAAACAGAGGATGCGGATGGCGTCCTCTGTAGATACAATTTGCAGCCAGGTATTTAACTTTTTTTACTACTCTTGCCTCGTAAGTCCTTTAACTGGCATCCTGCTGCAAACCATTATCCTGATGCCTAACCATAACCCCACTTTCCTGGCGCAAAACCCTTTCTGATGCCTAACCATAACCCCCCTTTCCTGGCTCAAACCCCTTTCTGATGCATAACCTTAACAGTCCCCCATAGGGCAAACCCCCTTCCTGACGTCTAACCTTAACAGCTCCCGCATTGCAAAAAAAAAGGGAAAATACCAGAAGTGCCACGGACATTTGAGCACCACCATAGCGGGCCCTCTTGACCCCAAGTGCTCCACAAATGGCAGGTGTACCCCAGAGGGTACTCTGGTTGTGCTCAGGGGATATTTGACATGGTCTATAGTGGGATCTACTATATGAATCACTTAAGTATACTAATCATGCTAATCACATTAATCACTAATCATAGTATCATCTATTAAAGTTTAGTAGAGAGATCCAGGAAATTACTTAGAAGACCAGGGATGGGAAATGAGAGGGACCCTGAAGACAGTAAGCAGAATCAGAAGTCTATGGAGCAGACAATTGAGCTCACCTTAGGCTTCATTCAATTTTTTGCCTACCAATTTAGAGGTATGTTTTTACAAGCTAATATACATAACGCTGAAGTACTTGTAAACAATATATGTGCATCAAAGGTTACTTAAAATTATGTTGATCACGAAAGGGGATACTTGGTCAACACTGTCATTACGGGCAGCATTGGGTGGATTGTGTACTGGTTAAGGGCTCTGCCTCTACAAATATGGTGAACTACCTCCGAGCTACAAGAGTTCCATTGCTGGGAGCCAATGGGCACAGGCTCATCAAAAATGGACAGCTAAACAGCATTGATGGTGTTGAACTTCTCTTTTCAGTGGATTATAATCAATTTACATTTTCCTGTATAAAAGTTGTAAACTGCCAAATCTAAGTTGTTTTATTGTATTAAAATTGTTTTCATAATTAGTATGCACATATTTAGTTGGTAGGCCATAAAATAAAACCTCTCATATTCAGCAGTTCTACACAGGAAACTGTGCTATTAGGTTACAAATTCACCCATACCACAACTTGAACGCCATCTCCACAGGTGAATTATATTATGTGTTTTAATAAATTTCAGTTTCTGCAGAGGCAACAGATAGTAGTGTCAGACTTTGGCAAAAATAGCTTAAATACATTAACTCAGCCTGCCTTGTGCTGGGGGTAAGTTGGGATCCTGTAGAACAGAATGGTAAGCTGACAAATCCTCAGAAATTGTTTGATATAATCATGTCATCATAACTAGAATCTCAAAGGAATGTTTCTAACGTACCTGCGCCATGAAGAAATTAAGCTGCTGTGAGAGGCAAGTGCAGCCCTGTCCAATATTAGTATAATGTTGCTAATAATGTACTTAGAGAGGGTATGCTCCTGTGAGAATTCAGATTAATATAAATGGATATGTGTGTCTTGTTCAGTTTTAAAATTACTTAAAATAACACAGAAAGGGCTTTATGAAAATATGTTGTTCTTTCCCTTTAATACTATTTATGAATGTTTTTAGCTGGGCTGTTTTTCTGTGTACAGTATATTTATTGATTTTGTACGCAAACATAGCTTTTTATGCAATGAGCGCATGATTATTTCATATTGATGTCCCAGGGCATTATTTTTTTCCCCAATTGCTCAAAATGATACATTTATAATGACCAAGAGAAATGGTTCTGCCAATACTATCTCAGTAAAACATGGATATTTAATGAATGCAGGCATTAATTAATCATTGTTTAATAAGGGCAAAATCCATACAGCTTGGATGTCCCAATGTTTAGAAATATAACAAAAACTAAAAATATTCTTTATATGAGTCACTTCATTTATTTTATTTGTGCATTACTTTGAGTAAATAAAGGTTTTTTTGTAGGTTTTCAGTTTTTGCTGCTGCAATCTTAGGGAAAAATATATTTCAGTTTGTCAAGATCTTTTTTTTTAATTTGTTCACACTATTTGCAGAGTTTCCATAATGCTAAATTTTAATGCCAGAGACCACTAAGAAAGAAGGATAGACTGCAACGGTGTTTAAACTTGCAGTACAGTGAAGAAGAAAACAATCCCATAGAATATTTATTGGTTTCCCAAAGAGAGGGATGTTGGTGCTACAAAATAACTAAGCAATTAACAAAACTGTTGAATAGATCAGCTGTTAAACTACATGCAATCGCAAACGCTGTATTAAAATCGGCTGGAGCAGGCAATAAGGTCCACCTCAAAGTAGAATGCAGTGTGTTCCTCTGTCAGTGTTACTTCTGTCTCAACACAGCTGTATGTAGCTACCTATGACGGGCAAAGGGAAGTAAGGGAGAAGTGACAGTTGGGCCAGCCAGCACTTTCAGTGCAGTTTAGCGGGGGTTTGTAGATTCGTGGAGGGTGAAGTCTATGGTGCCAGAACATCTGTGTCTATAAGCTCCTGTGATGTAAATTTGGGCCTGGGAGTTGCTATATCATGGAATAGACATCCGTAAATTAGGATACCATGGCTTTAACCACTTGATGACCCACCCTTTACCCCCCCTTAAGGACCAGCGCTGTTTTTAGTGATCTGTGCTGGGTGGGCTCTACAGCCCCCAGCACAGATCAGGGTGCAGGCAGAGAGATCAGATCGCCCCCCTTTTTTCCCCACTATGGGGATGATGTGCAGGGGGGGTCTGATCTCTTCTGCCTGCGTGTGGCTGGCAGGGGGGGCACCTCAAAGCCCCCCTCCGCGGCGAAATTCCCCCCTCCCTCTCCTACCTGCTGCCCCCCCCGGTGATCGAGGCTGCACAGGACGCTATCCGTCCTGTGCAGCCAGTGACAGGACGTCCCCTGTCACATGGCGGCGATCCCCGGCCGCTGATTGGCCGGGGATCGCCGATCTGCCTTACGGCGCTGCTGCGCAGCAGCGCCGTACAAATGTAAACAAAGCGGATTATTTCCGCTTGTGTTTACATTTAGCCTGCGAGCCGCCATCGGCGGCCCGCAGGCTATTCACGGAGCCCCCCGCCGTGATTTGACAGGAAGCAGCCGCTTGCGTGAGCGGCTGCTTCCTGATTAATCAGCCTGCAGCTTGGTCCTGCAGCTGCCACTTTGCCGACGCGCGGTATGAGTGCGCGGTCGGCAAGTGGTTAATTGGAGTGTGATACCAGTTGTAGCTCCTCTTTGATATGGGAAAATCTATGTGTTAAACTTCATTTCCATATATACAGATTAAAGAATTAAGCCCGAAGAAAGATAAAGACTAGACATAAGCACATTAAAATGTAATTCAAGGAGACAAGCATGGCATGTGCTTTAATACTTAAACAGCAGCCATTAATTTTTTCATATGTGCAAAGTAAATATAGCACTCCTGTGGCCTAATGCACAAATCAGCGGAATAAGCAATGTTGTTCAGCTCCAAGTCTTTAACCCTTCTCTCTCTTTCTATAAAACATTTATGGCTGCCTGCAACACTCATATGCAGATATCTTGATTATTAGTAATCTTATGTTTTGCTTCTCTTTTGCAATGGGGATTTCTTTTTTTAGAATCTATGTGACTCAGTGTTCTATTAGAACTGACAAATGCATGCATAGAAATTCTTTCCTTTTCCCTGTTTGTCTTAACCTAAGTGTTGAGAAAGAGGATCAATACATCGACATATTCCAGTGCCATACATTAGGCGGTGAGTGACCTGTGTTTTTATTCTTGTCATTACAATCTTGTGTGTGCAAGAAAACCTCTGTTTAAATATACCTAGTTTACTTGATGACGTGCATTAACTCTCTGCGTGGAACCATTTCATCCTTGCACAGTTGCCTTTGTTTTCCTTTTTTCTTTTTAAGTTGGTCCTGTCAATCCAAAACAATGGATATAGCTGGCAGATTTGGAGAAAGAGATAAGCTCTAAAATGAACATCCGATCTAGTTACTGAGCAGAAAGCTAGACTAGTTACCACACTGCCAAATTTGTGTCAACTTAGCCCTGGTCTCCTAATGGCGTACGTATGTGTACGCCACTGGTGAGTTGGGAGCAGGGTGAGCCGCAAGACAGCTCACGCTGCCACCGCAGGGGTAGAAAAAAACTATCCCCCCCTCTGAGTTATCACAACTTAGAGGGAGATGTAATTTGGAGTACGGTGATCGCTAGGGATGCTCGCTGGATTCCGCAGAATTCTAAATTTCGCAATTCTGGCCGGAATTGGGCAAATTCCGATTCCACCAGTCGGAACGGAATTGCTATAACTCTAAAACGGAATTCTGCAGAAAATTTTTTGATTCCACGGAATTTTACGGAATTCAAATTTTTTTCCTCACCTATCTATTTTCCTCCTCCCTTCCTCCCTTCTTCCCATCCCCCTCCTCCAGGAGGGAGGAGGGTCTCATCTTCCAGGGAATTGTAGTATTTCAAAAGCCAGCTTACATACCGTGGCTGGGAATTGAACCCAGGCTGGGCTGGGAATTGAACCCAGGTCTCAGTGTGTGGTAGGTAACTGACTTAACCACTATACCACCACCAAAACTACATGCTGAAGCCAGCCTAGCATGTACCATTATGATCAACACAAGAGAAAAATTAGCTGGCTTAAGAGGTGGACAGAGATGGTGGAAAAATGATTCGTTCTATTTTACTCATATTAAGTTTTAAGAAGTGAGAAGACATGAGGGAGGATATAGCAGACATGCAGTCAGGAAGACTTTTGAGGAGGGAGTTGAGGTCTGGGGCCGAGAAGTACAGTTGTGTATCATCTGCATACAGATGGTATTGAAACCCGAATGAGTTGATTAAGGCACCAAGACCGTGCATGTAGATGGAGGGGACCAAGGACAGAGCCTTGAGGAACAGTTAAGTGGATGGGACAGTGCGCAATACTTTGGGATCATCAGCGGAGAGACTACATTTATGAAACTTTCTGTGAATGATGCAGTTATTAATGTTAGGCACATTTACATTTTTGTGAAACATGAAAAGCTTCAGGTTTGCTTTGAGCAGGATCTTTTAGAGGTACTAAGACTTAGAGAAGGTTTCATAACATGCTGGAAGTTCATAGGCCATTCTTAGCCTACATAAAACGATTACATGACATTGACAATTACCAGAAACTGACATTATACAGGATACTTCAGTGAACAGAGTTCAACAGTGGAGGTGGATCATGTTTCTTTCTACATCATTCTGGAGATTAGTAACCGGCCATATTGCAGAAACTATTCTTCACTCACATTACATGAGTTCCAATGGGAGATGGATGCCGACAGAGGAAAAGCCACTGGGAGAGGGTGTACAGACCACATGTGAAAGGTAAATGTAAGAACCTTTAACATGTTCTCCTGCACTGCTCTGCATCAAAATAAACTCCATTATTTAATTACCTTGGTGGAGGACACCCCATTCATCTGGACCATTGGAACATCCCAGCAGCAGATTAAAATGTAAAATTTCCTGCTGGGGTTTATTTCAGCTGCAGAGTCCACTTCTCTTATGGTCCTGGATACACTCAGTCTTGTCTAATGTTTTCACTGCAATTCTTGACCTGAAATAGTGGGCTGTGGGGCATGGAATATCGTTCATTGAGTTCTAATTAAATTTGACTTACATTTAGTAGTCTTTTCTTCAGACATATGTCCTCAATTTTCCTCAATTTAAGCAATGCTTATTTTATAGATTTTTTTATGCCTTCTTTTAGATTATTATAGTGACCCACCATTTTAGAGGAAAGTTTGGCTTTTGCCCCACCCCTTTGTTCCTTCCTTTGGAGTGCAATTATTTCAGGATGTTCTCATAGATCAGAGTGATCACAGTCTTGTTTTCTCCACTGGCCTTGTAGTTGGTTGTCAATCAGGTGAGCCTTCATTTATTGTATGAGTACCCATTGTATATTAGTACTAAAATCCTATATTTAACAGTAATTTCTACAGTACAAGTGCCTCTCCCTTTATGTTTTTGAGATAGCTCAGAAACAACCCTTTAAGACCCATTCTCATGGGATTCACCTTATTGATCATTCCCAGCCAGCATGGAGAATACCGGGCCGGTACTGCTTGCACAGTGCTGCCAAAATGTGACATCACCAGGCCTCTAATGAATGGGTGTGGTCCATAAATTAATAAATGATGCAAGGGACTTGCCCACCAGGAAATGCCATGCTTACCAATAAATATGCAAATGTGCACATATGACATCTGTTATTTATTTAAATGGAAGGGTTGTTAATGATATGCAGCACATCCCTCCTTCCTATCACAAACCTCATTTATTGTTTAAAAACACACGACTGGTTCGCACGATGGCCAGGGGCCCCGGATCTCTCTCACTGGCCGGGGCCCCAAGGCCAATGCGCGATACCTGGAGGGGAGTGCAGGTGGGCCTGGACCTCTCACACCCAGGCTCTGGACCTCTCACATCCAGAAAACCCACCAACACTGCCTCCATACTGAATGCCAAATTCGACACACACAAGCAATAGAACACAGCAATACATGCATGCAGCCACATTTAAGTTGTCAGCAGGTGCTCGTCAGCCAATCAGGATGCATTGTCATACACCCTTTACCTGCCATACCACATCCAGCAGCCATTAGCATTCAGGTGGGAGGCTTCAGCCCACCTGCACTCCCCTCCAGATATCGCGCATTGGCCTTGGGGCCCCGGCCAGTGAGAGAGGTCCGGGGCCCCTGGCCATCGTGCGAACCAGTCGTGTGTTTTTAAACGTTTTTTTTTTCAGCTCTGGGACGTGGCGGGCAGGTGGGCGGTTTGGGGGGGGACCCCTGTGGGAGGAGTGCCTGCACGGGGCGGTCCTGCTGGCGACGCAATCTTGCGATTTGCGTCCGGCTGAAGCCTCCCACCTGAATGCTAATGGCTGCTGGATGTGGTATGGCAGGTAAAGGGTGTATGACAGTGCATCCTGATTGGCTGACGAGCACCTGCTGACGACTTAAATGTGGCTGCATGCATGTATTGCTGTGTTCTATTGCTTGTGTGTGTCGAATTTGGCATTCAGTATGAAGGCAGTGTTGGTGGGTTTTCTGGATGTGAGAGGTCCAGAGCCTGGGTGTGAGAGGTCCAGGCCCACCTGCACTCCCCTCCAGGTATCGCGCATTGGCCTTGGGGCCCCGGCCAGTGAGAGAGGTCCGGGGCCCCTGGCCATCGTGCGAACCAGTCGTGTGTTTTTTAAACGTTTTTTTTTTCAGCTCTGGGACGTGGCGGGCAGGTGGGCGGTTGGGGGGGGACCCCTGTGGGAGGAGTGCCTGCACGGGGTGGTCCTGCTGGCGACGCAATCTTGCGATTTGCGTCCGGCTGAAGCCTCCCACCTGAATGCTAATGGCTGCTGGATGTGGTATGGCAGGTAAAGGGTGTATGACAGTGCATCCTGATTGGCTGACGAGCACCTGCTGACGACTTAAATGTGGCTGCATGCATGTATTGCTGTGTTCTATTGCTTGTGTGTGTCAAACCTCATTTATTGGGCAGAACACATCCCATACTGAGTGGAGACTACAGTAAAAGCAATCTCAGACAATGAATACTGCAGTGTCAAAACAACAGATAACCGAAGCTATCATACTGGAAGCAACACCAGATTTATCACTGCCCCTAAGCCAAGTATGTTGGGGCCTCTTCCATGTGCAACAGTGCCCCTCCCGGTTCATGTCCAGCCCCCTCTTCCATGTGTATCATCCATGTACGCAGCCCCTCTCATTCATGAACAGCTTCCTTGACCAACAGTTTTCATTTTCATGCGTTGCTCCCCATTTGCAGGTTTATCTTTCATATGTAGCAAACCCCTTTTTATGTCCAGGCGCCCCCTCGGGCTGCTGCCGCTCAAGGCCTGGGCCTTAGTGGCCTATCCTGAAATCTGGCACTGACTGAAAACTCTTACATAATGGATCGTTTGTGAGGAACATCCCTTTTTTATATATAAGATACAGCAAATCTGCCAGCCTTTCTTCGTCTTCCTGTCAGACGGCTTTGATTTTCCCTGTGTAGCTGAAGTGCATCATAGCTATCACATGGAAATGGCTGCACTCAGACTACTGTCAGCTCTGAGCAACGACTGGCTGTATACTGTGAATTAGAAATGTCAGGATGTAAATGAACTAATTTACCTAGCTCATATATATTTACACATACGCGGCACAGAGTAAAAAAAAACAATCATATATCTGAAAGCTGACATTGAAAGTAAAGATGCAGCGTGACAGACTCACAATGCGAGCAGAGAGTGGCATCCTCCCTTCCTCCGCTAATGGCTAATAAATTCCATATTAGTCTTACTATGTCTAAAAACAAAATAAAATAAAACCAAGCCTGCTGTATATGGATTTGCCATTTGCAGGAAAGTGCTGCGTAAATGAAATAAACAAGGCCAGGATAAGGATTAATGTATTTTGTGAATGTTGCCTTAATGCGCTGCTTTTTCTTTAGCTCTAGCTTGGCAAAAAAGAAAAAAAAATCTTTTAGCAAGTTGCTATCAAGATTTTCTCTGATCATAAACACATTTTCCTTCCACCGCTGCTCTGACGTACTGCACTTCAGCACAGGATAAAAGAGCATACCTGGAACTGGAATACACGACATGAATACGTTTCACTAATTATAAACCAAGCTACGTATACTAAGAACAGCATGACATGACTAGAGGGGCCTATTTCATCCATTATACAATATGAAGTAAATCCAGATTTGTGAAACAAAATTTTTTTGTTTACCTTGTCTCCATTCCTTATATATCAGAGCACAGTGCCCTTTCACATAGACCTGAGTGCACTTCTCTGACTTATCCTACCATGTGTGAGAGGGTAAAAGTGCATGCATGTAATTAAAGGAACACTATTTTTATACGATTTACATATTTTTTTCAACTGAGATAGGAAATGTTTGGGAAGTGCTGCTAAGTAGTGGTGTATACATTTCACTAGCAACCTCTTTGCTTACCGTTATGAAAATACTTTCAAACTTTACTGATGCCAAAACTGATGGCAGAATTAACCATGAGGGGAGCTGAAATTCCCCTCACACTTGATCAGTTAACCCTGTGTGTAACTCTGTGTGTGTGTGAGAGAGAGAGAGAGAGAGAGAGAGAGAGAGAGAGAGAGAGAGAGAGAGAGAGAGAGAGAGAGAGAGAGAGAGAGAGAGAGAGAGAGAGAGAGAGAGAGAGAGAGAGAGAGAGAGAGAGAGAGAGAGAGAGAGAGAGAGAGAGAGAGAGAGAAAGCTCCCAACAGCTGCAGCTTCTGTTTGCTGTATTTCTGACTGAAGTGTCTGAAGAGAAAGGAGGAAACTTGTAATGAACATTTGTAATTGTCACAGCTTTTCATACTGTTTTTTTCTTTCAGCTAAAAATACTCTGTAGTCTGATATGAAACACTGGCTGTGCATTGAAGCAGACACCCCTTCTGCAATTGATTTTTCCCAATATAGCTAAATACTACACTCAATAAAATTAAAGCTTTTGCCTCTGATATTTAACATGAAAAGTAAGAAAATGTTTACACAGCTACTTAGACATTATTTGTACATTGTCATTTTAGAACACTTGGGTATTGATAGTATTCCTTTAAGGCACCGGGAAATTTTGGTGCAGGGCAAAGACGAAAAACGGCTCACCCTGCTCCTGCAAAAGTTCTGACAGTGTTAGTTACTATTCCCCTTCAGGCCACCGGGGATGCTGTTTTTATAGTAATCTGGGCTCCGTCTTTTCACAGTGACCAAATTACTGTCTGAGTGCGCTCCTTTTTCCCACAGTACAGCATGGTAGCCTAAGCAAGTAGCGCTTTGTCAAGCATTTGCGGCCCAGCCCACTCCCCCCTCACGCACCCGTCCCCCAGTAGTGTCCTTCACCTGGGCAGTAGTACGTTGCACAGAATGCTCCCAGAAGTGAGAGCGTGACAGGGGAGGATGCGTGAATAGGCCATGAAAGGCTGTCAGCGACTGGAGCCACCCGGGGAGACGGCAAGAGATTGAGTGGCCTCAAGGGCCTCAGGGGCTTAAGGAAGTCCCAGGTAAATATGGTACCTGAGATGTATTTTATCTCCGGTACACTCAAGTCTAAACTAGAGCTTTTAAAAAAAAAATCAAGGTGCCTGACTGTTAACAATAAACAACCAATTAAATGTTTTTGTAAAATGAGGCAGAAACTGAATGATAATCCTAACATGTGATGCTCTTTGTAACCTCTAGTGTTAGAAATCCCAGCATGCACCTGTGCAGCACAGAACAATATTGAATAAATATCAATATCATGAGCAGGAACTGAGGCAGTGGTTTCTGGCTGTTGATTTATACATTAAATGCAAGGCTGAATTACTGGGTATAGGTTTCCTTTAAAAAAAAAACAATGACTTAAGATATTTTTTATCCTTGAATATCGCACATTCTGTGTTGTTCCATAGGTATGCATCATCCAGTTAATTTGGCTTTCGGGCCTCCTGAATGAATTGTGCATTTACTGTTGCTAATTACAAAGTTTTGAACTTCCCTTGTGAGAACTCATTCCAGCCTGTTCAATAAAGTAGTGGCAAGAGAAATGCTAATGTGCAAAGTGCAGCAGCCCATAGCAGGTTTCAGCTTGTTGTACTAAGGTCACTGAAAGATCAGTTGTGATTGTCTGCCCACTGCTATTTGCATTATTCAATAAGACTGATAATCTTGGGGTCTTTCATTGTTGGAAACCATTACCATAATATATTTTATACATAAAAAACTGGCAAATGAACTGTGGTCTCCTCGGGATGATCTAACGTGACACAAAAGCATCTGACTACTTTGGTTCTGTGTAATTGTACTAAAGTGGATTCACTCATCCCTGCCCCAGCTGCAAAGTTACTGTGCTGGAACCAATTCCCAAAGCAGCATGCAAAAGTGTCCTTCATTGTTCAGTAAAAACAAAGTTTCAGAATATATAAAGGTGGATCTATCATTGAAATGGTGGCTGCACATCCTCCCTGCAGGGTTTTATAGGCAGTACAGGATGCTATGACTAGCGACTCCATAGGACGTATTAGCCACTATAATAGTTGTACTTATATGGTACCTGCCATAGGTGCCTACTTGATACAGAATTATGCAAATGTAACTGCAAATAAAGCTTAAAGGGATACTGTAGGGGGGTCGGGGGAAAATTTGTTAAAGTTACCCTGGGCTTCTAATGGTCCCCTGCAGGCATCCTGTGCCCGCGCAGCCACTCACCGATGCTCCAGCCCCGCCTCCGGTTCACTTCAGGAATTTCAGACTTTAAAGTCTGAAAACCACTGCGCCTGCATTGCAGTGTCCTCGCTTCCCCTGATGTCACCAGGAGTGCACGGCGCAGGCACAGACCCTACTGGGCCTGCGCAGTACACTCCTGGTGACATCAGGGGGAGCGAGGACACGGCAACGCAGGCGCAGTGGTTTTCAGACTTTAAAGTCTGAAATTCCAGAAGTGAACCAGAGGCGGGGCCGGAGCATTGGGGAGTGGCTGCGCGGGCACAGGATGTCTGTGGGGGACCATTAGAAGCCCCGGGTAACTTCAACTCATTTTCCCCTGACCACCCTACAGTGTCCCTTTAACCACTTTACCCCCGCCCGTACGGATTTCTCCGTCCCTTTTTCCATCCTTTAACCCCCAGGGACGGAGAAATCCGTACTTTGCGCACTCCCGACGCTGCCCGCGCTCCCGCTCGTAAACACGCCGCTAGTAAACACGCCGTCGCCCGCTCGCCCGGAGATCAATGAACGGGAAAATCCATTCCCGTTCGTTGATCTTAGCCCCGCAATGATCCGCTGCTCTCCGATGGGCAGCGAGATCATTGTGAAACGATACAAACTTACCCAGCCTCCAAGTACTTCCTCCAAGCTTCCGGAAGGACGCTTGGAAGTCGCATTAAAGCAAAAAGTTACAGTGGCCATCTTGTGGCCAAATAGTAAACTACACCCTACACATTTTTTACATACAAATAAATTACTTTTACACAAAAAATTAACTCATTACCTCCCACACTCCCCCAAAAAAAATTTTTTGTAATAAAAAAAAAATTAAAAAATGTACAATAAAAAAAATACATAAATAGTTACCTTAGGGACTGAACTTTTTAAATATTTATGTCAGGAGGGTACAACACTGTTACTTTATAAACTATAGGCTTGTAATTAGGGATGGACGCAAAACTGAAAAAAATGCACCTTTATTTCCAAATAAAATATTGGCGCCAAACATTGTGATAGGGACATAATTTAAATGGTTTTATAACCGGGACAAAAGGGCAAATACATTTCATGGGTTTTAATTACAGTAGCATGCATTATTTAAAAACTATAATGGCCGAAAACTGAAAAATAATTAATTTTTTTCCCACATTTTTCCTATTTTCCCATTAAAACACATTTATAATAAAATAATTCTTGGCATAATGTCCCACCTAAAGAAAGCCTAATTGGTGGTGGAAAAAACAAGATATAGATCGTTTAATTGTGATAAGTAATGATAAAGTTATAGACGAATGAATGGAAGGAGCGCTGAAAGGTGAAAATTGCTCTGGTGGTCAGGGGGTAAACCCCCTCAGTGGAGAAGTGGTTAAAAATGGACCCATCAAATGCTTCTGCTGCATGATGTGATTAATTAACTTACATTTTACATTTTCATAATAATTAGCATAACTCTGCACCATTCCTTCACACTCTAAACATGCCAGTGCGATGCAGTTGTTCTTGAACTGCACCACAAGGTTCCCAAAAGGTCACATACAGTGAGACCTACACTCCAATGAAACGATGCCTTACTTCCAGGTTAAACACACACCATGCACTGCCCAATAGGACTATCACTGCTTCTGCAATGGGATGCAACAATTTTGTGTGATGCAAAGTGAGGTGATGTGGTAACTAGGGATGATCAATGAGATGCAAATTGTTCTGAAACTATGCAAATGTTTATGCAAATGTATGCAAACGGACCAAATATTTAAACACAGGTTTAAATTGATTGGTCCATTTTCAAGTTGCATACATTGCATAAAAATGTGCATACATTTGCATCAACTCGGAACAGTTTGCATATCTGTGATCATCCCTAGTGGTAACTGTCAAATAGGTCCTATAATAATCATAATTCTCAATCATTTCAAATGTACAATACAAACATAGCTGGCAATGGCATCATGTAGCTTTTTTTATATGTATACAGTCTGAGGGTTAAAGGATAACTGTAGCAAGAGGAATATGGAGGCTGCCCTATTTATTTCCTATTAAGCAATACCAGATGCCTGGCTGTTCTGCTGATCCTCTGCCTCCAATCAGGCCCGGATTTACCTCACAGGAGCCTATTGGCACAGATGTCCTGGCATCTTATATTTGAACCTACAAACCCCCACCAAACTGCGCTGCAAGTGGGCTGGCTGTCCCAGCTGTCACTTCTCCCTTACTTCCCTTACTCATCATAGGTAGCTACTGGTGCTCCTTAGTATTAGGAAGCCAGAGGTACCCTCAGTATTAAGTTGCATAGGGAAGGAGGGAGGCACTCGAGGAGCAGTGTGAGCCACCATTTTTTCATCAGGCCCCTGTAGGCAGGCACGTGTCTGCAGTGCCTTATGGTAAATCCGGCCCTGCCTCCAATACTTTAAGCCATAGACCCTGAACAAGCATGCAGCAGATCAGGTGTTTCTGACATTATTGTGAGATCTGACAAGATTTTCTGCATGCTTGTTTCTGGTGTATATCAGACACTACTGCGGCCAAGTAGATCAGTAGGGCTTGTCTAAAAGGAAATAAACATGGCAGCCTCCAAATTCTTCTCTCTTCAGTTGTCCTTTAACATTATTTGAATACGCGATGTAAGCATTTTTGCAAACTTGACATTCATTCCCAGTGGTGCTCAAATACCCCTTTTCAAAATTCGAGTTAGGTCGAATTCGAATAGTAAATTATTTGAGGTCAGTCGAATATTCGAGTCGAATAATTTTTACTATTCGATTCGACCTCGGAATTCGAGCTCACTATTCGAGTCGGTATTCGAGCTCATTATTCGAGCTGACTATTCGAAATGGCCTTAAATAGCTTCCAACACTTGTTTTGAGGGTGAATGATGCAAGAAACCTCTTTTTTTCCAAGTAACAACAGCAAGTGATTATGTGGGGATGTTCCTTTAAAAAAAAAAAGTTGAAAAGAGAAGTTGTGTCCAGAAATTTGTTCAGTACTGTATATACTTCTTCTTCTTCTTCTTTATCTTCTATATCTTCTTCTTCTTCTTCTTCTATATCTTCTTCTTCTATATCTTCTTCTTCTATATCTTCTTCTATATCTTCTTCTTCTTTTATATTGTCTTCTTCTTCTTCTTCATCTTCTTCATCATCATCTTCTTCTTCATCTTCTTCATCTTCTTCATCTTCTTCTTCATCTTCTTCATCTTCTTCTTCATCTTCTTCATCTTCTTCTTCTTCATCTTCTTCATCTTCTTCATCTTCATCTTCTTCATCTTCTTCATCTTCTTCTTCTTCTTCATCTTCTTCTTCTTCATCTTCTTCATCTTCTTCATCTTCTTCTTCATCTTCTTCATCTTCTTCATCTTCTTCTTCATCTTCATCTTCTTCTTCTTCTTCTTCTTCATCTTCTTCTTCTTCTTCATCATCTTCTTCTTCTTCATCTTCTTCATCTTCATCTTCTTCATCTTCTTCATCTTCTTCTTCTTCATCATCTTCATCTTCTTCTTCTTCATCTTCTTCTTCTTCATCTTCTTCTTCTTCATCTTCTTCATCTTCTTCATCTTCTTCATCTTCATCTTCTTCATCGTCTTCATCTTCTTCATCTTCTTCTCCTTCTTCTTCTTCTTCTTCTTCTTCTTCTTCTTCTTCATCTTCTTCATCTTCTTCTTCTTCATCTTCTTCATCTTCTTCTATATCGTCTTCTTCTTCACTTATTTCTCTTTTCAAATTTTTTTTTTAAAGAAATGCAGCTATTTTTGAGCGTAACAAATAGCTGGTGGCGCACGCATGTTGGAAGCGCCATTGTATGTGCTCTCTGGCAGTGGAAACACACAGACAGCAGGAGGTAAATTCAGCAGCGGTAGGAGGAGGATGAGTGTGTGGCAGCAGGCAGTCAATGAGGCAGGCAGCGTGACATAATAGCCCTGGTACCTAGCGGTGATACCAGGGCTGTAAATAAACACAGCAGGCAGGAGGTCCCAGACAGCGGTCGTGCAGCCCACATTGTGTCCAATACACAACTGGGACAACACAGTTTTCAACCCGGGCACCTCAGAAAAATTAAACCTTTTTTTGGGGGGGGGGTTTTTTGTTTTGTTTTTACAACAAATTACACAGATATAGCTATTTTTTGACGTAATAGCTGGTGGCAGAGTGGCAGCAGAAGGTAAATCTGTGTACCCTGGCAGTGGGAAACACAGACAGACAGCAGCAGGAGGAATGGAGGAGTAATTATGTGTGCAGCTATTGTTTGACGTAATAGCTGGTGGCAGAGTGGCAGCAGAAGGTAAATCTGTGTACCCTGGCAGTGGGAAACACAGACAGACAGCAGCAGCAGCAGGAGGAATGGAGGAGTAATGTGAGCAGCTATTGTTTGACGTAATAGCTGGTGGCAGAGTGGCAGCAGAAGCTAATTCTGTGTACCCTGGCAGTGGGAAACACAGACAGACAGCAGCATCAGCAGGAGGAATGGAGGAGTAGTGTGAGTGTGGCAGCAGGTAGGCAGCATGACATAATAGCCCTGGTACCTAGCGGTGATACCAGGCCGTAAATGAACACAACAGGAGGTCCCAGACAGCGGTCGTGCAGCCCACATCGTGTCCAATACACAACTGGGACAACACAGTTTTCAACCCGGGCACCTCAGAAAAATTAAACCTTTTTTTTTTTTTGGTTTTTTTTGTTTTGTTTTTACAACCAATTACACAGATATAGCTATTTTTTGACGTAATAGCTGGTGGCAGAGTGGCAGCAGAAGGTAAATCTGTGTACCCTGGCAGTGGGAAACACAGACAGACAGCAGAAGGGCAGTACACAGCAGCCCACTGTAGGTGTAAAATGTGTGGCTGCAGGCGACGTAATAGTCAAAGTGAACCAGGCTGGCTTAGTGAGCAGGAGCCAGGAGGTGGTAAAGGGTGGTAAGGCACATTAACGATGGTTCTTAGCCAGTTCATGTCCCCCTCTCGCCGACAACAGGGGCCAGGAACTCGCCTTCCACCCACGCCTGGTTCATCTTGAGAAACGTCAGTCTGTCCACAGACTTGTGAGACAGACGTGAGCGTTTCTCGGTGACCACACCACCAGCTGCACTGAAGCAGCGCTCGGACAGCACGCTGGAAGGGGGGCAGGACAGCACTTCCAGGGCGTACTGCGCCAGCTCGCTCCAGATCTCCAGGCGCTTGACCCAATACTCCATGGGATCAACAGGGGCATCGCTGTCAAGCCCGCTGTAGGACCCCATGTAGTCAGCCACCATGCGGGTCAGGCGCTGGCTGTGACCGGTGGAGGATGCTGCTGCATGCACCTCCTCTCTAGTCACTGCTGCCGGAGCCTCTACAGTCCTGTAGAGCTCATGGCTGAGAGACAGCAGGTCTGTGGGGCGCTTGCTGCTGGATGCAGGCACCTGCTGCTGCCTCTGTGCTGGCTGCTGGACAGTGGGGGTGGAAGGCTGGGGGAAGGCTTCCTCCAAGCGCTCAACAAGGGCCTGCTGCAAGCTCCTTATTTGTTGCGCTGGGTCTCCTCCTGCAGGCGGCAGGAACTGGCTCAACTTCCCCTTGAGGCGTGGGTCCAACATCATGCTGATCCAGATGTCCTCCCTCTGCTTCATCTGGATCACCCTGGGGTCTCTGCGCAGGCACGTCAGCATGTGCGCTGCCATTGGGAAGAGGCGGGCCACGTCTGCTGGCACATCGACGGCAGTGCTGCTGTCCTCATCCTCCTCCTCTGCCCCGTCAGCCTCATCCTCTCTCCACCCCCGCACCAACTCAGCTGCACTGTGCTGCTCCCCCTCATCACCAGCAAGGTCAGGGACCTCCACCAAGTCCTCCTCCTCCTCCCCCTCAGAGGTGGACTGTGCAGCTGCTTGCCGCTCCTGCTGGTCCAAGGCTGCCGCTCCCTGTTCCAGCAAAGCATCGAGGGCCCTGTTCAGCAGACAAACCAGGGGCACCCACTCGCAGACCATAGCATGGTCCCTGCTCACCATGTTAGTGGCCTGCAGAAAGGGAGCCAGCACTAAGCACACCTGCTGCATGTGCCTCCAGTCATCATCGGGGACGATGGACGGGATGTTGCTGGTCTTGTCCCTTCTCTGAGCGGCGGAAACAGTGGCCAGGGCAAGGTACTGGTTGACAGCGTGCTTCTGTTCAACCAGACGCTCCAACATCGCCAGGGTGGAGTTCCAGCGAGTCGGAACGTCAAGGATCAGCCGATGGCGTGGCAGATCCAGCTCCTTTTGCACGTCTTCCAGGCTCGCACAGGCTGCAGCCGAGCGCCGGAAGTGACGCACAACGTTCCTTGCCGTTTCCAGCAGTTCGCCCATCCCCTGGTAGGTGCGCAAGAACTTCTGCACCACCAGGTTCAGCACGTGGGCAAGACAGGGGATGTGGGTCAGGTTTCCCCTGTCTATTGCGGCAACCAGATTGGCCCCATTGTCGGCCACCACCTCTCCGACTCTGAGGCATCTGGGGGTCAGCCAAATCCTCTCCTGCTCCTGGAGTTTGGCCAACACATGGGTTGCCATCAGCTTGGTCTTCCCAAGGCTGACCAAGTGCAGCAGCACTTGGCAGTGGCGGGCCTTCACGCTGCTGCTGAGGCGGGGGGTTTGGCCAGGTGTGCCGGAGGATGGCAGAGGATCGGAGGAACCTGCTGCAGTTCCCCTGACCCTGCGGGGTGGCACCACCCACTGTGTTGCTGCTGCTGCTGTGCCCGCTGCTGCTCTCCCATCCTCACCCCCTTCCACCAAGCTGACCCAGTGGACAGTGAAGGACAGGTAGCGGCCTGTCCCGAAGCGGCTGCTCCAGGAGTCCATGGTGACGTGGACCCTTTCACCAACCACGTGCTCCAGCCCTCGCTCCACATTGGCCATCACAAAGCGGTGCAGTGCAGGAATGGCCTTGCGGGAGAAAAAGTGTCTGCTGGGGAGCTGCCAGTCTGGGGCTGCGCAAGCAAGCAGCGCACGAATGTCGCTCCCCTCCTGCACGAGCGTGTACGGCAGGAGTTGGGAGCACATGGCCCGTGCCAGCAAGCCGTTCAGCTGCCGCACGCGACGGCTGCTGGGAGGCAGAGCCCTAACCACCCCCTGGAAGGACTCGCTCAAAAGGCTCTGACGTGGCCTTTTGCTGGCACGGGAATCAGCAGACACAGCGGAGGAGGCCACTGAGGACTGGCTGCCAGAACAGGCCTCAGTGTCGGCGGCAGGAGTTGCAGAGGGGGGAGGAGCAGTGCGTTTCCGCACTCCTGCTGGTGCTGCTGGAGGAGCAGGAGGGCGGGTGGCTGCTGTTGCTGCTGCTGCTGAAGGCTGTGCAGTGATGGGTGTGGTGCCACTGCCAGCACCAGATGCCTTCAGCCTCTGGAACTCCTCATGCTGGTGGAAATGTTTCGCAGCAAGGTGGTTGATGAGCGAGCTGGTGCTGAACTTTAAGGGGTCTGCACCTCTGCTCAACTTCCGCTGACAGTGGTTGCAAGTGGCGTACTTGCTGTACACAGTGGGCATGGTGAAATATCGCCAGATTGGTGACAGAAACATCCCCCTACGGCATGGAAGCGCTGCTGCCTGTCTCCCTGTGGTGGTTGGGGGGGGGGCTTGGGGGGCTTGGGTGCGGCTGGTGGTGGTACTGGCAGATGCTGCTGCTGCTGCTGCTGAGCCTGAGACACCAGAAGGCTGTGGGACCTGCCTACTGCTGCCAATGCTTGCAATGATGCGCCTCCTTGCAAGGCCCACAAGAGCATCCTCCTCCTCCTCCTCAGAGCTGCTGAGGACGACATCCCCTGGAGGTGGTGGCACCCAGTCTCTGTCTGTCACCGGGTCATCATCATCCTCCCCCTCCTGAAACATGTCCTGCTGGGATGATGACCCCCCAAACTCCTCTCCTGATGCATGGATGGGCTACTTGACTGTCGCCACAGTCTTGCTGTCCAATCCCTCATCCCCCAAAGTGCCCATCAGCATCTCCTCCTCAAAATCGCCAACAACAGCAGACAATACCCTGATGGTGCCTGGGGTAAAAATACTGCTGAGTGACAGGTCGCCAACTTGTGACGGTGAACTGGCCTCCTCCCCAGACCCTGCTGGGCGGCTGCTGCGAACAGGGGTGGTGGTGGTGGTGGTGGTGAGGGTGGAGGCCTCGGATGCAGAGCTGATGGCGGGCTGCTCATCCTCCGTCATGAGTTGCACCAAAGTGTCTGCATGCTTTTCCTCAATGGGACGTTTCCGACCCGGCTGGAGGAAAATCGGAGCAGGTGCTACACGCTGCTGCTGCTGTGTCTCTGCAGCGTGAGTTGCAGATGCTCCTGCTGGGCGGCGCCCAAGGCGTCCACGGCCAGTGGCTATGGGAGGAATGTTAGCCACTGACGCTGCTGCTGCTGCTGCGGAACTGTGCATGGTGGCGCGGCCGCGGCCTGCCACAATGCTGCTCCCTCTCCTCCTGATTCCCTTGCTGCCCTTCCCCTTGCCCAAACCGCGCTGGCTGCCACTTCCAGACATCTTCGATGTTTTGGGCGTATAGACAAAAGTTTTTTAAAAGGGCGGGTGAAAAGTGGGGTACTTTAATGGAGTGGGTTGGTGGGTGAGGTGACTAAGTGAGTGTCCCTAGTACAGTAAGTAAGTAGTAACAGTCAGGAAGTACAACTAGCAGTTACAATAATCAGTAGTAATCACAAGTAAATTTAGTGTGTGTACACTACAGACAGTGAGTGCACGCACGCGCAAACACGCGCAGGAGCTAGCCTATGAACAGTGACTGAGTGAGTGTCCCTAGTACAGTAAGTAAGTAAGTAGTAACAGTCAGTAAGTACAACTAACTAATTACAATAATCAATCAGTTATCAGAAGGAAATAGAGTGTGTGTAGTGTGTGTACACAGACAGTGAGTGCACACACGCAGGAGCTAGTAGCCTATGAACAGTGACTGAGTGTCCTAGACTCCTAGTACAGTAAGAGTAAGTAGTAACAGTAAGTACAACTAACTAATTACAATAATCAATCAGTTATCAGAAGGAAATAGAGTGTGTGTAGTGTGTACACAGACAGTGAGTGCACACACGCAGGAGCTAGTAGCCTATGAACAGTGACTGAGTGTCCTAGACTCCTAGTACAGTAAGTAGTAACAGTAAGTACAACTAACTAATTACAATAATCAATTACAATAATCAATCAGTTATCAGAAGGAAATAGAGTGTGTGTAGTGTGTGTACACAGACAGTGAGTGCACACACGCAGGAGCTAGTAGCCTATGAACAGTGACTGAGTGTCCTAGACTCCTAGTACAGTAAGAGTAAGTAGTAACAGTAAGTACAACTAACTAATTACAATAATGAATCAGTTATCATAAGGAAATAGAGTGTGTGTAGTGTGTGTACACAGACAGTGAGTGCACACACGCAGGAGCTAGTAGACTATGAACAGTGACTGAGTGTCCTAGACTCCGAGTACAGTAAGAGTAAGTAGTAACAGTAAGTACAACTAACTAATTACAATAAGCAATCAGTTATCAGAAGGAAATAGAGTGTGTGTAGTGTGTGTACACAGACAGTGAGTGCACACACGCAGGAGCTAGTAGCCTATGAACAGTGACTGAGTGTCCTAGACTCCTAGTACAGTAAGTAGTAACAGTAAGTACAACTAACTAATTACAATAATCAATTACAATAATCAATCAGTTATCAGAAGGAAATAGAGTGTGTGTAGTGTGTACACAGAAAGTGAGTGCACACACGCAGGAGCTAGTAGCCTATGAACAGTGACTGAGTGTCCTAGACTCCTAGTACAGTAAGAGTAAGTAGTAACAGTAAGTACAAACAACTAACTAATTACAATAATGAATCAGTTATCAGAAGGAAATAGAGTGTGTGTAGTGTGTGTACACAGACAGTGAGTGCACACACGCAGGAGCTAGTAGACTATGAACAGTGACTGAGTGTCCTAGACTCCTAGTACAGTAAGAGTAAGTAGTAACAGTAAGTACAACTAACTAATTACAATAAGCAATCAGTTATCAGAAGGAAATAGAGTGTGTGTAGTGTGTGTACACAGACAGTGAGTGCACACACGCAGGAGCTAGTAGCCTATGAACAGTGACTGAGTGTCCTAGACTCCTAGTACAGTAAGTAGTAACAGTAAGTACAACTAACTAATTACAATAATCAATTACAATAATCAATCAGTTATCAGAAGGAAATAGAGTGTGTGTAGTGTGTACACAGAAAGTGAGTGCACACACGCAGGAGCTAGTAGCCTATGAACAGTGACTGAGTGTCCTAGACTCCTAGTACAGTAAGAGTAAGTAGTAACAGTAAGTACAAACAACTAACTAATTACAATAATCAATCAGTTATCAGAAGGAAATAGAGTGTGTGTAGTGTGTGTACACAGACAGTGAGTGCACACACGCAGGAGCTAGTAGACTATGAACAGTGACTGAGTGTCCTAGACTCCTAGTACAGTAAAAGTAAGTAGTAACAGTAAGTACAACTAACTAATTACAATAAGCAATCAGTTATCAGAAGGAAATAGAGTGTGTGTAGTGTGTGTACACAGACAGTGAGTGCACACACGCAGGAGCTAGTAGCCTATGAACAGTGACTGAGTGTCCTAGACTCCTAGTACAGTAAGAGTAAGTAGTAACAGTAAGTACAAACAACTAACTAATTACAATAATCAATCAGTTATCAGAAGGAAATAGAGTGTGTGTAGTGTGTACACAGACAGTGAGTGCACACACGCAGGAGCTAGTAGCCTATGAACAGTGACTGAGTGTCCTAGACTCCTAGTACAGTAAGTAGTAACAGTAAGTACAACTAACTAATTACAATAATCAATCAGTTATCAGAAGGAAATAGAGTGTGTGTAGTGTGTACACAGACAGTGAGTGCACACACGCAGGAGCTAGTAGCCTATGAACAGTGACTGAGTGTCCTAGACTCCTAGTACAGTAAGTAGTAACAGTAAGTACAACTAACTAATTACAATAATCAATTACAATAATCAATCAGTTATCAGAAGGAAATAGAGTGTGTGTAGTGTGTACACAGAAAGTGAGTGCACACACGCAGGAGCAGCTAGTAGCCTATGAACAGTGACAGTGAGTGTCCTAGTACAGTTACAGTATATAACTACAATACTAATACAATCAGTAGTAAAGGACAGCAGAAATACTGGTATAGAATAGAGAGAAATAAACAGAGGACAGGAGGACAGCTGCCCACACAGGCAAGGCCCTGAGGCCTAAAGCTGTAAGCCTGCAGCAGCTGGCCTGTCTCTATGTAACACAAAAGCTACTAACTAAAATACAATGTCTAACTAACTAACAACAATATAGGTGTGTATAGGAGGTGTATGTGAGCAAAAACGCTAGGTAAATGACCACAATAGAGCTCTTGCTAAGCCAAAGCACAAAGGAGCAACTCTCTCTCTGTACAAGTCTCAGGCAAGCACGGAGAAACGGAACATGGCGGCCGCTATTTATAGGGTAGGGGCTGGCCAGGGTCCCCCTCTGTGATTGGCTGCCGTCAGAGGGCCTGGGAGCCCTCTGATTGGCTTTAAGGACATCAATCTGGGCTATGACGCTATTCGAGCTCGGTACCGAGCTCGAATAGCGCCGTTTGCTCGAATAGCTCGAATAGTGAATGGGCTATTCGAGTGTACTCGAATAGCCCATTCGAATAGCTACAGCTATTCGGAGCTCGAATACCGAGCTCGAATAGCTGGAAAAGAGCTTGAATATTCGAGCTACTCGAATATTCGAGCTCTGCTGAGCACCACTGTTCATTCCCATGGACAAAATTTTTTTAATTTCTAAACTGTTCTATGGGGGAAGTCAGAGATGTAAACAGGTCACCTGAAACCAAATGGCATTTGGACTTGTATTACTTTTTACTGTAGAAAACTGTGCAGGTTTTGAATGTGAATACGCCCAGTAGTTTGCAAAAGAGAGAACACCTGCAGTACTTTAAGCTGATAGAATGGGATACTCCTTACGGGCAACTAAGGAGGTTTCGTGTGAGTATAAAATCAGTGTGGAGTTTTTAGCATTCACGTTATTTTGTGTTATCACCTTTTTATTCATCTTCACACGCGGCACTTTCTGACGTTTATTCTACTTACTCAAAAGGCTCGCTGGGATCCATTCTCTGCAGCTCTTGAGGTATAGGGATTCGTTTATAGTACATTTCCCAGTCAAAGGCTCCTCTCATGGCATCCCCTGCTTGGGCTTCATATCCGAAGTGATTGTGGTCGATGACATCTATCATGGGACACACAATTGTTCTGTGGTTCAGAGCAATCTGGTCTGAAAAATGAAGGCAGAGAATACAGGAAGACTTGTTTAGTTCACTCATTCATCATATTATTGAAGCTTGACGGTAGCCGATCTCTCAGGGATGAAAAAGATTGTCTCTTTTTTTTCCCTTAACGGTTGCGGCTCCCCCAAAGCATTTTACTTTTTAAAGCAGATTTGAACGGCTATCTTAGATTGGGCTTCCTGCAGCTGGACAGTGATTAGAGACAATTATAGTTTTTTTTAAAGGTAGCCAAGTCCCAGAGAGAGCAGCAGAAGCCCAGCCACTTATATCTCTGTCATTCAGCCGCGGCGAGCTGTCCTCAATCTGTCACTTGAAGAGACAAGTGCGGCTGTCTACAATACTCTTGAAACGGCTCATGAAGGATGCTGTGCTTTGGAATTATCTTTCCAGGTTAGTGTTGGAGTGTTCATTTTTCGCAAACATGCTAAGCGTCAGAATGCACCTGCTTATACCCCATACTGATAGTTTCAATCTCGCCATTTTTTACCCACAGAGAGATTCTAATATAGCCTGATACTGTGCGTTCTTTCAGACAGCTGTTTGTAGAGTGGGGAGAGATTAATAAGTAAATAGAATTGACTAAAAAAGAGAAACAAAAATGGTATGTCAATGTGGCCTCAGATAACCAGATTGTTCACTAAGGATGATGGGAAGTTAGGTACACCAGATACACCTGACCCGCACATTAAGGTTTAATCGCTTGTAATTGTCTTCAGCAAAAAAATAACAATAGACCAGTTCCCCGGCAGGGCCGGCCTTAGGTTTCACAGCGCCCTGAGCGTAACCAGATTTTGGTGCCCCCCCCAAATTCATCCTCTTCGCGTGTGAGCGCACCACACACATACACTAATGGGGGGGATCTGCTGCCTAAATACACTAAAAGGGGATCTGCGACTGTAAGACTAGTAGCCTAAGCCTATATACACTAAAGGGGGGATCTGCCTACAGTATAGGTTAGATAGGTAGCTGCCCCCAGTATAGATTAGATAGGTAGCTGCCCCCAGTATAGATTAGATAGGTAGCTGCCCCCAGTATAGATTAGATAGGTAGCTGCCCCCCCCCCCAGTATAGGTTAGATAGGTAGCTGCCCCCAGTATAGATTAGATAGGTAGCTGCCCCCCCAGTATAGGTTAGATAGGTAGCTTCCCCCAGTATAGGTTAGATAGGTAGCTGCCCCCAGTATAGGTTAGATAGGTAGCTGCCCCCAGTATAGTTTAGATAGGTAGCTGCCCCTAGTATAGATTAGATAGGTAGCTGCCCCCCCCCAGTATAGGTTAGATAGGTAGCTGCCCCCCCCCCAGTATAGATTAGATAGGTAGCAGCCCCCCCAGTATAGGTTAGATAGGTAGGTTCCCCCAGTATAGTATAGATAGGTAGCTGCCCCCAATATAGGTTAGATAGGTAGCTGCCCCCAGTATAGATTAGATAGGTAGCTGCCCCCCCAGTATAGATTAGATAGGTAGCTGCCCCCCCAGTATAGGTTAGATAGGTAGGTTCTCCCAGTATAGTATAGATAGGTAGCTGCCCCCAGTATAGGTTAGATAGGTAGCTGCCCCCAGTATAGATTAGATAGGTAGCTGCCCCCAGTATAGATTAGATAGGTAGCTGCCCCCCCAGTATAGGTACATAGGTAGGTGCCCCCAGTATAGATTAGATAGGTAGCTGCCCCCCCCCCCCTCCCAGTATAGGTTAGATAGGTAGGTGCCCCCAGTATAGATTAGATAGGTAGCTGTCCACAGTATAGATTAGATAGGTAGCTGCCCCCCCAGTATAGATTAGATAGGTAGGTGCCCCCAGTATAGATTAGATAGGTAGCTGCCCCCCAGTATAGATTAGATAGGTAGCTGCCCCCCCAGTATAGGTTAATAGGTAGGTGCCCCCAGTATAATTAGATAGGTAGATGCCCCCCCCAGTATAGGTTAGATAGGTAGGTGCCCCCAGTATAGATTAGATAGGTAGGTGCCCCCAGTATATATTAGATAGGTAGCTGCCCACCAGTATAGATTAGATAGGTAGCTGCCCCCCCCCAGTATAGGTTAGATAGGTAGGTGCCCCCAGTATAGATTAGGTAGGTAGGTGCCCCCCCTCCCCTCATACTGGAGGGGGAGCCGCGGGGAGGGCAGCCCGACCTCTCCCTCCCTTCCTCTCCAGGCCACCCTCCGTGCTCCCCCCTCCGATGCAGACTGCAGCAGAGCCAGAGAGAACAACTCACCTCCCTGCCCTGGTTCCGATCACCGGCGCCTCTCACGGTGTCTCACTTGCCGCTGGTCTCTTCTTGTACATAGTTACTGATGCACACTAAACTTCCTGTTAAGCAGGAAGTTTAGTGTGTATCAGTGACAATGTACAAGAGGAGACCAGCGGCAACTGCAAGTGAGAGCCGCCGGCGATCGGAACCAGGAAAGTGAGTTGTTCTCTCTGCTGCAGTCTGCTTCGGAGGGGGGGAGCACAGAGAGCGCCCGGAGAGTAAGGAGGGAGAGGACGGGATGCCCTCCCCGCGGCTCCCCCCTCCATCACGGTGGCCGCACGGGCATCATTCATGTTTGCCCCTTATCACCCCCAGCAGCGGCACCGGGGGGCGGAGCGAGACGGACACAGCCGGGGCGCAGCTTGCCAGCTTCCAAATTAAAACACATGCGGCAGGACTGGAAGCCGGCGCCCTGAGCGATCGCACCGGTCGCTCAGGTCAAAGGCCGGCCCTGTTCTCTGGTCTTGTTTAGTGATCACGAAAATGAATCACTAAATGAAAAATGTGAAATAAGTAATGCAACACAGCCAACACATGAGCAGGGAAAAATAATGAGTAACATGTGGTCTAGTTAGGTAATGCCCTATGGTACAATAGTGTATGAAATTAGCCCTGTTGAATACCAGTGTTGTCCCCGCACTGACTACTTTCCGCTCATCCTGCCTCTCCCTCTATAGCAGTGATCCTCAAACGAAGGCCCGTGTTCTGAATGCGGCCTGCTGAGGCTTTTTCACTGACCCCCCCAAAGACAAAATGTATAACTTATATTGTAGATGCGGCCCACTGTACCTGTAAATATCGGCTGCTTGCATATAGAATAGCAGTGCTGGCATTACCCATGCACATACTGTAGAAGCCAGTGAGCAGTAATTCGCTGGCTTCCAATCCAACTCTGCATCATGTGACACTGCTGTCCAACTGGACAGCAGGTTGTCAGTGTCACCTGGGTATGCTTCACTGTCTGGCGCACAAAGACGTTCTTTGGGTGATCCATGACTGAATGGCTGCTGCTGGGAGATCTCCTCCGGGCATGAATGGAAGGAATCAATACCTAGATTCAATGTAATTTTTTTCAACATCATTTTATGCATGTTCCGGCCCCCCGGCAGTCTAAAGTATGTTGACTCGGCCTTTGACTGAAAATGTTTGGGGACCTCTGCTCTATAGTATATGAAACTCAACAGCCTTCTTGGCTGTTGCTGAGCAGCTTTTCTCTAGGTTGATCACAAAACCATAATGGTAAATATTTACTCAACCACTTTAGCATTTAGTACGTAGTCAAGTGTAACATATGCGGCTGCGGGCACGCAGAGTGTCTCCACAGCCGCTTCGGTTCCCTATTCAGAGTCTTTTTCCATTCCCTCGGCATCTAGTACACAGAGGATGGAATTGTCATTTGCACATAGTTTCTGTATCGCGCGGCCGCGCGCGTAGACGGGACCTTTATGCTGGGAGGAGGCGCGTCAGCTGACCCGCTGGTCGGCTGACGTCAGAGCGACTATCAGTTACTGTATTCTATGGATGCCCACCAGCTCCTCTGGTGGGGCTCAGTTAAACTAATCAGTTACTGTATTCTATGGGTGCCCACCAGCTCCTCTGGTGGGGCTCAGCTATACTAATCAGTTACTGTATTCTATTAGTGCCCACCAGCTCCTCTGGTGAGGCTCAGCTAAACTAATCAGTTACTGTATATTCTATAAGTACCCACCAGCTCCTCTGGTGAGGTCTTGCTAAAGTTATTGTTACTGAGTTCTTATAGTGCCTACCAGCTCCTCTGGTAAGGCCCAGTCTATTGTTGCACCAAGCACTACACATACCTTGCATCTTGCCAACTATACATGTATTATTGGTTTACTGCAGATCACCACATAATCAGGTATAGCGTCTGTATTATTGGTGATTCTGCAGATCACACATAATCAGACGTCTGTGTTGCTACACCGATCGTTACACGTAGCTCCTACGTCCAAATATGCATGCTGGACGTAGGAGCTACGCCCATGAAAAAATGGAGCCACGGGGGTTCACAGGACCACAAACTGCCGGGGTGCGAGGGCCATCTGTTAGCGCGGAGATCAATGAATGCGAACGCAGTTCCCATTTATTGATCTAAGTCCCGTTAGAACGATTGCTGGCTTCTATGGAGAAGCCGAGATCATTCTGTTACGCATCCCCTCTTCACTTCCTGTAAGCACACTTACAGAAAGCCCCCCCCCCCCAAAAAAAAAAAAATATATATATATAATTTGACTGTGGCCATCTTGTGGCCAAAAACTACATCTACATATATTTTTTTTTAAATGAATAGACATTTTTACATTTAAAGCGGTATAAAACCCTGACATAATATTCAATAAAAACATGTTTTCCTACTTTTTATATGCACAACAATTACAGCACCCTGATACTGCGCTCATATGCTGAGTCAGATGTTATATAGGTCACCTCTAAAAAATGTTTTATATAAAAGATAATGAATCAAACATTCATCAAACATTCATATTACATGTGCTAAATTCTAAGTAAAAAAAAAAAAAAACACAATAGCAGGCAGTAACCACATGTATAATGTCCTTGCTCATATAATAATTATCATGTAGGAGCGCTCTTCCTAGATGCGTGCAACCATCAAAATAAAGTTCTTCAGTAAAAATGGTTAAGCGCTCTTCTCTGCCTGTTCCTTCTTAGACACAGCAAATATGTCATATAATGAAAAAGCCCCCCCTTCGGGGAGAGACTCACCAGACTTCTAGGCCTCCAAGGCCAATGCTCGCATTCGGGGTATTGGCCACCCCGCAGCCTCTCTGGCAGTTCTCTCTTGGCTATTCCCAGTCTGTGTAAGCAAAAAGCGGATTCCACATCGCGTAAAAGCGTACCAGTTTATTTTTAAAAAATTTAAAAACAGATCAGTGGTGTATAACCACTCATTGGGTCAGAAAACTTCATCAAAAATGAAAAAACACAGCCAGCCCCTTGTTTTACAAGCTACCTGATTCCAGGTACAGGGGTATGCAGAGATGAGATGCACTAAGCTGGTGACAAGGCGCACGCCTCTGTCATTTAGCGTCCCTCTCCGCAATAGCTTACTGGCTAGTGCTCTAAAAGATACCGAGCCTGCTGCACACAGACAATCCCGCCGCGTCCAGCGAGCGTCGTGCGCTGTGACGTCACTCCGTGGCCCCACCCAACGTTTCGTTGCCCTAGCAACTCCTCAGGGGCCCCTGTGTCTAAGATGGAACAGGCAGAGAAGAGCGCTTAACCATTTTTACTGAACTACTTTTTATATGCCATACGGTTATCATATTTGCTTTTGTGCATAAGTATTATTATTAATTTAGAAATTATACGTTCCCAAAGTACACTTTTTTTGCTCTGAAAGCTGACTTTGCATTCTAACTTAAGCAGAAATGCTTTCTGATGCTTTCTGATTGTCTCACTTTCTTCAGGAGAGTTTGCAGTGTCAGAGAAGGGTTTGTTTACATTTCTCACTTGATGCAATTAAACACAAGATAACATTATCTCTAGTTCGGATTCTTCCAGATTTCCCTGCAGGGGAGCTTCTAAGGCCTGTGTTTAACCTTTTGAATGCTGTTCTAGTAAAAAAAAAAAATGCTGATTGTATATAATATGCTGTAAATAATCTATTAGAGCAAAGAAGAAATGCTGGGTTTCATTCCGCTTTAAAATTAACTGTTTACCTCCCACTCTCCCACACCCAAAATACTCAAATAATTTTTTTTATAATTTTAATAAAAAAAAATACAATAAAAAAACATAAATAGTTATCTAAGGGTCTGAACTTTTTTAATATGCATGTCAAGAGGTTATATTGTTAATATTTTTTAAATCATAAGCTTGTAAATAGTGACGCACAACTGAAAAAAATGCATCTTTATTTCCAAATAAAATATTGGCGCCATACATTGTGATAGGGACATAATTTAAATGGTGTAATAACCGGGACAAACGGGCAAATAAATTATGTGAGTTTCAATTATGGTAGCATGTATATTTTAAAGCTATAATGGCCGAAAACTGACAAATAATGAATTTTTTCATTTTTTTTCTTAATATTCCCATTAAAATGCATTCAGAATGAAATAGTTCTTAGCAAAATGTACCACCCAAAGAAAGCCTGATTGGTGGCGGAAAAAACAAGATATAGATCATGTAATTGTGATTAGTGGTGATAAAACAATTGGTGAATGAATGGGAGGTGAAAATTGCTCGGATGCACAAGGTGAAAAAACACTAAAGGCTAAAGTGGTTAAAGGACCACATTAGCAAAAATAAAAGTAAGCATTTAAAATCCATCTCCTCATGATGTTAGGGAAAGCCTGACAGCTGTTTCGTGACTATGCACTTTGTCAGAGGCAATGAAAGTGAACCACTCCATTTGCCACCCTTAAATAGACAAATACCCCATCACACTTACCAGCTCCATGCCGTTCAAAGCGTACCGGGACACTGTCCTGCGGACTTCTGGGAAGAAACTCTGCCTCCGAAAATGGTCACGTGAGCGGCTTCAGCCAGTCAGTGAGCCGCAGTTCTCCCCACATCCTAGCTCACACACCGTCATGCCATTGGTGGAGTAGAGATCCATTGGAGTCCGCCTATGGGCATTGGAGCTTCTCACGTGGCCACTTTCAGAGGCAGAGTTTCTTCCCAGAAGTCTGCAGGGCAGTATCCCAGTCCACTTTTCGATTCGTGAACCGGGTTCGCGAACTTCCGCCAAAAGTTCGGTTTGCGCGAACTTACGCGAACCGCAATAGACTTTAATGGGGAGGCGAACTTTGAAAAATAGAAACACTTATGCTGGCCACAAAAGTGATGTAAAAGATGTTTCAAGGGGTCTAACACCTGGAGGGGGGCATGGCGGAGTGGGATAGATGCCAAAAGTCCCCGGGGAAAAGTCTGGATTTGCCGCAAAGCAGCGTTTTAAGGGCATAAATCACATTGAATGCTAAATTGCAGGCCTAAAGTGCTTTAAAACATCTTGCATGTGTATACATCAATCAGGGAGTGTAATTAGAGTACTGCTTCACACTGACACACCAAACTCACTGTGTAATGCACTGCAAAGAGCTGTTTGTGTTGTGACGGCCGTGCTGAACTGGTGCGCACCATGGCGAGAGTGCAGGCCGTGGCGGTTTTCAAGCCCATATGGTCGCCGGGCTGAGGTAGCTGAATGACAGAACAGTGACTGTCCAACTGATCAAATTTGGTCTGTCCACAGTGAAGCAACGACCTTATTATCGTGGGTGTGCCCCCCCCCCCGACACACTCATATAGCCGTCGGTCATTGCTTCATTGTGATACGCAAGCCCCTTCACCGCGGCAATGATCACGAAGGGGAATGGGCACATGTCATGCCTTTTGTTGTTGCAGCTGCAGTGCAGCCAGAAAAATTAGGCAGGCATATACACGCACCAGAAAAATTATTCTAGCGGCCACTGCTAGCAGCGGCCTTAAAAATTCAGGAATCCGCCTGGAGTCCTGGACCCTGTTGGTTGTGGCGGAGAAGGCAGTCACACACAGACAGGTAGCGGACAGGCACAGTGACACTGTGTGCGCTCAGCTTGCGTAGGTAGGTGGGTGCACTGTGAACAACAGGTAGGTAGGTATATGCAGTAAGTAATGGATATTACAATGTGCACCTGTCAAACACAGACAGGTTGTGGACAGGCACAGTGACACTGCGTGCGCTCACATAGGTGGGTGGGTGCACAGTGAACAACAGGTAGGTATATGCAGTGATGGGTAATGTGCACCTGTCACACACACTGAATGTGCTGGGCCTGGCAGTGGCACACACAGTATGAATTATCAAGGCTGTCTATGCAACACAAGTGTCAGTGGGACACAGAAAAAAAATAGATCACAAGAACAAGATTAGCTCTCAAAAGAGCTGTTGTGGGGTGCTATTTTAGCAATAAGAATCAGCAAGGAGCAAGCTAAGAAGCCTACAAGAGCCTAACTAATCTTTCCCTATGAGAGAGTCTGCAGCAGCTGTCCCTTCTCTATTTACTGCAGGGCCAGGCACACGAGTGAGTAAAATGGCCGGCGATGCCTGCCTTTTATAATGGGGGGAGTGGCTCCAGGAGGGACTGTAGCCTGATTGGATCCAATGTGCCTGCTGACTGTGATGTAGAGGGTCAAAGTTGACCCTAATGGTGCACTATGGGGGCAAACCGAACTTCCGGTAAAGTTCGCGGTTCTCAGTGATCGCAAACCCCCGGAAGTTTGCCTGGAACCGTTCGCCGGCAAACTGTTCGGGCCATCTCTAATCATATCCAGCAAGACTGTTATATAAATTAGTAATCTCCCCAACATATGTATAGCTTGGCAAAAAACACATTTGGTGCAGTTCAGTTGAAGAACGTGGCTGTAGGGCAAGAAAGACTGCCCAGGGCTATGCAACCAAAAAAATGGCAATATGAATCAAACTGGGACCATAATGGATGTATTAATTTCACTTAAGAATATTGTTTTATGTATTATGAACATATGCTGTTATTTAGTATGGTAGATTCCCGCCAGTCCAGTCATTATGAAGACTTACTGTATATTCTGCATTTGAGTACACCCCTAAGTGAGGAATGACAAAATTCTGGACAAAGCGTCAGTATTTTGTGTGCCCACCATTATTGTTTACCAGTACCTTAACTCTCTTGGGCATGGAGTTCTCTAGCATTTCACAGGTTGCCACTCGAGTCCTCTTTCACTCCTCCATGATAAAGCTGGTGAAAGTTAGAAACCTTGCGCTCTTCCACCTTCCACTTGAGGATGCACCACAGATTCTCAATAGAGATGTCGCGAACGGTTCCAGGCGAACTTTGGGGGTTCGCGATCGCCTGCATCAGGCGAACTTTTGCAGAAGTTCGATTCGCCCCATAATGCTCTATTGAGCAAAAATTTGACCCTCCATATCACTGTCAGCAGACATGTTATTGTCAAACACACTTCTCTCACTGCTGGAGGCACACCCACCCTCCCTACTCCAAGCAAGGTCCTTTATACCATGTGACTCAATTGTCTGCCTACACTAATTAGTTATGGGACAGCTGCTACTGTGCTACACACTCTGCTAGGGAGATTTTAATTAGCCTCTTGTGGGTCTCCCTTCTACTTATTTCCTCCTCCCTTCTACCGGAGGGAGGAGGGTCTCTTCTGCCGGGGAATTATACTATTTTAAAAACCAGTATACATCATACCATGGCGGGGAATCGAACCCAGCTCTCACTGTGTGGTGGCCAAGCCACCCTAACCACTGTACCACTACAGTAGTAAGTGAAGCTGGCCTAAAAATTACCATTTATGCTCAATGCAATAGAAACATGTTGCTTACAGGGAACCTTAACTGAGAGTGATATGGATGTTTCCTGTAAACAATACCAGTTGCCTGGCAGTCCAGCTGATCTTTGTGACTGCAATAGTGGCTGAATCACACACTGAAACAAGCATGCAGCTAAACCAGTCTGACTTCAGTCAGAGAACCTGATCTGCATGCTTGTTCAAGGGCTGTGGCTAAAAGTATTAATGACACAGGATCAGCAGGCGATTCAGGCAACTGGTATTATTTTAAAAGGAAAAATCCATATCCTTCTCCGTTTAGGTTCCCTTTAAGGATTTTGTAGCATAAAAGCCAACTCACATTGGCTGGGATTTGAACCTGGGTCTCACTGTGTGGTGGGCATGCACCCTATTCACTGTACCAACTGAAGCTGGCCTAAAAATTACCATTTATGCTCAATGCAATAGAAACAGGTTGCTTACAGGGAACCTTAACTGAGAGTGATATGGATGTTTCCTGTAAACAATACCAGTTGCCTGGCAGTCCAGCTGATCTTTGCGACTGCAATAGTGGCTGAATCACACCCTGAAACAAGCATGCAGCTAATCCAGTCTGACTTCAGTCAGAGCACCTGATCTGCATGCTTGTTCAGGGGCTGTGGCTAAAAGTATTAGAGACACAGGATCAGCAGGCGATTCAGGCAACTGGTATTATTTTAAAAGGAAAAATCCATATCCTTCTCCGTTTAGGTTCCCTTTAAGGATTTGTAGCATAAAAGCCAACTCACATTGGCTGGGATTTGAACCTGGGTCTCACTGTGTGGTGGGCATGCACCCTAACCACTGTACCAACTGAAGCTAGCCTAAAAATTACCATTTATGCTCAATGCAAGAGAAAAAGTAGACAAGACAAATAACATTTATATCACACTTTTCTCCTGGCGGACTCAAAGCACCAGAGCTGCAGCCACTAGGGCATGCTCTATAGGCAGTAGCAGTGTTAGGAAGACTTGCCTAAGGTCTCCTACTGAATAGAGGCTGGCTTACTGAACAGACAGAGCTGAGATTTGAACTCTGGTCTCCTGTGTCAGAGGCAAAGCCCTTAACCATTACACCATGCAGCCACTGCTTACAGATATGTAGCCAGACATGGCCTTCTCTTTTGTGTTCAACAGTTGTCCAAAGAGAACCCCAGATAGCCAGGTAGATTCATATCTCTCTCTCTCTTCCTAACACTGCTACTGCCTATAGAGCATGCCCTAGTGGCTGCAGCTCTGGTGCTTTGAGTCCGCCAGGAGAAAAGTGTGATATAAATGTTATTTGTCTTGTCTACTTTTTCTCTTGTATTGAGCATAAATGGTAATTTTTAGGCCAGCTTCAGTTGGTACAGTGGTTAGGGTGCATGCCCACCACACAGTGCAACCCAGGTTCAAATCCCAGCCAATGTGAGTTGGCTTTTATGCTACAAATCCTTAAAGGGAACCTAAACGGAGAAGGATATGTATTTTTCCTTTTAAAATAATACCAGTTGCCTGAATCGCCTGCTGATCCTGTGTCTCTAATACTTTTAGCCACAGCCCCTGAACAAGCATGCAGATCAGGTGCTCTGACTGAAGTCAGACTGGATTAGCTGCATGCTTGTTTCAGGGTGTGATTCAGCCACTATTGCAGTCACAAAGATCAGCTGGACTACCAGGCAACAGGTATTGTTTACAGGAAACATCCATATCACTCTCAGTTAAGGTTCCCTGTAAGCAACATGTTTCTATTGCATTGAGCATAAATCGTAAATTTTAGGCCAGCTTCACTTACTACTGGAGTGGTACAGTGGTTAGGGTGGCTTGGCCACCACACAGTGAGAGCTGGGCTCGATTCCCAGCACATGGTATGATGTATACTGGTTTTTAAAATAGTACAATTCCCTGGCAGAAGAGACCCTCCTCCCTCTGGTAGGAGGGAGGAGGTGGGAGACCCACCAGAGGCTAATTAAAATCTCCCTAGCAGAGTGTGTAGCAGCTGTCCCATAACTAATTAGTGTAGGCAGACAAATGGTATAAAGGACCTTGCTTGGAGAAGGGAGGGAGGGTCATCCAGCAGTGATGTGTATTTCACTCAATCAGGTGTGCCTCCAGGTATTAGAGGTCTTGAAACATGTTTTCTATAATTTTTCTAGCCAGTAGAATTTTTTAAAATTTTCAAAGTTCGCCTCCCCATTGAAGTCTATTGCGGTTTGCAAACTTTTTCGCGAACCGAACCTTTCGCAGAGGTTCGCGAACTGAAAATCGGAGGTTCGCGACATCTCTAATTCTCAATAGGGTTTAGGTCTAGAGACATGCTTGGCCAGTCCAGCACCTTTACCCTCTGTTTATTTAGCAAGGCAGCGGTCATCTTGGAAGTGTGTTTGGGGTTATTATCAGCTTTACTGCCCTACGACCCAGTCTCTAAATGGAGAGGATCATGCACTGATTCAGTTTGTCACAGCACATGGTCCCCTCAATGAACTGTAGCTTTCCAGTGATGGCAGCACTCATGCAGCCCCAAACAATGACACTCCCACCATCATGCTATACTGTGCACAAGACAAGTGTCTTTTTACTCCTCACCTGGTTGCCTCCACACATGCTTGACACCATCTGAACCAAATAACTTTATCTTGGTCTCATGAGACCACAAGACAAGGTTCCAGTAATCTATGTCCTTAGTCTGTTTGTCTTTAGAAAACTGTTTGCATGCTTTCTTGTGCATCATCTTTAGAAGAGACTTCCTTCTGGAATGACAGTCATGCAGACCAATTTGATGCAATGTGTGGCACATGGCCAGAGAGCTGACAGACTGACACCCAACCCCTTCAACCTCTGCAGAATGTTGCCAGCACTCCTACGTCTATTTTTAAAAGACAACATCTAGATATGACTCTGAGCATATGCACTTAACTTCTATGGTCGAACATGGCAAGGCCTGTTCTGAGTGGTACCTGTCCTGTTAACCACTTGCCGACCAGGGCTTTTCTGAATGATCTGTGCTGCGTAGGCTCTCCAGCCCGCAGCACAGATCAGGTTTTAGCCAGGGCGATCAGACTTACCCCCTTTTTTCCCCACTAGGGGGATGTCCTGCTGGGGGGGTCTGATCGCCGCCGGCTCTCTGCGCTTTGCGGGGGGGGCTCTTCACAGCCCCCCTCCGCAGCGTTTTCAGCGCTCCGTCCCTCTCCCTCCCTCTCCCTTTCCCTCTGAGCTGCGCAGGACGGATATCCATCCTGCGCATTGTAGGATAAGCTTCAGCCTATCAAATGATGGCGATCCCCGGCCAATCAGAGGCCGGGGATCGCCGATCTGCCTTACGGCGCTGCTGCTGGATTTCTTCCCCGCGTGTTTACATTTTGCCGGCGAGCCGCGATCAGCGGCTCTCCGGCTGTTCACGGAGACAGCCTCCGTGAACGGACATGGAAAGGCCGCTCGAACAAGTGGCCGTTTCCATGGAAACTTGCAGACGACCAGTTTACGCCAATCGGCGTTAGCTGGTCGTCAAGAGGTTAAACCACTGTAAGGTCTTGCCCATCATGCTGCAGCTCAGTTTCAGGGTGTTGGCAATATTCCTATAGCCTAGACAGAGCTGGATCATCTACAAGGCAGACCTAAGCAGTTGTGTAGGACCTGGAGAGAATCTAGGTGCCTGGTTGATGCTAGCCCTCAGTAAATCCTATGAAAAAAGCCTGGAGATCATCAGTGGTGGGCAAAAACTGCTATCTTTTCTAGGGCCTTGATTCATCTTTATCATTTTCTGAGCCTAGGCCATGTTTATGTAGAGCACAATTCTTTTTGTTAAGATCCTCAGACACTTGTCTGCTATGAGGTGCCATGCTAAACTTTCTGTGACCAGTATGAGCGATTACACCAAATTTACACACCCGCTTCCCATTCACACCTGAGATCTTGCAACACAAGTAACATACCCCGGGGAGAGAAAATGTCTGATTTTGACTATTCTTCACTTAGGGGTGTACTCACTTTTGTTATCAGCAGTTTAAACATTAATGTCTGTGTGTTGAGGTATTTTGATGGGACAGCAAATTTGCACTGCTATACACGCTGTACACTGACTATTTTATAGTGTATCAAAGTACATATTCAGTGTTCTTGAAAAGATCTAATAATATATTTACAAAAATGTCAGAGATGTATTCCATTTTATGAGAGGAAAAAAAAAAAAGAAAAAAAAAAAAAAGAAATTATATATATATATATATGTGTCTGAATGTAACACTCTCCTTCGCCCACCACATCCAAACCTTTGCAAGGGCCTGCAATTTACGCAACATCTCCACAATCCGACAATTCCTGACCCCGGACACTGTCTTGGAAACTACTTGCCCATTTCCTCATCATCTCCCATCTGGACTACTGCAACACCCTCCTGTCAGGCCTCCCTCAGAATCACATCGCCCCTTTACAATCCATCATGGACGCAACACCCAGACTAATCTACTCCTCCCATCATTCTGTCTCCACGATTCCCCTATGCAAATCCCTTCACTGGCCTCCAATTTGCTTCAGTATCAGATTCAAGATCCTATGCTTGGCCTATATATATATACTGTATATGTAATATTTTTTTATATAATCTATACACAAGTCCTGCCCAACCTACATCTCTGACCTGGTCAGCAGATACAGACCTGGCCGCGCACTTCGCTCCTCCAACAACCTCCTCCTAACCACCCCACCCATCTCACACTCCCATGCACGACTACAAGACTTCACTAGAGCTGCCACTATCTGGTGGAATTCTCTCCCACAGTCCATCAGGCTTGCCCCCTCCTTCAACAGCTTCAAACAAGCCCTCAAAACTCACCTCTTTAAGGAAGCCTACCCCACCTCAACGCTGCCCTAATTCTCTCTGCCAAGAACCTTTTGATGCAGTCCCCCTCCTTTCATGTCACCCCCACCTCTAGATTGTAAGCCTTTGGCAGGGCCCTCTCTCCTTGTGTATTATACTTGATTGTGCACTCTACCCAGAATAATGTGAACTTGTATTTTTGGGACTACTCTACAGTATATGATCTGGCATTGTATTATTACCTGTATTATGTTCTCTATCTCATTGCTGATTACCTGTAATGTGTCGTTGTATCTTATTGCTTATTACCTGTTTTGTGTTGTTGGTCACCCCGTTATCATTGTCTGTAATCTTATGTATTGTACAGTGATGTTTAATATATTTGCGCTATATAAATCCAATAAATAATAATATACCGTACACTATCATTGTATTTGAAATAAGTATCACATACAGTACCTTTTAAAACATGTTTTACAAGTTACTGAGGGGAAAAAAACACATTCGCATACACACAGCTACAGCAAACATCAAGGTGAAAGCAGTTAACTGAGCAGACAGAGAGCCCTAGTGGGAACATAAAACACACAGTCCTTTTGAAAAACACACTGTCGAAAGTAGACAATATGTTAGATTTACTAAGGTATAAATATAAAAAGAAAATGGTCCAGGTTCACTGGATCACTTCCATTCTCCAATGTTCTGCTACTGTTCTCCAACATTAGAAAATCAACCCCAGTATTTATACACATTAAACAGGTGGTGAGAAACAACATCTACATAATGATTAGAGGAACTGGTATAGACAGAAATAAGTAATTTGATGGATTGTGGGAAAAAGGAAATTATCCAGATACATACAGAGAAAATATATGTTTAAAGAGTAATTAGCACAGACACAAACAGATTTTTATAAACACCTGCTCACTGGTTAAAAATATGATACAAATACTTTATTAAATCATCCAAAATACATATAAGTGATATAAATAACACACAAGTGCAGAGTGGTGGTGGAGGTGGGGGAAGGTTTGGGAATTCAGCCTTTGGGTAATGGGCACAGGAAAAAAATATTCAAATGGGAGTGCCGTCAAAATCAGTGAAAGAGATGTATAGAAATGTATGGAAAATATTGACAGAACCCCTGTCAGCTATACTTTACCTGTCCGCCATCCACGCTGAGTGATTTCCGTATTTAGGCCCTACGTGACTACCGGCATATTGCACATGGGGCATGTGTATGACCCAAGTGCTATAATGCCAGCAACCATGTGGGGGTGCAAATGCAGAAGTATCAGGACACGGACGGATGGCATGACAGGCAAAGTATAACTGCATGAGCACTGGGAGGGGGGGCATTAGTGGGATAGCGGCATGGCAGCATCACAAGGCCAATTCCTGAAAGATTTCATGCTAAAATCGATCGGGAATCAGCCTGCAGTTTATGGCAGCCAACAGATCTCTATCAGATCAGATTTGATCAGAGAGAGAACCGTCTCTTGGTCGATTAGCCTACAAAAAAATCGATAGATGTATGGGTACCTTTACTATGCCAGGGATGTGCTTATCTTTGTTAGTCCAGCAGGACCCGTAGAAAAAGCGGTTTCATGGATGATTGAAACTAAAGCCTCATACAAGCTAGATGGCACTTGGCCATGTAGGAAGGAACCGGCACACCGGATCTATAGGCAACAGTGGCCAACAAGTGCATTAGTCTGTCACTTATGCCACCAACTACATCTCTCCTGCCCTCTCCATAATAACGGTAAAAACGGGAACAGTAAAAAAATAGAAAACATGTTTTTTTGTGCTATGTCAAAAACGTATGCATCACAGATTATGGTATATTCCACATAAAGTGTTTTTTTTAAAAACATAAAACTGAGGCCTCTTGCACACTACATGCGATTCCAATTTATTATATGATCCGATTTTTGATTCAGGTTAAAAAAATGTAGCAGCATGCAGTACTTTTTTGAATCGGAATCAAAAATGTAATTGTATAAAAAAATCGGAATTGCATCTAGTGTGCAAGAGGTCGGAGCTGGGTCTTTAAGTACAAGTAAAATAACCCTTTAAAGATGGATAAAAGAAGCGTTGAGTTCAATACTGAGTTTGCTACGGTCTCTGCCATAATAGCTACCCCCCTGATTACGGTAGTAAAACTGCCACAAGTGACTGTTTTAATGCTTTTTTTTTTAGAACTCCATCGCACTTTTACCTCTATAATAAACTACTTTATTCCTACAGCCATTTCAAACCACTGAAAAATACAGTAACTGTCACTTAGTATTCCATTGTGTTCAAAAGTGCCATTGTATTCTTGTGCCAGAACATATTAAGTGATATTTATTTTAAATGACATGCATTGATGTGTTTTAGAAAAGAGCTCTTCTTGTTCACATTTCACCCTTCTGTAACAAATGGTTCTTTTTTGTTTGGCGTCAAGTTTTTTTTTTTTTTTTAAATATTTTCTTTGTAGCCTTTCTACCTTGAAAATTTGAGTTGCAATTTCAGCACAGTGGTCAATATCTTGGTGTCCATTGTAAAGGCAGTTGTTACAGGCTTTGACTTCTGGTCAAGGGTACATTTTTAACAAAGGTTATTCTCCCCGGAAGAATAAGAGGTGAAATAGTTGGTACGAACAAAGTTTAAAAAAAAAAAAATGATATTACGTATAATTCAGAACAGTAAAATAATAAAAAGGCCCTTTTTTCTAAAGTGGCCATTTTTCTGTTTTCTCTGCTATAATTACATGTAACACATAAACGCAATTTGCAACGTGCTGACAAATGTATTTTGGTATAGTACATTGAAATAACGAAGACACCTAACTATTAAGCCTGTCACAAAGGCAATGAAGTCTTCAAAGCTGTCATTGCATTAACCATATTTATAAAATAGCTGCTTCCAATTTCACCAAGACAATGCTAATCATGTTCTTTCAATAGAACCATGTTGGGTCAGACACAAACGCTGTTGTAAAACTTGATGTTTTGTGGGGATTATGTATGTAAGAGCAACAGCATGACAAGCTTAGTACTCTTAAACCTACTCAAAACCTTTTACTCCATACAGATGAAAAAAGAAAACACTTTGAAGGCTGATCTGGGTGTTGGAGTTTCAGAAAGGTGAAAACCAAACAGCTTTTCATCTGGACAGATAAAATGAACCATTCACAAAGCAAGATAAGACTTAAAAAACATAAAAACATCCCCCCCCCCCCACCATAAAAAAGTACATTTAGGAATCAGCATTCCTCTGTGCAGCCAAGGAGCCACTGGTGTATGAGATACACGTAGCTCTGAAAAATTCTGGCATTTATCTAAAGGTGACCTGCCCAATGCCCATTTTCACATCAATCTTTTTGTTCAGTTCCCAGCAGATTCAATCACTATGATTGATACTGATTTTCAGGACTGAAGTGACGTCCTGAAATCTAAGTTGACTGGGGGTAGGGCAGAAGCGGCAGTAGATTGTGAGCCCGTAGCATCGCACAGCATTGACCAGTGCAACACTGCTGGGATCTATTAAAAATCAATGTTCTGTATCTGGTAGGCACTGGTATAACTGTGGGGTAGCAGCCCTCCGTGATCATGGGGAAGTGGGCGTCAAGGTGGATGGGCCCCAGATTTCTTCCTTCCGCCTCTTCCACCAGGTGCTCCTCTGCTCCTCTGGTTATGTCCTCTCATCCAGACCTATAGATCAGCACAGCTACAGTGACAGGGATTGCCACTAAGTGTCACTGTGCTCTCTGGTCTCTCTCTGCCATTCTCCCCATCACATGATCTGCAGAGACATTTAGACCAAGAGAAAATGCAGAGAGGACAGTGACACCTAGTGGGTACAGCGGGAGTGCCAGAGAGACCCGACAAGGGAAGAAGGAAGCCCCCTGACACTGCTGCCATGCTGATCTGTAGGTCTGGGCAGCAGAGTCAGGGGAGCACAGGAGGGGGCCCTGGGTGAGGAAGGAAGAATTCCACGCCCCTCCTTCCCACTGGGCCTGAGGTAAGCAGGAGGGGGTCTGCTGAATGTAGGAAATTCATGTCCCTGCTGGTAGGAATCAATTCCTCTCTGAATCATTTCTGATCAGAGAAGAATCAATCATTTTGCTAGGTCAAGTGGTAATCTGTATGTGTAACGCCAGATTAAGACTCTGCTCAGCCACGTAACAGCATCGTTTCTAATAATTCCTTTATGGAAGGGAAGGATTCCATTCCACAGCTAATTGTTATTATTATTATTATTGATTTATAAAGCACCAACATATTCCTTGGCACAGTCCTTGCTGTCTGCCTTTAATCTGTCTATATGGTGAAGTACATAGATATGCATAGATACCAAAGGCGTAACTAGAAATCACGGGCCCCCCTGCAAAAATTTGGATGGGGACCCCTTTCCCCCTGGGACCGGCTCAGGTCCGTTTTGGAGGGCAGGAGGGGCTGCAGCATGAGGGGAGAGCATGGCCACCTACATCGGTGGGGAGGGGGGGGCACTCCTTCCCTCCCTCACCTCGGGCCCCCCCCCAGCACTCCAACTCCCACTTTAATAAGTGGCAGCAGCGGTGGGCAAAAACACAGGCATACCTTTATGTGTTCCATCGCGGAGGTCCGATCTCTAAGTCACACACACTGCTTCCTGATAAACAGCGGTGGAATGCATAGAGGTATGCCTGTGTTCCTGAGCACCACTGTTGCCACCTATTAATGCTGGAGGGGGAGCGCTGTGGGGAGAGCCCAAGGTGAGGGAGGGGAGAGTGGCCCCCCTCCCCACCACTGTAGGTGGCCATGTCTCCCCTTATGCTGTGACCCCTCCTGCCCCCCTAAACAGACTTGAGCGGGCCCCAGAGGGACCCCGAGCCCCCACACGGGTGCAGGGGCTGCAGACCCAATTGTTATGCCACTGATAGATACCCATTGAGTAAGCTCTGCATGTTTAAATAAAATATTTAAGTACTTTTACTCTAAATGTAATGCTTATTACCAATACAAACATCTGCAAATTTACCTCTGCTTATTAAATCTGTTTGTGCATGTGTGCATATTCTGTATATATATATATATATATATATATATATATATATATATATATATATATATATATATATATATATATATATATATTCATACATAAAATGTGATTTGACATTTCAATAAACAAAATAGTAGTGGAAGGGTGCCCAGAAGAATCTTGTGCTGTGTTTCTGGCAGTTTCTATTTTGCTTTGCACTTTGCCTTTGGAAAAGCATGTGGCAAGGGAATATGCTAAGATCTGAAGAGCCGGTCTCTGTGAAAGATTCATTTGCTGCTATTTCCTGACAATATCTTCTGCACTGTTTCAGGTCAATGTTTGGGGATACAGCAGCTGTTTCCTTCCTCTTAGCAGACAGAGACTTGTGAAACTCCTCTATGAGTGGCACACATCACAGTCCTTATGTCTGTTTTGGCCTCCAGTTTACCCCTCTCTTGATTCCAGACTATCTGCAGATTTTCATCTATAATGATTGTAGTCTGAGATCGGGTTTTTCACAGCACACAGTGACAGCAAAGCAGTTAGGAGCCAAAGCAGCATCTGGGAGCACATTTCAGCCAGGAATAAACTCATGTAATACAAAATAAGTCTCTGAGTTATAGTTCCCATTTTAGCTGGGGGTGTTTACGATGATGCAGGTTTATTTAGGAACAGAAAATGAAGCACAGTAGCTACATATAACGTGCACTAATCTGTTGAAACCTATATGCCAAAACCTATACTTATAATAGAATTTGGTGACTAGTCTCTGACTACTATTACTACTGGCCTTCAGTGGCGTAGCAATAGGGGGTGCAGAGGCAGCGACTGCATTGGGCTAGAGGGGCCCCGAGAGGCCCACCCCTCAAACAGTATTAGCTCTTTATTGGTCCTGTGCTGATAATATTCACTTCTATCGTTGATTTGAATAGTAGTGATCATTAACACACAGTTTCCCATCCCCTTCTTGCACCTCTGACACTGTAGTTGTCCTTGATTGGTTTTGATGCGCCGTATCAATTGTTATCAATAGCATGGTTGGGGGGCCCCAATACTAAACTTGCACCAGGACCCACAGCTTCTTAGCTACGCCACTGCTGGCATTCCTTAGGGAAAGGTCACACAGGTCAAAGCTTATAGGAACTGCTGTCTATGTAGGTAATTTCATATGCTGCAAATAGATAAGGAAAGTTACAAAATGGAGAAATGCATATGAAAAAATCAAGTATGTTCTGGTTGAAAGGAAGTAAGGGTGCATTTGGAAGGGTAATAGCATGTGAGAGGAGCATCTGGAAAATGGGGCTGGATATAGGGATGTAAAGGAAGGGGTGCACTTAAACATTGGTGTAGTGCAAGGAAGAAGGCAAAAGGTATCATTACAGCATCCTTCTGTAAAGCATCAAGGCTGGACAGTGCACTAGTTAAAGCCACCTATTTAGTAAGGAGTCCTTGGACAAGACTCCCTAAGACTGCTTCTGCCTACTGAGCATGCCCCTAGTGGCTGCAGCTCTCAAGTTCTTGGAGTCCGACAGGAGAAAAGCACTATACAAATTCTGGAATTATTATTATTATTAAAAATGTTAGTTTACAGTTCCTGGTTGCAGCAATTGGAACAATCACACAGATCAGTTACTTAGCAGCAAAATACTCACTACAACTCATACACCCAAAACTGATGGATGTTTAGCTTTAAAAGTAAAACTTCAATGTAAGGCTTTATTTCAGCACCATGGACAGTGGAGAAAAAAAAGAGCATGCCAGATAAAAAAGGAATGCTTAGTGCAACTGTAGTGAGGTATACGGAGACTGCCATATTTATTTCCTTTTAAGCAACACCAGTTACCTTGCAGTCCTGCTGATCCTCTGTCTCTAATACTTTTAGCCATAGACCCTGAACAAGCATGCAGCAGATCAGGTGTTTCTGACATTAATGTGAGATCTGACAAGATTACCTGCATGCTTGTTTCAGGTGTGATTCAGACACTAGTGCAACCAGATAGATCAGCAGGGCTGCCAGGCAACTGGTATTGTTTAACAGGAAATAAATATGCAGGCTTCCATACAGAGGTATAGCTAGGGTTTTCAGCACCCGGGGACAAAGAGTTTTTGCGCCCCCCTCTGGACAAAATGGGTGTGGCTACACATTAGAATGTGGTCATGGGTGGAGTCAAGTTACTTAGATATATGTGCCCCCTTACCCCATTCAGATAGCTAGATGTGCCCCCTTTTAAATAGCCAAATGTGTGCACCTTTAGTTAGCCAGATGACCCCCTTCACCCTGTTTAGATATCCAGATATTTCCCCTTAACATAGCCTTATTCTGCTGCTGTTAATGCTTCTGCAGAGGGAGGGAGAGAAGCAGAGGCACTTCGGGCAGCCAGCGAGTCGCCTCTCATGCACATGGGGGTGCATTGGCCGTGCTGAGCACCCTCACAGTGCTGTGCCTGGGGACAGATGTCCCCCCTTGCCCACCCATAGCTACTCCTCTGCCTCCATATACCTCTCACTACAGTTTCCCTTTAAAGGATGAATGAGGCGCAGAAGTACTGCACCTGCGCAGAATGCTCCTGGCTATGGGAGCACAACTGCGAGCTGATGGTCAGCGCCTGCCACGGAGGGGACCTACAAGAGACTTACTGAGAGCTGCGGTGAGGGACGCATAGGTTTCTAGGGGCTGGAGGCAGTGGCAGGTAAGTAAATCTGACATTCGTTTATTCCCTTCTTATATCCTTTAACCTTCTTAGCGGTAACCCCGTGCTGGACACAGGGTAAGCCGTCGCGGAGGATTCCTCAGGCCGGCCGATTTGCATATTTTTTTTTCAAACACGCAGCTAGCACTTTGCTAGCTGCGTGTTTGTTGCAATCGCAGCCGCCCGCCGCCAATGCGCCGCTACCCGCCGCGATATAGCCCCCCCCCCCCCCGCATACCCCTTGCGTAGCCTGGCCAATCGACGCCAGGCTGCGCTATGGGGTGGATCAGGATTCCCTGTGACATCACTCCATTCATCGCCATGGCGACGGGGGAAGCCCTCAAGGAAATCCTGTTCAGATCGGGATTTCCTTATGGGCAAGCGCCGCTGGCGGTGATCAGTGAGTACGGGGGGACGCCGCAGGGAGGGGGGAAGCATGTAGCTAGAGCTAGGTTAGCTACATGCTAAAAAAAAAAAGTGAAAAAAACCCTCCCATGGCCGCGCAGCCGCACAAATCATACCGCCAGGGAGGTTAAAGAACACCTGAACTGGGAGGAGTATGGAGCCTGCCATATCTATTTTCTTTTAAACAATACCAGTTGTCTGGCAAGCCTGCTGATCTATTTGACTGCAGTAGTATCTGGATAACACACCTGAAACCAGCATGCAGCTAATTTAGTCAGACTTCCGTCAGGAACATCTGATCTGCATGCCTGTTCAGTGTCTATGGTCAAGTGTATTAGAGGCAGAAGACCAAAAGGACATTCAGGCAGCTTGTTTAAAAGGAAATAAATATGGCAGTCTCCATATTCTTCTCAGTCCAGATATCCTTAAACTACAAAACCAGGTTCATCTTGTCAAACAACAAATATTAAAGGACTTACGAGGCGAAAATCAGAAAAAATGTTAGTTACCTTATTGTAATATCACACCTCAGGGCAGACGATCAGTGCCTCCCCTGTCAGTTTCAGGCGTTCTGTTACCTAAATCCAGGATACATTACAGGTCCCGACCCTCTGCAGGGTCGCCTGAACTGATGAGCTAAGAATTTCCGCTTTAAACAGCAATGTGAGAGTTACTCGTGGCCGCCACATAGCGGCTCCCTCCCCCGCTGTGAGCCGCTGCTAGGAGGGAGCCGCTGCTATAGTAGGCAACCCTGTCCCTGCCGGTATCATCCAGTCACACGCCGCCGCCTCCCTTCCCCAACCCGCCGAGCAGCCAGCACATCTATTCTACCCCCTTTTGCGGAGGAATTGCACGCTGACATGCGGTCACTGAAGAGCCGCTGGCTCATGAGCAGAGAGTCACTGAGCCGGCTGGTGAGCCGGCTCACGTACGAGCGGTGTGCGGATAACAAAGAACCGCTGGTGAATCAGAATATTCTGATTCACCAGCGGTTCTTTGTTATCTGCACACCGCTCGTACGTGAGCCGGCTCACCAGCCGGCTCAGTGACTCTCTGCTCATGAGCCAGCGGCTCTTCAGTGACCGCATGTCAGCGTGCAATTCCTCCGCAAAAGGGGGTAGAATAGATGTGCTGGCTGCTCGGCGGGTTGGGGAAGGGAGGCGGCGGCGTGTGACTGGATGATACCGGCAGGGACAGGGTTGCCTACTATAGCAGCGGCTCCCTCCTAGCAGCGGCTCACAGCGGGGGAGGGAGCCGCTATGTGGCGGCCACGAGTAACTCTCACATTGCTGTTTAAAGCGGCAATTCTTAGCTCATCAGTTCAGGCGACCCTGCAGAGGGTCGGGGCCTGTAATGTATCCTGGATTTAGGTAACAGAACGCCTGAAACTGACAGGGGAGGCACTGATCGTCTGCCCTGAGGTGTGATATTACAATAAGGTAACTAACATTTTTTCTGATTTTCGCCTCGTAAATCCTTTAAGAAATCCAGACCATGACATTACCTCTGAACCGACTGTTGCTTGTAACGATCGGTGGAGCACAGAGAGGATCTGATTACCGGTGATCTGCAGTATCACTGGGAATACAGATGTATACCAGATTATACGTGATCTGCAGTATCACCGATAATCCGATATACTAGCTAACCTCTGTTCACCTGAGTAGAGTGTAGTGTTTGGTGTAACAGTAACACTTAGAGGACTAGGCCTCAGTGCAGCAAGGAGTACTGCACAGATTCCTTCCGCAGACCTGAGCTCTCCAAGACGGGAGGAGTCAGACTGACAGTAGGAAGGATTGTCTGAAAGTGACACTCAGGAGGAGATGTCACTGACAGGACGGGGAACCGCCTCCAAGGGTAAGGTCGGTTCTCGAGGTCGGACAAGCCAGGTCGTACACACACGGACAAAGTACAAGATCATAAAGCAGAGGCGGAGTCTAGGTACAGGCAGAGTTCGGCAACAGGGTATCAGAATATCGAGGTACAAGATCAGGAGGCAGAAACAGAGTCTAAGGACGAGCCGGGGTTCGGCAACAGAGTATCAGAAATATCGAGGTACAAGGTCAGAGTTCAGGAGGATAGTCAGGCAGGCAAAAAGTCATAACAGATAATCACAATCAAACTAGTACTTTAGCTATCAACAGAATTTAGCTAAGTGTAGGATTACAGCTCCAGCTGGTCCCGGCACACTTGCGGATCTGACTACGGATCTGGGTGCTCCCACATATGTGATCGCAACGCCAGACAACCAGCAACTGAATAAGCAGCAGAATATATAGTTGCTGGACTCTGCTGCCCCGCCCGAACCATTCAGCCAATCATGAGTCCTGCAGGAATCAGCTGACCTTCCTGATCAGCTGACACTTTCTCTGCAGGTATAAAGGTCCTGAATTCAGGCCCGCACGAGCATAGCTCTCCATCTGCCTAGGTGCACTAACAGACCCAGCCACACCAAGCACATGCTGCTGTATGCAAACAGCCGCTTTGCTGTCAGGACATGCGGCGGCTTTTCCGCGTTCCACAACACAACCAGACGCGTGCAAACCGCCGCGTAGGATGCGGAGACAGCCGCCTAGCTCTTGGCACACGCGGCGGCTTTTCCGCGTTTCCTCCCAGTACCCCCCCCCCCCCCCCCCCGAGGAGTGGACTCCGGACAACTCCTACCAGGTTTCTCGGGATGTAAAGCGTGAAACTCCCTCCTTAATTCGTCCGCATGCATGCGACTCCCCGGTACCCATTGTCTCTCCTCAATGCCGTACCCTTTCCAATGTACGAGATATTGTACCGAGTTTTGTACAAAGCGTGAATCTAAAATCTTTTCTACCTCGTACTCAGGCTGGTCATCCACCAACACAGGAGGAGGAGGAGTGGGACCCACATGGACTGCTGGCTTAAGCAGGGATACGTGGAAGGATCTTACCCCAAGCATGCTAGCGGGAAGATCAATGGCGTAAGTCACGTTATTGATTCTTTTGGTCACTGGGAATGGACTTACAAACCTGGGACCCAGTTTGGCAGAAGGCTGCTTCAGGGTCAAGTGACGTGTGGACACCCAGACTAAATCCCCTGGCTGAAACTTCCATTCCACGGATCGTCTCTTGTCTGCTTGACCCTTCTGACTCTGGAACGCCTTCTGCAAATTCTCCTTAACAATTCCCCAATTGTCCCGGAGTGACCTCTGCCAATCCTCCAGTGCTGGAAATGGAGACGAGACAACTGAAAAAGGGGAGAATTTGGGTGACCTCCCTGTCACAATCTGGAATGGAGAGAACCCAGATGAGGAATTCTTCAAATTATTTTGTGCGAATTCTGCGAAGGGCAAACATTTTACCCAGTTACTCTGTGCCTCCGCAACGTAACATCTTAGGAATTGCTCCAAAGACTGGTTGATACGTTCCGTCTGCCCATTAGTCTGTGGGTGATAGCCTGACGAAAAAGACAATTTCATGCCCATTTGGTGGCAAAATGCCCTCCAGAATCCAGACACAAATTGGACTCCCCTATCCGACACAATGTCTTCCGGAATGCCATGCAGCCGGAAGACGTGAATGATGAACAACTCGGCCAGTTCCTGAGCCGAGGGGAGTCCTTTCAGAGGCACAAAGTGGGCCATTTTGCTAAAAGGGTCGACTACCACCAAAATGACCGACATTCCTTCAGACCTGGGCAATTCTCCCACAAAATCCATGGACAAGTGGGTCCATGGCTCACTCGGGGTGGGCAAAGGCTGCAGCTTACCTACAGATACCAGCCGGGAGGGTTTACTCTTGGCACAGACCGCACACTCCCTGACATACTCCTTGCAATCTGTTGCCAAAGAAGGCCACCAAGCACACCTGGCAATCAGATCCTGCGTTCTGGCAGCTCCAGGATGACCAGCATTCTTATGGGCGTGAAAGAGATGCAGGACTTGTAAACGAAAAGGCATAGGGATAAACATAACCCCTTCGGGTTTTCCCTCAGGAACATCCTGCTGAAAGGGGCCCAAAACCTCTGTCCAATCCTCCCAAGTCTCCGTTGCGGCTAACACTAGTTCCCGCGGGATGATGGACTCAGGAGCGGGTGGCTGTGCCGTTTCTGGTTCAAAACACCTGTAGAGGGCATCTGCCTTGACGTTTTTGCTGCCTGGGGTGTACGTGATTATAAACCTAAACCTTGTAAAAAATAAAGACCATCGGGCCTGACGGGGACTCAGCCTCTTTGCCCCCTCGATGTATTCCAAGTTCTTGTGGTCGGTGTAAACTGTGATCGTGTGTTCTGCCCCCTCTAACCAGTGGCGCCATTCCTCAAACGCCAATTTAATGGCCAGAAGTTCCCGGTTGCCTATATTGTAATTTCTTTCTGCAGGTGAGAACCTACGGGAAAAGTAAGCGCACGGGTGTAATCTGCCCTGCAAGCCTGATCGTTGAGACAACACCGCCCCCACCCCAACTTCTGAGGCATCAACCTCCACGATAAAGGGAAAAGACGTGTCCACATGCCTCAAAATTGGTGCTGAGCAAAATAATTTCTTGAGAAGAGAAAATGCTGCCATGGCTTCAGGGGACCAGTGGTTGGTATCCGCCCCTTTTTTTCGTCAGACTGGTAAGGGGGGCAACTAACGTGGAGTACCCCTTAATGAACCTCCTGTAATAGTTCGCAAAACCTAAAAATCTTTGTAGGGCTTTTAACCCCACCGGCTGTGGCCACTCCAACACAGCTGTGACCTTGGCAGGATCCATTGAAAGGCCCGAGATGGAAATTACGTACCCTAGGAACGTGACAGTGGTCACCTCGAAAATACACTTTTCCACCTTAGCATAGAGCCTATTTTGTCTTAATTTGTTCAAAACAAACTTCACGTGGACCCTGTGCTCGGAGAGGTTATTGGAATAGATTAGTATATCATCAAGGTATACCAGCACGAATCTACCCAATACCTCCCGGAATACCTCATTGATTAATTCTTGGAAGACGGCTGGCGCATTGCACAACCCGAAGGGCATCACTAGGTACTCGTAATGCCCGTCGGGTGTGTTGAAGGCCGTCTTCCACTCATCGCCCTCTCTAATGCGGATTAGATTGTATGCCCCCCTCAGATCCAACTTAGAGAAGATTTTTGCGGCTGTGACCTGCGTAAATAAATCGTCTATCAAGGGTAACGGATAGCGATTTTTTACCGTGATTTTATTGAGGCCCCGATAATCAATACAAGGTCGGAGACCCCCGTCTTTCTTCTTAACAAAAAAGAAACCGGCCCCAGCAGGCAACCGGGAGGGCCGGATGAACCCCTTGGCCAAGTTATCACGAATGTATTCCTGCATAGCCATCTTCTCTGGACCGGACAAGTTATACAGGTAACCCCTAGGAGGCATACAACCAGCACGGAGATCAATGGGGCAATCGAACGGGCGATGAGGAGGTAACTGATCAGCAGATTTAGGACAAAATACATCGGAGAACTCAGAATACTCTTCGGGAACCCCCTCCACACAAATCTTGGTCCGACCCAATGTCACCTTCCCTAAACACTGTTGGTGACAATGATCAGACCATCTGGTTACCTGACCCGTAGCCCAGTCTATGTGTGGAGAATGGACTTGTAACCACGGCATGCCTAGGATGATAGTGGAGGTTGACATACACAATACAAAAAACTGTAGTTGTTCCCCATGCAGTACGCCTAACGTGACTTTCACCTGCGGAGTCTGTGACAGGGGACGATCCCTTTGCAGAGGGGAATCGTCTACGGCCGTGACCTGAATGGGGGGACTTACTGGAGTGAGGGGAATACCCAATTCCTGAGCAAATTCAAGGTTCATAAAATTAGCCGCTGAGCCAGAATCAATAAAAGCCTCAGTGGCTACAGACTTATTCTCCCATGTAATCGTACAGGGGAGAAGCAATTTTTTCTCTTTTTGGGGTGAGAAAGGTGTGCCTAGGGTGTCACCCCCCACTACTCCTAGGCAGACTCGTTTCCCGGCTTGTTAGGGCAGTTTCGCACTCTATGCCCCGCTTCTGCACAGTACAGGCACAATTGATCAGCTATTCTCCGCCTTCGCTCCACCTGGGTCAGTTTTGATCGACAAATCTGCATTGGTTCGGGTGGAGGTAAGGCCGGAAAGGAAGAGACAGGCGGAGATGTCGTTACTGAGGGTGCAGCGGATGGTGCCGCATAAGATGTCACCCTGACACGGTGACTGCCCCGAGTCTGCCTCTGATGGCGTAGCCGACGGTCGACTCGAATGGCCGATGAGATGGCCTCATCGACTGTCTGGGGCTCGGGTAAGGTTAGCATTAGGTCGGAGACCTCCTCCGACAACCCAGACAGGAAGTAATCCATCAGGGCATAGGTGTCAAATCTGGCGGTAACTGACCACCTACGAAATTCTGCCGCGTAATCCTCGACCGAGCCTCTTCCTTGCCGCAAAAGTTTGAGCTTCCGCTCAGAGGTTGCCGCAAGGTCAGGGTCGTAGTATATCACTGCCATGGCCTTAAAAAATTCCTCTAACGAGGTCAAAGCTGTATCTGTGGGAGGCAGGTTGTATGCCCAGGACTGGGAATCACCAGTTAACAAGGTTTTAATAAAAATGACCCGTTGGGTCTCAGTCCCCGAGGATCAGGGTCTCAACTCGAAATATGACAACACTCTACTCTTAAAATTCCTGAAGTCAGACTTCTGGCCGGAAAATTTGTCTGGTACGGGCATACGTATGTCATCACTAGGAGGGGATCGCACTGAATCAACTGACGTCTGAAGGGTTTGCACAGATCCTGTTAGGGCATCAATTAAAGCTTTGTGCTGGCCCAGTGCTTGATGGATGGCATCCACCGAAGTGGCAAGCACAATCAGAGGGTCAGCGCGTGCGTCCATCTGTTAATTGGTCTGGCGTTCTGTAACGATCGGTGAAGCACAGAGAGGATCTGATTACCGGTGATCTGCAGTATCACTGGGAATACAGATGTATACCAGATTATACGTGATCTGCAGTATCACCGATAATCCGATATACTAGCTAACCTCTGTTCACCTGAGTAGAGTGTAGTGTTTGGTGTAACAGTAACACTTAGAGGACTAGGCCTCAGTGCAGCAAGGAGTACTGCACAGATTCCTTCCGCAGACCTGAGCTCTCCAAGACGGGAGGAGTCAGACTGACAGTAGGAAGGATTGTCTGAAAGTGACACTCAGGAGGAGATGTCACTGACAGGACGGGGAACCGCCTCCAAGGGTAAGGTCGGTTCTCGAGGTCGGACAAGCCAGGTCGTACACACACGGACAAAGTACAAGATCATAAAGCAGAGGCGGAGTCTAGGTACAGGCAGAGTTCGGCAACAGGGTATCAGAATATCGAGGTACAAGATCAGGAGGCAGAAACAGAGTCTAAGGACGAGCCAGGGTTCGGCAACAGAGTATCAGAAATATCGAGGTACAAGGTCAGAGTTCAGGAGGATAGTCAGGCAGGCAAAAAGTCATAACAGATAATCACAATCAAACTAGTACTTTAGCTATCAACAGAATCTAGCTAAGTGTAGGATTACAGCTCCAGCTGGTCCCGGCACACTTGCGGATCTGACTACGGATCTGGGTGCTCCCACATATGTGATCGCAACGCCAGACAACCAGCAACTGAATAAGCAGCAGAATATATAGTTGCTGGACTCTGCTGCCCCGCCCGAACCATTCAGCCAATCATGAGTCCTGCAGGAATCAGCTGACCTTCCGGATCAGCTGACACTTCCTCTGCAGGTATAAAGGTCCTGAATTCAGGCCCGCGCGAGCATAGCTCTCCATCTGCCTAGGTGCACTAACAGACCCAGCCACACCAAGCACATGCTGCTGCATGCAAACAGCCGCTTTGCTGTCAGGACATGCGGCGGCTTTTCCGCGTTCCACCACACAACCAGACGCGTGCAAACCGCCACGTAGGACGCGGAGTCAGCTGCCTAGCTCTTGGCACACGCGGCGGCTTTTCCGCGTTTCCTCACATTGCTTAACACTTAATCCTGTGTTATGTGCGGTGCCGTGACAAATCTCACAGTATCATCCAGAGATGGGTTAAGATGTAACAGGGCCCAGGGCAAGGTAGAAGATTTGGGGCCCCTCTGTGGTCCTTTTGGTAATCGGAAGTAGAGAGAGGTTGAAGAAGATGGCAGGTGGGCCCCTTGACACAATCAAAGTACTGCTCAGTCGACTAGGGGGTGCTGTACTGTGAGGATGGGGCTGTGACAAATGTCACAGCACCACACACAAAACAGGATTAAAAGTATGTTCAGGGTTACTTTAACCTCCCATCTTAATGTTAACGCCTTCCTGATGCTTAATCTTAATTGTCATTTAGTGTTCTGCTTGTTGTTTAAAAATGTTTACCAAAATAAACGAAATAAAGGCTGTTTCTTTCTTTGCAGAGCTACTGAAAAATATCATAATAAAAGTGGTAGGAAATATTTTGGAGGCATCATCATATGATCAAGCAACCAAGGTGTTATAAGTCTCCTTGCTTCAAGTTCACCATAAATATTAAGAAATGTGATTGAATACATTTTGGATAAGAACTAGAGCTGTTGCCTGCTAATAATGTATTCACTGTTCACTTTGTATGCATAAAGCTAAATGCACACACACGATAAAAGTCAGCTGAAATGGCCAATAATGACTTAGTGCATGGGTACTTTAACCATTTCAGTCTATCTGGAAAAATAAAGACACTGCGCAAGTCTAACTGTATACGCATCCAGTATTAAAGCGGGGGTGCGCGCACGGGCGCTCCCCCTCTTTTACCCAGTGGCTTATCCATGTCGATGACTAGGGAAGGGAACATAGGGTTCCCCAAACCAATCGCAATGCCTGGAATGAATGGACATGACCCCGATCAAGGGGTCATGCCAATTCATAATAAAGTAACGAAACGAAAGTAAAAAAAAAAAGTTAAATACTTCCTGGTAATCCAGGGTAGGGTTTTTAGCATCTTACACACACACTACACATTTTTTATTTAATATATATATATATATATATATATATATATATATATATATACTAGCGGACCCGCGGCGTACCATACGCCGCATAAGAGGGTAGCGGGCAGGAAGGGGGGATTGGGCACAGCGGCCCTCACCTGGGTCCCCATCTGTGCTCCCCCTCCAGCTTAAGCGGCAGGGAGGGGGGTCGGACCACCTCCTCCCTCACCTGGGTCCCCCATCTGCACTCCAGCTTAAGTGGCGGGGAGGGGGGTCGGACCTCTCCTCCCTCACCTGGGTCCCCCGTCTGTGCTCCCCCTCTAGCTTAACTTCAGCCATATCTATCTAAGAAGTAGTGCCCTGCCCCCCAGAGCCGGTGCTAGACTTTTTATCTGCCCTCCCCCGACCAGCTTTGGGTGGGGGGCTGCCAAGCTGGAGGGGGTAGCGTGCAGGAAGGGGGTATTGGCCAGAGTGGTGGGGAGGGGGGTCAGACCCTCCCTCCCTTACCTGGGTCCACCATCTGCACTCCCCCTTTAGCTTAACTTCAGCTGCAGCCGCCGCCATTACTAAGAGGCAGTGGGCGAGGGGATGACTCACCTCTTCCGCGTTCCAGTGTGCGGTCCACTGTCATCACTTTCTGGGGTCAGGTCACTACTTCTTCTTCATGCTTTGACCGGCCCCTTCTTTTGGCTGGGACTGGCCCTGGGGGTAGGGTGACACTTATTGCTCTAAGGTTGAGGCACGTAGCCTTATATATATATATATATATAATCCCTTCCAAAGTCCCCTCCCCACACTCCAGTTAACAATCACATTAAAAAAGAAAGTTAACAAAAATACATAAATAGTTGCCTTAGGGACTCAGCTTTTTTAAAAATATGTATATCATGAGGCTGTATTACTGTTATTTCAGAACACATGGGCTTGCTATTGACCGTACACAAAAAAAAAACAACCAAAGCAGAAAAAATACCAATTTACTTCCAAATTTTATATTGCCACCATACATTGTAATAGAAGGATAACTTAAATGTTGTGATAGCCGGGACTAATGGGCAAATAAAATGGGCGGGTTTTATTTATAGTAGCATTGCCTACTTTAAAACTATAGGGGGTGGAATTGGAGAAATAGTGTATGTTTTCTTTTTCTTTTTTCTTGTTTGTGCCTACAAAATGCATAGAAAATAAAGTAATTTACTGAAAACTATTATCGCCCACAAAAAACCAAATTTGTGGGAAAAAAAAAGATATAGATCATTCACACATGAGAATGTAATGATCCGCTCAGCTGTCTGCACAGGCAGACAGCTGTTTGACCGTTCCTTAAGTCTGAGGGCTGCAGGTCTCTGGAAAAGAGACCTGTCTTCACTTTGCAAGTTTCAGACTTGCTCTGCTACTGAGGAATTTGCATACACTTGTCATGCAAATTGCCTAGCTGCCTCCTTTGAAGGCTTGCAGTATAAATACCATGTTCTCCCAGGATCCTTTGCTGGTCATGATGGTTTGTTCCTGTTAACACCTGGAGTGTCAGCCTTTGCTATCGTTTGCTAAAGAGTAATTCCTTGGGACTGCACTAGGCATCCCTTCTAGTGCAGTCAGGTTGTATTATCTGTATTGCCTTGTTCTGTTTCTCTGCCTCGATTGTCTTGTCGCTAGTGGCGGTCAACAGGAAATCGTTCTGTATGTCTGGGAGTGTAGGCCAGAGCTGTGGTTGCTACTGGCTGCTCCATCTGTTTGGATTGCATTCGCCCTAGTGGTAGTGGCTGTGCTCCCTTCTGTATTCTACCTTGGGGGTGCTAACCAGAGCAGCGGTTGCTACTGGTAGCCCCATCTGTTGTCTGTCTGGATCGCATCCGCTCTAGTGGTAGCAGCGGTGGTTCCTTCTGTGTTCTGCCTTAGGGGTGCTAGCAAGAGCAGCGGTTGCTACTGGTAGTCCCATCTGTCTGTCTTGTCTGGTACGAACGCTTGCTGTAGGCTCGGTGAGGTGACCGTTTAGCAAGCGTTCGCGTTCTCTATTTTGTGTTTGTGTTTCATTGGTTAGTTAGGGTGGCACGCTTATCACTGGGCACCTAACGCGCGGTGATCATGCTTAAACGCGTTTGCTGTTGCGAATGAATGCGGTGTTCGTGTTTAGCTAGCGTTTGTTATTTTCCTTGCATTGTTTGTTATGTCTTTCCTGCTACACTTGTGCTCTGTCTGATCTGGTCTTGTGTCTCTATTGGCAATCGCCACTCTTGCGATTGCGTTCTCACTTCATTTCCGTTGTGTGTTGGGTGGCGACTGGATTGGTGGACACACATACATTTTATCTCTGTGCTTATTCAGTCTTGTTTCCCTGTTGGCAATCGTCATCTCTTGCGATTGAGTTCTCACTTGGTTTCTGCTGTTGTGTGTTTGCCGTCGCTGGGTGGCGACTAGATTGGTAGACATACATACATTCCTTCTCTGTGCTTACTCAGTCTTGTTTCGCTGTTAGCAATCGCCATCTCTTGCGATTGCGATTGCTTTCCCACTTGGTCTTCACTGTTGTGTGTTCATCGTTGCTGGGTGGTGACTAGATTGGTGGACACACATACACCCTGTCTCTGTGCTCTCTCTCTCTGTAAGGGCTATCTTGCCCTGCATTGCTTCCCCTCGTAAAATTGCTATCTGGCATCTGTGGCAGTACAGAGGGGTTGTTCCTCTGTTCTCCACAGCTCCATCTGCTGGCAGGAATTCCCCTCTACAGGTGCATAGCACCCTTGCTGGGTTCTCTCAGATTATACGCTTGTGGAGGATTTCCGCAGTGTCAGCGCTGACCACGGAAATAATTACACAATCGTTACAGAGAAGCAGTGATAAAGTCATGGCCAAATGAATGGGTTGGATTGCTGAGAGGTGAAAATGGCTTTTGGCGTTAAGGGTAAAACGCCCTGTGGGCTGAAGCGGTTAAAAGGTGGCTAAGCTGATAGGGCACTAGCGAAGTGTTACACAACATCTTTAAAATCAGGAGAGCAGGAAAAAATGTACTCTTAAATTAATTTATGTTCTGCCGTTACTGCATTTTTACAAGTAAGTCCCTGTGTCCACAGTTATTAATGTAAAAAATAATACAAATACAACTTCTCAAAATTGCAGAGCAGTGGCTGATCCTTAGAAAAATGGTTTTGCTTAATTAAAGATTTAAAGGGATTCACAGTATTATTGAACCCAGCAGTAGTGTGCATATTGTTCTATGCTGTCATTCCTACTTCCTCCTCACTATTCCTCAATCAGCAGGTTCAGAATGTACACTCATTATCTGCAATACTCACTCAGTAATGGGGGAAGCCAGTTCACATTAACTTCACAATGAGAGTCGAGGAACGTTAACACTTCTCCTTTAGCTACGGATGCTCCTAGCAGTCTAGTGCGGATCAGTCCTTCTCGTTTCTTGGTGCGCACAATCCTAACCTTCGAATAGTATGACATATATTCTTCTAATTCTTCCTTGAGATGTTCTGAAAAATGAACAAACAAAAAGCGTAAGGTATAAATTGATATAAATGTATAATTTTTTTTATGTAGAACAGTTGTAAACATTATGTCATTTTTAAAACTGTCACTTTACCTGGGATACCGGCTTCGTGTTTTAGATCTCTCAGAGACCTTTATCCAGTTAGTGATCTCTGTTTTCAATTGGTTTATTTTAAAATTGTATTTGCAGTAGTTAAAAGTCTAACTCTGGATCCAAAGGTTTTCTTAGATTTATGTAGGCACTCAGTTATAGAGTTTCTTTATGTCTGTGTATGAATTCCTTGATTATCTGATGTTAAATAAACTTCTTACATTAATATCATAGAAGTCCAGAGTCTGAGCACTTCCTGTACCACTGTCATTGCTATAGGTTGCAATCCTCTCAGAGATATTTAGTCTGTGCATTACATCTGTGGAGATGATGCAATCTAGACATCAGAATCAACTACACCCATAGGGTCTGAAAATTAAGTTTTTGTTCATTTCAAGACATGTATTTTCGCTGCATAAACCTCATTTCAGACAAAAAAGATAACATTTGATAACCCCGTTCACAAAGATATTAGCTATCAGTATATTCAGACCTAGGCCTGGGCTTTAACCGGTTCTGGATCCCCCCCGTGCACAGCTGCTACACCCCTGAAAACATCACTTGTGGATCGGGGTGTATATATGGGTCTTTGTTTGTTTACCTTGCCGCAGCCAAACACGCGCTCACCTGCTCAACCCCGCCGTCATCCCGCTGGTCTGTGATTGGTAAATGGGTACATGTGTTCCCAAAAGTGTCTGTAATAATGAATGACCACTGGCATCAGCGAAATGCTGGTGGTCATTCAGCAAATTAAAGTAAAAACACTTACAAAACACTTTCTGTGTACTTCACAGTACACACGAATAACGTGTGAGGACATCTAGTAGACAAAAAGTAAAAATACACTTACATACACTAAAATACATTAAAAAGAAATATCCTGGTAGTTATTAACCCCTTCTACCCCCTCCCCCATATTTACCAAAATAAAACAATTGTCAAAAAAAGTGACAGCATGTAAAAAATACATCAATACTTTACGGGACTTATTTTTTAATAAGTATATCATGAGGGTATATGACTGTTGTTTTTTCAAATAAGGGCTTATAATTATTGTTATAGAATAAAGAAATACAAAACAGAAAATACACCTTTATACACCTTTATACACCAGAAAATACACCTTTATTTCACCCCATATATATATTGTCACCATACATTGTAATAGGGACGTAATTTAAATGTTGTAATAATTAACTAGGACAAATAGGAAACCAACATGTGTGGGTTTTATATACAATAGCACTTTTAAATTCAAATGGCTGGAAACTGAGAAATAATGACCTTTTCATTATTTTCATCTTATTCCCTTTTCAATACATAGGAAATAAAATAATTCTTAGCAGAAAGAAGAAGCAGGAAAGCAGAAAGAGAGAAAAAGAAAGCAGTTGCATAGCTAAGAAGCTGTGGGCCCCAAATGCAAGTTTTACATCGCTTCCCTCCCTCAGCAGTCTATACATAACAATTGATACAGCACACCAAAACCAATCAAGGACAACCACAGTGTGTCAGTTTGTTAAAGAGAATAAATCTCGCTTCAGACCTCATAGATAGCAGGGGCATGTGTGCCCCTGCTAAAACACCGCTATCCCGCGGCTTAACGGGGGTCCCTTCACCCCCAAATCCCTTCGGTGCAGCGGGGAAGCGCTTCCTGGTTGGGGCAGGGCTAACCGCCGCAGCCCTGCCCCACGCGCGTCTGTCAGTGCGTATCTCCGCCTCTCCCCCGCCCCTCTCAGCAGGGCCGGTTTAAGCAACAATGGGGCCCCAGGGCAAAATAAACCTGGGCCCCCCCCCCCAACATATACCCCGAAACAAAAATCGGCATTAGGGGACCTTTTTTGCAGCTGGTATAGTCAGGGTGTGAAGTCCCAATCGGTCAGAGCTCCACATTCTGGCTATCCCAGCCTGCATGGGGGACAAGGGGTTAAAAAGTTTCAGGAGGGGGGACCCCACAATTTAAAAAAAAAAATTCCCACACTCTAAACATAAAAAAAAAATTGGGAAAATAGGAAAAAATGCCAGGGATCTTCATACAGCCATATTGCGGCTGTATAGCGATCCCTGGCCAAAGCGCTGCGGCTGCGTATAGACCCCCTGGAAACCCCGTCAGGAAATGTATTGCGCTTTTGTTTGATGCATGTAAAATTACACTACCGTTGGGTTTGCTACTAAAAGTGACATTTACCGCATTTAAAAGTATACTTTTTTCCTTCGAAACTTTAAAATCGATTTTCTCAAAAACTATGTGGTCTTTTTGAAAAATTGTATTTTCCTCCTATTCCTAATGATTTCCTTAACATATCCTGCAAATTTCGGGTTTCTAGCATTTAAGGTGGATTTGCTATTACCCATTAAAGTCGGCAGGTTATTAAATGTGTATTTTTTTTCCTTTGAAACTTTAAAATCGATTTTCTCAAAAACTATAAGGCCGATTTGAATTTTTTTTCTCTTGTAGCCACTGGGGGCCCCTACAAGCTCTGGGGCAGCTGCCTCCTTTGCCTCTATGGTAGCGCCGGCCCTGCCTCTCAGTCTTCCTTCACTGAGAGGGGCGGGGGAGAGGCGGCGATGCACCGCTGATAGACGCGACTGGAGGCAGGGCTGCAGGCGTTAGCCCTGCCTCCAGGAGTGACCAAGTCTGCGACCAAGTGTTGCAGTGGGGGGTTTGGGGGTGAAGGGACCCCCGTTTAGCGGCGCGATAACGGCGGTTTAGCAGGGGCAGACATGCCCCTGCTAACTATGAGCTCTGAAGCGAGATTTATTCTCGCTTCAGAGTCTCTTTAATGATCACTACTATTGAAATAATCTGTAGAAGTGATTATTACCAGCACAGGAACAATACAGAGCTAATACTGTGCTTGAGGGTGGGTACCTCTGGCCCAAGGGCCCCGGTGCAGTCGCAACCTCTGCACCCCCTATTGCTACGCCATTGGAAAAAAGTGCTTAAACACTTTACGATGTTCATGCTGCACATGCTCACTCACTGAGATCTATTCAACCCTTCTTTGAATTTATGGTTTATGTTGTTGAAAAAAAAAAAAAATCTGTGAGTGACTGTACAGCATTGCCAGTACAGGATTTGTGACATTGATGCCAAATACAATACAATACAATACAGATATCACGCTACAGAAAATCAGATCAATACTTGCTAACCGTAGTTATTATTCCGATGTGAAACGACAGGCATTTTCAATAATGCTACGTAGTGAGCAATTGTGACATGCTTTTCGCTCGAAGACATACATTCATTCCGGGCTAAATCGTCTTTTATTCTGTTCAGAATTCACAACTACATGAAATATGAAATGTAGTCAGAATGATTCATAATGAACTAAAGATGAACTCTGGTAATAAACTTGACACATCCAAGGTTACAAGGAGATGCGTTTCCTTGAGTTTCCTCTTTTTTCTCTTAGAAGTCTATACAACACAGATCTCTTATTTCGCTGCCTTTATCTGCAAGAGCTCCTTTCTATTATTTGTGATAATTGTGTTACTCGTATCTGCTGCCTCTAGCTTATTTTATACACTATGTGCGATGAAGCTATATAGCCACTAAGGAGTTGGAGTGCTTTATAAATACTCTATCACATTAATAACTGGCGAATGGAATAATTTCAAGGGTTTTATATCAAGAGACATGTCATGACGCATGTTCATGTTTCACCCGATGTGTCTCTTGTGTATGCAAAAAAATATAGCAAGGAATGGACCTAAATGCTATAGATGCTAAGAGGGTCAAATCACCTAAACGCTGGGATTTCAGTAGTTTTTTTTTTCCATTTGCTAGAGAATTAAGGCAACTAATCATACCTTATGGTTCCTAAAGACTCGGATAACAGGACCTTTGCTGATGTTCAGTTCTTGGACTTGCATATCTGCTGGCTGCTGCAGTCCCTGTAAGAGGGTCCTGCTCTCTTGCTGGATATTTAATTGTAGTATGTCATATACAAAACCCCACAGGAACATTTGTAATTGTTGCTAGGTGAAAAACTCATGCAAACTAAAAGGAACGGGAATAGAGTAGAAATGGAAGATTTTACTGCTAGGGTATCCTTATCCACGTTATATGAGATGCTGGGAGAGATTAATTCCACTAGGCCTTACGATAAGGCCCCTTCCAAACTTCAAAACAGAAGCAGAATAGATTTTATTCACCAAGTACAAAGTATTGTATAATGAATGTCAATTGTGGTTTAATTCTTCTGCAACCGAACCACAATGGTCCTCAAAAGACTGCACTGCATACAGTGAGGCATACAGTACAATAATAGTATGCCTCACCTAAATGGTGGTGAACATGCATGTTATACTGTTAACACAATGCATGCACCATGATCAAAGTGATAGCCTCATAGGGTTATCACTGCTTCTGTGATGGGATGCATCATTTTTGTGGGACGCAACGGATGCAGTAAGTGTGAAAGTGCCCTCAAGGTCAGGTTGCACACACTCCCAAAAATGTCACCCAGAACAAGCATTTGTAATCTTTTCGCCTGGCGCTGAAAAAAACAATAAGTTATTATTTCAATAAGCTCTCCAATTCAGGGGCATAACTACAAAACATCATGTGGCCCACAGCAAAACTTTGATGCACCCCAACATTCACAGAGGCTTGGCCTTCAGTCCATGGCTCATACAACAAGAGTAGCAATCATGATGATCCCAAGACTAAGTGTGGCCAAAACAGCATTTGATCCACAGGCTTGACCTCTGTACTGAAGGGAGGAAGGGTAAGTAGTCTGGAGCCCCAACATTTCGCCTTGTTGTGGTCACAGGTGTTGCTCCCCAACAGTTACCCCTCTGCTCCAAACATTAAATCATTCAAGAGTTTACAAACAACAAACCGAATCTGTATCCCGCATGTTAGGATCATAGCAGTCTTCTTTATCGAGAAACATCACTTTATAACAGAATAAGCCCAGGCGGCGTTCCTTCATCTGTTGTGTATTATAGAGAGAGGAATAGGGAGGAGGAGGAGAAGGTGCCTCTCTGAGGGAATGTATTGAAACGATAATACCAGTTAAGCAAGAGCACTCCTAAGCAATCTTACATGCCCAGTCTCTGCATAGAAAGCCAATGACATGGAGGACAACAGTACACACTCCATTTTCACACTATCCCCAGGATAATTACAGAGTCATTTTATTTGATGAAAGCCCAAGGTTTGTGCATAGCTGTTCTGTCATACTGGATCTGTTTTCTCGGTTAACATATCACAGTTGTGAGAAAAAAATGACCACACTTTATATTCATATTTGATGACCCTGATGTATATTTAGTGTGAATATAGATGAATACATTAGGAAATGAAATAGCACAAGTCTGCTCAGATTATTCATACTTTAAAATGCCAATTAGCGAAAGTGCCCATTATAAAATGCAGTTTTGACTTTAATTATGCATCTCCTGCTCTTTAAATTAACATAGTTTTTCATTATTGTGCTCAACATGCAGAATGGCTTGCTTACCTTTGTGTTTGTAAATTATATGTCTGCCTTCATTTAAAGTACACCTGTCACGAGACATACACAGAGGCTGTCATCCCTGACCTCCTGGAAATGTTAGTGGTGTGGCTGAAAAGCCGATAAAAGTCCCTCGCTTGGAAGTCTATCTGAGCTACGTATTTGTTCCAAATGAGTGATTTAGAAAGGATTACATTCAGATGACCAGAATTATTGCCAGCAGCCTAATACTTTTTTTAGAAGCTAGCAATTGTTGGCTCCATATGTGTCTTCGTATAGTGACTGGAATGCCCATGCTATGCACATTTTGCTTAAACGGGTGTAAATGATCGTGAATATATTTTGAAGACTATGAACAACACAGTGAAGTTAAGCGAAACTTCTGCAGATGTAGAAATTTGAATAGACATTGCCATCAGCAGGGGTGTAGCTACAAATCAGGCCCCACCTGCAGCAATTTTTTTATGGAGCCCCCCATGTTCTCACCCTTTCCGTTGCCTACTTTATTGACCCTCACAGCCTAGGGACCCTCCAAGAAGTATGGCCACAAAAACACTCGATCTGAAGGTTAAACCCCTTTAACCACTTGAGGACTGTGGTATTAAACCCCCCTAGTGACCAGGACATGTTTTATTAACATGGCCACTGCAGCTTTAAGGCTTAGCATATATACAGCAGCAGTGTTGGAGCTTACCTATTTCCACATTGGGTCTCTACGGTATTCTCCCTGCCACCACCAGGTGTCACTATTCTCTCTGCCTTCCTATCACATAGTTTGAATTTCTCTGCATGTCAGGTGATGTGCATCAGACAGAGAGCAGAGAGGACAATGACACCTAGTGGCTGCAGCAGGAACATCAGAGAGAACTGAGGGGGTATTAGGTAAGCTCCATCACTGCCGGCCCGCTACTCTGTTTGTCTGCGTGGAAGAGCCAGGAGAGCACAGGAGGGGGGCCTGGTGGAGGAGGAGGAAGCAAGAAGTCTGGGCCCCTCCTCCCTGTCAACTCCCTCCCCCACGTGATTGCGGGGGTTGCTCCCCCCCATAGTTATGCCAGTGATGTGACACCTACAGTAGGAAGAATGAAATATGTCAGACTACATTTCCCAGAGTACTGGTATTACAATATAAATGATGTGTGTTTGTGAGATGATGGGTCTTTTTAATTCACAAGAAGTAGATGGAGAATATTGTTAGGCCTCATCCCCGGTAACAGGAAATAAAAGCTGTATGGGTACAGCTGCTGCAAGTACGCCCATAATTTTAAATTGGAATACTTAATTCCCTTCCATATGTAATACTTATAATCAGACTAATAATCAATGCAATTGCTTTCAGACAGTGTTAAGGTTAAAGAGTAAGTGTGGGGTTAAAGAGTAAATAAAATATATGCAACTGATATTATTATTATTACTATTAAACATTTATATAGTTTTACGTCTTCCTCATTGCTGTACAGAGTATATTGTCTTGTCACTTAACAATCTAGCCCGTTCCATAGTCATATGTCTATGTATGTATCATGTAGTGTATGTATTGTAGTCTAGGACCAACTTAGCGGGAAGCCAATTAATTTATCTGTATGTTTTTTGAATGTGAGAGGAAACCAAAGTGCCCAGAGGAAAGCCACATAGATACAGGGTGAACATACAAACTCAGTGCAGATAGTGCCCTGGCTAGAATTTGAGCCGGGGACTCAGCACTGCATGGCGAGTGTCCTAACCACTATACCACCATGCTGCCCACGATACAAAGACAACATCCGCTAGCCTAACCATTTAACTTTTTTTTTATATGTAACTGGAGTTTAGCTTCAAAGTTAGTTTCATGCTTAATCACTTCTCCCTGCAGTCTTACTACAATAGAACACAGCTTGAAGATGAAGCATTTTCTCCTCATATTTTTACTTCTTAAACTTTAACGTGAAGTATTGTCCTTCACTATCATTCTGAAAAAGAAATTCTCCAAAGGAAATTATAATGTGACATGCAAAATATCAAGTGGAACGGGACACAATGGCCTTTAAATCTCTAGGAGACCGTACGTTGCAGTCATTTATTAGCACGGCGCTCTATTCAGTCTAGCTCGGTGTGACTATAAAATATAAGACTATGATAGCTACATTTATAATCCACAATATTACATAAATTTTACTTGTGGCGGGGCAGACCTTAGGGAGTCGTCAGTATTTAAATTTTACACCAAGCAATAAATGGAACACCTGAGATATAGAGAAGTCAGCAGTCCTGTCACCGGGGATGAGAGGCTGCCCAATTTGTGATTCAGAAAGAAAATATATTATTGGCTCCCTCACACCGTAGATTAGATAAGACTGTAAATCAATGAGCTGATGTGTGCCAGGCACCTCACTGGGCACAAGTTGGCTGAGGATGTGACAAACAAGACTTGTAAAGAAGTGATCCTTGCCTAAATGCTGTCAGTGCTGTGATGATAAAGGGTGCAGTGCTGCTCCCTTCCACCGATAACCCATAAAACATTCCTCTATTGTAATGCTTAATACGGCTCTCTTTATCCGGCTTCATGTTTGAATATTTATTTCTGCAAATGGCAATACAAGATGCCAATCTGCCGGGCTTTTACAGGTAAATACAAATATATTTCGTGTATCTGGATGATAAAACTTCATCCCATATCTCTCCTGTGCAAAGTAAGAAAAAAATGCTACTTCACAGACACTTAGCTAGAGATTTCAAGCAGCTATAGGATTAAAGAAGAACATCTGACATTTGTTTTAATTTAGCAGTAGTTGTATGAAGTTTAATTGGATTACACGTAGAGTAAATGTTTGTATTTTATACCTTATGCTAATATGGCTCTCTGTCTAGTTAGCTATCAGACTACTGTATATGGAATGAAGGTGCTTACACATGCACAAACATTGTTGGCTTTGGGGATAGTCACTCAATCTCTTCCCTTGAGATTCAGTTGGGGGCTGAGAACTGTTGTTTTAGGGAGGGGAGGAAGCACTAAGGGGAGGGGAGGAAGCACTAAGCACACCGGGTGGTGGTGGTGGAGGGTAAGTTGTAGAAAAGTATACTAGGCCCCAGGGCCGGTTCTAGTAATAATGAGGACCTCCCAGGCAAAATAAATCTGGGGGTGGGGGCTGGCAGACACCTCCAAACCAGAAAGTGGCTTGATGGACATTTAATTGCAGCACAATGTCCACAATTTTTTTTAAAAATACCGATGCGACGTCATGCATGTGTGGAAGTGTAATTTTACTATACGCTTCTGTGCACTTCCGCATATCTCAAAGCAGGAAGTGACTGCAAGCATGCGCCACTTCCTGCTTGGCCCAATACAAGGTACGGAATATTACGTAGTAACGCGGTATTCCCCGAAGGCTTTTTTTTGGAGGTGCAGCACAGCTTCTGCACGCCAGTTTTTAATGTGAAACTGGCTTTAGGATGTGGAGGGAGGATGGCACTCCAGTTAGTGTTGGGCATGAGAAGGAAAAAATACAGGGTTACATATAATTTGTTAGCACAAAGGAGCTGACAGACGAGGGCACAGAAAATTCAGGGTTTAATGTTAGTGTATATATTGCGTCGCTGCATGAGATGGATGTTAGGTGGTGCCGTCAGTAAAAATAATCAGTAATTTACATAACCAATATTTTACTATGCAATACCTGGTACCTATTCTCACTTGAACCCTCCCCTTATAGTGCCTAAAACTAACTCCCACCTAATGCCAAACTATGCAATACCTGGTACCTATTCTCACTTAAACCCTCCCCTTATAATGCCTAAAACTAACTCCCACCTAATGCCAAGCAGTAATTCCCCCCTGAAGTGCCAAAACGAATTGCCCCACATAATGCCTAACACTATCCCCCCTTCTACTGCCTCAAACTAACCTCCCCCTCCTAAACACTAACCCCATCACCCAAATGACCGCTAGTAGTAGCTAACTGTCTATGATCTGTTACAACCATTATTACCTATGTAGTAGTAGCCTGTCGTTCCCAACTCCTTGTTTGGGTGTCTGATTACAGATAATTAACACAGGCATTTATTAGATGCTTGGCAATCCCCACATCCAAATGACCAGATCCTTTCAAATTATTCCCAATACATTGCACTCTGGTGTACAATATAAATGTACAGTTTTACGCTCGAAATTTGTAAATGCCAAAAATCTCTCCATGTGAAATAAGGCTCATACACATGTACAACTTTTCTGCCCAACTACTGTCCAAACTTGTCTGTTGGATGTAGGTTGGGTGTGTGTATGCATGGCAAACAAACAAGCAACTGTTAAGAGGTGGTTTGCCCGTTCCAACCAGTGCATCAAATGGCCAGCTATGGTGCACATTGGCCACATGTGTACAAGTTGTTTGAACGACTTGCTGTTTTCTGAATGCGGATATGGTTCTTGTGCAGTACTTAAATGAGTTGGTTGTTTAGTTGGTCAGTGCTTTTGTATGCACTGGTCGTGCAAACAATTCATGTGGTTTGTCATGTTGGGCGGTTGGTCATGCATTAAAATGGTCTGAAACTCAGCATTTCTCCTTTGCTCTAAAAGATTCCTTACAGCTTTAAGTCTTCTATCACAAAAAAATGTAGCAGAACAGCATTCAAATAGTTAAACACAGCACTTTGCTCTGCATTGGAAAGTTCCTTCAGCTTATGATCCGCATCCAGAGAGGAGATAACATTATATTTTATTTACGTTTCTCAGTTGTTACATTGTGTGTAACAGCTTAAAACCATCTCTCTCTGCTTCAAGCATGCACACAGTTTAGAACAGCTCACTAGATGATTTTAATATATTATAAAAAACAGCTTGAATAAAATGAAATGGCAGCTTTCAGAGCAGATAAGTTGTACCTTGGAAACTTGTATTTTGTAATTGCACAATATTATTTGTCCAGAAAAGCAAATATGGTAACTTTATGGGTAATAAAAAGTAGGAAAACACATTTTTTTTGAATGATATGTCAGAGTTTCAGACCACTTTAAGTTGTACATGTGTAAGAGCCTATGGGGTTTGATTCACAAAGCGGCGCTAACCTACTTAGCACGCCTAAAGACTTTGGGCATGCTAACCAGGGTGCTAAGTAGGTTAGTACAGTTCTTTTACATCAGATCGCGCGCAAAGTCCCGCACGCAAAACCTTGCGCACGCACAGCGCGGTGCGCGCAAAATCTGAAAACGGCACACCCGATGCGCCCATAAAGTCGCATGGTATTCGACTTTAACGTCGCATGGTACGACATTAAAGTCGCACCCCATGCGACCTTATGGGCGCATTGGGTGCTCTGTTTTCATTGCACCGTGATGCGACGTTTCCTGCGCACTGCGCTGTATGCGCGCAAGGTTTTGCACGCAGGACTTTGCGCGTGAGTGAAAATTACCACGCGAAAATGATCTTTAGGCATGATAAGTGGCTTTTCACAAGCGTGCTAACAGTTAGCACCGCTTTGTGAATCAAGCCCTATAGGGTAAAGGTTAATGATGTCAGCTCAGGAACATGCTGATTTAAAAAAAAAAACAAAAAAAAAAAAAACAACAACAATATGTCTGTGTTACTTGTTTCATTTGAAAACATGCAGCAGCTACTTGAAGGGTGCCCAGAAATCAGGCAGTCCTCGGACTGGAAGATAGTAAGCCACTGAACTTAAAATGAAATAGAGCAAGGAAAGCTGGGCTCATGATATTTTATTAGCTGCAGATAAGCAGCTCAGTCACTTTGAACTTAACACAATAGTTAGCTGTGGAATAAAAAAAGCAGACTCAAAAATGTAATTTCCGAATTTGCAGATATTCCAAAATTAATGTAATCACTAAAACATATGGCCTGACTTTACATCTCAGAAATTGTGCTGGCATAAAGCTTTGACAGTGCACAATTATTTTTGTGATTCCAATGCAATACGGGGCAGGCATCTTTCCAGCATGTTAGCACTTTGCCTTAAATAACAACAATAAAGGCTTAGATTTGCACAGCTGTCTGTGTTTAGCTGCACTTCTGAGCCGAAGATATATGCCCAGTAAACATATTATGTGCTCATAGCAGAAGCTTGAAGTACCCTAAACTAATTTTAAGTTGAATGAACGATTACCTCCTCGTCTGCAGACAGTCTGGCCTTGATTCTTCAAGCTACTCCAGGTACATTTGTGCTTCTCTTATGTACCTTTTTAAAATATAATTTCTGTTTGTTAGTGTAACAAAATAAGTAGCCATTGAAACCAGATTTTGCAATATGTAACTGGCTTGGAGCTACTGTATAATATAGTAGAATTACCATTAAAAAAGAGAGTGTATGTTTTTACATAATGAACAAAGTTCTTTCTAAAGTAATACAGTTTTGCAAACTTGCTTTAAGACATTTATGGGCTCGGGTAAGGCCTTCAACCCACGGGGGAACAGCCCCTGTGACTGCAGGAGGGCCCAGAGGGGTTGGGGGGCCCCAACTACTAACCTTATTTATTTATTGTATTTATAAAGCGTCAACATATTACGCAGTGCTGCCTCCCTTTGATACCCTAGATCAGGTGTTTTTGCGGCTACACTTGTTATGGAGGTGAAGATCATGATGGTCACACTTGTTTTATGACACTTGTAAGATGGGTCCCCAGACTGTAAGGGTCACCAAGGGGAACAGGGCCAGATTTACCATAAGGCACTTGATAATGGAAAGGCGGCTCCCTCCCCTCCCTGAGCACCTCCCTCCTTCCCTATGCAGAGTCCTGATGAGAGTGTAAATGAGAGGTTACTCACCCTGCTCTCTGTATCCCACTGATGAGAGCTTACTTCAGCCAGGGGTACCTTCATCTACTTAACTGCTGAGGTTCCTCTAGCTAACTAATACTTGGGGGCACCTCTAGCTGCTTAATATTAAAGAGAGTCTGAAGCGAGAATAAATCTCGATTCAGACCTCATAGATAGCAGGGGCATGTGTGCCCCTGCTAAACCGCCGCTATCCCGCGGCTTAACGGGGGTCCCTGATCCCCCAAATCTCCTCCGTACAGCCGGGGAGCGCTTCCTGGTTGGGACAGGGCTAACCACCGCAGCCCTGCCCCACGCGCGTCTGTCAGCAGGTATCTCCGCCTCTCCCCCACCCATCTCAGTCTTCCTTCACTGAGAGGGGCGGGGGAGAGGCGGCGTTGCGCCGCTAATAGACGCGACTGGAGGCAGGGCTGCAGCCGTTAGCCCTGCCTCCGAGAGCGACCAAGTCTGCGACCAAGTGTTGCAGTTGGGGGTTTGGGGGTGAAGGGACCCCCGTTTAGCCGCGGGATAGCGGCGGTTTAGCAGATGCACACATGCCCCTGCTAACTATGAGCTCTGAAGCAAGATTTATTCTCGCTTCAGAGTCTCTTTAAGGGTACTGCTGGCTACCTTATACTAAGGGGCATCTGTAGCTACCTAAGACGGGCAAGGGAAGTAAGGGTGACAGCTGGAACAACTGGCACACTTACAGTGCAGTTTAGTGGAGGTTTTAGGTTCATGGAGGGCAAAGTCTAAGGTGCCAGGACATCTGTGCCTATAGGCTCCCGGGAGGTAAATCCGGGCCTGAAGCGGAAGCAAGGGAATGGTTGTGAATATTAAGTGGGCCCCATTAAAGTTTTTCTGGGGACCCCATGTTTTGTAGTTACTGCCCTGCTTCAACCCAAAACACAATTTGTTCCAATCACTGTAATGGGGAGACAAGTCTCCTAAGTGAAAATGAAGGAGCTTTCTAGATGAGCTGCAATACTAAAAAAGGAACTGTAACTCAGGATGGAACTTCATCCGAATCACTAGCTGATACCCCTTTTACATGAGAAATCTTTACCTTTTCTTGAATAGTATATCAGGGACATTTGTATGGCTTATATTGTGGTGAAACCCCTCCCAAAGAGTTATGTCAGGACCTACTACACATTTTAAAATGGCCTCAATTCACTAAAGTATTTAGACTAGTCTACAAATGGTTTTTTAGTCTACTGATGTAATGTTTTAGACCTGATTTTAGACCTGGTCTAAAACATTCTGTAATTAGGTCGGTAAAGCAGGGGAAATGATGAAAACGCAAACAAGGAGTAATCACGCCCACTTTTTCTGACAGAGATTAGACCAGCTGATTTCTGTTGGAAAAATAATTGTTAGGTGAGGATGGAACCTTTTGAATTAATTATGCAAGAGTTTAATTGTATCCAGAGGAGAGCTCATCAGAGGAGAAGGATGTCAGTCATAGTTACATGTTTGTGAATTGCATCTTTAGATCATTTCCCCTGCTTTACCGACCTAATTACCAAATGTTTTAGACCAGGGCCCATATGCAATTCATTGTATCTCCTGAGTTTTCTCCTAGGTGATATTTTTAAATTTGTCAATAAAATGATTTTCACACCACCAGCAAGCAAGAAAATACATCAAATAATATTGACAGTACTTTTTCACCTACATTTTGGAATGTTTTCCATTCCAAAATGCTGAAAATGTATTCTAACTTGAAGATGGAATATTATCTCTTAGGAGAAAACTCTGGTGAAAAAGTGAATTGCATATGGGCCCAGGTCTAAAAACAGGTCTAAACATTCAGTAGTGAATTCCCCTTTGATGCAACTGACAAAACCATCAGTAGACTAAAAACCATCAGTAGACTAGTCTAAACTGCTTAGTGAATTGAGGCCAATGTATTCACGTTTCTAATGTTTAAAGGGCATGAGCACCCAAGAAAGCACAACACAGTCCAGCAAGACTTTTTTTTGCATGCAAATAATAATTATTATGTTTCTTTAAATCTCTCTCAACCATAATTGTTTTTTTTTTTTTTTTCAGTCTGTGCCGCTGTATTTCCTAGAACTCAGTGGTACACGAATACCTTGTTTTAACTTTGTTCTCCCAGCAATCGGTCAATGCAATGTTTATTGAGTACATAATTGATAGCTTACCTGTTGTCATACTAAAAAAAGCACTATAAATCTTTTCTAGACAGATGTGAAATTATGTTTAAAAGTGAATTTATCAGTTTTGTGTTGCTAGGCTACAGAGTTGTGAAAAAAATATGGTGTGATTTATTAGCACCATTAATATCTATACGCACTGTGGTGTAATCTCTCAATCTTTGTCTTCTATAACCAGGGCTATTAATAGGGCTTTGCTGTACAAAACTGCATGTGATTCAGCTGCTGGCTTCAAGCATGCTCAAGGAAAATATGTCCTTGTTATTTTGGCAGACATAAAAAGTTATTAGCTTTATTAACACAGCATGAATCATTTATATCTATTAAGAAGCCATGTAGTTAACTAAATAGTGAAAATGTAGCAAAGTTTCATATGGAATGTTAAAGGAGTAGAAGAAATGTTATCTAAGCAGTCTGGTATGTCCTTACTGAAGTGTAATTCAGCTTCTCCAAAGGGATGATTGTAGTATTCTACTAAATTCACGCAGGTTTGGTCCTTGAAAGTGAAGAGGCAGAATACATAAATTCCCCTCTTATTCTGCTTTGGCAGGTTATGTTGGGAAGCCAGGAAATTTTATGAAACAACTTGGGTGCAGTAATTACAGTGCTACGCTTAAAGTGGAACTGCTCTATGGAACAAAAGAAAACCATGTTTTCTAACTGCTTATCGCCTATATATAGTTATCCTACCTGCCTTTGGCCTAAGATAATGTCATCTCAAAATCACAATTCCCAGGCTGGTCACATTCAACTATTAGTTAGGTAATAGTTGCCACCTTGCTTAATGCTGGGCATACACGGGTCGATCCGGCGGGCAATTAGCCGCCGGATAGACTCCCGCCGCATCCCCACTCGTCCGCGCATGCGTGCGGATCGATTCCCTCTCGTCCCCACCGGCGCTCCTTATCAGCCGCTCGATTCCCCGCTATTGTCCGCCGGTGGGGATCGAGCGGGGAATCTATCCGGCCGGTCATCGGACCGGTCGGATATTATCACTCGAGCCATCAGCAGCTCGATTGATCAGCCTGCAGTCGAGCCGTGTATGCCAGGCATAACAGTATAATATACAGTATATCAGCATAGCAATATCAGTCTGTAAACAGCACAGTACTATATTCAGACTTCACAGCTTAAATTGCATACAGACACTCTTAAGTCTTATCTCCTTCATTTACTAAACTCAGAGATAAAAGAACAATTTTAGCAGCCTAGAGAGCCCAGCGCTGTAGCTCAATGTCCCAGAAGCACATGGAAATAAACCCATGAACAGAAAATAAATACAGTTGGGGCAGCTTGGTGCTTACAGTAATCGTAACTCTTGGATATGCCCAAAACTTGTTTTTACCCCTCCTGCATGGCTAGAGCTCACTGTTTTACCCTACATCACAAAGGGGCCAATTTATAAAAAGGTTAACAGATTGTTCAACAGGAAATAGCATTATTTCTGATAAAATACTGATATTTTTCTCTTATCTTGCCAGATGTATAAGAGTGAAAATCAATGAAACAGGTACCGTATATACTCACAAGCAAGCATATAAGGCAACCCCCCAACTTTTACCTGAAAAACCAGGAAAAATTATTAACCCTCATATAAGCCGAGGGTAGGAAATGCTGTCCGTGTGATCCCCCCAGTGTGTGCCGGTATAGCTAGTATAGTGCCCAGTATGGGTAGGTGATGCCTCAGTATAGCTAGTAAAGTGCCCAGTATAGCTAGTATAGTGCCCAGTATGGGTAGGTAGTGCCCCAGTATAGCTAGTAAAGTGCCCGGTATAGCTAGTATAGTGCCCAGTATAGTGCCCAGTATGGGTAGATAGTGCCCCAGTATAGCTAGTATAGTGCCCAGTATAGTTAGTATAGTGCCCAGTATGGGTAGGTAGTGCCCCAGTATAGCTAGTATAGTGCCAGTATGGGTAGGTAGTGACCAGTATAGCTAGTATAGTGCCCAGTATAGCTAGCATAGTGCCCAGTATAGCTAGCATAGTGCCCAGTATAGCTAGCATAGTGCCCAGTATGGGGAGGTAGTGCCCCAGTATAGCTAGTATAGTGCCCAGTATAGTGCCCAGTATGGGTAGATAGTGCCCCAGTATAGCTAGTATAGTGCCCAGTATAGTTAGTATAGTGCCCAGTATGGGGAGGTAGTGCCCCAGTATAGCTAGTATAGTGCCCAGTATAGCTAGTATAGTGCCCAGTATGGGGAGGTAGTGCCCCAGTATAGCTAGTATAGTGCCCAGTATAGCTAGTATCGTGCCCAGTATAGTGCCCAGTATGGGTAGATAGTGCCCCAGTATAGCTAGTATAGTGCCCTGTATAGTTAGTATAGTGCCCAGAAGGGGTAGGTAGTGCCCCAGTATAGCTAGTATAGTGCCCAGTATAGCTAGTATAGTGCCCAGTATGGGGAGGTAGTGCCCCAGTATAGCTAGTATAGTGCCCAGTATAGCTAGTATAGTGCCCAGTATAGTGCCCAGTATGGGTAGATAGTGCCCCAGTATAGCTAGTATGGTGCCCTGTATAGTTAGTATAGTGCCCAGTATGGGTAGGTAGTGCCCCAGTATAGCTAGTATAGTGCCCAGTATAGCTAGTATAGTGCCCAGTATGGTTAGGTAGTGCCCCAGTATAGCTGGTATAGTGCCCAGTATAGCTAGTATAGTGCCCAGTATAGGTAGGTAGTGCACCCCCGTTCCCCCCGCGGCCGCCGCTGCTATTACCTTAGCTTTGCACTGCTTCTGTTCCCCTGTCCTGCTCGTATAATCCACAGCAGCGCGCCCCACGGTGGCTGCTGTGATGAGGGAGGAAGCCGTAGAGAGAGCAGCTTCCTGTAGCGGCGAAACATTATTTTAATTTGAATAAGGTAATACAGCACTGCATTGATAGGAATGAGTTTCATATAGATAATATAGTTTCATAGAGATAATATGAATTTTCTGTAAGCAGCTGAGTGTTGGGAATTCTGAAAGGTGTGTACCACTTAGCAAAACTTGCTTCATGTTAAAGGCCTAACTATACCTTATGGTGGCCACTAATGATCCAATCTTTTTCATCCAATCTTACCATTTCTATGTAATATAAGAGACTGCTTACATTATCCATTCATTGTATTCACTCAGTTTACCCTTATACTACATAGATTTGGTAATATTGGATGAAAAAATTGGATCATTAGTGGCCACCTTTAGTAAAACACCAAAATGTAATTTAAGCACCAATTAAAATTAGTCCAAATTGTTATGCAAACACTGACAGCCCCCAATTCCTCTCTTAGATCAATCAGGGTGTCCACGTAGACCTCTGTCCATCACTGAAGAGAGTGGTTGAGTTGTTCAGAAGAAATATTTTGAGGAACATGACACAGAGTTACTGACTTGACCTCCACAGGTATCATCAGTATCATCAGTCCAATCAAGCATCTGTGAGATATGCTACAGAAATTACAGGACTACAGGACTTGAACTCTTGCACAGGACAGAAGGAAAACAAAGAAATGCACCCTGTATGTATTTAGAGAGTTTAGTCATGGATGATGGGGAATTAGACAGCTAATCACCAGTTGTAATTTGATCCCTCAGCTGTGTAGTCTAAGGAACCTTCTCTGCCGCGACAGAGCAGCTATTTTTTAAACACAGGATGTTAACAATATGTCTGCTTCCATAAAAGCAGGAAGAAGAAACACTGCAGATTTACTGCAGGGCTTGTATCAGCTGTAAAAAAGAAATGTTTTTCTTTAAAGGTTATTATGCTGCTGCCTATCTTTTAGAGCAGAGAGGAAGTTCGGAGTTCAGGTCCGCTTTAAAGAATATGCTATGAATGGAAACAAATATCACGTAACACCTTCAGAAGTCTGGTGGAGTTCATGTCTGAATGGATCAAACCTGTTGTGGTGGAACAAGGAGACCCTACACAATAGAAGACACTTTGCTTTCCTGTTTTGCCAGATTATTGTGTCCTGAGATAGAAATCTGCATAAAGCACACAAAGCAGATGCTACAGTATATCTATTTAAAGAAATCCTTATTCTATTATATACAGTCTATTATAATGACTCACACATACTTCCAAATTACTGGTACAGACTGCAGATGAATTGTTTAGTTACACTATGACAAATGATTAATGACTTCTTACACTACAGCAGAGAAAAGCTTTGAGTGGTATGTGTATTTGGGCTGATCAAATGCAATGTACGTATAATGCACCCTCACTACAAAGCAAAGTACATAGTAATGCACAATTAGGCATCATTTATTGACAGCTAATCAAACAACACCACATTAATCGGCCAGATGCCCAGATTTAGTTGTTGTAATCCGTCCCAATGCCATTCTGCTGGGTAAATCAAACACTGTTTTTTTTTTTTTTTTTTAAATCCATTCCTAAACGTCTATTAGCAGTTTTCTAAAAACATATTAATTAAGCATTTTCTTTTCCATTTTAGTCAATAAGGCTACTTTAACAGTAGGATGGTGCATTTGATGTGACGTTAAGGTTGCACAACGCGGCCCTAACACAACGCATATAGACTTTCACAGTGCGACGTTAAAGTCACACGTTAGAAAATGTATTTACTATGGAACGAAAACAGGGCATGCAGAATATTTTATAAAAGGAAAAAAAAATCACTGAGCATGTGCAACACAAGTAACGCAGCAGAATCGTTGCTAAACACACAGCATGCAGCACTTTCTAATAACGCTACACGTTACACACTAACGCAATGTGTGCACTGTGAATGTCACACAGACTTTGCATTGCTGTGCGTTAGTCTGCATTACAATATTTTATAACGTGCAACTTTAACGTTGTACTGTGAAAGAGGCCTAAAACATAATCTGAAGTGTTGAAAATATTTTCAGGCATTCCTTCAAATCACTTAGACAAAGACATTGGGAATAGACAATGTTGATGTAAAGTACTTATGGGACCATTTACTGTGAATTTTATGCTAATTAGTACAAATGTCACTTTCAGGAATAGTTTTATGTGTAGATAACGTAAGCTTTAAAGCAGTAATGAAGTATAATAAAGAAAGTAGCCAAGTATATGGTAACGTCATGCAACAGTAGTGTGTGAAGTCATTAACCTCCCTGGCCCTCTGATTCTGCGCAGCCGCACGGCCGCACGTGGTTTTTGAAACCTAATTTTTTTTAATCATGTAGCTAGCCTATCGCTAGCTACATGATACTCCCCTCCCTGCCGATTCCCGCCCACCCTTCCGATCGCCGCCGGCAATCATGCCCATCAGGAAATCCTGTTCTGAACGGGATTTCCTTTAGGGCATCCCCGGTCGCCAGGGCGATGAACGGAATGACATCATCAACGTCGTGATGTCATAGGGAGTCCCAATCGACCCCTCAGCGCTGCCTGGCACTGATTGGCCAGGCTGCTCACGGAGTCTCGGGGGGCCCTATTATGCGGCGGGTAGCGGCGGATTGGCGGCGATCGGAGAAACACACAGCTAGCAAAGTGCTAGCTGCGTGTTTAAAAAAAAAATTCAAATCGGTCCACCAGGGCCTGAGCGGTGCCCTCTGGCGTCACTGGACGAGCTGAGCTCGTCCAGAACTCTAGGGAGGGTAAAGGAATTGCCCATGGTTTTGTTGAGCAGCTCATGTTTAGCTCACATTTAGCCTAATTTACAAAGCCAGGGGGTTGCAAGCCGCAGTTTGCAAGGTGATTGGAGGGAAGTGACGCAGGCGGGGAGCGGAGATATAGAGGAGGCGGGGGAGCGACAAGAGTGACAGTGCAGATGTAAACAGCCTGCTATCAACACACTGCATGTTGATAGACGGCTGTTTACATTTGTACTGTCACTCTCGTCGCTCCCCCACCTCCTCCATATCTCCGCTCCCCGCCAGCGTCCCTTCCCTCCAATCAGTGGGGAGGGAAGGGACGCAGGCAGGGATTGGCGACATATTGGAGGCAGGGGAGCGGCGGAGAGTGACAGTGCAGATGTAAACAGCCTGCTAGCGATGCCGCTAGAACGGTGGGTGTTTGATTTATGGGAGACGGCAGAGCTCAGGGGGACCTGGGGGGAAACAGTATAGCAACAGAGGCTGGGCATTGTATGCAGACCCAGCCTCTGTGTGCTAATAGGATTCTTAGAACCCACCTTGGGTTCTCGTTAAGCTGTTTGCATCTCATTGGTAGTCAGTATTAGACACTTATACTTGAGAGTGGATTTAGTTGCATAGCCTAGCACTACATACCATTAGCTCGTTAGCATGAGCTTATGACTTTGCATTGAAGAAAAGAAGGGGGCATGTGAAAGGATAGCAAAACAAAAGTTTGCTTTCTTAAAACAGAAGGTATTTGTGATAATTCAGGTTAGAGTGAGCATATGATATCTCCCACGATGCATCACTGCTGAATATGTAAATTATCCTTTGTTGCCCCAGGGAGCTAGCCACACCTCCAGAACCGATGGAATGCAATGATGCGTCAGCTTGTTAATTGTACAGAGCCACAATAATCCAACATGCATACACTCGGATTGGTTGATCCTCATTAGTGCATGGCATGGATTAATGTGGCTCTATGAAAGAATAGGGAAGATATTTGTAGAGCACAGGGTTCCTAGATGCAGTAGACTTACATGCTAAAATACAGAATATTATCACAAAAAACAGGAGACTTTGTAAATTAAAATCAAAAATTAATATTAATTCACTAATGCTTGCCAGCAGTTTAATGTGACTACAGCTTTAAAGAATAACTTGTTTTACAGCAAAATCTATACAACAACATATGTTATCTTTACTCAAAGCATTGTGTAACTAAATAACTTTAAATATTAACTTTCAATATATCAATGCAACTCCTATAAATTGCTATTAAATTTGCTGGAAACCATGGCAACAGTATACAGCAGTAAGTACAATTTCACTCATTCCTTTGCATCTCTGAAGTTACTCCCGTGTTATTGTATTCATTACAGAGAGATCCTGCAGACGGTATGCATGCTGGAAATGGGTAAACCTAAGCTGGGGAAAGCACTCCCATCTCAGCAGCAGCTGTCTATCCAGCTAAGACAGCAGAAAACATGCAGAGTACCGTGGCAGTCACCAGCCTATTAGTGTGATACTGTTTGTTAACTGCTTGTTTAAATATAAGATGATTTGATAATGTATTTTTTTTTCATTTAAATGAAAATCGCCAAGTGCTATCAAAATCCCTAAGCGATTTCACAGCGATTTTGCTTTTTTTTTTTGCATTTCTATATTTACAGGCCTCTTTCACAGTGCGACGTTAAAGTCGCACGTTATAAAATGTTTCAACGCAGATTAACGCACAGCAATGCTAAGTCTGTGTGACATTCACAGTGCACACGTTGCGTTTGTGTGTAATGTGTAGCATGATTAGAAAGTGCTGCATGCTGTGCATTATACATGTTATTAGCTGCGTTAGACTGCTTGCACATGCTCAGTAATGACTTGGAAGCATACTTTACATTGCCTGTATGCTCTACTGTATGCGACGATAACAGGGCATTAAACTGCGGTGCAAAGTTGTGTTGTGACTGTAGCATCGCATGAAAACGCAACGTTCCACTGTGAAAGAGGCCTTAAAGGGTACCTGTAACCTTAAGGCCTCTTTCACAGTAGGACGTTGCATTTGATGTGACGTTAAAGTCGCACAACGTTCCCCTAACGCAGCACATGTAGGTTATGAAATTGGACGTTATTTTGTACTGCATTATGTTTCTCTTGGTGCGCCGTTTTCGTTGCATACTGATGGAATGAAAACGGCGCATGCGTTACATTTTAAAAAAACAAGAAACATTACTGAGCATGTGCAACACACATAACGCAGCAAGTTTATTGCTAAACGCACAGCATGCAGCACTTTCTAAATATTGCTACACATTACACACAACGCAACATGTGCACTGTGAATGTCGCATGGATATTGTATTACTGTGCGTTAGTCTGCGTTATAAATGTTTATAACATGCAACTTTAATGTCCCAATGTGAAAGAGGCCTAAAAAGTTAGATACTTACTTAAGTAGGAGGAGGCTTCTGTAGTCTCTCTATGCCATTCCTGTGCTTCAACACTCTAAACAATCTTTGACATTAAAGGGATACTGTAGGGGGGTCGGGGAAAAATGAGCTGAACTTACCAGGGGCTTCTAATGGTCCCCCGCAGACATCCTGTGTTGGCGCAGCCACTCCCCAATGCTCCGGCCCCGCCTCCGGTTCACTTCTGGAATTTCTGACTTTCAAGTCAGAAAACCACTGCGCCTGCGTTGCCGTGTCCTCGCTCCCACTGATGTCACCAGGAGTGTACTGCGCAGACACAGACCATACTGGGCCTGCGCTGTGCGCTCTTGATGACATCAGCGGGATCGAGGACACGGCAACGCAGGCGCAGTGGTTTTCTGACTTTAAAGTCAGAAATTCCAGAAGTGAACCGGAGGCGGGGCCGGAGCATCGGTGAGTGGCTGCGCGGACACAGGATGTCTGCGGGGGACCATTAGAAGCCCCGGGTAAGTTCAGCTCATTTTCCCCCGACCCCCCTACAGTATCCCTTTAAAGTTGAAGATTGCTTGCACTGGGCAGGCACAAAGTTCAGCCTTTGTCTTTGCAGTAGCATGGAGCCTCTTGGCATGGCATTTCTCCATGCATGAGCGGCTCCATGCTAATGTAGAGAAGGATTGATGTAAGTAAGTAGAAAAATACTCACAAACCGGGATTACCTCCAAGGCAACCACTGATAATGCAGGTGGGGAGATTAGACCTGTCCCCACTCAGGATTAACAAGTGGCTCTCTGTAGATCGGAAAAAAGGGGTTAACACCCCTCCACCAGGGGTGGACTCATTTGAGGTATAAGGTAAACAGAGACGCCAGAAGGATAAAATGCACTAAAAACTTTAAAATTGCTATTAGGGCAGTGGTGGACTTACCTCCCAGAAGCAGACACGAGAACTGTCAATTTCAAAACAGTATAGAATTTATTGACATACTCCAAAAACAAGTTGCAACGCGTTTCACGGGATCAATCCCGCTTCATCAGGCAATAAACAAAGAGAATATGGCTGTAATCAGAGACAAACCAAGCTAAATCAGACCTATGTTTTAATCAAGAGTATATGGACATGTGTGTAAACAAACATAATTTTAAGTGGCCTAGAGAGATGCAGGATTGTTGCAGTAATATAGTGGTGGATGAATTGATATCATAGGAGAAAGGGTTACATGGAGATGAAGTGTTGTCCCATATAAACAGGTGTGTGTAGTGGTATAATAAATGGCCGTGGTAGTTAATAATAGTAGTGAGTGTGAGTACAGTCAGGATAGAGAATCATAGTGCCAGTAATATTGTTAAAAGACCATGGAGTAGTGAGTGTCCAATAGGAATAAAATAAGGAGCAAAGGGACTTACTAGTGTTTGGTCAGAATTTCGCAAAGCGCTTCTGTGATCTGACATCGTATTATGGCGCTTTAAATACGTGGTAGTGCGGTTAATTAACCAATAGGATTGGGGGGCTCCATGCTAATGCACAGGTACAAACCCACTGGCAGGGCAATTTCTAGGCTAAATTGCACACCCAGGGCAAGGGTGCAAAAATTGCACCCCCTTTCCCTCCACCCCTGTGGACTCGCGAACCCTTACCCTTTAGGGACAGTCACACATTCATAGGTCATAAGTAGATCTGCCTACTTACTAGTGACCAGCCGCTCATCCAGGAGGAAGCAGGAAAACACACAGGTGAAGAGAGTCCAGAAAGTCAACTCCTCCCTGGGTGCCGTGCACTGACAGCCTGTAGTACCGCTACAGGACATTAGGTGTCATTATGCGGTGGTGATGTGATGGATGGTGACTTGACATCTGACGCAGGCAGCCTAAGAGGAGTCAAGGAAGGTGAGCATGCTGGTAATCTTCTTTCTTCTTCCATTGGCTGCACCGTGCGTCACCAGCTCCCTAGCGTTTCTGTCCTTCTGTCTGCGCCCCCCCTTCTTCTACTTGCTGGTCTGCTCACCCTGCCCAAGAAACGGCCCTGCCCGCTGGTGCCTACACAGGCTTCCCCTATCTGACGTTAAGTATGTAACTTTAAAAAATTAAAACTACACTATATCCGTTGCTGTCAGAATGCACTCAAAGGACAACTGATGTTCAGTCCAGTGTATATGTTTCCCTATGGCCTCTTTCACACTATATGCTGAAAAACGTTTCACAATGCACTGCAATGGATAAAAAAACAAACAAACAAAAAAACCACATGAAGCACTTTTGCAATTTTAAGAAAAATAATTCACTTTAGTGTGAAAATTGCCTCTAAGCCTCTGATTCTAGCACTCTAACACTCTCAGCTATAGACCCTGAACAAGCATGCAGATCAGCTGTTTATGACCGAAGTCTCACTGGATTAGCCACATGCGTGTTTCAGGTGTGTGATTCAGCCGCTACTGCAGCCAAAGAGATCAGGGTTTGCCAGGCACCTGGTATTTTTTAAAAAAAGGAAATAAATATGGCAGTCTACATATCCCTCTAAGTTCAGGTGTACTTGAAGAAACTAACATACATGGAATTCTCCATATAAATAAGGTATCAGAAAAGTATCCAGCACCCCATACGAGACCATACTAGTTCCAGGGCTGCAGAGCTAAACCTATTCACTGATTTCTTTTCTTTTGAACTAGTATTTGGCTGGTGAGTTGGGTAATGGCTATCTACATGACAGGAGTTTTGCTGTGTGACAGTTCTTTTGAGATGTAAATATATGTACAATTGTGAAAAGCATAAAACTGTATGAGCACATTTAAACAATACAACTGTAACCATGTCAACAAATGTGTTTGTTGCCATAGCAACAATTAATGATCACCAGGCGAGAGAAAAAACTTTGCTGAATAAAATATAGTAAGCTTAACTGAAAATTGTAGCAGAGGCCGGTAACAACATAGTAAAGAATTCACATCTTTAGGCTACAGATAATGTTATTGTTCTGCTGATGGTCCCATTAACCATTTCAGTAGTTATGTAAAGGTCATAAAATAGCTGTGTTCATGCTCTTTTAACCCCCTTGGCGGTATGAAAAATACCGCCAGGGGGAAGCGCAACAGTTTTTTTTAAATTTTTTTTTTTTTTTATCATGTAGCGAGCCGAGGGCTCGCTACATGATAGCTGCTGCTCAGCGGCATCCCCCCAGCCCCGCCGATCGCCTCCGGCGATAGGCGATCAGGAAATCCCGTTCAAAGAACGGGATTTCCTGGAGGGCTTCCCCCGTCGCCAGCGACGTCGGGACGTCATTGGGAGACCCGATCCACCCCTCGGCGCTGCCTGGCACTGATTGGCCAGGCAGCGCTCGGGGTCTGGGGGGGGGGCCGCGCGCCGCACCGGATAGCGGCGATCGGGCGCTCGGCGGCGGCGATCGGGGTGCTGGCGCAGCTAGCAAAGTGCTAGCTGCGTCCAGCAAAAAAAAAATTAAGTAAATCGGCCCAGCAGGGCCTGAGCGGCACCCTCCGGCGGCTTACCCCGTGTCACACACGGGGTTACCGCTAAGGAGGTTAACATACAGAGCTGTAAGACAGCCTGGACTAATCTAAACACAAGCTACTCAAGTAATAATAGCAGGATACGTAGGTAGCTTACATACTACAGCAAGACCCCCGATATCCGGCACATGCGGGGGATTGCCTGATGTCGGATATGTGTGTTTGCCGGTTGCTTGAGCAACCATCTGAAAATAGCAAAAACCTCTCCCGATGAAAGGCAGAAACTATTTACCGATCCTCAAGGGCGCGGTCATCATCACTTCCTATAGCTCCCATCGGCTGTCCGGCGTCCTCTGTGTACAAGTCCTGTCAGGTCATGTCACCCAATGTGGTACATAGATGCAGGGAAGCCACTGGAAGCTACAGGAAGTGTTGAAGACAGCGCCCAGAGGATCAGTAGGTTGCGTTTGCTGCTGTAGAGCTCTGCACATTGCTAAAATACAGCCCCCGTGATGCCCCCCCAGGCATGCCGGTTATTGAGACTTACAGTTGCCTGAGTTTCAGTTCCAGGCTGTCTATATGTGAGTGTCTTCTGAACTGTTATGTACCACACGCCATGATAAAGGGGGACCCTGTGAGGCCCCCAAAACAATTGTTAGATATTCTTTGGATACTGGCACAATACAGAATGTGAACTGCAAATTGGTGTGCCAATAACTTCTGCAATTTCATGATAAAGGAGGTCTTGTTATATTACTTTTTCAAAATGGAGTGTAAAGCCCCTACAGAGTGATCAGTCTACTATAGCAGGATTTAGGTATTTTGAGGTCATATTTAGAAGTGACAAATTCAAAAGCACGTGAGGTAAAGTAAAACATATAAGCAGCTGTAGCCTAGAAATCTCTGTTAACAAGCAACAACAAGGAAAATGATGATGTTGAGAAGGTAGGGTAAAAATGAAGAAAGACCGGGTCTCGACCTGGATTTTAGGCCAATTGGCCAATATTTATTTGCAGAACCACAGTGCTGGAGCACAACGTTTCGACCGGATGGTCTTTATCAAGTGCTTACCAAGTATTTGTGCAACAATCACATATATAGACAATTAAAACACACCCCACTAAGGGGCGGGCACAACACTTAAAGAGACAAGCCACATTGTATTATTATTATCACAGGAAACATTTTAGGTTATATGCCTCGTTCATGCCATTTGGCGCCAAAGTGCCAAGGTCATCAATCCACCTACTCTCCCTGCGCAGCAAGGAGGCTTGGGGGTCCACACCCTCCTGCGAGAACACCTTTTCCAGCACACACCATCTTAGGTCGCCTACTGCATGTCCACATTCGAAAAAATGACGACCCACAGGGGATTCAAATTTATCCTTAGATTTCTCATTATCCTCCTTTTTGTAATTCCTAATGCTACTCCTATGCTCATTTATCCTCCTCCTAGCATCCCTCGTAGTCTGGCCCACGTAGCCCATGCCGCAGGGGCACTTCAGCAAGTAAACAATATTTAACGTTGTACACGAAAAATTTCCTTTAATGTTAATTCTTGTTCCCTTAGTGGTATGCGTGACATAATCACCACGCATAATTGAGGAACAGTTCTGGCAGTTCATACATGGGAAAGTGCCCCTGCGGCGAGGGACAAACGCAGCATCAGCGTTCCTCGAATCCTTTAGGTCAGCCCTCACTAGCTGGTCCCTGACACTTTTCCCTTTCCTGAAAACCATTTTAGGGGGGGCACGAAATACCCTAGAGAGCAATGGGTCAGTTTCCACCACTGCCCAGGCACCCAACAGACATCGTCTAATGTCTGTTGCATGATTATCATACGTTAATATGAATTGTACACCCTCCTGGTAATCATCTTTTCTCTCTTTCCTCTTTCTCAGCTCCTTTCTATCCATGCTAGCTACATCAGCTGCTATTCTTTCCACTTCCTTACGTTGGTAACCCCTTTCTACATACTCACCCACCATCCTCCTAGATTGTACCACATATTTCTCATCACTAGATGTGATTCTACGGGCTCTAATCAGTTGACTTTTTGGAAGTCCCCTGATCAGAGATGGTGGGTGACAACTACTAGCCAGTAGTGAGTTGTTTCTATCTGTACTTTTGCGAAACAAATCTGTTTCAAAGTTACTCCCCTTGATCTCAATATCTACATCGAGGAAATGCAATTTTGTAGTGTCGTATTCCAGGGTGAACTTAAGTGTATTATGGCAGAGGTTGAGACCATGAAAGAAATCAAGCAACAGCTGTTCGGGCCCTGTCCAGCAAAAAAACAGGTCATCAATATACCTGCAGAAGCCCCTGCTGTAAGTTTTAAAAAGATCTTTTTAAAACTTACAGCAGGGGCTTCTGCAGGTATATTGATGACCTGTTTTTTTGCTGGACAGGGCCCGAACAGCTGTTGCTTGATTTCTTTCATGGTCTCAACCTCTGCCATAATACACTTAAGTTCACCCTGGAATACGACACTACAAAATTGCATTTCCTCGATGTAGATATTGAGATCAAGGGGAGTAACTTTGAAACAGATTTGTTTCGCAAAAGTACAGATAGAAACAACTCACTACTGGCTAGTAGTTGTCACCCACCATCTCTGATCAGGGGACTTCCAAAAAGTCAACTGATTAGAGCCCGTAGAATCACATCTAGTGATGAGAAATATGTGGTACAATCTAGGAGGATGGTGGGTGAGTATGTAGAAAGGGGTTACCAACGTAAGGAAGTGGAAAGAATAGCAGCTGATGTAGCTAGCATGGATAGAAAGGAGCTGAGAAAGAGGAAAGAGAGAAAAGATGATTACCAGGAGGGTGTACAATTCATATTAACGTATGATAATCATGCAACAGACATTAGACGATGTCTGTTGGGTGCCTGGGCAGTGGTGGAAACTGACCCATTGCTCTCTAGGGTATTTCGTGCCCCCCCTAAAATGGTTTTCAGGAAAGGGAAAAGTGTCAGGGACCAGCTAGTGAGGGCTGACCTAAAGGATTCGAGGAACGCTGATGCTGCGTTTGTCCCTCGCCGCAGGGGCACTTTCCCATGTATGAACTGCCAGAACTGTTCCTCAATTATGCGTGGTGATTATGTCACGCATACCACTAAGGGAACAAGAATTAACATTAAAGGAAATTTTTCGTGTACAACGTTAAATATTGTTTACTTGCTGAAGTGCCCCTGCGGCATGGGCTACGTGGGCCAGACTACGAGGGATGCTAGGAGGAGGATAAATGAGCATAGGAGTAGCATTAGGAATTACAAAAAGGAGGATAATGAGAAATCTAAGGATAAATTTGAATCCCCTGTGGGTCGTCATTTTTTCGAATGTGGACATGCAGTAGGCGACCTAAGATGGTGTGTGCTGGAAAAGGTGTTCTCGCAGGAGGGTGTGGACCCCCAAGCCTCCTTGCTGCGCAGGGAGAGTAGGTGGATTGATGACCTTGGCACTTTGGCGCCAAATGGCATGAACGAGGCATATAACCTAAAATGTTTCCTGTGATAATAATAATACAATGTGGCTTGTCTCTTTAAGTGTTGTGCCCGCCCCTTAGTGGGGTGTGTTTTAATTGTCTATATATGTGATTGTTGCACAAATACTTGGTAAGCACTTGATAAAGACCATCCGGTCGAAACGTTGTGCTCCAGCACTGTGGTTCTGCAAATAAATATTGGCCAATTGGCCTAAAATCCAGGTCGAGACCCGGTCTTTCTTCATTTGGACTGTTGTTGCACCCTTGGTGGATACGGGTGTGGACTGGTTGACTCCCTGGTGCTGTATTAAGAAGTGGGGTTGTAGCATCAAGGTTATACCTATACCTGAGAAGGTAGGGTAGTCTGCACTGCTGTCACCTAAACCTCTGCTAACTGTTGCTGTTACCACTATTATTTCGGAAATTTGCATATATTATGTGTAAGGCTCAGCCCTCAAACCTAAAATCATTTTGCCTTCTTGAAACAAAAGGTATTTGTGATAATTCAGTTTTAAGTGAGCAACAGTGATTTCCCATGATGCATCACTTTCCAATGTGCAAATGATCTCTTTATGCCTCTGAAAGCCAGGCTCACACTCAGAACCGATGGATTGAGATTGATCCAGTTGCTTCTAAATTCTACAGAGCCACATCAATCCAATATGCACACAGTCTGTTTTGGATTTTCTGCTCCTCATCAGTGCATGACATAGCTTGATATGGCTTTATGCGATAGAGTTTGCATGTTGTTGGGTTGATGTGACTCTGTAAAACTTATAAGCTATAGCCTCACTACACACCAGCGTTTCTGATAGTGATGATCACCCTCTCATGACCTGCTGCTCACAGGATCATGAGGTGACGTAAGTAAATAAGGCAGTGAAGAGGCCTCTGAGGACTCAGCCGCAATAGCGGCTGAAGATGTACTTGTCAGCCGGGATCAACTGATGCTGGCATGATAAAAGAAGATCACTGCAGATCATTCCAGCAGCTTGGAACTACTGTGGATCTCACAGCTGCAGGGCTGATGGTGGGCAAGATTAAATAAGAACAAAGGACCAGCATTGTGGATCATTACAGCCGCTGCTCCTATGCGGCTTGGAAACACTGTGCATTACTCTGCTGCTGCTGCTCAACTGTACACCTCATTAGGATAATTTACTGCATGAAGGCAACAAGCACCAGCATAGGTAGGACTGCTACATTTGGATTATAAGATGCAGTAATTTTTTCTCCCCATTTTTGGTGGAGAAAAAGTGTGTCTTATAGTCCGAAAAATACAGTATTTAAATCACTGTATATATGCCTGCTTCGTATTCCATGGACAGCAAGGATGACAAACAAAGTAGTATTGGAACGTATAAGACCAGGCATGTCACTGGAAGGCAAGATCACCAGACTCAGACTCACATATTTTGGCCATGTGATGCAATCAAATTCCACAGAGAAAGACCTAATGCTAGGACTGATCAGTGGCAAAAGGCGACAAGGCCGCCAGAGAACGCGTTGGCTTGACACCATCAAAGATCAACAAGATCGGACAGCATGGAGTGAGCTAACCCATAGAATCACCAAGAGTTGGATACGACTGAATGGATAACATCATCATCATCATCATATATGCCTGCACTGTATTCCACACGCCATGACATAGGGAGACCTTGCGTGTCCCGCGAGACAGTTGTCGGACTATCTGTAGACTCTGGCACAATTAGCTACAATTTGCAAAACTGGTGTGTGGATGAACTTTGTATCCTCAATATCAGTAGAAGTGTGGGTAAAAATGGAGAAATTACTTCTGTAGTAAAATGCACAGAACAGAAGTGCACAGATTATGTGAAATGAAATAAAGGATTATTAATTAAATTACACAGTTCATTAAATAAGATAAAACAGGACATTGCTTTCCAGTTATCCTGTAATTCCTAAGAGGTGTAAATGCCATTTAAAAACTGTTAGTACAACTATTAGATTGGGGTTTTAATAATCTATTGCAGTTTAACTAACCAATGACAAATAACACACAGATTGCCTATTAACTACTTCCCGACCGCCGTATAGACAAATGGCGGCCGGGAAGCTGACGCCGCAAGGACCGCCGTATAGACAAAATGCGGCGGTCCTTGTATGGGCGTGGGCGGAGCGATCGCGTCATCCGTGACGCGATCCTCCGCCGGGAGTCGGAAGCCTGGCATTTTGCCTCTGCTCGCCGGCCACTTAGCAGCGCCGGCGAGCGGAGGGATCTCGGGGATCCGCCAATCAGAAGGTATAAGGCACTTTGTTAAGTAAACAAAGTGCCTTATACGTGCTTCCTCCTCGCCTCGTGGTCTCATTGTTGCAGAGACCACTAGCGAGGAGGAAGCACTTTGTGAGTATCAAAGCACACACGTTTTTTTTGCCTACAGCCCCCCTGATCTCCCACCCCAGGCCTCATACCCCCCCTGATCACCCCAGCAGACCCCTGCCAGCACCCTTGCACCCCTTTAAAAACCCCAACCCCCCCACCTATCACTAACTTTAAACGCTATCCCCTGCGTTAGGTCCCTAACTGCCTCCTAGTCACCCCTGATCCCCCCCCCTACCTTTAGATCACCCCCAGACCCCATCCCAGACTACCCCCCTGTATACTGTATACATCTGTATACAGCTACCTTACCCTCTGATCCCCCTCTGATCCCCCTCTGATCACCTGTCTATCACCTGTCCATCACCCCTTGGCACCCCCACCCATCAGAGCAGACCCTAACTGCCCCGCGGGGGTAACCGATCACCTGCCCAGGCCCTCGATTGCCCTCATACCCCCCTTCTGATTACATCCCCTGCTCTTTGTTTACATCTGTCCTCCCCAGCGATCACTAACTGATCTGCGATCAGTAACCCCCTGTGTCTGCCTCTCATCAGATCAGGACTCAGTCTGCCCCGTGCAGGCTCCTGATCAACCCCCCACCCCCTCAAATCGCCCTCAGACCCCCCCCCTAATCACCGTCTAAGTGCATTGTTTTTGACTGTGCTGCGCTTGTATTCGATTGTGCTGCGCTTGTATTTGATTGGGCTGCGATTGTATTTGATTGTCCCGTGATCTGCTTCGATTGTCCCGTGATTGTTTGATTGCCTGAGACCCCACTTCCCACCACACCCAACCCCACCCTCCCCCCCCCCCCCCCCACCACACCCAACCCCACCCTCCCCCCACCACCTCCAACCACCACCTTCCGAGTGCATCAGATTTGCTTGTGCTGTGATTGGAGTCGATTGTGCTGTAATTGTATTTGATTGTCCCGTGATCGGCTTCGATTGCCCCGTGATTGTTTGATTGCCTGAGACCCCACTTCCCGCCACACCCAATCCCACCCTCCCCCCATCACCTTCCGAGTGCATCAGATTTGATTGGGCTGTGATTGGAGTCGATTGTGCTGTAATTGTATTTGATTGTCCCGTGATCGGCTTCGATTGCCCCGTGATTGTTTGATTGCCTGAGACCCCACTTCCTGCCACACCCAATCCCACCCTCCCCCCATCACCTTCCGAGTGCATCAGATTTGATTGTGCTGTGATTGGAGTCAATTGTGCTGTAATTGTATTTGATTGTCCTCTGAGACCCCACTTCCCACCAACCCCAATACCTCTCAAATACTCCCTTTTTGCTAGGTAGGTGCTCTTTTTTTCTGGGTAGTCTCGGAGGAAAACCCCATAAATTTAGCAATCCAAAATGGCAAGAAGGGGGCTTTCCAATGACGAGGTATACAGGTACATGGACCAGTCGGATGAGTTATTTTGGGAAGAATCATCCGTCGAATCTTCCGGGTCCGAATTTGAACCTGTAGAAAGCAGTGGTTCCCTGACCGATAGTGATGACGAGGCTATGGTCCCGGCTAGAGCCAGGCGTACCAGACCCCAAGTCGTTAGACCGCAGGTGGCGCAGGATCCGCCTCAAGGGCAGCAGGGTGGTGCTAGCGCTGTTGATAGTTTTCTTGGTGAGGCAGGCACCAGCAGCGCAGCATCTCCTGGACTTAGTGCCAGTGCTTCCGTAGACCCTGGCGAAGTGGTGAGCGTCAGCATGGAAGTGGAAACTGGTACGGTGGCAAGTGCAGTAGTACCCCCGTCGCAGCCACCAAGAAGAAGACGGGCCCGTAGTACCCATAGACTCCCAGAGGTGCTGGCACAACCAGATTGGCAATCCCCTGATTCCGCCGCACCCGTAGTGCCCCCTTTCACCGCCCAGTCTGGAGTCCAGGTGGCGACAGCTCATCTAGGAACGGCCCTAGACTTTTTGCAGCTGTTCATCACCCAGGTTCTCCTGGACTTAATTGTGGTTGAGACCAATCGTAAAGCCACACAATTCATCACCGAGCACCCGGAGAGCATGTATGCCCAGCCTTTCGGGTGGAAACCAGTCCAAGTTTCCGACATTAAAATCTTTTTGGCCCTTATCCTTCACTTGGGACTAATGAAACAAAATGTATTGCGGTCGTATTGGTCTACGAACCCAGTACATCATGTTCCCTTGTACCCTGCTGCCATGTCCAGGACACGATTTGAGTCCATCCTGCGCTTCCTGCACTTCAACGACGACGAAACCTGTCATGAAAAGGGCCACCCTGCTTATGACCGGCTCCACAAAATTCGGCCCCTCATAGACCACCTGTCATCAACATTTGCAGATGCTTATATCCCTGAACAGAACATCTGCGTAGACGAGTCCCTCTTACGCTTTACCGGGCGCCTTGGCATCAAACAGTACATCCCAAGCAAGCGCGCCCGGTATGGGGTGAAACTGTATAAGCTCTGTGAAAGGGCCACAGGCTATACATGTCGTTTTAGGGTCTATGAGGGAAAAGACTCAAAATTGGAGCCGGTCGGATGCCCTGACTACCTGGGGAGCAGTGGAAAGGTTGTGTGGGACTTGGTGTCACCCTTGTTCCGGAAGGGGTACCATCTTTTTGTGGACAATTATTACACAAGTGTGGCCCTCTTTTAGCACTTAAAGTTAGAAGGAATCCGATGCTGTGGCACTGCGCGGCCTAGTCGCCAGGGCTTCCCCCAACGGCTCGTTACCACCAGACTTCAACGGGGGCAGAGGGCCGCCTTGCGTACTGAAGACCTGCTCGCGGTGAAATGGAAGGACAAGAGGGACGTTTACTTTCTGTCCACCATTCACACAGACACGACTGTCCAAATTCAACGGGCAACTAAGGTCATTGAAAAGCCCCTTGTCGTCCACGAATATAATGTCAACATGGGAGGGGTGGACTTCAATGACCAGAGGTTAGCGCCCTATTTAGTTACCCGGAAAACAAGACGCTGGTATAAGAAAGTGTCTTTTTATCTGATTCAATTGGCAGTTTACAACAGCTTTGTTCTCTACAGTAAGGCTGGGAGAACTGGATCTTTCCTCCAATTTCAGGAACAGATCATTCTGGACATCCTGTATCCAGGAGGTGCCAGGCCCCCCCCCCCAGATGCAACTAGCCGACTGCATGGTAGGCATTACGCCTATCAGATTCCGTGTGCCCCAGGTCAACGCATCCGAAGAAAACGTTGTCGTGTCTGCAGCAGGACTGGAAGAAGGAATGACACCAGTTTTTATTGTCCCCGCTGTCCTGACCAGCCTGGCCTATGCGTAGGGCCGTGTTTTGAGAGGTACCACGAGCAGGTACACTATTAGAACCTAGGGAACTCCAGACACAGGAGTAGGCACACACTCAGTGGTCTTTCGCACATTGTCGCAGGGAGAGGAGAGGTAAGCTTGAAAACCAAACGGGTAAGCATAAAAGTCGGAAGAAGGATCGGTTTCCATGCTTGATATTGCTGATCTGTCCTGGGTTGGCGATATAAGACGGCATGTTTGAATTTCCCTTGAGTGTGGACACCCCCGGTTTATATGTGATTTGGGCCTATGATGATGCTTTAATGCCACACAGAGTCATCTCTATTGGCAGGCATATTGCTGTATCCTACAGGCATAATGCTGTACACTAAAGTTCTGAGGCCCAGTCACATAAGTTGGTGGCTCACCCTGAGTGCAGGGTGGCACGGGGTGTCTCTCTCCTGAGGTTATCACTGCCATTGATGTGGAGCAAGGTATGTTTGCCGTTCATTTTTCCTTTCAGCCCAGAGTGCATTACTTGTATACCCAATATAAGGAGTATAGCAGAAACTCCTAATACTGGCCATACATGTAATGATTGCAGAGACCCTAAAATGCCAGGACAGACTCCACAAATGACCCCATTTTGGAAAGAGGACACCCTAAAGTATTATGTGAGGTGCACGGTGAGTTCATAAAAGATTTTAGTTTTTGTCACAAGTTAGCAGAATTTTTTTTTAATTTTTTTTTTTTAACAAAGTGTCATTTTCCGTTTACTTGTGACAAAAAATAAAATTTTCAATGACCTCACCATTACCCTCATGGAATACCTTGTTGTGTATTCTTTCCAAAATGGGGTCATTTGTGGGGTTTGTTAACTGTCCTGGCAAGTGGGCGGGGTGCTAAATTGTGAGCACCCCTGTAAAGCCTAAAGGTACTCATTGGACTCTGGGCCCCTTAGAGCAGTTAGGGTGCAAAAAAGTGCCACACATGTGGTATCGCCGTACTCGGGAGAAGTACTATAATGTGTTTTGGGGTGTATTTTTACACATACCCATGCTGGGTGGGAGAAATACCTCTGTAAATGACAATCTTTTGATTTTTTTACACACAATTGTCCATTTACAGAGATATTTCTCCGACCCAGCATGGGTATGTGTAAAAATTCACCCCAAAACACATTGTACTACTTCTCCCGAGTACGGTGATACCACATGTGTGGCACTTTTTTGCACCCTAACTGCGCTAAAGGGCCCAAAGTCCAATGAGCACCTTTAGGCTTTCACAGGTCATTTTGCGGAATTTGATTTCCAGACTACTCCTCACGGTTTAGGGCCCCTAAAATGCCAGGGCAGTATAGGAACCCCACAAATGACCCCATTTTAGAAAGAAGACACCCCAAGGTATTCCGTTAGTAGCATAGCGAGTTCATAGAAGATTTTATTTTTTGTCAAAAGTTAGCGGAAAATTGATTGTTATTGTTTTTTTTCACAAAGTGTCATTTTCCACTAACTTTTGACAAAAAATAAAATCTTCTATGAACTCGCTATGCTACTAACGGAATACCTTGGGGTGTCTTCTTTCTAAAATGGGGTCATTTGTGGGGTTCCTATACTGCCCTGGCATTTTAGGGGCCCTAAACCGTGAGGAGTAGTCTGGAAATCAAATTCCGCAAAATGACCTGTGAAAGCCTAAAGGTGCTCATTGGACTTTGGGCCCTTTAGCGCAGTTAGGGTGCAAAAAAGTGCCACACATGTGGTATCACCGTACTCGGGAGAAGTAGTACAATGTGTTTTGGGGTGAATTTTTACACATACCCATGCTGGGTGGGAGAAATATCTCTGTAAATGGACAATTGTGTGTAAAAAAATCAAAAGATTGTCATTTACAGAGGTATTTCTCCCACCCAGCATAGGTATGTGTAAAAATACACCCCAAAACACATTGTACTACTTCTCCCGAGTACGGCGATACCACATGTGTGGCACTTTTTTGCACCCTAACTGCGCTAAAGGGCCCAAAGTCCAATGAGCACCTTTAGGCTTTCACAGGTCATTTTGCGGAATTTGATTTCCAGACTACTCCTCACGGTTTAGGGCCCCTAAAATGCCAGGGCAGTATAGGAACCCCACAAATGACCCCATTTTAGAAAGAAGACACCCCAAGGTATTCCGTTAGTAGCATAGCGAGTTCATAGAAGATTTTATTTTTTGTCAAAAGTTAGCGGAAAATTGATTGTTATTGTTTTTTTTCACAAAGTGTCATTTTCCACTAACTTTTGACAAAAAATAAAATCTTCTATGAACTCGCTATGCTACTAACGGAATACCTTGGGGTGTCTTCTTTCTAAAATGGGGTCATTTGTGGGGTTCCTATACTGCCCTGGCATTTTAGGGGCCCTAAACCGTGAGGAGTAGTCTGGAAATCAAATTCCGCAAAATGACCTGTGAAAGCCTAAAGGTGCTCATTGGACTTTGGGCCCTTTAGCGCAGTTAGGGTGCAAAAAAGTGCCACACATGTGGTATCGCCGTACTCGGGAGAAGTAGTACAATGTGTTTTGGGGTGTATTTTTACACATACCTATGCTGGGTGGGAGAAATACCTCTGTAAATGACAATCTTTTGATTTTTTTACACACAATTGTCCATTTACAGAGATATTTCTCCCACCCAGCATGGGTATGTGTAAAAATTCACCCCAAAACACATTGTACTACTTCTCCCGAGTACGGTGATACCACATGTGTGGCACTTTTTTGCACCCTAACTGCGCTAAAGGGCCCAAAGTCCAATGAGCACCTTTAGGCTTTCACAGGTCATTTTGCGGAATTTGATTTCCAGACTACTCCTCACGGTTTAGGGCCCCTAAAATGCCAGGGCAGTATAGGAACCCCACAAATGACCCCATTTTAGAAAGAAGACACCCCAAGGTATTCCGTTAGTAGCATAGCGAGTTCATAGAAGATTTTATTTTTTGTCAAAAGTTAGTGGAAAATGACACTTTGTGAAAAAAAACAATAACAATCAATTTTCCGCTAACTTTTGACAAAAAATAAAATCTTCTATGAACTCGCTATGCTACTAACGGAATACCTTGGGGTGTCTTCTTTCTAAAATGGGGTCATTTGTGGGGTTCCTATACTGCCCTGGCATTTTAGGGGCCCTAAACCGTGAGGAGTAGTCTGGAAATCAAATTCCGCAAAATGACCTGTGAAAGCCTAAAGGTGCTCATTGGACTTTGGGCCCTTTAGCGCAGTTAGGGTGCAAAAAAGTGCCACACATGTGGTATCGCCGTACTCGGGAGAAGTACTATAATGTGTTTTGGGGTGTATTTTTACACATACCCATGCTGGGTGGGAGAAATACCTCTGTAAATGACAATCTTTTGATTTTTTTACACACAATTGTCCATTTACAGAGATATTTCTCCCACCCAGCATGGGGATGTGTAAAAATTCACCCCAAAACACATTGTACTACTTCTCCCGAGTACGGTGATACCACATGTGTGGCACTTTTTTGCACCCTAACTGCGCTAAAGGGCCCAAAGTCCAATGAGCACCTTTAGGCTTTCACAGGTCATTTTGCGGAATTTGATTTCCAGACTACTCCTCACGGTTTAGGGCCCCTAAAATGCCAGGGCAGTATAGGAACCCCACAAATGACCCCATTTTAGAAAGAAGACACCCCAAGGTATTCCGTTAGTAGCATAGCGAGTTCATAGAAGATTTTATTTTTTGTCAAAAGTTAGCGGAAAATTGATTGTTATTGTTTTTTTTCACAAAGTGTCATTTTCCACTAACTTTTGACAAAAAATAAAATCTTCTATGAACTCGCTATGCTACTAACGGAATACCTTGGGGTGTCTTCTTTCTAAAATGGGGTCATTTGTGGGGTTCCTATACTGCCCTGGCATTTTAGGGGCCCTAAACCGTGAGGAGTAGTCTGGAAATCAAATTCCGCAAAATGACCTGTGAAAGCCTAAAGGTGCTCATTGGACTTTGGGCCCTTTAGCGCAGTTAGGGTGCAAAAAAGTGCCACACATGTGGTATCGCCGTACTCGGGAGAAGTAGTACAATGTGTTTTGGGGTGTATTTTTACACATACCTATGCTGGGTGGGAGAAATACCTCTGTAAATGACAATCTTTTGATTTTTTTACACACAATTGTCCATTTACAGAGATATTTCTCCCACCCAGCATGGGTATGTGTAAAAATTCACCCCAAAACACATTGTACTACTTCTCCCGAGTACGGTGATACCACATGTGTGGCACTTTTTTGCACCCTAACTGCGCTAAAGGGCCCAAAGTCCAATGAGCACCTTTAGGCTTTCACAGGTCATTTTGCGGAATTTGATTTCCAGACTACTCCTCACGGTTTAGGGCCCCTAAAATGCCAGGGCAGTATAGGAACCCCACAAATGACCCCATTTTAGAAAGAAGACACCCCAAGGTATTCCGTTAGTAGCATAGCGAGTTCATAGAAGATTTTATTTTTTGTCAAAAGTTAGTGGAAAATGACACTTTGTGAAAAAAAACAATAACAATCAATTTTCCGCTAACTTTTGACAAAAAATAAAATCTTCTATGAACTCGCTATGCTACTAACGGAATACCTTGGGGTGTCTTCTTTCTAAAATGGGGTCATTTGTGGGGTTCCTATACTGCCCTGGCATTTTAGGGGCCCTAAACCGTGAGGAGTAGTCTGGAAATCAAATTCCGCAAAATGACCTGTGAAAGCCTAAAGGTGCTCATTGGACTTTGGGCCCTTTAGCGCAGTTAGGGTGCAAAAAAGTGCCACACATGTGGTATCGCCGTACTCGGGAGAAGTAGTACAATGTGTTTTGGGGTGTATTTTTACACATACCCATGCTGGGTGGGAGAAATAACTCTGTAAATGGACAATTGTGTGTAAAAAAAATTAAAAAATTGTCATTTACAGAGCTATTTCTCTCACCCAGCATGGGTATGTGTAAAAATACACCCCAAAACACATTATACTACTTCTCCTGAGTACGGCAATACCACATGTGTGGCACTTTTTTGCAGCCTAACTGCGCTAAGGGGTCCAAAGTCCAATGAGCACCTTTAGGCTTTACAGGGGTGCTTACAATTTAGCACCCCCCAAAATGTCAGGACAGTAAACACACCCCACAAATGACCCCATTTTGGAAAGTAGACCCTTCAAGGTATTCAGAGAGGGGCATGGTGAGTCCGTGGCAGATTTCATTTTTTTTTTGTCGCAAGTTAGAAGAAATGGAAACTTTTTTTTTTTTTTTTTTCTCTCACAAAGTGTCATTTTCCGCTTACTTGTGACAAAAAATAATATCTTCTATGAACTTACTATGCCTCTCAGTGAATACTTTGGGATGTCTTCTTTCCAAAATGGGGTCATTTGGGGGGTATTTATACTATCCTGGAATTCTAGCTCCTCATGAAACATGACAGGGGGTCAGAAAAGTCATAGATGCTTGAAAATGGGAAAATTCACTTTTTGCACCATAGTTTGTAAACGCTATAACTTTTACCCAAACCAATAAATATACGCTGAATGGGTTTTTTTTTATCCAAAACATGTTTGTCCACATTTTTCGCGCTGCATGTATACAGAAATTTTACTTTATTTGAAAACTGTCAGCACAGAAAGTTAAAAAAATCATTTTTTTGCCAAAATTCATGTCTTTTTTGCTGAATATAATAAAAAGTAAAAATCGCAGGAGCAATCAAATGGCACCAAAAGAAAGCTTTATTAGTGACAAGAAAAGGAGCCAAAATTCATTTAGGTGGTAGGTTGTATGAGCGAGCAATAAACCGTGAAAGCTGCAGTGGTCTGAATGGAAAAAAAGTGGCCGGTCCTTAAGGGGTAGAAAGCCCTAGGTCCTCAAGTGGTTAAAGGCCTTGTTAATTTTAGTTGCTTTATATTAAAGTAAAACTTGAAGAAAGACATTTGCTGATTTTTCTTCGTAATTCTTTTGTTTCTATAACTTTTTCTAAATAATTTACAGTATTATATCCCTAAACATTGTTACACTTATCTTCACATGATGTGCAGAAGAAGAAGGAACTTGGAAGAAATACATTTTACTTTTGCAAAAAAGAGGCACTTTCTAGTTTAGAATAATAATGTGACTTGGTAATTCTGACAAGTGCCTTCAAGATTTATTTAGAATGCGATTATTGTGAAAGGTCCATTTTTAAACGTAACTACAGAAAGACAGTTTTATAGATGTTCAGTCAATCATGCATTTCTAGCAGCAGCCACATAGTACAGCCAGCAAAATGAGTAGAAAATCTGCATTGACCCAGTGGGTTTCCAACAAATGAAAGTCACTAGCTGCCAGTCCATTTTTTGGTTGCTGTGTAACTAAGTAAACTAATCAATAGTTAGTGGTTTTCATTTGCCACAATCACTTTTTTAGGTTAGTGGAGAGTTCCATGTAAGGGATAATTTCCACTCATCCATGGCAGCTAGCATACAGGCCAAGTGCATACCAAAACCGCTAGCAGATCCACAAAACGCTAGCGGTTTTGGGTGCGGAGTACGAGATAAAGGCGCAGTGCACACCTAGCGGATTTGGATGCGATCCGCCGGCCGCATCCGCCTGTTAATCCAGGTGGCTATTGTATTTTAATGGGCTGGTGCACACCGGCGGTTTGAGGATTTTTGCAAACCGCAAACGTGCAGCAGGAGGCACGTTTGCTGTTTGCTGAAAACCTCAAACCGCCGGTGTGCACCAGCCCATTCAATTACATTAGCCAAGTGGATTTTCAGGCGGATGCAGACGGCGGATCCACTTGATGTGCACTGGGCCATAGAGTCCTCTGTCCACCTCTTTCTCCCCTTTGAGCAACACAGTCTCAGCAGGACCTCATCCCTTTCTTCTAATGGGCAACATGTATTATGGTACTATGGTCCTGCAATTGGTCCGGGATACACCGGACTGAGGCGACAGGTGTATCCCGGACCAATTGCTGTTGTATGCTCCTATTTGTTTAATGCCTGAGGAAGCAGGTACAAGCCTGTGAAACGCGTTGCGAGCCCCCTGGAGTATACCAATACATATTTTGTATTTTTGAATACTACAGTCTCTTGAGTCTGCTTGGAGGAGGTAAGTCCACCACTGCCTCCTAAGCAATTTTAAACCTTTTAATTACTGATTTTATACTTTTGGCGCCTCTGTTCTACTTTTGTCATACTTATCCACCCCTGGTGGAGGGGGATACCCCTTCTTTCTACTATCTACAGAGAGCGACTTCCTAATCCTGAGTGAGGACAGGACAATCTCCTCACCGGCCTACACAGTGGTTGCCTAGGTAACCCTGGTTTGTGAGTATAAAACTGTACTCTGACATTACTCCTACCCTTTAACAATCTACTACACTATATTGGGCTCTCAGTTTCTCTTTTAAAAATAAACATAATAGTTTTATAATGAAGTATTATTGCACCACCAGTTATTACTGTATGTTTTATTACAGCAAAGTGACTCAGAACTTCCACTGTTCCACTCTACAAGAGAAAAACATCATTCATGAAATAAATAACAAATTATCAGAAAACTGAAATAAAATGTTGCCTTGTCCTAGATTTAGATTCATACAAACCAGCTTATATTTCGAAGCAATGAAGTTCTCTTTTCCTTTCCCTGCACTTCTCCTCTCTAGCATCTCCCAAGCTGCAGCACACATTATTTATTTATGGCAGGCAAGAAAGGGACAAATTAAATTACAATACTGTCGTTTGTTTGACAATCAAAATCATTTTCTTTGTGGTATTTAATGAAAGGATTAATGATTCACATGAGAAATATTTCAGAAATAAGAAGCATTATAAATAGAGCATGACAAGTGGGTGCGCAGTCTTTTTGTTTTACAATCATTGCTGAGAAGATGCTTTGATATGCATTTGACAGTTCACTGTAGGTGACTTTGGCATAAGTGATACATTTAAACTTCCTGCTGCGCCAATAACGAATTCAGAATCCACTTAGACAGGAGTTATCATTATGATGATCACAGTGTTTCAGCCTCAGAATCATGTCTTATGTACTATGTAATTCAGTAATTAGAATGTTTTGCTGTCTTGTACATGGGTAAGGATGGGTTTACACTTTGCGATGCATTGTCACATGTTTGTGAACTGCCTATATAGTTTGTATAGGTATGTTCATGCCTCTTCATCGTAATAGACCACATTATCCTAACCCACTTTCTACAGTGTACTGCTGGATAAGCATTTTTTTTTGGGGGGGGAGGGGCAATGATAACTGTCCTTTTCACTGCCTCCTGACCCATTACTGCCTCTTACTCAATTACCAGCCTCGTCACTACCTCTTTCTTTCCTGCCCTCCCTTCTCCTCCTCGGATTATGGTAGGGATTAGATTGTGAGCTCCTCTGAGGGACAGTTAGTGACATAACTATAAGCTCTGTAAAGTGCCATGGAAGATGCCAGCGCTATATAAATACATACTATTATGGTTGGACATTAGACTATGAATTTGGTAGGGGATAGATTGTGAGATTGTGACATGTACTTTGTAAACTGTTTTACACTCTACAGGTAGTATTGTGTGTATACTGCAGCTATTTATGTGATATGCTGTCTATGTTTTTTGTGTATGTTTGGGCATTGCCTTATGTTTATAAAGGAGAAGGGGCTTTATCCAACGTTTTGATGAAAGGCCTACTGACGCTACAGCTAACGTCAAGTACATTTGGCTCCACCCATGACCACACCCACATTCAGATGCGTGGCCACACTCATTTTTTTGTGCACCGTGCTTAGCATGCCACAGATTTACTCAAGAGGGACACAAAAACAGTTTTAGTCCCTGGGAGCTGAAAACCCTAGCTACGCCCCTGGGATAACCTTTGTGATGTATACCCCTCTGATAAAGAGACTATAAAGTCAACCTTCAACATTGCATGATGTATGGTGTGTTCTCGTAAAAACTTATAATGACTTCACCTTTGTATTTGCTGTAACTCACCCTCCCTGCCGTCTTATGTGCCGGCTTCTAGTGTGTAACTCATCCCCATTGCAGATGAGTGGCATGGCACTCTCTGTATCAGAGATACAGAATTCCATGGAAGCACCATAGCACTTAATCGGGATGCAGGCTACATGCCAGCGCATACGGGACTGGAACTGAATTTAGACTTTACAGTCTCTTCATATCCAGTACTAAACTTCAAAAGATTCCAAATTTGGGTTGCTGAGTCACAGCAGATATACAACACGCCCCAGGGTTTCGTTTGGGGCCTAGTTTAACCTTAAGGATAAACATCCCCTTGTTCACCACATCTAATAAACTTTCAATAAAAATTCAAAGTAGAACCTCCATTGTTTATTATTACTATTATAAGAGCTGTCCGTTTCACTATTGCTCCCATGGGAGAAGAGGATGCCGTTAGTAGGTTCTGCTGACCTAAAGGGGGATCCCTTCTACCTACAAATGCCTGCATGTTTCCTCCCCTGAACTCGTCCAAACTCCATCAGTAGAGGATGTATCGATGCCCTACTTCATAGACTTAAACCTTTTCATTGACTTATTTTTAACCTTTTTATATATATACCAGTAATGTTCTTACTGCTTCATTTCTATACAGTTCTATACATTTTTATTATTTGTTCGTGTTATTTTTTTCTCCATTTTCGCTATAGTGCTCCTTTAAGTGTGTGGCTACTACTTAGCAACAGCCAGTTCGGCTCATTATGTGAACTAGACTCTAAGCTAACAGTTACTACTTACAAAATAGCTATGTTCACAGAAGGGATATTCGGTTACTTAGATCGTAGGAGCTATTTTAATTAAATAATAACTTCACCCGCAACTTGCAAAAGTGTCCAAGTTCACAGCAAATAAATAAAGTTCATTCTTATTACTCGGTAATATTATAATCTTCATCAAAGCCATTGATGTTGTCATTATGTGTTGCTATGAAAACAACCTTTACCTTATCCAGATCACAAGTCATCTTCTCATCATGTACAATTTGTTTGAGTTGAAACACCAGGATGACTTTCTGTGTCAGGCTCTTGTGTGTGTTTTGAAGGCTGTAAGGCACTTCTGTGTAATTAATTTCCTATTGCAACTGTAAGTATCTCTCCATTATGTATGACCATCCCTATGGGAGGTTAATTACAGTAAAGAGATCTAAATGACAGAACCTGATCTTTTCCACTGAGCTGAAATCTAATAATGTTTAGTCAGAACTAGAGATGGGACGACGAATCCGGCGAATCCACGAATCCCTCGAATATTGGGAAATATTCGAGATTCGTGGATTCGAATCCCGACGCCATTTTCCACTTTACGAATCCGCCGAATCCCGACGCTGCATCGCCGCGCATCCGCCGCTCGCACTCGTCCTCCTCCGACCCGCGCCTCCTCCGACCGCCCCGCGCCTCCTCCGCCCGGCCGCCCGCATACTTTGTATCAACTCACCCGTCCAGTGGAGCGCAGACAGAGCGGCAGACCTCTCGCTGACTTCCTGGTTCCCTCTAGTGACGGCTTTTACAATGACGTCATCAGTAAAAGCCGGTCCGGCCACTAGAGGGAACCGAGAAGGAAGGAAGAGGTCTGCCGCTCTGTCTGCGCTCCACTGGACATGTAAGTTGATACTTATGCAGGGGTGAGCGAGGAGGCACAGGGGACGGAGGAGGCCATGGGGGTGAGCGACACCTACCTACCTACCTACCTACCTACCTACCTACCACTTTACCTACCTACCTGCCACTATACCTACCTAAAGGCCCCCTATACGTACCTACCTACCTACCTACCGGGCACTATACCTACCTACCTACAGGCCCCTATACCTACCTAAAGGCCCCCTATACTACCTACCTACCACTATACCTACCTACCTACAGGCCCCTATACCTACCTAAAGGCCCCCTATATGTACCTACCTACCTAAAGGCCCCTATACCTACCTAAAGGCCTCTATACCTACCTACCTAAAGGCCCCCTATACGTGCCTACCTACCTAAAGGCCCCTATACCTACCTACCTAAAGGCCCCTATACCTACCTACCTATTTACCTACCTATACTTAAGGCCTTATACCCTGCTACCTATACTGAAGGTCCCTTTACCTACCTACCTACAGGACACTATACCTACCTACCTACCGGCCACTATACCTACCTACCTACCTACAGGCCACTATACCTACCTAAAGGCCCCCTATACGTACCTACCTACCTACCTACCTAAAGGCCCCTATACCTACCTTCCTACCTAAAGGCCCCTATACTTACCTACCTACCTACCTAAAGGCCCCTATACCTACCTACAGGCCTCTATACCTACCTACCTACTTAAAGGCCCCCTATACGTGCCTACCTACCTAAAGGCCCCTATACCTACCTACCTAAAGGCCCCTATACCTACCTACCTACATACCTACCTATACTTAAGGCCCTATACCCTGCTACATATACTGAAGGTCCCTTTAACTACCTACCTACCTACAGGACACTATACCTACCTACCTACCGGCCACTATACTTACCTACCTACCTACAGGCCACTATACCTACCTAAAGGCCCCCTATACGTACCTACCTACCTACCTAAAGGCCCCTATACCTACCTACCTAAAGGCCCCTATACCTACCTACCTACATACCTACCTATACTTAAGGCCCTATACCCTGCTACCTATACTGAAGGTCCCTTTACCTACCTAAAGGCCCCTATACCTACCTACATACCTACCTATACTTAAGGCCTCTATATACCCTGTTAACTATACTGAAGGCCCTATACCCTGCTACCTATACTGAAGGTCCCTTTACCTACCTAAAGGCCCCTATACCTACCTACATACCTACCTATACTTAAGGCCTCTATATACCCTGCTACCTATACTGAAGGCCCATATACCCTGCTACCTATACTGAAGGCCCCTATACCCTGCTACCTATACTGAAGGCCTATATACCCTGCTACCTATACTGAAAGCCCATATACCCTGCTACCTATACTGAAGGCCCATATACCCTGCTACCTATACTGAAGGCCCATATACCCTGCTACCTATACTGAAGGCCCATATACCCTGCTACCTACTGAAGGCACATATACCTTGCTACCTATACTGAAGGCCTATATACCCTGCTACCTATACTGAAGGCACATATACCCTGCTATCTATACTGAAGGCCCCTATACCCTGCTACCTATACTGAAGACCCATATACCCTGCTACCTATACTGAAGGCCCATATACCCTGCTACCTATACTGAAGGCACATATACCCTGCTACCTATACTGAAGGCACATATACCCTGCTACCTATACTGAAGGCACATATACCCTGCTACCTATACTGAAGGCCTATATACCCTGCTACCTATACTGAAGGCCCATATACCTTGCTACCTATACTGAAAGCTACCAATATTGAAGGCACCCATACCTAGCTAGCTATACTGAAGGCACCTTTACCTCGCTACCTATACTGCGGGCAACTATACCACGGATCGCACAATTCGTATGTGCAGGATTCGTTAGATTCGGGATTCGAAAGGTTCGAGATATTCGAGAACCTTTTTAGATTCGGATCCGGATTCGGATTCGAAGAAATTGTGGATTCGTCCCATCCCTAGTCAGAACGCTTACATTCACAGGGAGAGACCTGCTAAATGGAAGACGCTCTGTGCAGTTGCAGTACAGTATGCTGCATCTGTTGCCCTGACACATAAAACAGAATACAATAGCAGCAGATAAGACGGATCTTTGGAGTTTGGAAACACTGTTTGTTTCCAGTCGTTATCCTTGAACTTTTTTTCTTTATACTTTCTTTTATTACTGTTCTATTCTCGAGTTTTAGTTGTGGAATATATTTTTTTAGATACCATGAAAGGGACCAGGTTTTTCTTTCCCATCTTTTAAACCAAAGCTATTCTGTCTTGTTGAGCCAAGATGACCTGGGGCAAACTGCTAACAAGTAAATTGTGAGCGTCTCTGTTTCATAGTCGATGTTGTGGTTTTTGATGTTAGCTATTTCCTTCCCTCTTTTTTTGTTGTTGCAGTACTGAAGAAAGGATTTACAGTCCCTACAAACTTTGTGATCGGAAGTGAAACTAACTTGGAAGCACCGATTGCCAAGCAAAGAGAAAAAATGACTTTTAATGAATTAAATAATGGCAACATTCTTACACTTCCTTAGAGCATAGCATGCTGAAGCAGGTAGGCAGGGGATTGTTGTGCGGGGATTTGCAAACAACATACCTTGACATTATAAAAAACGCACCTGTGCACAGGGTAATCAATGCAAATAAATGCAAATAAATTAATATAAAACAAACAACACACCCATGCTGGTTCGCTATCCCTTTATATAGATAAAATAGCAAAAACTTACAGGCTAGCACTTACAACATATAGGGGTTGATTCACAAAAGGGTGCTAACATAGTTAGCACGCCTAAAAGCTTTGGACATGCAAACTAGGGTGCTAAGTAGTTTGCACATCCAAAGCGGTTACTGATCACACATTAAGTTGGTGCACCCGAAACGTTGCACCGGTGTTCGCGAAACATTACACCGTTCGCATGTAAAATAGCTTTTTAGGCTATTTTGCACATGAACGGTGCAAGGTTTTTGCGTGCACTGCGCAGCGCTAACCTTTGCGCAGCGCTAACCTAATATTAGCACGTGAAGCAGCCTTTTTCACTTCCTAAGTGCCTTTTCACTGGTGTGCTAACACTTAGCACCCTTTAGTGAATTGAAGCCGTAGTGTGTGTAAATGCACAACTTATCCAAAACTGCATACAGAAATAAGCAGCAGTTCCCTGTCAGAGTACACCAATCAAGGCAGATTGCATTCCATAGCAGCATATCATAGAAATGGCAAGAAAACTGAACAATAGAGTAAGTCTCCGCAGCTGGTTAAAAACAATGCCTATGTAAAGTGCAGTCCAGCAGTTCATATGTATTCTCTCTCCACTGCAGATTAGTGAAACAACATGCGATTCATTATCATCTAGACACTTTGGCTATCATTCATAAATGCAGTGCGGTAAAAAAAATCTGTGCAGGAAAATACCGCATTCGGTAGTTTAGACTTCTGTGTGCTCATTCCTAAAAATGTTTACAGTTGCGATACAAGTTCGGTATTTTCCCTGAACTAGGCAGGTGGTAGGCTGGCGGTATGTTTGCATAACATGAGAAGCTGACGAGTTAATACATTTTCTCCTCCAGAGACAGTGTTACTATAGAAGAGGCAGCCCCAGCATCCCTTTACATATCCATTTTTTAAAAACTGCCTCTCCTTGCCCTGAATCTGCTCTGAATCTGTCTATTAGTCTTTCTAAACAATCTATTTAATTGCCACAACTTAGAGGAACTTCAAAAAAATGTTACACATGCAGGCTTTCTGATGTGAAATATATCTGAAAACAGGTACCAAAGGGGTTAAAAAACACAGCCTTGGTATTCAGGAATGCCTTTTTTTGCTCTGCTCCACTGCTGATGCTGCCTGGGAGGTCTGTCTCATTAGCTTAGCTGTTCTCTGCATGGTTATCGCTACTTCAAAGGGAGCGGTAATCTACGTGCTGATACCGCTTACTCTAATCTTTATAAATTGACATATGGTGACATTTGTTAACATAATCACTGCACAAGGCGGTAATTTATCGCTCTGCTCAGGAATGTCAGCTTTTCATGCAGAAACAGCTTTTATGAATAAGCACTTTGCTAAGTGCTTGGTAAATTCAGCAGTTTTCAGCATTTACGCATGCAGAAATGCTTTATGAATGATAGCCTTTGAAGGGTAATCCCAGTTGTAATTCCTCTTCATACAAATGACAACCTCCACCACAACTCACGTGAGTAAACTCACCATGGTGGAAGACCCACTGGCGGGTCAAAAGCAGTGTTGGGACCATTCCCAGGCCGCCCCTCACCCTCTGGCTGTTCTTGTTTCTTGTATTCAGACACTGTTCTCCCAATTCCCATCAATTGAAAAGACCTCATATAGTGTGATACCGTATAAAAATGAATAAAATCATATTGCACTTACAAATTCCATGAGTGTTATTATAGCATAGAGTTTTCCACGGGCTCCACCACGTTCTGTTGGCCGAATGGCAGGCTCAAATCCCTTTGCTATGGATGGCACCTAACCGCTGCGTGCTCAGTCAGTGGTACTCCACTCCCAGCTCTGGGTGCTCGCTGCCTTCCCCCTGGGTGCTCGCTGCGCTCTGGTCTCTTCCATGTTAGGCTCCGTCTGATATGTTTCGTCAATCGTGACTCATAAGGAACATAACTTGACATGTTTGAACCTGAAGTCAGCATCTACAGCGAATGGAAGCGCCATGAATAAGTCGTTATGGCTGGTGAAGACATTTCTCTCAGAGCACATCTGTGGTCACGGCTGTCAAGAAGTCTGAGTCAGAGCAATTTTTGAGTCAGTGGCTATCTAAACTTAGGAGTCGGATGATTTTTATACCAACTCCACAGCCCTGGAAAGTATTAGACTAAGGAGTCAGAGACGGAGTGAAGGAGTCAACTAAGGAGTCATAGTTAAGTACCTGAAGTCGGAGTCGGTGGTTTCATAAACTGAGTGATTTTTGTACCAACTCCACAGCCTTGGCTGAGATGTGTGATTGCCTTTTACATTAAAATACACCTGAAGTGAATGGGATATGGAGACTGCCATATGTATTTCCTTTTAAACAATACCAGTTGCCTGGCAGCAATGCTGCATCTAACACATCAGCAGCATTAACTGTTAGTAAGTACAGTAGCTTGAATTCTGAATTTAACTTGAATTCTTGACTCAGAAGCCCTGACACGCCCCCTCTTGCACCTGCCTCAACTCGTTGTGACCCAGATCACTCCTCTACTTAACTACTGACTAGTGTTGGGCGAACAGTGTTCGCCACTGTTCGGGTTCTGCAGAACATCACCCTGTTCGGGTGATGTTCGAGTTCGGCCGAACACCTGATGGTGTTCGGCCTTTTAAGTTTGGGTTCGGTCCGAACTACTGAATGGCCGCCGAACAGGGCCCTGTTCGCCCGAACATGCCGCAATACGGCCCCCCTATGGGGTCGCAGGCATAAGGGGGGAGCATGCCCCGATCGCGGGGGGGGGTCGGAAATTCCCCCCACCCCCTCCGCTAGCGCTCCCCCCTCCGCCCGCTTCCCCATAAAAAAAGTTTAAGGCAAGTTAAACAGTACTTGGTGGCTGGCCTGGCACTGGCAGTGGAGTGAGGAGGAGGAGGAGTCCGAGTAGCAGAGTGACGCGTTGAGGCCGGGCAGCAGGCGGTTCAGCGGTAGTACCCTTGTGGTACTTCTGCCCTTTCTCTGACCTCACGTCCTCTGCATATGAGGGTACGCGTCACGCGTACCCTCGTATGCGTCATCACGTAGAGGACGTGAGGTCAGAGAAAGGGCGGAAGTACCACAAGGGTACTACCGCTGAACCGCTCGCTGCCCGGCCTCAACGTGTCACTCTGCTACTCGGACTCCTCCTCCTCCTCACTCCACTGCCAGTGCCAGGCCAGCCACCAAGTACTATTTAACATGCCTTAAACTTTTTATGGGGAAGCGGGCAGAGGGGGGATCGCTAGCGGAGGGGGTGGGGGGAATTTCCGACCCCCCCCCTTGCGATCGGGGCATGCTCCCTCCTTATGCCTGCGACCCCATAGGGCCCCCAAAATGGGCATGTTCGGGGGTCCCATTGACTTCCATTGAGTTCGGCGTTCGGGCCGAACATGCCGAACATCTGGCCTATGTTCGGCCTGTTCGGCCCGAACCCGAACATCCAGGTGTTCGCCCAACACTACTACTGACAGCATTTGCACAGCTCCTGCTGTTTTTGTGCATGGTGCATAATGGATATATATTGTAGCACACTTGTGAGGTGACAATCCAGGAAACAGGTTGCTGCAACCACCGCACCTACTGTGATCGGGAACAGAACACTAAAGCGCCAGGAAAATGTAGTAGATAAGAATTCTGCTGCACCGATCTCAGGATAAAAGTCCCATTTTTATTTTTTACATTTTTGCATTTTTTATACTTTTGTATTTTTGTACATTCACCCTACCATATGTTATATATCATTATGGCAGATGTCATTTTATTGATGTTTGTACTGCATGTGTATATCCCTTTAAGACAGGTGATACTACCCTTTGGTTGGGACTTTGTACCTACATATAGTATTCCTGGCTGTATCACCTGTTCATTAGCTATGACTAAGGAGCCATATGTTTGCTCCGATAAGCGTGAGCTGTATTGCTGTTTCTCCACAATTGCCACAATAAAAATTGGACTTTTATCCTGAGATCGATGCAGTGGAATTCTTATCTACTATACTTGTGAGGTTAGTTTCAAGAGAGGACCATTAGAATATGTGCTCCTATTCCTTTGATAGGTGGATTCACTGTATGCTTCCATGCATTATACAAGTTATAGGGCCAGACTTAGGACACATATCAATTCAGGGGAGCATCTGCATGGCATACGTGACCACACAAAATCATGTTTGTTTTTTTTTTGTTTTTTTTTCGCAAACGAAGACTAGAGTTGGGCCGAACGGTTCGCCTGCGCACGGTTCCATGCGAACTTCAGTGGTTCGGGTTCGCGTCCCGCAGGCGAACCTTTGCGGAAGTTCGGTTCGCCCCATAATGCACATGGAGGGTCAACTTTGACCCTCTACATCACAGTCAGCAGGCCCAGTGTAGCCAATTAGGCTACACTAGCCCCTGGAGCCCCACCCCCCCTTATATAAGGCAGGCAGCGGCGGCCATTACGGTCACTCGTGTGCTGCCTGCGTTAGTGAGAGTAGGGCGAGCTGCTGCAGACTGTCTCTCAGGGAAAGATTAGTTAGGCTTAACTTGTTCCTGTCTGGCTGCATACCTGTTCTGTGAACCCACCACTGCATACCTGTGCTGTGAACCCACCACTGCATACCTGTGCTGTGAACCCACCACTGCATACCTGTGCTGTGAACCCACCACTGCATACCTGTGCTGTGAACCCACCACTGCATACCTGTTCAGTGAACCCACCACTGCATACCTGTGCTGTGAACCCACCACTGCATACCTGTTCAGTGAACCTGCCACTGCATACCTGTTCTGTTCAGTGGGCCCGCCACTGTATACCTGTTCATTGAACCCACCACTGCATACCTGTGCTGTGAACCCACCACTGCATACCTGTTCTGTGAACCCACCACTGCATACCTGTGCTGTGAACCCACCACTGCATACCTGTTCAGTGAACCTGCCACTGCATACCTGTTCTGTTCAGTGGACCCGCCACTGTATACCTGTTCATTGAACCCACCACTGCATACCTGTGCTGTGAACCCACCACTGCATACCTGTTCTGTGAACCCACCACTGCATACCTGTTGTGTTCAGTGAACCTGCCACTGCATACCTGTTCTGTGAACCCGCCACTGTATACCTGTTCTGTTTAGTGAACCCGCCACTGTATACCTGTTCTGTTTAGTGAACCCGCCACTGCATACCTGTTCTGTTCAGTGGACCCGCCACTGTATACCTGTTCAGTGAACCCGCCACTGCATACCTGTTGTGTTCAGTGAACCTGCCACTGCATACCTGTTCTGTTCAGTGGACCCGCCACTGTATACCTGTTCAGTGAACCCGCCACTGCATACCTGTTGTGTTCAGTGAACCTGCCACTGCATACCTGTTCTGTGAACCCGCCACTGTATACCTGTTCTGTTTAGTGAACCCGCCACTGTATACCTGTTCTGTTTAGTGAACCCGCCACTGTATACCTGTTCAGTGAACCCGCCACTGCATACCTGTTGTGTTCAGTGAACCCGCCACTGCATACCTGTTCTGTTCAGTGGACCCGCCACTGTATACCTGTTCAGTGAACCCGCCACTGCATACCTGTTGTGTTCAGTGAACCTGCCACTGCATACCTGTTCTGTGAACCCGCCACTGTATACCTGTTCTGTTTAGTGAACCCGCCACTGTATACCTGTTCTGTTTAGTTAACCCGCCACTGTATACCTGTTCAGTGAACCCGCCACTGCATACCTGTTGTGTTCAGTGAACCTGCCACTGCATACCTGTTGTGTTCAGTGAACCTGCCACTGCATACCTGTTCTGTGAACCCGCCGCTGTATACCTGATTGATGTATACACATGCAAGATGTTTGAAAGCACTTTAGGCCTGTCATTTAGCATTCAATGTGATTTCTGCCCTTAAAACGCTGCTTTGCGTCAAATCCAGATTTTTCCCCGGGACTTTTGGCATGTATCCCACTCTGCCATGCCCCCCTCCAGGTGTTAGACCCCTTGAAACATCTTTTCCATCACTTTTGTGGCCAGCATAATTATTTTTTTTTTTCAAAGTTCGCATCCCCATTGAAGTCTATTGCGGTTCGCGAACTTTAACGCGAACCGAACCTTCCGCGGAAGTTCGCGAACCAGGTTCGCGAACCTAAAATCGGAGGTTCGACCCAACTCTAACGAAGACATCTGCTTTTAAGTTAGCTGTAGGGATAGTAGTGGTTCCTGGATGGCTGGTCTGCAGTAAGTATTTGCATAAGAGTTTAAGCAAAGGATTACTTGGTTTTGCCACCACTCTAGCTGCACCTGCCATGGGTCATAGGCTTAGTTTTTGGCTTTAAGTCATTAACAAATTTGGTCCGGTTAGCCTATCAAGCTAAAGGAAACGAATTTTTGTTTGATGTGTGAGACTATTTTTTTTGTATATTATGGGCTTGATTCACAAAGCGTTGCTAACCTACTTAGCACGTCTAAAGTCTTTAGACGTGCTAACCAGGGTGCTAAGTAGGTTAGCACCGGATTTCTCAATCAGATTGCGCGCTAACGTTGCACGCGCAAAGTTTTACGCGCGCAAAGTTTTATGCGCGCTAAGTCCCATAGGCTTTAATGGGCACTTCGCGCAGAGCGCCTTGCGCTCTGTGCAGTGCGCGCGTAAAGTTTTATGCGCGAAAAGCTCGTTTAGACGTGCTAAGGGGGTTTTCACAGGCGTGCTAACAGTTAGCACCACTTTGTGAATCAAGCCATATATGTCTTATTACATAGACAAGTGAAGACAAATAACATTTATGTTATAGATTTTCTCCTGGTGGACTCAAAGTGTTCGAGCTGCAGCTGCTAGGGTGTGCTCAGTAGGCAGAAACAGCATTAGGGAGTCTTGCCCAAGGACTCCCTACTGAATAGGTGTTGGCTTACTGAACAGGAAAAGCCGAGATTTCAATCCAGGTCTCCTGTGACATTAACCATTACACTATCCAGCCACAGAAGTGGGGGATCCAAAAGCATTGTAATTCACCGTAATCATGGGTTTTAGAGGCAACTTTTGCATGGTTAGTATGTTATGCATGAACACCAGGCCTGTTTCTAGGGGCCGTGCAGCTGTGCGGCTGCCCTGAGCGCTATTGAGAGGAGGGCACTGTTATGGAGGGGAGAGCCAAAGCCGCGGGGAGGGCAGCCCGACCTCTTCCTCCCTTCCTCTCCCCAGGCCGCACTCCGTGCTCCCCCCACAGATGCAGTTCCAATCGCTGATCACTCACTTGCCACTGGTCTCCTCTCTGCATAGCCGGGTATACACACGCTGCTTCCTGTTTAGCAGGAAGCAGCATGTGTATACGCGTCTATGCAGAGCAGGAGACCGGCGGCAAGTGAGTGTGCCAATTCCTCTCTTACGCGTTATGCAAGCTTCCTACCAGGTAAGAATGTAATAACCAGCTACAGAGTAATTTTAACAAGTACAGACTCGGATCCAGGAGGAAAAGAGAACATTGTCCAAATATGATAATACTAATAATCGTAATAATATTAATATAACTGAAAATGTTTAAGTATGAGTATATTACGTATTGTGAATACACAGCTCCTGTTTCTAGACTCAACACATTCACACAAGAAAATGAATATGTCAATCTATAATGTGAGAATGCATGTACGCTTACTGTTATATATGACTGTATGGAACATTTCTTACATCTGAAATATTTTTATTTTTGGACAGAAAGATTGATAAGATTGCCAGCAGAGTGTTTCTCATGAATATTTGAAGAACAAAACTAATCGCCTATGGTAAAGTATTTTTCAGTTACAGACAGCATATATGTATTTTCCATTGGCTGTAAATAATATTCTGGGAAAGCATTACCTTTAGAGCATGGTTTCATAAGCAGAAAATCTAACACAGATTTGATCTCAGGGTAAAAAAAAACCTTACAAAGATAGAGCAATGTCATTTTTGATTCTCATTGTTTTGCTCATGTATTAATTTATAACAAATACAACATTGATGCCAAAACGAGTATGTGAAAACTTCTTTTACAGCATAAGGTATAAAGATGATTATATTAACCACTTCAGCCTTCAGTGTTTTTTTCACCTTATGCATCTGAGCAATTTTCACCTCCAATTCATTTGTCAATAACTTTATCACTGCTTATCACAATGAAATGATCTATATCATTTTTTTCCACCACCAATTAGGCTTTCTTTGGATGGTACATTTTGCTAAGAATTATTTTTTTATTAAATGCATTTTAACGAGAATATTAAGAAAAAAATGGAAAAAAAATCATTATTTCTAAGTTTTTGGCCATAACTTTGAAATCATACATGCTACCATAATAAAAACCCACTGATTTTATTTGCCCATTTGTCCCGGTCATTACACCATTTAAATTATGTCCCTATCACAATGTATGGTGCCAATATTTTATTTGGAAATAAAGGTGCATTTTTTTCAGTTTTGCTTCCATCACTATTTACAAGCTTATAATTTAAAAAATAATAGTAATACACCCTCTAGACATGCATATTAAAAAAGTTCAGACCCTTAGGTAACTATTTATGGGGTTTTTGAAATGTACTTTTTTTTGAAATTAAAAATTGATTGAGATGCTGTGGCATGACCTCAAGAAAGGGATTTACACCAGACATCCCAACAATAATACTTAATTTGAAGCAATTCTGTAAAGAAGAATGGTCAAAAATTACTCTTGACCATTGTGCATGTGTGATCTGCAACTACAGGAAATGTTTGGTTAACCTCCCTGGCGGTAACCCCGTGTGTGACACGGGGTAAGCCGCCGGAGGGTGCCGCTCAGGCCCTGCTGGGCCGATTTTCATAATTTTTTTTTTGCTGGACGCAGCTAGCACTTTGCTAGCTGCGCCAGCACTCTGATCGCCGCCGGCCCCCGCCCGATCGCCGCTATTTGCTGCGGCGCGCGGCCCCCCCCCCCCCCAGACCCCAGCGCTGCCTGGCCAATCAGTGCCAGGCAGCGCCGAGGGGTGGCCCGGGACTCCCAATGACGTCCCGACGTCAGTGACGTCGGTGACGTCATCCCGCCCCGTCGCCATGGTGACGGGGGAAGCCCTCCAGGAAATCCCGTTCTATGAACGGGATTTCCTGATCGGAGATCGCCGAAGGCGATCGAAGCGGGCGGGGGGATGCCGCTCAGCAGCGGCTATCATGTAGCGAGCCCTCGGCTCGCTACATGATTAAAAAAAAAAAAAATTTAAAAAAAACTGCTGCGCTCCCTCCTGGCGGTATTTTTCATACCGCCAAGGAGGTTAAAGTTATTGCTGCCAAAGGAGGTTCAACCAGTTAGTAAATAAAAGGGTTCACATACCTTTTCCACCTGCACTGTGAATGTTTACTTGGTGTGTTCAATAAAAACATGGAGATATTTAATTATGTATGTGGTATTAGTTTAAGCAGACTGCGATTGTCTATTGTTGTGACTTAGATGCAGATCAGATCACATTTTATGACCAATTTGTGCAGAAATCCATATAGTTCCAAAGATTTTACATACTTTTACTGCTACTATATATATATATATATATATATATATATATATATATATATATATATATATATATATATATATTTCTGTAATGACAGTGGCCTAGTTGTCACATTTGGACAGGTAGTGTTGGACTATAAAACACTGGTGTGCATGGTACATTGAAGCAATGAATTAAGCATTAAGTTGAAAACCACACTGATGCAGCCCCCCCCCCCCCCCCCCCCAAAAAAAGGCTATTATAAAAAAAAGTGGGGAGGAAAGAGATTAAGAAATAAAAACTGATATTCAAAAGAGTGGTAATTAAACACACTAATTAATTGTCTACAAAATTAAATTTAGAAATCATAAAATTATAGGCCTGTGCATATGGCTGAAAAACTGAATAAGAAAGAAAACTGAAATTATTATTTGAAGGAATTTTATAAGCTGAAAATTTAGAAAATGTAATGGTAAGCTCTACTCATGGACTTCACAGGATAATACTTTTAAGTCAAATGGATTAACAGAAGCCATCTGCTTGCATAGAGATAAGAACCAAACAGAGGACAGAGCACAGTCAGGAAGAACTTTGGGTATGTACCAAAGGAAATAGACCAGTCAATACTCTGGAACACTGTATACCTATACAGCATACAGTACAGTAAACATACAGAAAATATTCTGGATCCAGATGAAGGAAAACTATGGATATCCCCATAAAGGAATGGTAACATAATTTATAACATAAATATACATACAAACAAATACTATGTTAAATATATATCTTGCAAGTCAAGGAGTAAGGTATGCTTCATAGAATTGTCCACTTCGGTTCAGAATGAGGCAGCATGGGTCTGTTTACTACGATATTTTGAAATTAAGGGTTAAAGGACATAATTATTGTAACTAACCATACAAATATACAGTAACCAATTTACTTTTTGCCACCTGCAGGTCTTATTTAAAGGGATACTGTAGGGGGGTCGGGGGAAAATGAGCTGAACTTACCCGGGGCTTCTAATGGTCCCCCGCAGACATCCTGTGTTGGCGCAGCCACTCACCAATGCTCCGGCCCCGCCTCCAGTTCACTTCTGGAATTTCTGACTTTAAAGTCAGAAAACCCCTGCGCCTGCATTGCCGTGTCCTCGCTCCCGCCGATGTCACCAGGAGTGTATAGCACAAGCCCAGTATGGTCTGTGCCTGCGCAGTACGCTCCTGGTGACATCGGCGGGAGCGAGGACACGGCAACGCAAGCGCAGTGGTTTTCTGACTTTAAAGTCAGAAATTCCAGAAGTGAACTGGAGGCGGGGCCGGAGCATCGGGGAGTGGCTGCGCGGGCACAGGATGTCTGCGGGGGACCATTAGAAGCCCCGGGTAAGTTCAACTCATTTTCCCCCGACCTCCCTACAGTATCCCTTTAAGAAATCTTTTGCTCATTCATAAAGGATCAAATGTTGGCCGGTGGACTGTGAATAAAAACTTTGGTTCCTATTGTGTTACACCTCCAACTTCTAGTAATCTGCATCATGTGATGCAGAGCTACTAGTGCAGCAGGATGAAAGTTCCACTAAATCCCAGTCCACATTAGGAGGAAACAGCAGCTTGGTTGGACAGCATGGTGCTCGCAAGTCTTTGTGCCGGGAGATCTGCTGGGACGGATCAGGGAAATCAATGGCAAACAAGTGTAAAAACAGTTACAGTATTATTTCTAGCTACATGTTTTTATATTGTTCATTGAAAAATATCAGGAGAAAATGGCTGCAGATTGTTATCTAGCCAGTTGGTGAGGATGTTTACCAGGTATTTTCTTGTAAAGGCACTTAAAGGAGTCATCAGGCAAAGTAAAGGAAAGGTGATTTACTTACCTGGGGCTTTCTCCAGCCCCTCACAGCTGTCTGTCCCATGCTGACAGCTCCGTTTGTAGCCACCAGCCCGAGGTCCCCGCATGATGCAGAGGATGACCTCGAGGTCGTCCTTACTGCACCTGTGTGTAGTGCCACTGTCGGTCAAGCCCACGTTGTCCACAACATACTGCACAGATGCAGTAGTTCTGCGCCTGCGCAGTACACCTTGGACAATGTGGGCTTGATTAACAGCGGCGCTTCACGCAGGCATAGTAAGGATGACCTGGATGTCCACCTCTGCACTGTGTGGGGACCCTGTGCCATCGGCTGCGAACAGAGCTGTCAGTATGGGACAGAGAGCTGTGAGGGGCTGGAGAAAGCCCCAGGTAAGTAAATCGGCTTTCCTTTACTTTGCCTGATGACTCTTTTAAACAGTTTCTCTAAGTACATTTGTCATGTAATGTTAACTTTGGCTTATTTTCAACTTTAATCAAAGATAAATATGTATATACCATATATACTCTCATATAAGCCGATCCGTGTATAAGCGGAGGTACGAACATTTCTGTCAAAAATCAGAAACAGTGTTTGACTCACATATAAATCCCCTCCAAAGCATAGCCCCTCCACAGTAGCCAGATGTGCCCCCCCAGTACATGTCAGTTCCCCTCCCCATAGCCAAAAGTACCCCAAGGATGATATAGCTGTGTCTCAAGATGCCACTACATGGCGTCATAGATATAAAACACAGCAATTGCCACACAGGAAAAATTCCCAATCATTGAACAGCCGACAATGCTGCTTGCACGTTCTGCTCCACAAGTCAGGGGACACAGATAGTCTTGAGCAGTGCATTCTGCACACCATGTGGCAGAGGATGGGCACTGACACAGCAAGGAGCCAGCTGGCAAGAGCAGGATCACCAGTGCAGAATCCTTACCCTCCTCTGCCAGCACCAAAACCTGCTCCACCATCTGTTTTGCTCCATATAAGCCAAGGGGGTAACTTTTTGGCACATATTTTGTGCTGAAAAAGTAGGCTTATACATGAGTAAATAAGGTAGTTTTTGTTTGATTGTTTTTTTTACTGTAAATAAATATCTTGTTGATGTGTGGTCTACATCTCTTAATTTCAAACAGCATATCACATATACATATACAAATCATCTGATAGGGGTTTGTCTCTTTGTTAAGAATTCTTTTACAGCTGTCCTCAACGATGAGATGGAGGAAGATTGCGAAGATGTGGAGTCCGTTTGGGTAAATATTCATGGTGGAAATAAAAGTTGCCAATTGCTTATTGGGGTATGCTACAGACCACCTCATATTAATGAAGCTGCAGAACTGCGATTACTACAGCAATTTGAAAAAGCTGCAAGTAAAAATGAGGTCATAGTTATGGGCGACTTCAACTTTCCAGACATTGACTGGGGTATTGAGGCTACCCATTCTGGTAAAAGCAGCAGATTACTGGCAGCACTACAGGACAATTACTTGACTCAAATGGTAACGGAACCAACTAGGGGAAATGCGTTACTGGATCTGATGATTTCTAATCGACCAGATAATGTATCAAATGTGCAGATTCAAGAACATTTGGGAAATAGTGATCACAACATGATAACGTTTGATCTGGTGACTGATAGGCCACGGGGCAGCGAGACCACTAAAACTATGAATTTTAGAAAAGCAAAGTTCAATCAAATTAGGCAGGCACTAAGTTTGGTGAACTGGGATAATGTACTACAAGGGAAGGACACTGAAGGGAAATGGCAAGCTTTTAAACGTATTCTCAATCAATATTGTAGGAAGTATATCCCATATGGAAACAAAATGTCTAGGAATAAAAAAAGGCCTCTATGGATGAATAGAAAGGTTAGAGATAAAATGAAGAGGAAAAATAATGCCTATAAGATCCTAAAACAGGAGGGGACCGAGGCTGCACTCAGCAATTATAAGGAGTGCAATAAAAATTGTAAAAAAGAAATTAGGCTGGCAAAGATCGAAGCTGAAAATCAAATCGCCAGGGATATCAAATCTAACCCAAAAAAAGTTTTACAAGTACATCAACTCTAAAAAAAGAAAGGTTGACTGTATAGGACTCCTAAAGGATGAGGGTGGGAACTCAATGGTGGATGACCAAGGTAAGGCAGAGTTATTAAATGCTTTCTTTGCTTCTGTCTTCACAAAGGAAACAGCACTGTTGCAAATTACAGATGCAGAAGAGTCTCAATCTTCAAACTGTAATATTAAATACTTAACGCAGGAAGAAGTAAAGGCAAGACTAAATAAATTAAAAATAGACAAGGCACTTGGCCCGGATGGCATGCATCCTCGGGTCCTAAGGGAATTAAGTTCAGTTATAGATAAACCCCTTTATCAAAAGATAACTTTTGTGACTCTCTTTCAACTGGCAGAGTCCCAGTGGATTGGCGTACAGCCCACATTTTCCCATTATTTAAGAAGGGCAAACAATCAGATCCAGGAAATTATAGACCTGTAAGCTTAACATCAGTTGTATGCAAACTATTTGAGGGGTTACTAAGAGATACTATACATGACTTCATAGTAGAAAATAATCTTATTTCTCAGCATCAACATGGGTTTACTAAAGACAGGTCCTGTTTGACTAACATGCTCAGCTATTATGAGGTAGTGAATGCTAATATGGATATTGGGAATGCTGTAGATGTGATATACTTGGACTTTGCTAAGGCCTTCGACACTGTTCCCCACAAAAGTCTGGTGCAAAAGTTGAGGATGCAAGGACTGGGGAAGAGTCTGTGTGCTTGGATAGGGAACTGGCTAATGGACAGAAAACAAAGAGTTGTGGTCAATGGATCATACTCAAAATGGGAGACTGTTAGCAGTGGGGTCCCACAGGGGTCTGTACTGGGTCCAGTGCTCTTCAATTTATTTATTAATGACCTAGTGGATGCAGTAGTGAGCAATGTTGCTATTTTTGCAGATGATACAAAATTGTGCAGAATCATCAACTCTCAGGAAGATAGTGTCATATTGCAACAGGATCTGGATAGGATGGCTATATGGGCACATACATGGCAGATGAAATTCAATGTTGAAAAATGTAAAGTAATGCATTTTGGTTGTACCAATGGTCTAGCACCATACAAAATAAATGGGAGACAGTTGGGGACATCAAACTTGGAGAAGGACTTAGGAGTACTCATCGACAACAAGTTAAATAATCATACTCAATGCCAAGCCGCTGCAGCTAAAGCTAACAAAATTTTGGGATGCATTAAAAGGGAAATAAAAACTCGAGATGCGAGCATAATATTGCCCCTGTTTAACTCTCTAGTAAGGCCACATCTGGAATATGGAATTCAGTTCTGGGCACCATATTACAAAAAAGATATTGCAGTTTTAGAGCAGGTGCAGAGACGAGCAACAAAATTGATACGTGGGATGGAAGGTCTCACTTACCAAGAAAGGTTAGATAAACTGGGTTTATTTAGTCTAGAGAAAAGACGCCTTAGAGGAGATCTAATTAACATGTATAAATACATCAGAGGGCAATATAATAGCTTGGCGGATGAGCTTTTTGTCCCTAGGCCTTCTCAAAGGACTAGAGGACATGATCTGCGCATGGAGGAAAAACGTTTTAGCCACTTATTTAGGAAAGGGTTCTTTACAGTAAGAGTGATTAAGATGTGGAATGCATTGCCACAGGAAGTCGTTATGGCAAACTCTATATCTGCATTTAAAGGGGGCTTGGTTGCTTTCCTTGGGTTGAATGACATCCATGGCTACAATTACTAGGTAAGGCCTAATGATGTTGATCCAGGGATTTTACCTGATTGCCATCTGGAGTCGGGAAGGAATTTTTCCCTTTTGGGGCCAATTGGACCATGCCTTGTAAGGGTTTTTTCACCTTCCTCTGGATCAACAGGGATATGTGAGGGAGCAGGCTGGAGTTGTACTTTGTACTGGTTGAACTCGATGGACGTATGTCTTTTTTTCAACCAAAATAACTATGTAACTATGTAACTATGTAACACAAACTAATGGATGACTCATTTTAAGTTCTTCATTGTCCTAGGTACTTATGCCAAGGACTAACTTCTGTTTATTATGTTCTGCATCCAAGGACTTTCATATTGTATAACTGTGGCTCATGCTATGGCATCATGGACATTGATGAAACATTCTTGTGTTATAAAGAGAAATGCTTAGTGATTAAATGTTGGGTTACATTGGATACACTTCTCTTTTCATAGATACAGTTACTCTCAGTGATGGAAACAGTTATTTCATGCAAACAATGCCTTGGTAGCATAGAGTGATACAGTGAAGATAGCCATACAGGGGTAATAGAATGATTAATTTACTTCCCTGCACATCTTAGTCTTACTTGAACATTTTAAAGGATACCTGTAACCACCCAGGGAAGAAAAAGTTACATACTTACATAAGAAGAGGGAAGACTCTGGATTCCCAGTCCTCTCTGTGTCTCCTTGTATGGATCCATTCAAAACTCCCACTGGCTGCATCTTCGGGTCTCCTCGGAATTACTTATGTGCAGTACGGAGCTGATGATTGACCTGAAAACTTCTCTGACATTATAGTCATATGCTGGAACAGGGGCCCGCCAGTGAAACGAGGGGATGCAGAGATGACCTGGAAGGCTCTAAGGGATCCAGAGCATTCCCTCTTCTTAGGCGAGTATGTAACTTTTTCTCCCCTGGGTGGATACAGCAGGTACCCTTTAAGTACTGCCTCCATTAGCTTTGTTCCATCCAATAAAGTACGAAGGTTTGCAGCTGTTGATCTTCTGCTTGATTAAAATATACTGCTGTGCCTGACCACTTTTGTAACCTGTCTGAAAGTTTACTAGTCATGCATGCAAGGGTCAGAATTCAAATTCAATTAAACTTATCAAACCTGCAAGATGAATTGACCTATGTTTGGCCATCATAAAGTGACCCTGTAACTAATTCAGTAATCAGTAGCATCTTCCATTTTATCTTGTAACAGAAGTGTTTAAAGACCACTATGGTTTTTTTACTTATTTTGGGCTTCTTCCAGCCCCCCAAAGTGCATTACGACCCCTTAGCATCCTCTAGGGCCCCTCTGTTGTGCTGCTGCCAGATCTGAAATACTTTGTGAATATGGCAAATGCATCTGACCCAGCCAAAATCCCAGCATAACTAGCAAACTCTCTTAACATCAGTCCTCATCCTCGCTCTCCAGATGACTCATACTCATACTTTCTAGTTGGAGATCAGAAAGCAGAAGTCATAAGAAGGAAGGAGCTATGGAGTAATTACATGGTATAGGCTTTAGCTCAAGCCGGTGTGACGTCCCCGTGCACAGCTCACAATAGCTACAGATGGCTCTTCCCCTATTTTATTCCCTAGTGGCAGATAGTAGGTATTGCAAGCACTGCAGTATCACTGAAAAAGCCAATAGGCTGCTAGGATATTTGGTCCCATGACGGCTGCTCTTGCAATTTGTAAGTGACGGCAATAAGATGCCTTGTGCTACATTGCTGGGTGGTAATTCTGTTGGTTACCTGTGTTTTGACTTTTAGCCTGATCTCTGGACTGTGTATTGGATTGCTGCCTAGACCGACCATGTATCTGTATCTGACCTGCTCTTATAGTATCCCTGGTTCCATGTGGTCTGATCTCCCATATAATACCCTCGGCTTGGATTTGCTATACTTAAACTTATTTTTTGTAGAACAATTTGACAGCTTTTCAGCACATACATACATGTAGGAAAATAACTTTTTTTTCTACATGTTATCAGATAAAGAACTTACTACAGCAGTTTATAAACTTTGTGGGATTTTGTGAATGAAAAATTAAGAGCTTGTGTACACCGACGTTTATAATTTGCATCTGAAGTGTTTGTAAAGCATTTTGCCAGACACTTTGCCGAATATGGTCATAGTGTAAGCCAATTGCGCTGGCAGGTGTTGGAGGTGGTCCCTAGACAGGAAGGAAGGGATCATGTGAAGTAACTTTTGAGGAGGGAGGCCTGGTGGATGGACAAGCTGGGGATGCAGTCACCAGGAGGCTTAAATGAGGACTTTAGCCTCAGTTGTTTCCTTTAGTTTTAGCTGTTCAGAGGGTTAATGCTGCAATGTGTGCTGGATCCCACCTCCCAATGTAGGGTGTGGTTACGTGAAATTGTTCTATAAATGCTGTATTCCTGTGATGGACTTCGAGCACTTGAGAAAGGGCACCTCGCCCGAAACGTTGTGCTGGTTGTGTTATGCTGTGTATACTTTTCTAATATTTAAATAAATGGAAATCGTTGGATAAGAATCTGCTGAGGGTCAAGTTCCTTATGGGATTTGCATGGATTGACTGGATTTACTTGGAGGATTGGTGACCCTTCCTACCAAAGGAACTCCATGATATATTAACTGCCTGAAGCCCGCAGACACCCCGATGTACATTGTAAAGCATTTTGCATAGATCGTAGCTGAATTCTCATAGAATTCTAAGTGGGCTGTGCAAACCCACATTTTAGTCTATTTGACATGCTTTGCAATGCATTTCTTTAAATGCAACCTGTCCTATCGCCTTGCATTTGAAGCACTTTTCTGATTGCTCACTATATTAAATTTAAGAGGTGGCTGTGACAAAATGCTTCTGAAATTCAAATGAAAAACGTATTTGGATGCAAATAACACGCCTATTCATAGAGAAATGGAGAAGTATTCAAAAACAAATAAAATGCAAATATTCATGGATCGAAGACCTAACACATATTTTAAGTCACTTTGTAATAAATGACAGATGCTTAAAAACTTAAATAATGAAATGTTCACCAAAAAGTGATGGAAAAGAAAAGTCATCATTTTAGTATTGTACTTTATAGGCACAACATTTTAATAAAAAGCATATTATGGATACCTACTGCCAAACAAAGTTATTCTCTAAATACAGACATTGGAGACAAATGAGCAGAGCAACTAAATAAATGCTGTTCAGGAAAGCTGGTTGAAACAGAGAATATAGCCTTGGATTACTGAGCCATTGAGAACCTTAACAAATAAGGCTTTATGTCTCATTCAGAAATAACTCATTTAATAAATGTTGAAGTAAAGACTGAAGACGAAAATTAAATAATATATTTTTAAAGTGTTAGTGTGCTTCAGTGGCGTAGCAATAGGGGTTGCAGAGGTTGCGACTCAGCTATATAAAGTATAAACTATATAAAGATCTCCTGCTATCAGACTATATTAGGATTCAGTGGTTGAGATGGGCCGGACATGTGGTTAGCCTGGATGACCAAAGGATCCCAAAAATAATCTTTACAAGGAGCATGGATGGACGAAGACCAACTGGAAGACCTAGAAAGAGATGGGAGAGGCCAGTGAGGATGGCGAAGAAGCCAAGCACCACATGGATCTGGAGGAAGCCCCGGGTAAGTATAAATGCAGGGATATTGCTCGCCTCAGGGTCTCTTTAAATGGCCACTGTTTCTCAGCATTAGTTTGTTTTGTTGTCCAGGAGAGTTTAGCTTAAGCTGCATACTGATGTCAGATGCCGAAAAATGGGGGGCTGCGCGCCGCGTCGAAAAATGTGTTTTTACGAAGCAGCGTAAAAAATGGGCGTGGTCATGACATTCTATGGGCGGAGCTAACGTAACAGCAAGGCATAAGAAAGCAGTGTTTACGCCATGATGTGGTCAAATGAGGTTTCGCATCATGGGTGTGCAGAAACTGTGTGATGCTATTTATTAGTATACCGTAACCCCAAAGCAGCAAACATAGCCAACTATGACCATTAAATAATAAATGCAGCAACAGTTACCCCAGACACCACAAAATAAATGCAATGTGGGCAACATGTCAGCACAAAATAAACACTTTGCGGGCAACAAGTCAGCCCAAAATAAACACAGCGGCAACATGTCAGCACAAAATAAACGCATTGCGGGTAACATGTCAGCACAAAATAAACGCATTGCGGGCAACATTTCAGCACAAAATAAATGCATTGCGGGCAACATGTCAGCACACAATAAACGCAATGGGGGCAAACATGTCAGCACAAAATAAACGCAATTGGGGCAAACATGTCAGCACAAAATGAACGCATTGCCAGGCAACATTTCAGCACAAAATAAACACAATGGGGCAAACATGTCAGTACAAAATAAACGCATTGCAGGCAAAATTTAATTCAGCACAAAATAAACGCAATGTGGGAAAACATGTCAGCACAAAATAAATGCAATGTGAGCACATTTCACCTGGAAAAAAAAGCATTTACTCACGCAGCTGGCCTCTGGTGTGTGTGCAGCTCCCCGGACGATCCTCCTTCAATCTCCCGCTCTCACAGGCAGAGCAGGGCTGCGGCAAGATGGCGTCCGGAGGCGGAGCCCTGTACTGGAGACACAAATAGTCCCCAGTACAGGGCTCCGCCTCTGGACGCCATCTTCCCGTAGCCCTGCTCTGCCTGTGCCTGCCGGAGGACAAGGCAGGCTGCTGGAGCGGGCTGCGGGGAATGAACTAGCTAGACGCTGCGGCTAGTTCATTCAGTACGGTGGCCAGAGTCCCGAGGCCGGGACGTCCTGCTGCTAAAACCAGGACTTTTCCTGGGACCTCATGCAGCCTGGGACAGTGCCCCCCGAAGGCGGGACGCATCCCCGGTAAAGCGGGACGTATGGTCACCGTACGTTTATAGTAAACGATATCTGTAATCAGAGTGTGTACAGGAATCGGTAGGTCATGAGCGAATTGTAACGGCATGAAAAGAAGGACAATTGTTGTGATCCTACTATTTAAAAATGTCCTTCTCCCAATGTAGTAGGAAAGTATTTGTGTATCATTTGTATATATTTGTATATCATTGAGATGATAGAAACTATCATCACAAGAACTTTATAAGTTGGTAGTCTGTAGGAAGTAGCTTTAGTTAGTAGCACAATATCAGTTCAATAACTGTTTATCAATGTATATGTATCCAACTTTGTATGTTAACTCCCAGATGTTTCAATGCTGTAACTTCCGGCACGTCACGTTTCCAGCATTGCACACAAATTATCTGATGATTCATTGGTAGTTTACAGTGCCATGTCTATGTGTGCCATCACTCTTGACTTGGACTTCTATCACTGATCGTCCTTTTTGAATCTGAGGTGTGTATGGGGCTATAGTGTGGCTGTACATTTTTTATTATAATGAGTCCTTCTTGATTATTGTCCACTTGCTGATAAACTGGTTCTTATCATGTAGGCCAATATCCCTCAGAAATATTTATTTTCCCTTATCTAATTGTTTGAAAATGCTCTCATTTGCATTTTGCAAACAGAATTGATAAAAAATGTGGATAACAATGTTTGTTCATACAGCATCAATAAGCTTTTAAAGCGTACATGAACTCTTGCAAAGGACACAAGGAAAATGCACCTTGTGTGTTTTTAGAGAGAAGAGCCTGTCTTATCCCCTCATCTTCAAGGAATCACAAGTGATATTTGATCTCTCAGCGGTGTCAGCACAGAAATTCATCAGTCCTCAGCAGACACAGCTAATATGTAAACACAGGAGGCTAACCCTTTGTCTGCTTCCATGAAAGCAGGAAGTAGACACACTGCAGATGTGCTGCAGAAGTTCTGCAAACTGTAATAAAGAAATGTTTTTCTTTAAAGGTTATTATGCTGTTTATTTCAGAGCAGAGAGGAAGTTCTGAATTATTGTCTGCTTTAACCTGTTGTTTCTGTTAGGCTTGTTTTTCAAAGAGCAGGAAAACGTTAGAGATATATTGTTCAGAACAATGAACTAGCCTCATTATATGTTAGAAGATGGCAGCCCCTCTAATATTACTAACACTTTAAGATTCTGACACCATGATTTGCTTTCATTTCCACTACAATGCTCTAAGTGTCATCCTGTATGTAATTGATAGGAGCGCATTTATGAACATCATAGAACTGCACTTATAGCTACTAGTTAAAATTCTGTTGATCAATTTGTTCTGAGTAGTCACAAAATAGCACATCTCTTCTGTTCCTTGAGAACGGGAGTCTGGAGCAGAAAAATCCACCTTGTTCCATTATCTGATATTATCAGCAACACAAGAGGTGCCTAAATGCACTATCTGAATATTTTAGGATTGCCATAAATACTTAAGATTTGTCGTTGCCTAATATGGCAACATAAAATCAATAAGTGAATCTTTATTGCTGCCATTTAGAGAAGATCAATACTTTTAGGGAGTTAATCTGTTCTCCTAGAGTACAATCTAATTTTCCTATAGCATTTTAAACATGGATAATGAGTTCAGATTGGACTCTGCAATTGTTTCTCAATGATGTGTCTGTTTATTAAAAGAACATCTACAACAAGAACGACATGCCTTCCTGAGGTGAGGAGAGTTGATAGAAAAAATGATGGGACAAAGGCTAAAGGTGGCCGCATGCTTTGTAATTGTGTCTGTCATATGACCCATTATTTTCAAATTCAAAATCAAAATCAAATCTGTCTGCATATATTTTCTTCTTCCAAAATTACTCAAAGAAGACGTGATAGTGATGGAGAATCCAGCCTTCACTGGAGGCGGGGTGGTTGCTATTTACTGCACCTGAAGCCGTATATGAGAGTGCAGTGCAGTGTACTAGTAGATAATTCACTACTTAAAAAAAAATCATGCAGGATGTATTGTTTGTGGACAGAATCTATCAACTATCTAATTACAAGTGGCTAGCATAAAGAGAACCTGTATCAAGGGCCGGGCCGAGGGAGAGGCGAGAGAGGCTCCAGCCTCAGGGCGCAGAGTAGGAGGGGGCACACAACTCACTCAGCTTTCATTCCCCTATTGTGTTTAAAGCGGAAAGAAACAAGAAAAGGTGATACATGCAGTGACTGCAAGCCAGATAACTAGAGATTAAGGAGTTTGGGTGGTTGGGGGCCCTGGGACGGCTCTTAGTCTAATAGTAATCATTGTGTGACGGCTGGGGCGGGTTGGAGGGATGGAGGGGCACACTGTGGTGTCTCAGCCTTGGGTGCTGGAGGACCTTGTCCCGGCTCTGCCTGTATCAGACTTGATGCAATGCCCCCTAATGGAAGGGTAAGCTTTGCAATCTTATCAACCCCTCTGCAGTGATTTTGTAAAAAAAATTAAAAATGAGTGTAAGGGCAGAGCTGGCAGACCCTTTTGCTGTCACTACTTGCTAGTGCTAAAGTTTGACTGCAGAAGTAGCTGTAGCCAAGCCCTAACCCATTCACCTACAGCATGCATGAATTTCTGCCCAGGAACAGAAACTGGCTGATAATTATGAGAGTGGAAAGGGGACGTAGAAACATCCAATGAACCCACCCACCTGACTTCAAGAGACTTGTTGTAATTTAGGAGGACAGCAAGATTTGTGGTTTTGTAAAACATGGTGATGTATGTATTCCACCCATTTGGCTATAAAACATAATAATTTCCATTGCAGAGGATGAAGTATGGTCAGGTGGATAGGTGAGTGGGGTCATAGTCACACTCCTGAACAATGTAGTAACAAAACTGCCATGCCTTGATGCAGCTCCCTACAGAATCCTTCTTAAAAAGGAGTACTATAGGAAGCATTGTAAGACTTCAAAGAATAGAATGCATCCTTACCCGTAGAGGCACCATATCTTCTATATCACTGTATCAAGACTGTGGCCCATATGCAATTAACTTTTTCTCCAGAGTTTTCCCCTAGGTGACCTTTTTAAACTTGTCAATAAAATGTCTTTTAAGCCACTAGAAATCAAGAAAATATTTGAAATAATTTTGTGAGTGATTTTTGTCTACTTTTTAGTACTTTTTCAGTTGAAAAGTGGTGGAAAGTTATTTTAATTAGAAGATGAACAATTAGCTCCTAGGAGAAAACTCAGGTGAAAAGGGGAATTGCATATGGGCCTGGAAATTCAGTTGCTCAGAAATATCTAAATATGAACATGTTTAGGAATCTAGAAAGAGAATACGTTTTAAAGAATCTCCAAATATCCCAAACTAAGTAAACTAAACACAACTGTATGTACTAATGTTGCTTACAGTTATTACTGTCATCTGTTACCGTATTCAAGCTAGTATAGTGGGATCTTTTTTTCTTTTGAATGGAAAAAAGCTCTAGCTAGTATAGTGGAACGTCTCATGCTCAATGCAAGTCTGACAATTGGCAAGGTTGCACACATTGCTAAGTCACACCTGATGAGCAAGCATGAATTGACAAGCTTGCAAGGAGAAGGTGGACAAGGAGTACCATGTACAATGCTTTGGAGAAAGGCATAGAAACCACTGCATCTAGGTCTAGCTTCATGGGACCATGTTGATATACGAGATACTTCACTATACTAATGAGAGCTGAGTGTACAGTCAACACCCTACCCCACATGGGGTTGTGTTTAGTTTATTCATTTAGGGTCGATACAGAATTACTTTAGGGCCTTTTCACACTGTGGTGGTGCGGTAAATTGCCGCACTGCTACCGCAACCTAATGGAAATCTGTTGGGGAGTTAATACTCCAACCATTGTGGTACGCTGTGCCGGAAGTGCCCTATCTATACCGCTTCAATACCTATGTTACCACAAGGCTCCTGTGGCATCCTGCAGCAATCTGCATCAGGCCAGAAGTTATGTACTGTAAGTCTATGATAACGCCTGCACTTTTACAAAAACCCAACGCAATTATCTGTGTCTCACATGTGCAAAAACGTATTTTAGCAATATGCTTCTTCGCAAATCATCAATTACCAAACTGGAAGTGAGCATCACGTCCTGCTTGGCCGGATGCCAGACAGAGAATACCGCATAGTAACACGGTATTCCCCCAAAGGCCTGTTTCTGCAAATATACAGTGTGAAACCAGCTTCAGGCCTCTTGCACACTGCAAGCGATTCCGATTCAGATTCCGCTTTTTAATCAGTTTTTACATCCGATTCCGATTTGCAGTTTTCTCCCTGCACACTGCAAATCGGAATCGGAATCGGATGTAAAAACTGATTAAAAAGCGGAATCTGAATCGGAATCACTTGCAGTGTGCAAGAGGCCTTAAAGTTGCAGCAGTGCCTTATTCTAAAGTGATTCCTCCTCCTCAACCTACCCCAAGAATTGGCAGCCTGCAAACATCTGCTGTAACAATACACATGCATTCATAGGGAGTCGAACCAGTTGAAGACAGGATTTCCTTTCTTGGGGGGGGGGGGGGGGGGGTAATGCAACAAGTTAGGAACCTGGGCATCCAGCTTTCAAGTCGTTTAAACGAAACGATACCCCTACCCTAATTAAGTGGAATAAATTACCATTGTCTAAGAAATTGAATCTAATCTAAATAACACAGCTGAAATCATAATTCAAGGGCTGTGGAAAACAAGAAAGAAATCAACAAATCATTATTGGAGTACAGGAAAAGATTTTGACCCAAAAATGGTATTAAAGCTGACAGCAGACAGAACACAATAACATCTATTTGGGGTCAATAGTATGAATTTAACCACTTTACCCCCAGCGGTACGAATTTCTCCGCCCCTTTTTTCCCTCCTAAAAAACCAGGGACGGAGAAATCCGTACCTTCCACGCTACCGCCGCTGTCCGCGCTCCCGCCGCTCGTGCGCGCGCACCCGCCGCTCGTGCACGCCGCCGCCCGCTCGCCCGGAGATCAATGAACGGGAAAATCCATTCCCGTTCGTTGATCTAGCCCCCGCAATGATCTGCTGCTTCTTTCAGAAACAGCGAGATCATTGTGCGTCTCCCAGCCTCCTACTGCTTCCTGTAAGCGTCCTTCCGGACGCTTACAGGTCGCATGTAAACAAACACTCTACAAATAGTAAACTACACCCTAAAAGCATTTTACATATACAAACATTACATTTACACAATAAATTAACTCATTACCTCCCACACTCCCCAATTTTTATTTTTTTTTGTAATTAAAAAAAAAAAAATACAATAAAAAAAAAACATAAATAGTTACCTTAGGGACTGAACTTTTTAAATATTTATGTCAAGAGGGTATAACACTGTTACTTTATAAACTGCGAGCTTGTAATTAGGGATGGATGCAAAACTGAAAAAAATGCACCTTTATTTCCAAATAAAATATTGTCGCCAAACATTGTGATAGGGACATAATTTAAATGGTTTTATAACCGGGACAAATGGGTTAATACATTTCATGGGTTTTAATTACAGTAGCATGCTTTATTTAAAAACTATAATGGCTGAAAACTGAAAAATAATAATTTTTTCCCACATTTTTTCCTATTTCCCCATTAAAACACATTTAGAATAAAATAATTCTTGGCATAATGTCCCACCTAAAGAAAGCCTAATTGGTGGCAAAAAAAACAAGATATAGTTCATTTCATTGGGATAAGTAATAATAAAGTTATAGACGAATGAATGGAAGGAGCGCTGAAAGGTGAAAATTGCTCTGGTGGTCAGGGGGTAAAACCCCTCAGTGGTGAAGTGGTTAAATATAATGATATCTCAAACGCTAGGAATAAAAAAACGTATTTTCAGATTCTGAAAGAGATCTTCTCTGAGAGACAAACATAGGCCTCAATTCACTAAGATCATGCTGGAGATAATAAGGCAAGAGAAAACTTACCTCCACACAATAAGGGCTGGAACCCACAGGAGCGCTTTTGGCAGCGTTTTGGCAGCACTGCGATACGCTAGCAGTTTGCCAAAACGCTGGGCTAATGTTAATGGATGGGGCAACTTCCACAGGAGCGTTTGCGTTTCTCAGAAACGCAAACGCAGGACATGCAGCATTTTGGGAGCGTTAGCGCTTCAATGTAAAGTATTGAACCGCTAGTGGAAACGCTCAGCAAAACCTAAACTGAGCGGTTTTGCTAGCGTTTTGCGGTTCAGCACACTGTAACAAAATTAAAAATAATTCACAGGACCAATCAGGATAAAAACGCAAAACGCTAGGCACCCGCTGGGGAAAAAAATACAATGTTGCAAAACACAACCCAAAACGCGCATGAATCCGCTTGCAAACCGCTCAGACAAAACGCTAGCGGTTGCGTTTTGCGTTTGCGTTTTTCAGTGGGTTCCAGGCCTAAGAGAGTTATCTTATCTCTTAATTCCTTACGTTACCTCTTCTGTAGTTAATTTACCTCCTCTGTAGTTAAGTTACCTCTGTAGTTATTTTTACACGCAGTTAATGAACAGCCTGTCTTTAAAGTGAATGTTTACGCATTTAAAAATAAAAAAGTCAGATACTCACCTAAGGAGAGGGAAGGCTCGGTCCTAATGAGCCTTCCCTCTCCTCTCCCGGTGCCCGGTCCCGCGCAGGATCCCCTGTAGCAGTATTCGACCAGTTCGGTCAAATACTGCCACTTCCGCTGCCGAAGGGATGTTTCGGAAGCCTTCGGGAGCACTCGGGCTCCCGAGGATGGGACCGCTCCATAGTATGCATGCGCGAGCGCCCTCTATGACGCACTCACGCGTACATAGTATGGAGCGGCCCGTCTTCGGAAGCCCGAGTGCTACCGAAGACCTCCAAAGTCCCTGCGGTGGCGGACGCGAACGGGGGAGCCAGCGCAGCACCGAGGGCACCGGGAGAGGAGAGGATAGGCTCATTAGGACCGAGCCTTCCCTCTCCTTAGGTAACTGACTTTTTTATTTTTAAATTGGTACCCATTGGCTTTAACTCTGGAGTTATTTTAAGGATTAAAGAGTTAACTTAAAGACAGAAGAGTTAACTTTAGGTTTGCCTGAGGTAAAATGTTTCCTGAGTACTACATGCCTCATCACCATGGTAACAACTCTAGAAGAGTTATTAAAGACAGGAGATAAGCTTAGTGAATTGAGGCCAAAGTCTGTTACTCCCGCAACCTCCCCTTAGATGCTACCCCAGAGCTCATCCCCATAAACCTTATTCCAAATCTCCCAAAACAGCACCTTCCCAACCACTTTTTTCTCTCTTCACTTTTTCCTTTCTTGTGTCCTTTATTCTCTATCTCTGTTAACTCTTGGCACACTTTTTTCCATATCTCTGTAAGACTCTATTTTGACAGCCTCATTTAGTATTCCTGAGATCTCAGAGATGCTTTTTATATTTCCTTTTCAAATGACTCAGAGTCAGCTAAAATTGTCAGTGCTTAGTGCTATGAACTGTGCTTTGTGTATAGCAGAAAGTTTGATATTGAGATCTACAGTATCATTTTTGGAAACAGAAAAGAGTCTGTTACATGTAGTTTAAATGCAGCTGTAAGCAGCAACAAGCATGTGGCAAAACTTGATAAACCCATGCAATCCCCTTATTACTACGACCAGGTAGGGCTGTTTCACACTCTGAACACAAATCAAGAATCTGCAATCTACAATTTTGTGGCATGAAATTTCCCAATTTTCAGCGATTTTGCGATTATGATTCCTATTCACGAGAATGAAAACCGTATCCTGATGGGCTCCAAAATTTAGCATACTGTGCATTTGTGATTTATTTAAATTGCAAGTGCTGCACTGAGAATGATCTCTTAGGGATACATTGCACAGGGTTTTTCATGATCTCTGGTGATCAGCAAAGTGCTGAAAAGTACCCCAGTGTGAACAAGCCCTTACACCACTTTACATTTTTCAAAATATAAGAATGTTCTTGTTATTACAGGGTACCTGCAGAAAGAAAAGAGAAAGTTGGATACTTACCTCAGTAGAAGGAAGCCTCTGGATAGTCCAGAGGCTTCCCCCGATCTTCCTACACCCCTCTGTTCCTGCACTGGAACCCCTTTCACAATATTTGGTAGAAATGTTGAATGTCATGCTCTCCTCCATGTATGAGCGTGACCACGCTACACAGGCATAAAGTATGAACCGCGTCTTATTTATCTCGCACAAAATATCTACAGCCAACAACAGAGCTGCTCAAATCTTCCACACAGTGGAATCACTCTGCAATCCTTCCTGCCAAAAAGCCCCAACCACATTCTCCAGGGAAAGGTGTGAAGAGTTCTCTGCCTTCTTCACAAACAAGGTGTCTGCCATCCATGCCAGCATTACACCAACAACATCAATTGACCACTGGACTTTGCATATGCCTACTACCGTACCACCATGGCAAGTCTTTGACACTCTGCACTAAATGGTTTAAAGAGGCGCCCTGGTGGTATATAAAAGCGTTTAAAAGCAGTTTAAAACCGAGAAAGGTTTGAGGTTGCTTACCTCAAGGACGACAAATCTTTGTAGGGACAAAAGATTTTATTGGTAGCACAGGCAACGCGTTTCACGGGTCTGAGCCCGCTTCCTCAGGCCAATAGCAGTGCCAGGCCAATTGAAATAGCAAGCTAAGGGAGCCTGTGCTACCAATAAAATCTTTTGTCCCTACAAAGATTTGTCGTCCTTGAGGTAAGCAACCTCAAACCTTTCTCGGTTTTAAACTGCTTTTAAACGCTTTTATATACCACCAGGGCGCCTCTTTAAACCATTTAGTGCATCCCTAACCCCCATACGATACCCGTGTGAGGGGTGGAGGCAGAACATATGTGGTTTACACCACGGTGGACATCTGCCTCCCTTCTTTTTTTCCAAGGAGAGCGACCGCATCCAGGTCCTTAGTGACCTCCCCGAGTGGAGTCGGGTTAATTGTCTCCACCTGCTTCCTGTGGTCGGTTGCCCCCTTGCAACCCACTCTTGTGAGTAGATTCTTATCTTCTACATTGACAATTTTGACTAAACATATTACACTATTGGGCTCCTGTGTTTTTTGTTTCCTGTGCCTTTTCCCCAGAAGGTGTCCTGACACCAATCATCCACTACTTTGACACTCTGAGTGAAGAAGATTTTGGAATTCTCATACAAAGTCTCCGCCCCACTACCTGCGACCTGGATCCTGGCCCAACTGAAACCTTAATGCAGTGCCCAGAGCTAATCAAGCCAGCACTTCACAAAATCACTCAGTGCTCCTTGCAAAGTGGACTTTTCCCATAAGAACTAAAGAAAGCAATCATAAAACACCTCTTGAAGAAACCATCACTAAATCCTGATTCTGTGACCAACTACAGACCTGTGGCAAACTTACCATTCCTATCAAAATTTATCGAGAAAGCAGTCACCAACCAGCTAGAAGCCAGGCTCACAGATAACAACATTTTTGATACTTTTCAGTCAGGATTCAGGAAAAGGCACAGCACTGAAACAGCATTAGTCCGAGTAATGAATGATCTACTTACTGCAAGGGACAAGGGTGATTGCTCAATTCTGATTCTTCTTGACTTGTCTGCAGCATTTGATACTGTGGATCATGAAATACTAATCCAGCGACTGAAGAATTACTGCGGCCTAAGGGGTACTGTTCTTAGCTGGTTTCAGACCTTCCTATCTGTCAGGACACAGCAAGTATGCCTGGGCACACACTACTCTAATCAAGTGCCACTTGCCTATGGAGTTCCACAGGGTTCTGTACTATCACCATTACTCTTTGCAGTCTACATGCTCCTACTGGGCAAAATAATCCAGAACTATGGCCTAGGATACCATTGTTCTGCAGATGACACACAATTGTATCTGTCCTTCAAGCCTGGCACCCAAGACCCAACAGCATTTATAATCTATAAATCGTACAGTATAAAGACTCTGTGCAAAACCTTGGGGTGATCCTGGATGGAAATCTAAAACTCAGACAGCAGGTATCAGCTGTCGTCCAGTCTTCCTTCTTCCATCTAAGAAATATAGCGAAAATCAAACACCTTATCCCAGCTGAAGACCTACCTGCCCTGGTTCATGCATTTGTATCCTCCCGCCTAGACTATTATTACAATGCCCTGTTCATCGGATCTACAGATAAGGTTCTGCACCCCTTACAACTAGTACTGAATGCTGCAGCCAGACTCCTAGCCAATGCCCCCCGCAGCTCAAACATCACCCCAGTACTGCAAACTCTTCAGTCAGTGGTTGCCAGTAAAATGGAGAATACATTTTAAGATCTGCCTGCTGACATTCAAGTCCCTAAACCACATGCGACCCAAATACATAGCGGATCTATTGGAACTTTATGCCCCTCCACACACCCTCCACTCTGCCAACAAGATGAAGCTGGTTATTCCCAGGATACACTTAACATTTGGTGCTCGGGCCTTTTGCTATGCAGCCCCTACTCTATGGAACTCACTTCCACAATCAGTACGAGAGGCTCCTTCTCTGGACAGCTTTAAAAAAGCCTAAAAACTCACCTCTTTTCCCTAGCCTTTGAGACTGCATAATGCAGGGTCACAGCGCTTTGAGTCTCCAGGGAGAAAAGTGCTATAAAAATAATATGGTTATTGTTAATGCCTGTATGTGAAAATAAAGGTGTAGCCATTTAAAACGTTTGCTAGGCCAGGAAATGTATTTTCTCTACAACTAGACATTAAGACTAAAATAAATGTTAATAAAAAAAGAACCCCTTAGAGATTTTTGGGCTGTTTCGTCTGCAATATTATAATGAAAGTTTATTTTCTTTTAAAAAGTTGTGTGTGTCACAGGGGTGTCTTTCTTTTGTTTGGTTGAACTGTAGCTGCGCATTTGTCTGTTTTGTGCAGAATCTTTCTTCAAACAAGGAGAGCACTTTGAGCAGTTCACCAGTTACATGAAATGACATATTACAGAAAAGGACTGCCAGTTTCTAGCTTCCTTTTAATGTGATGCTAAAGTAAATGAAAGGGCTGTCATTTTCAATAACTGACCCTGCCTTTGAGCAAAAAAATTACAGTTCTGCGAGCATTTCGACTTTATTGACATGATATACTCCATCTAAAAAAATCTACAATAAGACTGCATTGAAGGAATGTTACTGAGCTCCCTTGTTGCTGACATCTTAGCCCTTACATTGTCCCTGCTGTGCACATAGGGGGTGATGTTACTCTGCATGAGTGAAGGGGAGGGAGTATGCCAAGAGCACCTCAAATAGGGGCATGTGGAAGGCCTGGTGACTCCCTTAATCAGTCACTTACACACTGCACTGGCTGTATCAAGAGACAGGTGGGGGAGCAAACAAGAAAGGGTAAGTATACATTTATATATAAATATTTAACTCCTTCATCATCAGTACCTAATTCTGGGATTGGATAGGCACTGTAAATATACAGTATACTAACCAAATAATATGGTGCTTGATGGTGAAGTTTTAGACTAAGAAAAATTTGAGCAATGGTAGAATCACCTTTCCTCCCTTGTGGATATTAGTAGACATGGCAATGTACAACAATCCTACAAGGTAAACTGCATACAGTTCAACCTGTGATTACCTATTGATTTCCCCAATTTCCACTCTGAATATATACTACACCCCCCTCTCTCAGCTCCACCTCTTGATTTCAATATTAGAGCCTTCAAGTGAAAGGGCAGAGCAATGCAAAAAAGTTAAAACAGAAGAAAACACAACAACAACTATTTATCACCTTACCCACTCCACCTGTGATTCTGGACCATATAACATCTGCTAGGATTATTGCTACAGTCCTCCAAATAAGTCCAGAAAAGTTGTGGGATAAGCACAACCCCCATGCAATAGGTAATTACCTTAGGATAAGTACATCCCCCAATGTGAGGGGTGGTCACCTTAGGAATAGGATATGCACAGCCCCCAATGCAAGGGGCAGTCATGCTAGAATATGCACAGCCCCCAATGTGAGGGGCAGTCACCTTAGGATATACACAGCCCTCAATGTGAGGAGTGGTCACCTTAGGATATGCACAGCCCCCAATGTGAGGTGCAGTCACCCTAGGGTATGCACAGCCCCCAATGTGAGGGGCAGTCACCTTAGGATATGCACAGCCCCCAATGTGAGGGGCGGTCACCTTAGGATATACACAGCCCTCAATGTGAGGAGTGGTCACCTTAGGATATGCACAGCCCCCAATGTGAGGGGCAGTCACCCTAGGGTATGCACAGCCCCCAATGTGAGGGGCAGTCACCTTAGGATATAAACAGCCCACAATGTGAGGAGTGGTCACCTTAGGATATGCACAGCCCCCAATGTGAGGGGCGGTCACCTTAGGATATACACAGCCCCTAATGTGAGGGGAAGTCACCTTAGGATATGCACAGCCCCCAATGTGAGGGGCGGTCACCTTAGGATATGCAAAGCCCCCAATGTGAGTGGAGAGTACCTTGTACAGAAACCTGTGCACATGACATTGCATTACCCTCAATAAAAGGACTTACACTTTACAGGGTCTATGAAGTTTCTAATCAGCATTATACAATTTATTGGCTAACTTAAAAGAGAAAGAGAAAATTTTCAGCTACAACTCCTGTATACAGGAATAGAGTCTAAAGAAAGCTTACAAGCGAAAATCTTTCTCATTTTCTTTTAGCTTAGCTAATAAATTGTATCATCCTGATTTAAAACGTCCCGCTTTTATTGATGGCTAACACAGCACAATACTTTACTGCTACTACTATATTTTTTGAAATATAAGACTTTCCGAACTACGAGATGCACCTAGGTGTAAAGGGCAGAAACCATGAAAAAATATACTAAACCTGGTGCATCCATGGTCCATCTTGAAGATGTTCTCCCCCAATCAATGTGCTCCTCTTGTTCTCTACTGTGTTTCCCCATGTGACCTCCCTGTGTCCCCATGTGTCTCCTCATGTCCCCCATGTTTTCTCTTCTCCTTGTCTTCTCCTCCACACCCCCTGAATAAATGAAAGCAGCGGCAGCACGGCTCACTAAATCCATCAGATCCCGCAGAAACCTCTTCTCTCCTTCACTGCTCCCCCAGTGCCTAGCGTTGAGCCGAAATTTGCATAATTTCATGTTTACGTAATTAAGGACGCAAATTTTGCTGCTACAATGTGAATTTGTAATTTTGAAATTGCCATACAAACCATAATCCATAATCCCGTAAACATAATTTCCATCGCGTAATTTCTTGTTCCACCGCAAATTTGCATTTAACGCAAAATGTTGTAATTTTCTGAGTTCTATAGAAACAAAGTTATTTTAATTAGGAAAATAGATGAAATTTTGTTTCTAATAGTAATTATGCAAATTTAAATAATTACTAAACTCAGGAAAGTCACTCATTTGATTGCAGTTACTGATAATGCAAATGCCCCGCACGTGCTGTCGCTTTAGATGTATCAGGAGCCTCTATCTGCAGCCACTCCTAAGACAGGTGCTCTTTGTCAAGGTGCCCTTAGCAGTCATGCATGCTGAGACACTTGGTTTTGGGCCTTGCAATATCTGATAAAGCAAAGGTTCCTGCATGTGCTGTCACTTTAAATGTATCAGAAGGCTCTGGACTGAAACACAATTTCGGGAACGGCCAAATTATTGCGTTGAACACGAAATTACGATTCGGTTCTGTCACGGCTGTAATCAAAATTTCCCGAATAACGTGAAATTTTGCGTAAACGTAATTAGGTCATTACGCTCATCACTACTAGTGCCGGCCCTTGCTGATTGCATTATTTTTCTCCACATTTTGGGTGGAGGAAAAGTGTGTCTCATATTTCGAAACTGGGAAGTAAAAAGAATGCATAGAATTCAGAATGTTTTCTTTGTATGTTTGGCCAAATATGTTGCCAAATATCATCTGCCATATCCTGTGATATAATTTCTGTTTTGATGACGGCATCATACTCTTTCCAGGAACCCAGATATCAAAAATGCTTTTCAGTGTTTGCAGCAATACAGACTTCTAGAATGGTGGAAAAAGCACCTATAAAAATATTGTTAAATGTTCCAATCTCTAAATCTAATGTGTCTTACCTTTGCCAATAACATGAAATTAAGTATGTAAGAAAAAAAAATTACATATACTTCTATACCAGGGGTAGGGAACCTATGGCTCGGGAGCCAGATGTAGCTCTTTTAATGGCTACATCTGGCTCACAGACATATCAGTAGGGGTTGATGCACTAAGCTACACTGTTCAAGCAGCACAGCTTAGTGTGGCAGGGCAAGTACAAATTTCAAAAGTAGTGCACACTACTGCTGTAGCGTGCACTAATAACTTACTTGAGCTCCCCCAAAACTAACGGCCGTGCCAATTGTCGCACCCTGGACCTTGTCAAGTCCAGTGACTTTGTAGGACGAGATCCCCGCACTTTGATTGGCCCAGTAGGCTGCCTGTCACTTTACACATCACCATGGCAAAAGGGACGTGAGCCCTCTGCTGTGCATGCACACTGGTCCAGTTTGAAACATATTGTATGGCTCTCACGGAAATACATTTTAAAATATGTGACGTTTATGGCTCTCTCAGCCAAAAAGGTTCCTGATCCCTGTTCTATACAGTATAGCAATGCAGAATCTGAAGAGAGTCTGCAGGAATGGGAAATAATGAAACAGCTTTGGCATGTTTTCTCAAGCCACTCTTGCAAATGGTTGGTAGATCTATACCAAGGGCTTTCAGCTGTTTCATTTCCATTCATTTCATGAGACAAGCTCAGCATCCCTCAGTATCTTCATCTGTGTGTGTTTGATGGAGATTGTCAGAGGTTGTATCTTTAAGTCTTTCAATTAGTGAGTCAGTATGCACCTGAGCCTAGCTTTCAGGCATAAGCAGCGTACATTGATTACTGCAATGCTGTCCACCTGAGGTCTGCTCCTAGGCTGAAATGTCTCTTTGAAATCTAAAAATATCTTATGCTGCAAACTAGGTAAGGATTAACCCTGTCTGTAGTGACACGGAAGGTATAAAAATGCATGATTCCTCCTTTATGATCACATAAAAAGGCAAAATAGCGCTGTACACAGCAACGCAACGAGTGAAATCCAGCTAGAGATTAGGTTACACCTTTTGTTGACCTGTCTAATGATTTTTTTAATTGAATTATTTTCTCTGTAATAACCTTATAAAGAGCCCATTGTGGAAATAAACTGTGATAAAGTTGACATTTACTAATTCTTTATTATACCTTTTCTCTGTGGGGCAGAGAGGCCAAATGGCCTGCTTCCTGCTAGGGCTGGGATTGGAAATGCATTTTCTGCTCTTTGTGCTTTGAATTTCTGTAGAGATGTCATGTTGAGTCTGACAGGCCAGGTTTTTTTTTTGCGCGTTCTACAAACACCAGAATCAGTAGGGGATGAAACAGAACTTTGCACAGGGCTTATTAGATTTGAAAGACAATCATTAATAAACTGACAGCTTGAGCAATTAATTAAGTTGTCCATTAATTGTTAGCTTCAAAATGTGATTAGATCTGTGCACATTTTCAATTCAGCCCCTGGTTGATTCCAGTTCCCGTAGAACAAAAAAGAAAAAAAAAAAGTTTTTGGTCAAACTACGTAAATGCTCATCTCTAAGTTTCAGAATAAGCTGACATTGCTGTTTGATGTTTGGAACTGTACCACTGTAATAAGCAGATCTGTACTGTGCATATGCAAGCCTCTGTAGAATAGATTATGTTTTATGATTTCTTTGAAACTTATATGACTAATGGTGGCTATACATACAGATCGGTCATCAGATAGATCCCTTACTGTGCACTGCCCACATCCAAAAAACATACAGATAAGTTAATTGGCTTCCCCTAAAATTGGCCCTAGACTACAATACATACACTACTACATGATACATACATAGACGTATGACTATAGTAGGGATTAGATTGTGAGCCTCTCTGTGGTACAGTTAAAGTGGATCCGAGGTGAACTTTTACTCATTGCATAATTGTGTTTCTTTCCTATTGTTTATAGGGCATCCCTCAAGTCAAATACTTTTTTGTTTTTGTTTTAATACTCTAATTCTCTATAAACTAAATAAGCCACGTCCACAGGTTTTCAGAGAGCCTTGGCAGTAGCAAGGGCTCATGGGAGCTCAGTCTGGGCAGGAGGAGGTGGAGGTGTTACTAGCCATTGATTTCAGAGACAGAGGGGAGGAGGGAGGAGGGGGGATTAGGTTTTTTTTCACAGGCTGAGTGCTGAAGATACAGATAAGCCTGCCTCTGTGTAATGTTTACAAACAACATGGCTGCTGTCATTGTATCACAGGAAGAAATAATCATATTCTATTAAAGCTGTTTGCAGCTAGATTTGCTGTGTAAACTATCTAAACTTTAGATAAGATATATATACAAGTTACTTGTTATAGTTAGTTTTTCATCTCGGATCCGCTTTAAACGACAAAACAATATACTCTGTACAGTGCTGCGGAAGATGTCAGCACTATATAAATACTAAAAGTAATAATAATATGGCAGCCTCCATAAAGCTCTTACTTCAGCTTCCCATTAAAGAAAACCTGCATCGATAATAAACTTATCAGATGATGAATTGTATGTGTAGTACAGCTAAGAAATAGAACATTAATAGCAAAGAAAAGAGTCTCATATTGTTCTCCAGTACAGAAAGTAAAAAAAAACTTCAGTTATTTATGCAAAAGAGCTACTCTGAGCTAATCGACCCACTGAGTCGCCCTGTTTTCTGAAGCACTTAAACAGCAAAGAATCAGTGAGAGACAGCTTGAGATAAGGTTTTGCTGCAGGAAAATTCAAAGGGTCATTATTACTGCTTTGTTTTATAGCTGAAAAGACAGTGTGGTTTCTAAATGGCAAATATGACAGAACGATGCAAAAAAAAAGCAATATAACTGAAAATAAAAATGAGACTCTTTTCTTGCTACTATTTGTTGTCCGTACTACACATACGATTCATTACATCATTATTATTTTCATATACCATATTTTTTGTCTTTACTTCAGGTTGCCTTTAAGATTTTCTCTCAGACACTATTGATAGTTTTTCCTCAATGTTTACTAGGTGTCAGAAAAGAGTGTTACAATATTTGCACAAAATGGCTACACACAACAGCACTGCATACTACTGAAAGTTACTAAATAAATCTGTGCTCAATTAGCCCAACTAAATACTCAAACCTATATACAACACTCAAAGCTATATACAATACTCAAACCTATATACAACACTCAAACCTATATACAATACTCAAACTTATAAACAATACTCAAACCTATAAATATTAGAATCGGCGGGTCTATTTACCTCCGTAGTTCATGTTGAGTTGCATGGTTAATTTGAGAATAATTGTGTGTGAGCTGGAACTATCATATTTGCGTTATTTCTTCCTGATCAACCCTCTTCTGAGAATGAAACCTGTGCTTTCTTTTTCCCTCTATAGAAATAGTAGATTTTGTTAATGTTTGTAAACATTATTATTTAGTAATTGTAACCCAGCTGCACAGCTACGTCAACACAATTTAGAGAGCTGGCTCTGGGCCTGACGTGGAAGAGAAATGGGATGTGTGATCTGGGGAAAAGAGTAATTATTTTTGGACTGCTGAGGTTAATCTACAAGATCCAATCTGTTTGTGTTTCCTATGCTGTCTTACATTTTGTACTTTTTTAACAGACACATTTACTGTAAACCATTGAAAGCCAAATATTCCATTATCAGTTGTCCTCATCATCAACACATTAGTTTCTCCAGAATTTTCTCCACTTCTCATACATTTTGAGCTACCACTTGGTCGAGTAAAAGAAAATTATCAGTTTTTTTTTCTTTAAAGGTTACCTGAGGTGACATGATGAGATAGACTTGTGTATGTACAGTGCCTAGCACACCAATAACTAGGCTGTGTTCCTTTTTTCTTTCTCTGCCTGAAAGAGTTAAATATCAGGTATGTAAGTGGCTCACTCAGTCCTGACTCAGACAGGAAGTGACTACAGTCAGTGTGACCCTCACTGACAAGACATTCCAACTATAAAACACTTTCCTAGCAGAAAATGGCTTCTGAGAGCAGGAAAGAGATAAAAAGGGGAATTTTTTATCAATGAGGGTCACACTGTAATCACTTCCTGTCTGAGTCAGGACTGAGTCAGCCACTTACATACCTGATATTTAACTCTTTCAGGCAAAGAAAGAAAAAAAGGAACACAGCCTAGTTATTTGTGTGCTAGGCACTGTACATACACAAGTCTATCTCATCATGTCACATGTCACCTCGGGTATCCTTTAACCACAGACACCATTAAGGGGTGGGACCCACTACAGATTGAAAATAACTATAAAAAAACATCAATTTTTAAAGCAATTTTGTCACTTAAAAGACACCTGAAGTGAGAGGGATATGGAGGCTGATATATTTATTTCCGTTTAAGCAATACCAGTTGCCTGGCTGCCCTGTTGATCCTCTGAATATAATACTTTTAGCCATAGGCCCCGAACAAGCATGCAGCAGATCAGGTGTTCCTGACATTATTGTCAGATCTGACAATATTAGCTGCATGCTTGTTTCTGGTATTATTCATACACTACTGCAGCCAAATAGACCACCAGGACTGCCGAACAACTGGTATTGTTTAAAAGGAAATACATATGGCACCATCCATTTACCTCTCACTTCAGTTGTCTTTTAAGTGAAAAAAATGCTTTGAAAATTGCTAGAGTTTTTTAATAGTGATTTTCAATCTGTAGTGGTTCCCACCCCTTAATGGTATCTGTGGTTAAAGAAAAAAAAACCTGATCATTTTCTTTTATTCACAAACTGGTAGCTCAAAATGTATGAGAACAAGTGGAGACAATTGAGGAGAAACTAATGTGTTGATGATGACGAGGACAATTGATAATTAAATATCGGGGGTCCTTTAAGAACCAGTGCTTTCCAGAGCGATTTTCAGGAAATGCGATTTTTACCCTGCATATGCAGAATCAAATCACTCTAAAAATGCTGCAGGCTGTGCAATTTTGACAAATCGCAGTCAGGCCTGTGGAATCACTGGCATTGTCTTACATTAGCCTATCACTCTTGCATGTGACGGCAATTCCATGGTCTGATTATTAACCATTTATGCCACACGGAAGTGAGCTTCACGTCTGCAGCAGCAGCTGCTAGAGCCGCAGGGACGTGCTAATCATGTTCCTGCAGTTTGGGGGGTTTGTATGCGATTGTGCGGGCAGATGCCCGCGATCACGCTGCTGCTGCTAGCAGTGGACATTGGCTGCAGGGGACAAAAGTCCCCTATGCCAATCAGAGCATGTCCGCCGAGAATAAACACTGTTTTTGTTCAAAAACAGTGTTTAGTCTTTAACCTCCTTGCCGGTTATCCCGAGCTCAGCTCGGGGTAACCTGCGCAGGAGGATATCTCAGGCCCCGCTGGGCCGATTTGCATAATTTTTTTTCCCTACACGCAGCTAGCACTTTGCTAGCTGCGTGTAGGTCGCGATCGCCGCCGCTCGCCGCCGATTCGCCGCTACCCGCCTCTCCGAGCCGCCCCCCCCGCCCCAGACCCCTGCGCAGCCTGGCCAATCAGTGCCAGGCAGCGCTAAGGGGCGGATCGGAGTTCCCTCTGACGTCACGACGTCTATGACGTCGGTGACGTCATCCCGCCCGGTCGCCATGGCGACCGGGGAAGCCCTGCAGGAAATCTCGTTCTCAACGGGATTCCCTGCATACTCTGATCGCCGAAGGCGATCGGAGTGGGTGGGGGGATGCTGCCGCTTAGCGGCTATCATGTAGCAAGCCCTGGGCTCGCTACATGATTTTTAAAAAAATAAAATAAAAAAAAAGTGTGGCGCTGCCTCCTTGCCGGATTTTTTAGACCGGCAAGGAGGTTGAATACAGCCGCCGAGCTATCTCCCGCCATGATTTCCACAGGTTTCCGCCGCCCAATTGTTAGATTTATGAATGGGAACAATGTTCCCATTCATGAATCTCCCCACAGGAACTATGAGTGCAGGCTTCCATTGAAGCCTAAAGCCCCATCTACACCATACAATATTTTGTCTGATTTGATTCATTGATTCGATTTAATCCGACATGTCCGATCGGGATTCGATTCGATTCAATTCAATTTGCCACTGCAAAACAATGGCAAATTGAATCGAATCGAATCAAATCAATGAATCGAATCGGACAAAAAATTGTATGGTGTAGATGGGGCTTTTACGTGACTTATAATGTTATAATGTAGCAATACATTGAATCCTATGTGGCGTATTTTCTACGCTAATAGGATTTTGCTCAGCAGGGACATCTTGTGGCCAAATAGTAAAATTACACCTACTAACATTAGGGAATAAAAAATAATAATATCTATGTCAAGAGGGTATATATTTATTAAATCATGGGCTAATTAGTGATTGATGTAAAACTGAAAACATGCACCTTTATTTCCAAATAAAATATTGTCACCATACATTATACTAGGGATATAATTTTAACCTTGCAATAACCGGGCCAAATGGCCAAATAAAATGGGTGGATTTTAATTATACTAGCATGAAATATTTTAAAACTATATTGGCTGAAAACTGAGAAATAATGATTTTTTTCATTTTTTTCTTATTATTCCCATTATAACGCATTTAGAATAAAATAATTCTAAGCATAATGTACCACCCAAAAAAAGCCTAATTGGTCGCGGAAAAAAACAAGGTATAGATAATTTTGTTGTGATAAGTACTGATAAAGTTATTGGGGAATGAAAAGGGAGCAGCGCTGAAATGTGAAAATTCCTCTCGTCCATAATGGGTAAAATACCCACGGGCTGAAATGGTTAAAGTAAACCTGGGTAGAAGGAATATAATCCCAAAAAGTCACCATAGAGACACAGGAAATTGTACAGATAAATTATCAAATTTGATTTCCCAGTGAAAAACATGGTTTTCCTAAGGAAAAAAAATACACTTCAGATATGACATAAAGCCCCCATATGCAACTAACAGTTTCTCCTAAGTTTTCTCATAGGTGATATTTTCACAATTTGTCAATAACCACCAGCAAACACGAAAATGCTCAAGATAATTTTGACAGGACTTTTTCACCTACTTTTTGGCTCTACTTTTGGGCTCTACTGCGCAGACGCAGGAGACTTGCGCCTGTGCAGAAGAGCGGCCCGACGGAGATCGGCTATTTCCCCCTATCTCCATGGGAAGAGCGGATACTGCGCCTGCGCTGGAGCCACGGGGGTAAATATTTACATTGCTGCTGCTCCGGGAGGATTTTCGCCACCACCGTGGGACCGAGGAGGACGGGGGAAGCCTCAATGGGATCCGGAGGCTTCCCCCACCCGAGGTGAGTACCCTCAAGGGGACGTTTTTCGTTACAGATTTTCTTGCGTATGAGTCATGATGTCCGGCAAAATTGCATTGTTTATGTTAGAAAAACTCACTTTTTGTTCATTTGAGCCAAGGGACTTTTTTGCTATGTGAACACTCATGGCCAGTAACAACAGCCAACCATTAATTATCAGGCTTTATAAAGTAGTGTACGTATTTATTTTCTCTATGCATGTATAATATTTGTGGAGTACCAATCAGGAGAAATTGGTATGATAGAGAGGTAGAAATCTGGGGTTGTGCAAAGGCAGACTTGATAGCTGTGGTTTTACAACATCAATTAAAGGGACTCAGAGCAGTGCAGTAACTATGGAAAGATGCACACCATTTTGAAGCTCTCTTTCTCCTCTTTACATTGATATATAAACCGCCACCCTACGCCTTTTGTATTATGCATGACGACACTTTCCCCAGTGTCGGCAGCTCCATTAAGTGCAATGCAATAAAATACAAGGAACCCAGGGGGATATAATTGCAAACATCATGCCGGTAGGTGTGAGGATATATTTAATTAGTTGTGGGTATGCTTAAAGGCATACCCACAAGCACTGCTCGGAGTCCCTTTAACCACTTCCCTTCCCTGGTCATTTTCACAGTTCAGCTCAGCTCTGTCTACTTTGGCAATAACTTTATCAATAATTATCAGAACCAAATGACCTATCTATTGTTTTTTTTTCAGTACAAATTAGGCTTTTTGTAGCTATTTGTTTTTAGTAATTACCTTATGTTCTAAGCATTTTCAAAGCAAAATAAGGAAAAAAGTGAAAAAATACACAATGTATTCACTTGCATACACTATAGCTTTAGTGTATACAGTTCCATTGCACAGTAAACTCACACATTTTATTTGTCTATCACTCCTGTTTATTTAAACAGTTAATTTGTTTTAAAATGTGTTAGTAACCAATTGTATTCCCCTTCTCACGTGTTACATCTGTCCAGGAATGTTCATTTTACACTTGTTTACTAATTAGCCCTGCCATTGAATTCCCTGGAGGAAGGAGAGGGGTTTGCTGTCATTTGTTTTCAACTGTGTAGCCTTTTTTATCAACTCAGAGATATATAAACAGTGTTATCTAGTATTTTGTAGGAAGGAGAGTGCAGAGACAGGAAAACAACAGAACAGGAAAGTTGCACCACACATTATCCACTTTGCATACAATGAAATTGGCTTCTGACTGAGATACAGAGCTCTGCTGTCAGCGTCGCCACAGATTGAGCAAGCTGCAGTGTCGTGGTATTGGCACAGACAACGAGAACATGTGTGGAATGAAGAAGCTGAAATATATACCAGGCTTAGGCAGATGTAAACAGGGTGTAGATTTCAACTACGGCCATTGGGAATTGGTTAAGGGAAAGCCTGAGTCACATACAGGCCTGTATCACCTGTAACAGTCTACTTTTTATATGGTGCTGTAGCACGCATGTTGAGTGGCCATCCATTATTGGTCCAGCAGCAATATTCACCACTGTCTTTATTTCTTCTATTGATTTGTTGTTCATTTGTTTGTCCTTATATGTATTGGATTCAGTAATTTTGAGAGATTTATTGACACTGTATATTCTATTTATTAACAAAGCATTTTGATTATTATTTCGATACAAGTCTAATATACCACATTTTGTCCTCTTTGAATAGTATGCGCACTGGTCTTACCAATGTTTTCTTTTGATGATGAGTGTGGAGACCATGACTTTTTTCTTTGTACCTTGATATGACTTTAAGGCTTTGTTCACCAGCGTTTTTTCAATTTTTTGCACATTTTTTTTAGCGCCTTCCCGCGCTTACCTGCACACTGCGATTTTTTTAAAAGTGCTTTTCTAAGCACTTTTGCAGAGCAATTCTGTTTTTTTCACTTCCTGACATCAGTGAACTCTTTCACCCATAAATTAATAAATAAAATGTATTTATTCATGAAAGCGCTAGGGAAATCGCTATACAAAGCATTTTTTCAAGTGCTTTGCGATTTCCATATACCTTCTATTGAGGCTCATCACCCCAAAACTGGTACAGGCAGCGCTTTGGTGAGTGGATCGGAATCTAACTGCTCAAATGTGAACACTCATCGAGAATTATTGCACAAGCACTTTTAGTGCAATTTAGAAAATCGATGACGCTTAAAAAAAGGGCAAAAATGCCCTAGATGTGAACAAGCCCTTAACCACATTTTAGATGTAAAGTGATAGGTTGGAAAAACGTACTTAGAAAACTGCTGAAGCAGCAGATATTAGCTACTGCTTTAACTGTGGACAGAAAAGCTCTCTACTCAGCTTGTCAGAAAAATTGGAAATATATGCCAGCTAACCAACAAATTCCAAAGGTAACAAGATAAGATTAAAGCCTCGTTCACATTAGGCAACGTGTATGGCCATGCGTTCGGGACACAAGTGCACTCGATTGCACACCATACGTACTGCCGTGCATTGCACTGATGATCCTATTCATTACAGTGAATGGGATCAGCAATGCGCTTTGCCAAAAATGCGTGCAGTAGTGCGATAGCGTATCACATTGCTGTGCAGCATGCATTGTCTGAACTTCTGATGTTTTTGCTGATCGCATACCAAACACACTGCCAAAATGCGCACGGCAGGGCGTATAGTGTGAGCTTACAGGTCTCTGACATAGAGAGGTAGCTTAGTGTACTGTAATTTGCAATTATAGACACATGATGAGTCACAAAAATGTGCTTCCTCGAGCTTCAGATCTAAAATGTTCATTCTTTCATTGGACCCAATGCTTTAAAAAAAAAACATTTACTTTCTTTGTTTTTACTTCAAATAATTCATCAGGTTCAAGACAGTAAAAACATGAACATTTCCTGAATATGATTTGGTATCTGAAGTGAAAACAGGGAAAGTAAAAAAAAAATCAGGCGCATTGAATTCTTCAAGCGTCTAAAGTAACATAAAACCGCCATGGAACTCCAATATATCCTCACTAACAAGACCAAATAACCTGCATGCTATAATCTAGAGTGGATATCTTTTCTTTTCTTGACTGCAATCTGTAGATAAGTTACAAGATCTGTCTGATCGCCAGGTTTATATGTTTATCTAAGTCTCCTGACTCTTATTTGTGTGAAAATATTGTTATGGATTTTTTGCAAAAAAGTTCTAGTAATGCTACTAACATTGTGTTAATAAAATTGATTTAAGGTTTTTTTTCCTGTGCTGGAGGACATTGAAGTACATACATCCGAATTCTGGAAAAGGGATTTTCACTGTGATCACACTGTATTTACACATCAAATTAGCGAACAATATTTTAAAAGTTTGTCAATCACTTTTTAGGAACAAAGCACTGTTTTTTTTTTTATTCATTAAGTCATTTATTTACTTTTCAAATGTCATCTGTGATGAGAGACGCAGCCAAATCGGATACAGGTAGTCCCTGGTATAGGAACACCCGACTTGCGAACGACCTGCCGATACAAATGCCGGCGATGACGTCAAGCAACCGGAGACTACCTCTTCTGCTGCCGTTTTTAAAGCAGAGTAGGCACAGCAGAAGGCAGATAGGGGACATCTCACCTGTTCCACAGTGGAAGAAGGTCCCAGTGTGCTGCCCGAAAGCTGCGCGGCCTTCCTCTCTCTTCGTTCACTGTCCCCCCCGGCGGCTTCACATGCGTCGCAAAATGACGCAATCAGGAAAAGCCCCCTAGTGGCAGCTCCTCCTGAAGTGTCATTATGCGACGCATGAGAAGCCACCAGGGGGACAGTGAACGAAGAGAGAGGACAGGCCGCGCAGCTTCCAGGCAGTTCGCTGGGACCTTACACCACCATGGAACAGGTGAGATGTCCCCTATCTGCCTTCTGCTGCGCCTACTCTGCTTAAAGAATGGGGGCAAAGGTGGCTGGCACAGCGTCCCGACTTAAGAACGGATTCAGGTTAAAAACAAACCTACAGTCCCTATCTCGTTTGTTAACCGAGGACTACCTGAACTTGATGCAATTAAATGAGTGCTGTCCATTTTTTTCCCACACATGTAAATTGGATGGCAGCATATTGATTTCAATAGGCTTTATTTCCCCGTCCAAATTTGCATGCATGGAAACACTGAGAATTCGTGGGAACAAGACCTTAAGATTCGGGAATGCCTCTAGATTTAAAGCAGACCTGAACTCAGAACTTCCTCTCTACTCTACAAGATACGCGAACAGCATAATAACCTTTAAATAAAAACTCTTCTTTGTTACAGCAGATATAAATCCTGCAATAGTTCTGCAATATGTCTACTACCTGCTTCAATGAAAGCAGACATATTGTTAACAACCCGTGTTTACAAATTAGCTGCTCTGCGGTTGCAGAAGAGATTCCTGAGCTGACACAGGGGAGAGGTCAAATTACAACTTGTGATTAGTCACAGATAAGGGGGAATTAGACAGACTCTGGGGGGACACGAGTATCCCCAGGGCTGCCAGTGTTCTATAGGAGAGAGGGCAAGTGGGAAGGAGAGCGAGACACGAAGCCTATTTGTCATTTAATTAACTCACTTTTTTAATATACATATTGTTACGTCAACTAGTAATACAATTAGCACCACCTGCGGCGGTTACAATCACAGTTTTGTTACGTGAAGCTTGTATGATTGAAATTAGCAACAACAGCGCCACCTGCCGGATGCGCCCGGCTAACGGATAAGTACCACTAACTGCTTAGCACGCCCGTGCTTAACAGTTAGCACGGCTTTGTGAATCAAGCCCCAAGTGTGAATGAATCCTCACATTTCACATTCTATCTTGCATTCCAAGATGCTCTTCATTCAATCTTGATGTCTTGAATTCAGCCATCATAATCAGTGGTTGTTATTTTAAGATTATCTGTAATTTTATACATGTGCCTACATTTAATTATTACTTTTTTTTTTAGATGTTTTAACGCAATAAGTATCTCCAGCTGCACATTTAAAGCCTTCCACGATAGAACTGCACGTGACATGGCTTAAAAATAATCTGTTTTGTCAAGAATTGGCATCTTAGCTTTAGCACGGCATCATTAAATCTGCTATTATTTCCCTTACGCGCCACAGAGAATATATTAGATGCAGCACAGATATTTTAAAGGGACAATCAGATCCTTTTAAAGCTTCATTGCCTGAAGCATAGTTATTATTATGCCAATGCTATTCCAGAAACTTTAGGCTTATTATTAACTTTTTTTTTTTTAGCTTTATACTACCTAATTTCTAAATTCAGGATACTTTTACTGTTATTTTCAAAAAACGTTCTTATGCAGAATCTATGTAGTTGATTATATTCAAGGCTACTTGCTCTCTGTGGAGTTGGATGGCAGTGCATCGGAGGGGAAAAGTTGCATCACACCTGAATGCATGCAGTGTGATGCATACAGTACATAGAATGTATATTCCACTGCAGCTGTTACCGCAGGCATCATTTATTTATTTTATTTATTCATTTAAGTATTTATATAGCACCGGCATATTACGCAGCACTGTACAGAGTATATTGTCTTGTCACTAACTGTCCCTCAGAGGGGATCACAATCTAGTCCCTACGATAGTCATATGTCTATGTGTGTATTGTGTAGTGCATGTACCATGCCAATTTAGGGGGAAGCCAATTAACTTATCTGTATGTTTTTGGGATGTGGGAGGAAACTGGAGTGCCCGGAGGAAACCCATTCAGATACATGGAGAACATACAAGCTCCATGCAGATGTTGACCTGCAAGGCGAGAGCGCTAACCACTACGCATTATTGCATTATTGCCAATAAATCCATCGCAATTCACTGCTAACATGCCGATGTGAACAATGTCATTACAATATATTTGTACCGCATAAGCAATGCGATTATATTTTCCGATGCAACAGACCACAGTGTACCAGTGTGAAAGTAGCCTAAGGGCTCGTTTCCACTAGGAGATGATTCACAATGTTATCCGGTATCGTAGCCTATCATAATCAAAAGACTACGTTTAATTAACATGCGGGGGGGGGGGGTACATTGGACCTGCAGCATTTTTTGAGAAGATACATCAAAATCCCAATAGCCATGCTCGGCACAGCTAGGTGGGTTCAGATGCGTACTCGTATCAGCCCAAGTGCCAGCGTCCATCTGAGAGATGGATACCAGTACAAATGAAAAACTGTCCTCAGTCATGACAGAGAGAAACCTAAAAAAAAGTTAGCTACTCACATATTGAGAGGGAAGGCTCTTGATCCCATAGAGCCCAATCCTCTCAGTCCACTACCATCCACCCGTGAACAGGGCCGGCCTGCTCATGAGGCGGGGTGAAACTTTTGCCTCAGGCGGCAAATTTCTAGGGGCGGCATCCGCCCGTCGGTGGGTGCGGGGAGCCGGCCGCCCAGCTGGAGGGGTAGCGGGCAGGACGGGGGTATTGGGCCTAGCGGCGGGGAGGGGGGTCGGACCCACCTCCCTCGCCTGGGTCTAGTGTTGGGCGAACAGTGTTCGCCACTGTTCGGGTTCTGCAGAACATCACCCTGTTCGGGTGATGTTCGAGTTCGGCCGAACACCTGACGGTGCTCGGCCAAACCGTTCGGCCATATGGCCGAACTAAGAGCGCATGGCCGAACGTTCCCCGAACGTTCGGCTAGCGCTGTGATTGGCCGAACGGGTCACGTGGTTCGGACCCGAACGCGCTCTGATTGGCCGAACTGTCACGTGGTTCGGGTAAATAAATACCCGAACCACGTCATATCTCCGCCATTTGTCTGTGGGTTTAGCTTTGGGTAGGCAGGCAGGGTAGTTCGCGCTCCAGCCACGCTAGCCAGGGTCCCCCCCAGTCATTGTGTGTCGCTGCTGGGAATAGTAGTACACCGCTCGCTCAGCATTCTGTTTACTGCCACTCTGTGTACCTCGCTCAGCCACACTATATAGCATTCTGTTTACTGCCACTCTGTGTCTGCTGGGAATAGTAGTACACCGCTTGCACAGCCACACTATATAGCATTCTGTTTACTGCCACTCTGTGTACCTCGCTCAGCCACACTATATAGCATTCTGTTTACTGCCACTCTGTGTCTGCTGGGAATAGTGGTACACCGCTCGCTCAGCCACACTATATAGCATTCTGTTCACTGTTCTGTGTCTGCTTGGAATAGTGGTACACCGCTCGTTCAGCCACACTATATAGCATTCTGTGTACTGTTCTGTGTCTGCTGGGAACAGTAGTACACCGCTCGTTCAGCCACACTATATAGCATTCTGTGTACTGTTCTGTGTCTGCTGGGAACAGTAGTACACCGCTCGCTCAGCCACACTATATAGCATTCTGTTCACTGTTCTGTGTCTGCTGGGAATAGTGGTACACCGCTCGCTCAGCCACACTATATAGCATTCTGTTCACTGTTCTGTGTCTGCTGGGAATAGTGGTACACCGCTCGCTCAGCCACACTATATAGCATTCTGTTTACTGTTCTGTGTCTGCTGGGAATAGTGGTACACCGCTCGCTCATCCACACTATATAGCATTCTGTTCACTGTTCTGTGTCTGCTGGGAATAGTGGTACACCGCTCGCTCAGCCACACTATATAGCATTCTGTTCACTGTTCTGTGTCTGCTGGGAATAGTGGTACACCGCTCGCTCAGCCACACTATATAGCATTCTGTTCACTGTTCTGTGTCTGCTGGGAATAGTGGTACACCGCTCGCTCAGCCACACTATATAGCATTCTGTTCACTGTTCTGTGTCTGCTGGGAATAGTGGTACACCGCTCGCTCAGCCACACTATATAGCATTCTGTGTACTGTTCTGTGTCTGCTGGGAACAGTAGTACACCGCTCGTTCAGCCACACTATATAGCATTCTGTTCACTGTTCTGTGTCTGCTGGGAATAGTGGTACACCGCTCGCTCAGCCACACTATATAGCATTCTGTTCACTGTTCTGTGTCTGCTGGGAATAGTGGTACACCGCTCACCCGTCACTGTATAGCATTGTGCTCTGTGTCGCTGCTGGGAATAGTGGTACTGTATAGCATTTCTGTACTGCCACTGTACTGCTGCCAGTCAGCGTGTACTGTAAGGATAAGTGAAATGAGGAAGAAATCCGGTGAAAGAGGGAGGGGCAAGGGAAGAGGTGTTTCCCCTGACGGTTCACGTACAGGCCACAGGGGAGCACCCAAGAAAACCCACTCAATACCACCCATGTTGTCCAGGACAACAACCCTCACAAATCCAAAAGAACAGGACCAGATAATTACTTGGATGACCTCTCAAGCGTCCAGCAGTGGGTTAAGCAGCACCAGCACATCACGCACGAGGTCCGAGTCCTCAGCCAGTTACAAGGAGCCAGTGGGCACAAAGCTGACACAACCGGCAGCGACACCACGCACACAACTGCCAGATAACCAGTCCGATGAATTACCTCAGGACACAATGGGGTATTCGCAGGAGCTATTCCCAGCCCAACAAACTTCCACCTTTCAAAGGTCAATGGAGGAACAGCCAGAAATGTTGTGCCTGGATTCACAACCGTTAACTGTGGGAAATGTACCGCGCACTGAAATACGAGGCGAGTCCGAAGAGGACTCGGAAACCCAAATCCCAGAGCAATTTGGGCAGGAGGGGTTGCAATTGCAGGAGGTCGGCCGACAAGATCTGGAAGACGACGTTGGAGTGTGCTGCGCAGAGGTTGTTGTGGGGAGCTCTACTCCACGGCGGTGGCCCACAATGACATATGACGAGTTTGAGGAGATGGAAGAGGAGGGTATGGACAATGTGGACAGAGACCCAGATTTTGTTTGTGAACGAGAACATCGCCGTCGTAGCAGCAGCACAGATGAGTCTGTTGAAGAACACACTGCTGCACGAGTTCGCCTTGTGCCACAAGGTAGGCGGCGCGCAATTTCAGGCACCACAAGCGTGGAAGTTCAAGTGAGAGGCAAAAGAGGAGCAAACAGAAATCGCCAGCAAGGAGGCAGGTGCTCCAAAGTCTGGGCTTTCTTTGAAGACTGCACTGAGGATGTTACCATGGCGATTTGCAAGGTGTGCAAGACCCGCCTGAGCAGGGGGAAAAATATTAACAACCTCTCCACCACCAGCATGAGCCGTCACATGCTATCCAAACATCCCACTCTTTGGGCAAACGCGTCAGGACAGGGTACCAGAAACAACACTGCCTCCCTTGGGTTCACCAGACCCGCCTCAGCAGCAGCAGTAGCCCAGCCATTGCGTGGTTCACAACATTCACAAACATCAGACGACGCTGACACTGTCACTTTCCGGAGTAGTGCTCTTGAGGTCTCCCAGTGTTCATCAAACACAACAACCAACAGCCCTTCCGTGTGCAGCGCTACGGTTCAGTTGTCTGTGTCGGAGATGTTTGAGCGCAAGAGGAAATTGCCAGCAAATGACCCCCGGGCCGTGGCAGTAACAGCCAGCATAGCCAAGCTTCTGGCCTGCGAAATGCTGCCATATCGATTGGTGGAGACAAACAGCTTCAAGGGCATGATGTCAGTGGCCATCCCACGTTACGTGGTTCCCAGCCGCTACCACTTTGCACGCTCTGCAGTGCCTGAGTTGCATGAGCACGTGGTCAGCAAAATAACCCGAAGCTTGAAGAATGCCGTTGCCTGCAAGGTTCACCTCACCACTGACACCTGGACGAGTGCGTTCGGCCAGGGTAGATACATCTCCCTTACCGCGCACTGGGTGAACCTTGTGGAGCCTGGCAGCGATTCCTCACCTGCTACGGCACGGGTGTTGCCCACGCCACAAACAGCTGCACCGCCGTCCCTCCCACTGGATAACAGCAGCACCTACCTCTCTGACTCCTTCTCCTCCAACGCATCTCAAAGCTGTACCTCATCCGGAAACGCTAACCCAGCAGCAGTAGGATCGTGGAAGCAGTGCAGCACAGCTGTTGGCATGCGTCAGCAAGCGTTGCTGAAGCTAATCTGCCTTGGGGATAAGCAGCACACAGGGGAGGAAATTTGGAGGGGAATAAAGGAACAGACGGATTTGTGGCTGGCACCGCTGGACCTGAAACCGGGCATGGTTGTGTGTGATAATGGGAGTAATCTCATTCGCGCTTTAAGGTTGGCTAAGCTGACACACATCCCTTGCCTGGCGCACGTGATGAACCTAGTAGTTCAGCGGTTCCTGAGGACATACCCAGGCGTGCCCGATCTGCTGTTGAAGGTGCGTCGAGTGTCCAAACATTGTAGAAATTCCAGTACTGCTTCGGGGGCACTCGCCAAGATGCAGGAGCGCTTCAATCTCCCCCACCATCGCTTGCTGTGTGATGTCCCTACGCGCTGGAATTCTACGCTGCACATGCTAGCCCGCTTTTGCGAGCAGAAGAGTGCAGTGGTCCAGTACATGACGGCGCAGTACCGAGGCGCATCCGGCCAGCTGCCAAGCTTCTGTGGATCCGATTGGGCCAACATGTTGGACCTCTGCCAAGTCCTCCAAAATTTTGAGCAATCCACGTTGCTTGTGAGCAGTGACAACTCTTCAGTCAGCATTACCATACCACTGCTGTGTTTACTGAAGAGGTCGATGTTAAAAATCAAGGAAACAGCTGTCATGATGCAACTGGGGGAATCTGAAGGAGAAAACGATCAGCGTGATGGTACCAACATCAGGCCATCCGCCTCAGGGAACGCTGGCCCCAGCAGCTATGACGAAGAAGAGGAGGAGGAACAGCTGGAGTTGGAGCAGGAATTTCATGCCACCACTGACGAGGGCCAGAGCGGTGCACGTTGGACTTCCACAATTCAACGCGAATGGTCAGCAGAAGCAGACCAGGAGGAAGGTGACGACTATGATGCATCACAACAACTATCACAACGCTCACAAGAGGATGATGAGGATTCTGGTAGGACTCTGGCACACATGGCTCAATTCATGCTAGACTGCATTGAACGTGACCCACGCATTGTGCGCATTCTGGACAACACCAATTACTGGGTTTATACCCTTCTGGATCCACGGTACAAACACAATGTTCCAAAACTGCTTGAAGAAAGAGTCAGACAGGTCAAAATGGAAGAATACCAGCAGGCCCTTGTGGAGACTTTAGAGAGGAGATTGACATCCTCCCCCTCCTCTAGCCAGTTGTACGCAGACAGACTGACTTCCGCAAACCCAGGACGACCAGGAGGGCAGCAAACAACGCAAGCCGCAGCTAGTACCCAAAAGGGAATGGTATCGGCAGTGTCCTTGGAGTGGGAAAATTTTCTGACACCCATGCAGCCGCAGCCCACTGAACAGCAAGCGTGCAGATCCACCTCCAACACCGATCGCCTGGAGAAGATGGTCAAGGACTACATGTCAGATGGCGTAGCTGTGTCGAACCATCCATCTGCACCCTTCAACTATTGGGTATCGAAGCTAGACACCTGGCACGAACTGGCAATGTACGCAATAGAGGTGCTGGCTTGCCCGGCAGCCAGCGTTATGTCGGAACGCTGTTTCAGTGCTGCCGGAGGCATCGTCACAGATCGGCGTATCCGCCTCTCTACAGACAATGCAGACCGTCTGACTCAAATTAAAATGAATCAATCCTGGATTGGAAATGACTACGCAACACTCCAGGACCCCAACCAAGTAACATGACCAATGAACATCTGGGATGGTGTTGCGTTTCCGGGCCCTGTTTATTGAACCTCTCATCTGTATTACATTTATGACTGCATGGCGGCAAAAAGCATTGCTGCTATATCCGCACGCTTTTTGTCCACATGCAAGGCCTGGGTTGTTGTGTCTCACAAAGCGTGGCCTTCTCCTCCTGCGCCTGCTCCTGTTCCATCACGTCTGCTGCTGCTGGGTTAGCGTTGCCGCGTGGTCCCTGTTTATTGAACCACTTATCTTTATTACATTTATGACTGCATGGCGGTACAAAGCATGCTATCCGCACGCTTCTTGCCCTCATGCAAGGCCTGGGTTGTTGTGTCTCACAAAGCGTGGCCTTCTCCTCCTGCGCCTCCTCCTGTTCCATCACGTCTGCTGCTGCTGGGTTAGCGTTGCCGCGTGGTCCCTGTTTATTGAACCACTTATCTTTATTACATTTATGACTGCATGGCCGTACAAAGCCTGCTATCCGCACGCTTCTTGCCCTCATGCAAGGCCTGGGTTGTTGTGTCTCACAAAGCGTGGCCTTCTCCTCCTGCGCCTGCTCCTGTTCCATCACGTCTGCTGCTGCTGGGTTAGCGTTGCCGCGTGGTCCCTGTTTATTGAACCACTTATCTTTATTACATTTATGACTGCATGGCGGTACAAAGCCTGCTATCCGCACGCTTCTTGCCCTCATGCAAGGCCGGGGTTGTTGTGTCTCACAAAGCGTGGCCTTCTTCTCCTCCTGCGCCACCCTCCTCCTGTTCCATCACGTGTGCTGCTGCTGGGTTAGCGTTACCGGTCCCTTTTCCTGGAACCTCTTATATGTATTACATTTATGACTGCATGCCGACAAAAAACATGTTACCTGTGCAAAGAAAACAGACATTTCCCGCATTTAAAAGACAGTTTTCCCTTTGAAACTTTAAAATCGATTTTCTCAAAAACTATAAGCTCTTTTTGCTAATTTTTTTTTCCTCTTGTACCCACTCCCAAGGTGCACATACCCTGCAAATTTGGGGTATGTAGCATGTAAGGAGGCTTTACAAACCACAAAAGTTCGGGTCCCCATTGACTTCCATTATGTTCGGAGTTCGGGTCGAACACCCGAACATCGCGGCCATGTTCGGCCTGTTCGGCCCGAACCCGAACATCTAGATGTTCGCCCAACACTACCTGGGTCCCCCGTCCTCCGCTCCCCTCCAGCCTTAAATACATCAGAAGCGCAACTCGTAAGAGGCAGTGGGCGGGGAGGACTCACCTCTTCCTCGATCCAGCGTGCGCTCCACTGACGTCACTTCCTGCAACGCCGCCCACTATATTGTAAATGGACGGCGCTGCAGGAAGGGACGTCAGTGGAGCGCACGCTGGATCGAGCGAGGAAGAGGTGATCCTCCCCGCCCACTGCCTCTTACGAGTTGCGCCCAATACCCCCGCCCTGCCCGCTACCCCTCCAGCTCGGCGGCGGTATTGGGCACAACTCGTAAGAGGCAGTGGGCGGGGACTGGGAGGATCACCGTGGGGGGGGGGGTGTCGGCGGCAGCAACCATTTTTTCAAAATTTGCCTCAGGCGGCAAAAAGTCTAGGGCCGGCCCTGCCCGTGAAAGTCCGTAACTTTAGTAGTCCACAGAAGGCTTCAGAAGCACTTGGGTCCCAGATTGTTTCCAAAGATGGCTGCATCTGTACTATGTGTGGGAGCTAACTTGCATGTGTGCAGTATGGACCCGCTTATCTTTTGAAACACTCATAAACGCAAGTACTTCCAAAGTCTTTGTGAACACTTCCGAAGGTGTATTCAACCAGACTGAGGGATGAAGATCAAAAGTAACCCTGATAAAGAAGCCTGGTTTTAAAAGATTAATTTGCTCTTGGGTGTCAAGAACTTGCTACTTTTGGCTCAGTCACATTACACTATAATGAGGGTTGCCAAAGGTTTTGTAAGACTGTGGTTTCATGCATGCACCTACAATAAGATAATTCATTCTTCAAGAAATCTAGGCCAAGCTTGATGAATCCCTTATGATCTCCAGCCCAAAGATTATTTGGCGAGTTAGGCTATTGTCACTAAGGTGATTCTTTTTATATATGAAATAACTTAGTTTTGCACAATTTTCTTTTTATATGGTTTTAACAGTACAGATTCTATTCCAAAGTTCAAACTTATTATATGAGTGTCTTTTCTTCTGACTTCTTCACTGAATTCTTGACTTATTCAAGTGAAACCACTTCACCTTCTCTTCACTGTTCCATTTCTACTGCTTGTGTTATATGGAATATTCTGCTGTTTTGATCTAACTTGATTTATCTGAAGCTTTTGACACGGTAGAACACTCTGTTCATTTTCTCTTTTATGCCTGTGTATCAGTGCCTTTGCACTCTACAGTTCCATTCATAGACTCTATTGAAGATTATAATTCTTGGGACATTATGGACAGCAGTCTGTTGCCATAGATGTATTTTACACAGTGTGTGAACAGTCTTGTGTTTCTACCAGTATACAGCTGTAAAATAAAATAAATTAACATTTTAAACATGTATGACTTATTATATATTTACATTACAGATGTACAGTATGCATGTAAATGAGTTATGTTCTAAGGTGTATAACTTAACCATATGCAAAAGGGTAATATATTGATTTACCAAACGTATTGTACTGTTGTCTTCCCCAAAAAGGCAAGCAAGCAAGAAGAAAATTGGCCCACTTAAAGAGCTGCAGTCTGATATAACAAACAGTTGCATGCCTCTATCTCATCTCCTTTTAGAATACAGTGATTATACCTGCCTGTTCACAGTGGTCAGTTATGTTGCAGAATAATTCTGCATGCCAACTCACCACAAATACAATTCTTTGGACCTGTTCACAGTAACAGATAGCGTTTTTTTTGTTTTGTTTTGTTTTTAACTCACTGCATGCAGTCTTTGTATTCAAGTCTAGGACCAGTCTCCTTTGCAGTTGCTTTTTGATGCATGTTTGCCACAATATCAGTGGCGTAGCTAAGGAGCTGTGGGCCCCGATGCAAGTTTTACATTGGGGCCCCCCAAGCACTCTATACGTAACAATTTATACGGTGCACCAAAACCTGCCAAGGACAACCACAGTGTCAGAGGTGCAAAAAGGGAATGGGGGGCAGTCTGTTAATGATTACCACTATTCAAAATATCTATAGAAGTGATTATTATGAGTACAGGACCAATAGAGAGCTAATACTGTAGCTGAGGGAGGGCTCCTCGGGGCCCCTCTGGCCCAAGGGCCCTGATGCAGTCGCAACCTCTGCACCCCTTATTGCTACGCCCCTGCACAATATTTTGACTCAGACTCTTGGAGCCAAATGATTGGTCAACCAACAGCCTATTGCTAATAAAATACACGAATAATGAAATAAATAAAAATCGGTACATGACAATAAAAAAACTCCGAATGCAGTTTTCCTTAAAAATAGGAAGCAAAAATATACTGTAGATCAATCCTTTATATAGTTAAGCCTCTTGTCTGTTTTTTTTTTCTTTTGCTAATAAACATATTGGCTTTAGTGATGTTTCATGGTAATTTGATCATTTATCTTAAATGCTGATTCCATTATATCAATCAAAAGCATTTTAATTAAAGCACTGAAGAAGATAAAAGATCAAAGTCTGCTGTAGATTCTAATTTACTAGATGAATGCAAATGGCAGAGCATATGAAGCATGTTTATTTGTTTTACATGATGTACTGCTCTTCTTACATATTTCCCAGCAATGATCCAAGCTTGCATGTATCTCAACAAATCATGCCATTTGTACTTTTCCGAAGGCTACTCAGATCATTGACTCAGAAATGTCTTGTTCTGTTCATCCGTCCACGTGTGAAATGTCTTTTCAATGCTTTTTCCATTATAGGGCAGGTTCTAGGAATACACAATCTGCCCTGCATTTGTCTAAATGTAAATTTGTTAAAAAGCTATTTTCTAGATGTGTGCGGGTTGATGCTTAACTTTTATTGACTTGATGTCATGCTATGCAAGGCAATGTTTTTGTTTTCTTAAAAAAAATTGACCATCAGAGATTCAGTATCACAAAAGCTTTTTCAAAAAATGAGTGAGAAAATAAAGAAAAACATTCTGAAAGTATGTAAACACTATGCTTGATGCTTCATAATCACTCTGAGTGACAGTTTAGAAATGGTCTTTGCACAGACAGATATGCTCTCTCTCTAACAATTGGCTCTATGGATGGGGGAGGGGGTACTTTCTTATACTTGTATATACTATAGATTTATACCCCAAATGATCATACCACACCAGATACAGAGTAACATTTATCACACATACATACACAGAGACATCCATGTTTTTAATAACATATTTATTTAGCTTACCTGCTCTTTTTTAACTAATCAAACCTGTTATTTTTTAAACAAAACTTGACTTTTCCAAAAACAAGGGGTTAAAGTCTTCTATTCACCTAATGCTCCATATTCGTGCTTGCACTTCTTAAAGCCAATGGGTACCGGTAAAAAAAAGAAAAAGTCAGATACTCACCTAAGGAGAGGGAAGGCTCGGTCCTAATGAGCCTTCCCTCTCCTCTCCCGGTGCCCTCGGTGCTGCGCTGGCTCCCCCGTTCGCGTCCGCCGCCGCAGGGACTTCGGAGGTCTTCGGGAGCACTCGGGCTTCCGAAGACGGGCCGCTCCATACTACGTACGCGCGAGTGCGTCATAGAGGGCGCTCGCGCATGCGTAGTATGGAGCGGCCGCGTCATCCGGAGCCCGAGTGCTCCCGAAGACCTCCGAAAGCTCCCGAAGGCATGCGGAAGTGGCAGTATTTGACCGAACTGGTCGAATACTGCCACGGGGGATCCTGCGTGGGACCTGGCACCGGGAGAGGAGAGGGAAGGCTCATTAGGACCAAGCCTTCCCTCTCCTTAGGTGAGTATCTGACTTTTTCTTTTTTTTTACTGGTAAACATTCACTTTAAGAACTACTTTGCTATTTGTTTTATTTTATTATTTTTGACTATTTGCTAAATATTTCGCATGTAGCTATTGCTCTTCCATAATCCTTGTTCATTTTAGTCTGTGTATGTTGTGAAATGGTGTGGTGTATGCTGTGAAATTTAGCTATTGATTGCAACATTGAAACTGATTTTACAAGAGGGGGCATTTAGTGATATTTTGTCACATTTTAATGGGGTGGGGTGTTTAGGGAGGGGAGAGATGGCAAGTCTTACTTATCCACTTCGGGACCGGCCGCCTAACCCCCCTTAAGGACCAGGGCAATTTACATGGGGGGGGGCGCGTTTGGGGGGGGTCGGGCGGCCGGATCCCGTCTGTGCCTGGCTGGACATGGTGTCCCCCATGGAGGCAGGTGTCCCCCCTGTAGCTGGCAGCTTTCACTCACCTTCCAGGCTCCAGCGATGAGCCACAGTAACCACCTCTTCTCCAGCCGACATCTCCGCTCCAAATGACGCTCAGGTCCGGGTCGCGGCTTGATGACGTCATCAAGCCAGGACCCTACGCTGATGTCATACAGAGCAGAGATGCTGGCCAGAGCAGAGGGGGGCGCCGATCGTCGCTGGAATGGTAGGGAGGTGAGTGGATCCTCTTCTTTTCCCCCCGTGCTGCTGCAGTTGCTGTCAAAGTGATCACTACGATCCACTGGCGATCGTAGTGATCACGTAATCAGCAGCCATACGCGATGGCTGCTGATCACTCTGGGGAGATGCTTGCTGTCATATGACAGCTTAATCTTCCCTCTCTGGTGCGCATGATCGCGTCAGGATGGTTTGTTAGCTTGGACGTTGAATCAACATCCGGTCAGAACGGTAGCACCACCTGCTGGACGTTGATTAAACGTACCTGGTTCGCAAGTGATTAAGGATATAGTAAAACCCTTCACCTATTGGAATACCTAATGGAATACCTTTTACCTATCTAATTGAGGGATACACTGGCCTCAATTCACAGAGCTTTGATAAATCTATAACACCTTAGTAATTTCAAAATTAGATTTTACCCATGAGGTAAATTATCAAACGTTTGATAAAGTGTTTGATAAAGCTCCGTGAATTGAGGCCACTGAAGTCAGTAAAATGCATTTTATAGTTCTATTACTAGAAGTATCTGAGGTTTTTCACAGTCGTTTGAAGAACCTTGTCATCCTGCTTGTAGACGGTGCTCCTATACTGTCTCGTCTGCTTACTTGCAGCTTCTAAGTTGATTGGACATTTTTTGCCAGCAGCATTCATCACTGGTGTTGCTGGTTCTACCTATATTCATAGACTGAGCAAGACGATGCAGCAGGGTGACATAGATGGGCTACTTCAATGGTGGCAATTTGGTTGCACCCTTTTTGACTTTGCAAGGCCCCTCCCACTTTTTACATCACACCTTCACATATTTTACCACATGTGGCAACTTTCAGCAGTAGCCTGCTCATTCCTTCACTGTTTTGAATCCACATATTTCAGTAAGAAGCCCACACTTGTCACACACGCTCATTTGTCCACTAAGGGCTTGATTCACTAACCGGCGCTAAGCCGGTAGTTTGCGCCCACACATCACTGTCAGTCCCGCTTAGTGCGCATGCAGCGCAGCTGGCCGGTATTAGTGCGTGGTGCGATGATAACGTCGCACCCGCTGCTCCTCAAACGTTGCACCTGGTGCGCCGAAAACGACACATCGGGTGTCTGCTGAAGCAGTGCGTCAATGAGTTGTTTCAGGGGCACCCGATGCACCGTTTTCATCGCATCGGGTGCGACGTTTACAGAGCAGCGGGTGCGATAATATCGTCGCACCGCGCACTAATACCGGCCAGCCACTGAGCAGGGCTGTGCGCGAAGTAGCTCTGCGCGGCTGTTAGTGTGCACAGAGCTACTTATGGGGCACTAAGAGGCTTTTCACAGCGGTGCTAACACTTAGCGCCGCTTTGTGAATCAAGCTCTATATGTCTCTGTGAATCCAGCCATTTCTGTTTAGCTTTTATGAAACATCATGTTTTCTGTAAGCTCTGTTGCCTGTTTTGCTCCTATACTGTTTGGCTGTTTCTTATAACTATTCTGAGTGTTTCTGTCACTTACATATACATTTCTATGACATTCAGTTAACTACCACTTTGTTTGGATTGTTTTGAAGCGTTTATCTATTACTTCCTACATGAAGCTCCTGTGTATCCCGCAATTTATGGTCTACAAGGATGACGGTAGGTTCTGTTACTGGACCAAGAGTGACAGTCTATTGTATGCATGCCTGTATTTTGTGCTACACTATATTGGCTGGTGACTCACATATCATCATATGTATTGTCTTACTTGTGCAGCGACCTCTTGTTTAGATATATTATTGTGTAAAAGCTATAATATCTATGTACTCGCTACCCGGGATGCTTCATGTAGTGCTTGTATGATATTTCATGTTGCTTGGAGATGTATTCATTTTTCCCATCAGTTCCCTTACTCAGAGCTATTCATTCTGCCACACACCTTCCTACCATTAGATACCTGCAGCTATATCTCTTTCTCTTACTAGTGACATATCATCCATACAGATTCTGCACAGAGCACTTCACATCATAACCTATTACCCTCCCTCGGGTTTATTCTGTCTCTGTTTTTACTATTCATGGATTTTGTAAGATTTATCCCTCTAAGCGTTTGCAATACCTGCATGCTTTACCCGGCAAATTGTATTCACCTTTTCAGTTGTCCACTTATGTTCATTCTCACACATTCTTTTTAGTCATCTTTTTGCCTTATGAATTCTTTTGGTGAGATATGTTGTTATATACTTTATCATACAATCATACAGCCATCCATAATTCTAAAGAATTATATCTTTACTTACCTCTATTGCTTCACATTTATTGACTGTGACCTTCAGGGGCATTGCTAAGATCCCAAGAGATCTGGGGCACTTTTGTGCACTCCAGCTGGAAAAAGGGTTGGCGGGGCTAAATTTACATGAACTTAACAGCGGTCTAAGTAGGCCTGCCCATCAAAATATTGGATGAAGCCTCCTCTCCATTAATACAAAAAAAAATGCAGCATATCACATAAATAGACAGTGTCACTTAAACCTAACTGGGCAAAGTTACCTGGCTGTGCTGGCTGGTCTGGCTCTCTGCTGGGCAGGCAGGCCTGCCACCAGGTTATCTGACAGCTCCCCCATAGCATTCCCTGACCTTCTAGTGGACCCCCTCCCATGCTCCCACTGGCCTCCAATTGAGGCACCACAACTCCCAGCATGCCCCCATAGAAAAAACACATCTCCCTGCATGTCCCCATAAAGGCATCACAGTGCCCAGCATGGCACCACAGCACCTGGCATGGCCACATAGAGGCACCACAGCATCCAGCATACCCCCAATTTATGCACTACAGCTTCCAGCATGCCCGCCTTTGAGGCACCACCGCTGAATCTGCCTGGTGGCCTTTACTAATAGAATATGAGTTTTACTGTGATAACATTTTTTATTTTCTTTCAGGCACTCCTACAACAATTTATTCATTCACATTTGTGCATATAAAGCATTTATTTGATCCAAAAAGGACTGGTGTCATCACACCCAAACTGCTTGTTTGGAGCCTGACCGATTACATATAACCGTATATTAAACAGGGCATGACTGTTATTGCATTATCTGAATTATTATTATGTATTGTATTTATTAAGGGCCAACATATTACACAGCACAGGACAATAAATATGGATACATACAATGTAAACAAGGGTTGACAGACAGAGAAGTAGCAAATGGTTATACAACATAGCACAAGGTTATCCACGCAAACAGGGTGTAAGATGCATGATCATGTGATTTAACAAAGACGCAGCAATTGATGTCCCAGTTAGTACATGGGAAGGGTGTCATAACTCAGGTTGCAAGACCAAGGAGGACATACTAAGGAAAAGGGGAGGGGGGGGACCCTGCCAAAGGCTTACAATCTAAAGGGTTTAAGATCTATCAATAAGGATTATTATTACTATTATTCATTTTACTTCAAATATAATCCCCAAGGAATTTGCTGATTTTATTTGACTGTTTTATATATGCGCTTAAAATTACATTAAAAAATGCCAAAACCCTTGAAATGAATAGAGGTGAACTCAGTGGAATTCTTATTTTTTATTTTTTTTCCCTGTGTTTGCTCTCACAAAAAAAAAGTGGAATTATACTTAAAGCATCTGCCGCCCATTATTTTCATATCATTTATGCAAGGGGAAGGTTTTGGTTGGTAAATTGGACATAAAGGGATTCTAGGTTCTGTTCACCAGTCAGAAATTACATTTTATAATACATAACCATTAATATGTATATAGCATGTATTCATGTGAATCTCATCTTGTCGTAGCTTTGCTGTTGTCATTCATACAAAGTAGCCCTGACCAAACAATGCAACATATTAAAATGGCTTTGAATAGCAATGTACAGTTTCACATTATCGTTTGTCAAGGACTTATACAGCATAAAAATTTAGTACAAGCGCTTTGTACTATAACAGAGGCATACAATGAAATTTGCAGAGACTTAATACAGTCTTTAAGAAATGCTGCACTTTGTAAAATGCCAGTAAGGAAGGTCAGTACAGATTTCTCCATCATTTATGCTAACTGGAATGAATGAATTTTGCTATAACTTGTAAACTTTGACATATTTCTTATCCTAACAAAACTTGTCGTTTTTATTAGTCTTGTGAGAACTCTATATTTAGAGTTGACTATTTTAAAATGTAATCTAATTTTGGTTTTATGTAGTAATACAACAGATGCAAATTATCAAATAACAACTTATAAGTATTTTTTTTTTCTTTGAATTCCTAAAAAGTGTGCAAAATTAGAAATGTAAAACAAACTTACAGTTACTGTAGCAAAAGATCAGAAATGGAAGGGATTTCACCTTTAAAGAAATCTTGAAATAAGGATATTCACTTCAAATTTGATACTTACCTAAGTAGAGGGATGGCTCTGGATAGTATAGATCTTTCCCATTCCTCCATCCAGCTTATCATTGCAATGCTACCCCTGGTTGTAGCTAACTGTAACAAACTTACCTGGTGTGGTCTCTGCAAGCTGCTCTGATAGTTTGGAGCAGCAGGAGGAAGATTCCTCTTCCTCTTTGATCAAAGGCATCCCTGGCTTCCCTGTAGACGCGAATCAGAATGATGGCATCCCGAGCTCACCTATAGATGTGGTTTGGCGTGTTGGTTCTGGCGGGACGCGCGCAGCTCAGAGCGATGTCATCAGCTGACACCTTTTTGCAGGAGGTGCTGTCATTTCTAGGGGCTGGGCTTTTGCTCTGCCTCCTGGGTATTTAAAGGGAACCATAGATGAACAGCAAAAAGATTTTATACATACCTGGGGCTTCCTCCATCCCCATATGCTCTGATTGACCCCACGCCGCCATCCTCCTCTGCCCGCAACTACGAGAACTGGCTCCCCGCTGTTCCATCAGTTGGAGCCAGTCTAAGCGTAAGGGAAGTGCGCTGTTTGCGTATCTCTGCAGCAGCCACTGGAGAGATACGTAGAGGGCACACTTCTCCAGCGTAGCTGGCTCTGATGACATCAGTGTCGGGAGCCGGTTCTCGTAGATGCGGGCAGTGGAGGATGGCGGCGTGGGATCGATCAGAGCGTATGGGGCTGGAGGAAGCCCAGGTATGTATAAAAGCTTTTTCATTTTCCCGTCTAGGTTCATCTCTGGTTCCCTTTAAGGCCAGAGTATTCACTTGCTTGTTGGCCTTGATACTAATCAGTACACTGGTTCTCGGGCCTAGCTAGCTACTATTTGAGCTACATTTATATATTGTGTAGACGCACAATATATATGTACTCTAGTTAGTCAGTTATTTTATATATTTTCATAATATATCGTAGTAACATCTGATTGTATATTTATCTGTGTACCGACTTTTTGCCTGCCTCTTGTCTTGTCCTTCTGTACCACTGCCATCTGATACACATGTTCGACTCGGCCTGTCCCTGACTTCGTTATTGCCTGATCCTTACAATACAACTGACATCTGACTTATGTGTATGACCCTGCCTGTTTATTGACTACGATATTGCCTTGCTACTCTGTACCTCGATACCTCTGACTTTGTTACGACTACGGCCTAATCCTGACTACGCTTTACGTACTACTGTTTGTGTATACACGTGTACGTTACCTCATCACGCATCAGAGTGATACTAACTTTACAGAATATATTAAATACTCCATAGTTTATGGGCAATTTTTGGACATGTCAATAAACAGTACATTTTTTTAAGATGTGGGAGAGAAACAGAGCACCTGAAGGAAACTCCCACAAAATGTCTAGAACATGTCAACACTATGCAGATAGTGTTCTGGACCCCAATGCTGAAACCTGGGACTAGTACTGCAAGGTTAATGTGCTAACCAGTTAGCTACTGTGCTGCCCCTTTATCAAACTACTTCATCAATGGTAAATTATCGTTATGAGCAAGCATGGTTATTAATTATTCCTCTTCATACTCATAACTCGCACACAGTTATGACCATTGTACTGGATTACAGTTCCTGGAAAGCATCTTCTTGAGCAGGGATAGGGAACCTTAGCTGTAGAAAATATATTATAACAACTGCAACCCATTACTCAACCCTTTTCAACCTGTTGTCCATCCTAAATATTCAACAGAAATTTGTAAGCACAAAAATATCTATATATTTCTGAATATCATGTGTAGCCTGGTTAGACTCAATAGCAATTTGTGAACTGTTATAACTCCTCCCCCTATCCCATCACCACTCACAGGTGGTAGCCAAGGAGGAGCTGGGAGGGGGCACCAGCCAGTGTTTAGCTTTGAGCATGGAGCTGACTGAGGCCACTACTCCTCTGGGCTCTATAGGGGGGAACAAAGAGGGAAGGTGAGCAGGGTCATGTGATGGCTCTGTGCAGCTATGATGGCGGCTTTGGGTCATGTGACTGTGATTCAGCTGCAAAATTCTCTAGCATAGTTGCTATTTACATTACTGTAAAAGTAATGGCATAATAACATTGAAAATCAAAGGATGTGCATATTGTACTCCTAGCCAAAGTAACCCAAGTATTATAAAAGTGGAACATTTTGCAATGGCATATTGTTTAGCGATCCTACTTAAAATTCAGCCTCACTACAAACATCTAAGTTAAAAACTGCAATTAGATGCAGAGGATAAATATATCTCTCTGATGAGAACCATGTTGTTACTGAACTCAATAGTGAAAGCCTTTGTTACAAATGAATGTTTCGCAACAACGTCTTCATTCAAACATGCATTAGTCACAAATTTCCTGGGCATTTGAGAAAAACATGCACCTTTGGTGAGATCTGAGGACAGATTTGGGAATCCTTGCTTACACTGGCATGAAAACAAGAAAGCAAGGCTTTGGTTGCTGATCTTCCTTGACGAAAACCGGAGAACGCATTTATAGAATAATTTTTATAATTTCTCATTTTTACCAGAAGATGTACCTTTATGAAGCTGTAAAGAGCTCCATTTATCCCGATATGAAGACGCTTCATTAAACTGGCATCTCACAGGAAAGTCCTGTCAATCAAGCTTTTTTTAGGTTGAAAAAGATTTACTTTGAAATTGCATTCATTAGTAGCACTTGTCAGACTCATCAAGAATCCATTTGTGAAGCCTAATGAACAAATATCAAAGCATAGCTGATAGCTAACATTTTAATCCATTATCTTATGTGTAGCTGAAGAAGACTGGATGCTGAAAAGTCTTCTTAACACCCAAAATATGTCTGTCTACAGTGTTTACTTCCAGCATCTGATTTGTCACGCCTCGGTGAGCAAGTGAGCTAAGCTAAGTCATCATGAAGTCAGGGCAAGAGTAGGGATGACAGTATTCATTCTACATTCTAAAAGTATAAAGCATTGTTTTGAAGGAAACCTGTGGTGAGAGGAATGCACGTAGGCTGTCATTGTTATGCCAGTACCTTGCTGTCATGCTGATCTTTAGTCTACAGTAGTCTGAATCACACCCCTGGAGCAAGCAACTGGATGGATGCAACTAAAACACTTGACATAGTAAGTTTTATTATTCTACTACTAGGGCCATCCAGAAAGTAAAGATGGTCTTCATTTAATTAATTAAAGATTACCCCTGGCAAAAAAAGAAGTTTGAATGGCAATACACACAGTATATGTAGTCAATGTACTGTGTACAGTTAGATAAACATAAAGAATTTATATCTGGTACAGTATGGTGGATAGAACAGACTCATATTTATATCTGTAGAAGCACCTTCATATTTCCCCCCATGCTGATGTCTTGCCAAGTAAATCCTCAGCATTGTGTCCTTCTCTTCAGCCTGGTGCCCTCCTCTGCCCCTCACTCTCCTGCCCTCTGCCTGCCTGGATCAAATTGCATCTTTTTTTCACACTGTGTAGTAGAGTGGAGACACAGCTGCAGTCTGTCTTATCATGTCTGTGTGCTATAATTCTTTTTTCAGATGTCTTGTCTGCCTTCCTAGATTAGATAACATCTCTTTTAACAGTGGTTGTGGGTTGGGAGCAGGACATGGGGGGTGGAGTTATGACATCAATACCTCAGCATCCTTTGCATTTATCTTTAGGGAAGAAAAAACAATTGCCCTGGCCAATTTCAGATTGGGGGCAGAGGTCTCAAGACTATGGGCTTGATTCAGTAAACCGTGATAACTCATATCACGGTGGCAATTTCGCCCTCTAGAGGAAGGAAGGGGGTACTGCAGCCGAGAAGACCAGTACCCCCTGCCTTCCTCTAGAGGGCGCCTGAAAGCTCCACGGCCAAGTGACACGCACCAGGCTGCTGCTTCCCCACTAGTAAGTAACAGGCTGGCAAGCAGGAGCTGAGCCTCGTAGCCTCACCCTTTGCGCAGCAGTGGTGGCAGCAGCAGGAGTGCAGGACGGGAGCCCTGCACTGGCCACAGCCCGGACAAGCCTGAGCCTGCAGGAAGAGCAGCACGTCCCAGCTGACAGCTGACCTCGGAGCCCGCTGATCAGCAGAACTGCCCGCAGCCCTCCAGAATCTGCAGCCCGGAGCCAGCCAGGCATACAGCTGTGCACAGAAACAGATGCTGCCCTAAGTCACATCAATGACAGCGGCAAGGACAGCGCACATGGACCCTGGCTGCGACAGATTCATATTCTCTACAAATATCTTCCCTTAATATCCCCATGGGCCACCGTTAAAGCTTCAGCAACAGGAGGACATTGATCTCCCTTTGACTATCCCCAGCCTAGCTAGACGGCGTTATCTCCAGATTGTGGATGTAGGTTCCTCTAGGTTGCCTTAAATGTTATTGGTTGCTGGTGAATGAGGAGATATACTGAAGCGCTTTTTGCTGGTGCTATTCTGGTCAGCACTCGGATTTGGTGAACAGCGAGGAGAACGCCAGCGCATACCACTAAGGCTGCATCTGAAATGACTACCAGCTCAGTGTGAAGCACCTAAATAGATTTTCTGCACACTTCGCATTCAACTCAGATGCAAATCATATGCAAATCTGCTACTACTTATTATGCAAACAGGAAACTCAGGAGGAGGGGCTGGGAGCAGCTAACCTGACAGTTACAGAGTTACAAAGTTAAGGAAAGGTGGGGGGAAAGGCTGCGCATCCCTAAACACATGTTGCAATTGAATGGTTAATCGCACAGGCATACACCGCCTCTGCCAGACTGAAAAATGTATGCCCTGCATCCAAGACAAGTGTTAACATTTATTAAACTAGGAGGAACTTTAGCTTCCAATATGGTTTGCATGCAAAGTGTATTATACTAGACACTTGCGCCACGGAGTTGAGTTGAATGCGAAGTGTGCAGAAAATCTATTTAGGTGCTTCACACTGAGCTGGTGGTCATTTCAGATGCAGCCTTAGTGGTATGCGCTGGCGTTCTCCTCGCTGTTCAACCAAATGTAAGTTACACATTTTTTTGCTTAGCTGCTCCCAAGGTTTTAAATTTAGGTTAGGTCACTTGCCCGGAGCTTTGCCTCACCGTGGCGCAAGTGTCTAGTATAATATACTTTGCATGCAAACCATATTGGAAGCTTAAGTTCCTCCTAGTTTAATAAATGTTAGCACTTGTCTTAGATGCAGGGCATGCATTTTTCAGTCTGGCAGAGGCGGTGTATGCCTGTGCGATTAACCATTCAATTGCAACATGTGTTTAGGGATGCACAGCCTTTCCCCCCACCTTTCCTCGGATTTGGTGAGCCTGCATTTTTTACCATTTTACAGCGGAGAGGATTTTTGTAGGGGAAACACACTGTTGTTAGCTGTTCGCACGGAGGTGTGCACTGTCTTATGTGCGGGGGTGTACTCACTTATGCATGTGTGGCAGGAAGAGGAAAAAAACTTTGGAACTATACAGGTTTACGCAATGTTGTGTCAAACTTCTCTCTCCTGAGGTCTTTATGGAAAGAAGATCGTAGGTTGGAAGCTAAAGAAAATCAGTCTAAGCCTGCTATGCTGTTCAATCAGCCATTATATCTGGTGAGCCTGCAATTTATCTGAAACACCGAGCACTGTGTACACACTGGGTGACACATGGAGGAGTGGGTGAAGGACTTTTCATTCCAAACTGCATTCTGTCCCATGTCTTTCCGTCTCTGAGACAAGACAAATAACATTTATATCGCGCTTTTCTCCTGGCAGACTCAAAGCGCCAGAGCTGCAGCCACTAGGGCGCGCTCTATAGGCAGTAGCAGTGTTAGGGAGACTTGCCTAAGGTCTCCTACTGAATAGGTGCTGGCTTACTGAACAGGCAGAGCCAAGATTTGAACCCTGGTCTCCTGTGTCAGAGGCAGAGCCCTTAACCATTACACCATCCATCCACCGCGATACTGTAGGAGGAAGCTGATCGAGGAGAGGCCTGTGTGTAAAGCGTGAATTGCTGATTTGTGACTGAATCAGCCACTGAACGTTGGTGAGAATTTTACTGTACTAATAGCTGGATCTGATTGCTACAGACAGTGGAGCTGTTTCTTCAAATCTAACTGAGACTGTGAGGCAGTGAGCGCTGTACGGACACTTTACATATCTTGACAAGAGTTTAACATGTCTAATTACCTCTCATCTGTGACTAAGAACAAGTTGTCTTTGATCTCTTCCCGTGTCTACTGACTGCCATGGTGGAAAAGCTAATTTGAAAGCACTGGATGTTAACAATATGTCTGCTTCCATGAAAGCAGGAAGTAGAAACACTGCAGATTTATTGCAGGATTTGTATCAGTTGTAACAAAGAAATGTTTTTCTTTAAGGTTATTATACTGTTGCGTATTAGAGTAGAGTAGAGTATTAGAGTAAAGAGGAGGTTCTGAGTTCACGTCCACTTAAAAGCAAACTGTAATTTATAATTTAAGTACTTTTTAAGGAAACTTTTATTTTATTATCATTATTTTAGACACACCATTCTATGTGTAGTATGGATGATAAATAGAACATTAGGAACATAGAAACAAGTTTCATATTCTAATTTTCAGTTTAATGGCTTAATTTTTAAGATTGCATCAGTTGCTGCATAGAATCCAAAATCTGCCTTGTTAAGCTGAAGTATCAACCTTTTGAACTTTCTGGTACTTATGATCTGCTTTATCTTACTTTTTCTCAGCCTCCATTTACTTTTCAGGAAACTCGACTGAATTTAAAAAAAACCTTGACAAGCAGATAACAACACAAGTTTTAAAACTCTTAATAGACTGGTCTAGAAAACAAACAGAAAGGAACTACAGAGAATTTCTTACAAGGGCTAGTATTATATGTACCCATTTTTATCGCAGTATGGGCTTGATTCATCAACCTGTGCTGCTAAAACAGTGCAGCTTAATGACAGGAGCGTGACCTCAGCGCATGCTATGCTGCGGTAGTGCATCGTAGGGTGTGCTGGTAACTTACTCACACTCCTTGTAACTAACGGATGTTCCTCTCATCCTGCCCTGAGCCCCTTCAGGTCCAGTGGCTTTGTAGGACGTGAACCTAGGGACAGGTAGCCGAATGGACCAATCAAAGCGCCGGGATAACGTCCTATAAAGCAGCTGGACCCAAAGGGGCTCAAGGTGAGATGAGTGGAGCAGCCATTAGTTAAGGAGGAGTCAAGGAGTGTACGTAAGTTACCAGCGCATGCTACGCTGCACTACCGCAACATAGCGTGCGCTGAGCTCATGCTCCTCTCATTATACTGCGCTTGAGTCAAGTCCTATGTCACATCTCATTTCAGGTATCCTTCAATTAACTTATCGGCTGAGGTTTTTTCCCAAGAGATATATATATTTTTAAAATCTCCTCGGAAATTGGAAAAAGAAAATTGGAAATTGGATTTTTGCAGAAATACTGCATTACCACAATTCAGTAAATTTAGCCCAATTACAGAACTCTGAAACACTGTACCAATCAAAGAATGCAGAGTCAACACAGGTATTGGGCCAGTCAGAGGATGCAAAAAATTACTCCCAAAAACTCCTTGGAAATTGGAATTGGAAAACTGAAATAGGAAATCTGTTGAATCGGTAATCGGCATTGGTAGAAATCTGAATTTCTGCGGAATTGGAATTCAGCATTCCTGACCATCCCTAGCTATGAGCAAAACCAGACACCTTATCAAAAGCATAGGCCCTTTCAACATTGGTCTGCTGCCATCCTCTCCTAGAAACAGACCCAAAACATTAAAAAAGCACCATTTTTAATACAATTTTGCATGCACAAATGAGTGCAGAGGGCCTTAATTCCTTTCTTTTTCTCACTTTTAAGAGGTTCCACAGTTTCCCTTTGGCTTTTGCTTAAAACTAATTTAACCAAATACATTCCTAAATAACACTTTGCTTCTCATAAACGTAACATATTTGTTTAATTAGACGTAGAGAAGGAACGTCTTTAGACAGGTGCATTTTTCAGCTGTGTCCCTAGGCTTCACTCTATACACAAGCAGCAGGCAGTTTACTGTAATGTGAAGTGGTTAAACATGAAACACAAAGAATAGTTAACAGAATCCAAAAGAAGCCCAGCATAATTGGTTGTTAAATGCAGGCAGTAAATCTAAGTGAAATTGCTTGTTTTACATATGTAAATATATTGATTTAAATGTTATGGCGTTAGAGCTATGGAAGAAAGCAGTGCCACTTTTAGCACAGTAAACTTTCTAGCTCTGTCCCAGCTGCGTAACACACAACACGGGTTGCGTCTCCTGGTAACTCCAATCCCGCTAAATCATTAAATCATATTAAAAGTGGTAGTTTGATGCGAGGACAGCAGAAACAATTAGCAGAAAGGCTGGATTTACTATTAGCTGCATTTTTATGAGGCTATTTAGAAAGTGATTTTTTTTGACTGCACAAAATCATGTTGAGCATTTTATTGATCCTGTTTTAATTGAAAACCATGAGAATATTGTGGTGTCATGTGACGGGTTTATAAAGGCAGAGAACACAGGTGTGCTTTTTGGATAGGCTGGGCCTAAGCTACCGAAGATAGAGGAACCTAAATTGTCATGGGGAAACAGTTTGGTTTAGAGTGTGTTCTTCTACAGATCCGCATGATTTAACCACAATACCCTTAAAGGACAACTGAAGTGAGAAGTAAATGGAGGTTGCCATATTTATTTACTTTTAAACAATGCTAGTTGCCTGGCAGCCCTGCTGATCTATTTGGCTGCAGTCGTGTCTGAATCACACCAGAAACAAGCATGCAACTAATCTTGCCAGATCTGACAATAACGTCAGAAACACCTGATCTGCTGCATGCTTGTTCATGGGTCTATGGCTAATAGTATTTGAGGCAGAGGAATAGCAGGGCAGTCAGGCAACTGGAATTGCATAGAAGTAAATAAATATGGAGCCCTCTATATCCTTCTCATTTCAATTTCCCTTTAACTCATTTGTAATTAATTAAATGAAATCGGGGCAAGGGAGTAATTGTATCCAATAAGTTCCAGACATATTGTTATATGGTAAGGCATAATGGTAAAACTGGAAACACCTGTGTTTTGCTATGTCTTTTCTTAATTTTAATTGAAAAGGACAGGTCATGAAATGTTAACTCTTATATTAAGTGTAAGCTGGAGAAACTGTTGCACTTTTTTGTGTTGTGGTGCAATATGGTAACAAATTATGATTTTCAGTTTTGTCTTCAGGTCCACTTTACTGTTGTGTACTGTACCACCTTCTAAAAACAGAAAGTATAGCAATTGGGGGTGCAGCGGTTGTGACCGCATTGGGGCCCTTGGGCCAGAGGGGCCCTGAGGGGCCCTCCCTCTACTTCAATATTGGCTCTCTATTGGTCCTGAGATCATAAGCAGTGAGTAAAGCAGAATGCATTGCGTGTAATGTATTGCATTCTGCTCTATTCATCGTGGGGTAAGCCTACACCCCGCAGATCCTTACATTTAAAATAACTGAAGATGACTCCCTACGTGCAATGTGTGTATTGGTAGACAGGGCCGTTTCTAGGCATAGGCTAAATTATTCATAGAGGTGAGGTTGTGCTCCTATTTCTTAGCTTCCCTCTCCTGCAATGAGTCACCATGAAGCTAGGGAAGGCTAGAGTTCAGCAGATCGAGTCTATGCTGCCAGTCCTTCTCTCTCTCACCACTTCATGAATGGATTTCATAGCCATGCAAGGGGATGATGTGGCACAGCCTAGGAAGAGGTCCTGTCCTGCCAAGTGTAAGTTATGGAATACATACCACCATCCACTGCTCTTCTGCATGTTATGGACCTTTAGGCCCCGTTCACACTTGCGTTTTGCCATGCAAACGGACCGGATCCTGATCGGATCCTGATTGGATCAGGACCTCATCCGGATCGGAACCGTACGGTTCCGATCCGGATCCGATCCGGATCCGATCCGGATCCGATCCGGACCGTTTGCATCAGGCATGCATCAGGCTGCCATCCGGATTCGTGGGCAAAAATAGCGAAATTTAAATAAAAAAATGTTGGGGTCAGCAGAAGGTGCACCTGGTGCACCTGTAGAATCAGGTTCCTCCTCTGTAGGCCTCACCTCCACCTCTGACATTCTGCCAAACAGCTCCAGCACGTCTGTCACTGCTGCTCCACTCCAGACATGCTTGGCCCATGTGTCCCCATCCGAAATGGCCGCTTGGATACGCATAGGAAGTCGGGTAGAACGTCAGGTTTTTGTAGGCAGTGTGTTCTGTGCCTTCCGTTCCCCATTGGTTTCTGTGTTCCAGATGGTGCTGTCAGGCTCAGGTCCGACTCCGGTCCGGGTGCGTGGGCCGGAGATCCGGACCCAAAAAATAACGCATGTTGGAAAAGAGTCCGGATCCGATCCGGCTACGTTCTGTACGGAACGGACGCGTGTGAACGTGTACGTTCCGTTTGTACAGTATACGGTCCGGATCCGGCCCGGCGAATCTGGACAGGGAACGCTAATGTGAACCGGGCCTTACCAGTGATGATCATAATCAGCTAACTGCGATTACGCAAAATTTAGTGTAAATTTTCGCATTTACGCTTATATGTAATTGCAGCTTGTAAATTCAGTTGATTTCGTTTAGAGATTTGTAATTTCGCCTAAGATTTTGCGTAATTTTTGTGTAATTTTGTGCCAACTTTGGCAGTGAATAGCAAAGCCCCCGTAGATGGTAGTACCTCCAAAAATAATCATTTTTAAAAATGCAAAGAAAAAATGGTTTTTAATCAAAAAATGAGTTTAAAAATATTTTTTCTTTGCATATTTTAAATCGATTTTCTCAAAACTACAAGGTCTTTTTGGAAAATTATTCTTTTTTTGACTTGTACCCACTATTCTCCTTAACATATGTAGCAATTTTGGTGTCACTACCATGTATGGGGGCTTTGCTATTCACTGCCAAAGTCAGCATGAAAATTCGCAAAATTGCACGAAAAGTATTCAAAATTATGAAATATAACTATTACATATGACATTAATTACGATTTTCCCTGAAATTTCGCATTACGATTACAATGCGTAAATGAGAATTTAGATGCAAAATTTCGCTTATGCGAAATTTCAGCCCACCACTGACCTTTGCCACTGGGGTTAATGTAAGTGCCTGCCTGTCAACCATTAGTATGTGTCACCTAATACTTGCAATCCACCACTAATTTTCACATACTTTTTTACTCCCACCACCATCTTGTCATCCATTACTTGTTACCCAACTATATGTCACCTACTACCACTTACTATGGACTGCCACTATAATCTACTGGTTCTTTACTGTCCACCATCACTGGTATATATATATGTTACTACCAGCTTGCACTAGAAAGCAAACATTATTTATTGCTTACAACTTCAAAATAACTTAAAGAGAAACTCCAACCAAGAATTAAACTTTATCCCAAACAGTAGCTGATACCCCCTTTTACATGAGAAATCTATTCCTTTTCACAAACAGACCATCAGGGGGCGCTGTATGACTGATATTGTGGTGAAACCCCTCCCAAAAGAAACTCTGAGTACCGAGATACTTCTGGCAGTTTCCTGTCTGTGAACCCTGTTACATTGTGGGAAATAGCTGTTTACAGTTTCCAACTGCCAAAACAGCAAGCAGCAGCTACATCACTTGCCAGCAGTAAAAATGTCACCGTGTAATAAATGTCAGAATATAAATCAAGGATTTAAAATATTTTACAATGGGCAAACACTGACTAAATCATTTATACATAACTATTGAACAAATGAAGCACTTTTTAATTACATTATTTTCACTGGAGTTCCTGTTTAAATTACTTCAACTACTAGAACCTACTGATCACTACTTGTCTGCCACTAGAATCTCCCAATTCCTACCTGCCTTCCACCTGGTCCTGCCTCTGACTACTTGCCTGTTACTGGAATCTAACTATCACTATCTGTATGTCACTGGAACCTTGCTATAACTGCTGGCCTGCACCTAGAGCCTGCTGAATAATATTTCCCTGCTACTACTCCCCAAATATCATTAGCTCTCTCTTCATGGTATTATTTTCCTGTGAATTATGTTATCTGTAAGTCTGCATACTGGTATGGGCAGGGTACAGACAGGCAGGGTGTTAAGACGAGAAGGAGATGTGTAGCAGAGAAGATGATGGGGAGGGTGATGTGCTGTGTTCAAGTCCTTCCTGTATCCCTTATGGTTGCCAGGGGCGTAGCTAAGAAGCTGTGGGCCTAATGCAAGTTTTACAATGGGCCCCCCAAGCACTCTATACATAACAATTTATGCAGTGCACCAAAACCTGCCAATGGCAACTACAGTATCAGAGGTGCAAGAAGGGGATGGGAAACAGTCTGTTAATGATTACCACTATTCAAAGTATCTATAGAAGTGATTATTATGAGCACAGGACCAATAGAGAGCTAAAACTGTAGTTGAAGGAGGGCCCTTCGGCCCAAGGGCCCCAGTGCGGTCGCAACCTCTGCCACCCCTATTACTACGCCCCTGATGGTTGCCATAAGGGAGGGCTACTTGTAGTTACAGCTATTTGCAGATTTTCACATTCAGGCTAGTGTTACACTAGTCTACAGTGACAATTTGTCATATGAAAATGTACTTTTCAAGGTCTGCATAATAAAGTCATAGCAACAGTATTCAAGAAAAGTCACAGCTACAGTATTCAAGAGATTGTTACATGAGTCTACAGTGTCCATTTGTAGCAAAAAATGTATAGCATTGACAGCAATTTTACTGGTAGCAATGGCAGGGGAGCATCACCTGTAAAGCTGGCCATACACTGGCCCGATTTACAGCCGTTTCGACAGCAGATTCGATCACTGGGATCGAATCTGCTGCCAATCGTTCGCTGTACACGCCGAATTTCGATCCATTTCGTCCGATCCCGTCGATCGCGCCGTGCGGAAAATAACCGTCGATCGCCCGCGGGTAAAGAGCGCATCGCTAGCGGCGTTGGAGTGCCCGACGACCGACGCAATAGAGCCGCATACATTACCTGCTCCGCCGGCGCGACTGCCCCCGCTCGTCTCCGCTCTTCTTCTCCGCTCTGGTCTCCGGCATGCCTTCACTTATTCCTGCCCGGCAGGAAGTTTAAACAGTAGAGGGCGCTCTACTGTTTAACCACTTGCCGACCGCACACTCATAACGTGCGTCGGCAAAGTGGCAGCTGCAGGACCAGCGACGCAGTACTGCGTCGCCAGCTGCAGCCTAATTAATCAGGAAGCAGCCGCTCGTACGAGCGGCTGCTTCCTGTCAAATCACGGCGGGGGGCTCCGTGAATAGCCTGCGGGCCGCCGATGGCGGCTCGCAGGCTAGATGTAAACACAAGCGGAAATAATCCGCTTTGTTTACATTTGTACGGCGCTGCTGCGCAGCAGCGCCGTAAGGCAGATCGGCGATCCCCGGCCAATCAGCGGCCGGGGATCGCCGCCATGTGACAGACCACATCCTGTCACTGGCTGCACAGGACGGATAGCGTCCTGTGCAGCCCGGAACACCAGGGGGAGGCAGCAGGTAGGAGAGGGAGGGGGAATTTCGCCGCGGAGGGGGGCTTTGAGGTGCCCCCCCCGCCACCCACAGCAGGCAGGAGAGATCAGACCCCCCCAGCACATCATCCCCATAGGGGGGAAAAAAGGGGGGCGATCTGATCTCCCTGCCTGCACCCTGATCTGTGCTGGGGGCTGCAGAGCCCACCCAGCACAGATCAATCAAACAAGCGCTGGTCCTTAAGGGGGGGTAAAGGGTGGGTCATCAAGTGGTTAAACTTCCTGCCGGGCAGGAAGAAGTGAAGCATGCTGGAGCCGGAGACCAGAGCGGAGACGGAGAAGAAGAGCGGAGAGAGACCCGGGAGTCGTGCCGGCGGAGCAGGTAATGTATGCGGCGGGGGGGATGGGGGGAGGGGCGGCAGCAGCACCACCACCACAACAGATTGTGAACGGTTTCAGGCTGAAATCGGTTCACAATCTGTTTGCAGTAAAGGTAGCCATACGATCCCTCTCTGATCAGATTCGATCAGATAGGGATCTGACTGTTGGTCGAATCTGATGGCAAATCGACCAGTGTATGGCCACCTTAAGACTATTAGCACCATGCGTGTTACTGGGGTAATATGTATAATGCTATGGTAGCACTAAGAGCTACCTGCCTGTGCACAGAAAAATAACCAACCTTTTGTGCACTAGGGACATAGTTTCTAAAGTATGAATAACGCAGTCCCACCTATATGCTGATGTTCTTGTTCAAGCATCACTGTCACGTACTGTACAATTTGAACTCTACAGGTTCCAGAGCGCAGCTATTATATAATCTAACTCTGGTAGTCATTGGAGGGGAGCAAGTGGTGGCGCACAAAGTTCGGCTGGTGTGGCTGATAGTGTAAGGGTTAAGGGCTCTGCAGGAAACAAGGGTTCAAACCTCAGCTCTTCCTGTTCAGAAAGCCAGCACCTATTCAGTAGGAGACCTTGGCCAAGTTGGCCAAGACTCCTTAACACTGCTACTACTTATAGAGCATGCCCTAGTGGGTGCAGCTCTGGCGCCAGGAGAAAAGCGCAATATAAATGTCATTTGTCTTTGTCTTTGGAAGAGGTGCCTGATATCAGCAAAGGGGGTAGATTCCAGGAAGTCAAGAGATGACTTCTGCAGGAAAAATACATATGTGGGACCTATAGGACCTATAGTTAATGAATAATATGAAAATACTGATTCCATAACTATGGCTGCAAGACTATAATAATAAATAAAAAGAAAAATTGACAGATATTTGTAAGTAAATCTCATTAAGTCAATGATATTTATCCATTGTTAGCTACTGTTATGGATCAATAAAGTTATTTCATGCGGTTTTGATAGTGCTGGAAGGGTCATAGGGCCCTGCAGTAAATATTCAAGGATGTAAAACCTTAATCTTGACCATATTAAACTATCAAACTGTGATTAATATAGTTATATTACTTACTATATAGAGAAATAATTGTTTTATACAAATACAAGATCATCATCATTCACTTTAATACATTCTGTGCATAGATATTGTGCATTTAATGTAAAAAAAGAAAAATCAAATATAACTTGACGATGACACATATTTAATGTGTGAAAATTCAAACCGTGATAAAAAGCTGGGGTTAAAATGTTTCATTAGTGATACTATTATTATGCCTGTAAAGCAGGTGCTCAGTCACTGTGCTTTTCTTCAGCCATTCATAAAGATAGGAAGCAGACTTAAGTTCTGATTGCTATTTTATGACTGCAAAAAAGGGTTCCTACAAGCGCAAGAAAGGAAGTAGAAACCAATTATACATATAGCATGTTAGTCCCATCTACTGAAAATAGTTCACTAAAATACTTATTGCAAGACAAACCTGAGTCACTGTATATTTTTACACCTATAAATAAAATATATACATTAACCTCTACATACGAAAGCGTTGGGTCCTCAATGCTGAAAATAGAAAAGAAAAAAAGTCTATGAGAAAAGATATGAAGCAAAGTAGTCCACACTCCTTAATCGTATAAAAAATCCATATCTTTATTCGATCACTATTAAAAGGTACAACAGTGGTACATGGCAGCACAACAGTCGATGCGTTTCTGACCCCTACTGGGTCCTTAGAGCTATGACTAAGGACCCAGGAGGGTCAGAAACGCGTCAGCTCTTGTGCTGTCATATACCACTGTGGTACCTTTTAATGGTGATCGAATAAAGATATGGTTTTTTAATATGATAAAGGAGTGTGGACTACTTTGCTTCATGTGATCGTTAGGAGTGGTGTTCCTGTCTACTGCACCCTTCTACACACAGCACAGCAATATGTGGTGAGGTGGAACAGCTTCTTTTTCTTTTTCCACTCTATGAGAAAGAGTTGAAGCTAAAAAGGGTTTATGTCAGGTACTACTGCAACTGTATGCAGCTCTCCTAAAACGCTCCAAAATAGAGAAACTGTAAGAAAAAAAGCAAGAGTCAGTGGACACATTGTTTTAGTAAACAAGCTTGCATTAGTAAATAAGACAAGCAACTGCTCATCTTGTAGAATAGCTGTGTGACATTTGAACATGATGTCAAGGCTTGCTTCCATAAAAGTAGAACCATGGACAAGACACTCAAACCTAATCTGTGGGGAGAAAACATGACCCTCACCTTCCTGGTGAGAGTCCTGCTGGTTCCAAGCCTAGGCCCTCATTGATTTGGATCCCTTTTCTCCCCAAACACCAATGTGTCCCAGCCAACAATCTTCAAGCTGCCCCCTTCATTGTGCCCTGTTGCTTTTAGCCACTGCCTTCATTCAATGGTTGTTTGACAGTACAGCTGTTATGGTGTTCAAAAGCTGTAAACATACATATATCCAGGCACATCGCCTCTAGTTAGGACATTAAATAAATTATTAGGGAAAGGGAGGTGCTGAAGGGGGTGTGGCTAGAAAACAGCAAAAATCTATTAACCCTTCGCACACTCACATGCAAATGTTCAAACAATTGCATTCACAGATTCACTCATCCAGGCACAACTGTTATCCCTACAGCTAAATTAAAAGCCAGGGTTTTAGTTCACAGAAGAATGCATTCTTATGCTTAATCACCTATACTGCGCAGAAGTACCCAGGTAAACATAGGTGTCCTAACTCTGGCCCTGTAACATGCATAGTGCAGACATGCAAACACATTCATTGCATCAAACCTATCAATGGATTAGGAGCACACATCCTAACTTCCTCTCCTGGGAAAGACAGTGCATCTTACCAATCGCACAAGGGAGCTAATGTTATGTGTCCATGTGCACAATGCGCATACACCAGCATAAGCTGTCTGCATGCTGACAAACATACAGGGGAAGGGGGGAGTGCACCGAATTGGACCCTAGCCACAGGGGTCAATGATAAGAATAAACATACATATATCCAGGCACATCGCCTCTAGTTAGGACATTAAATAAATTATTAGGGAAAGGGAGGTGCTGAAGGGGGTGTGGCTAGAAAACAGCAAAAATCTATTAACCCTTCGCACACTCACATGCAAATGTTCAAACAATTGCATTCACAGATTCACTCATCCAGGCACAACTGTTATCCCTACAGCTAAATTAAAAGCCAGGGTTTTAGTTCACAGAAGAATGCATTCTTATGCTTAATCACCTATACTGCGCAGAAGTACCCAGGTAAACATAGGTGTCCTAACTCTGGCCCTGTAACATGCATAGTGCAGACATGCAAACACATTCATTGCATCAAACCTATCAATGGATTAGGAGCACACATCCTAACTTCCTCTCCTGGGAAAGACAGTGCATCTTACCAATCGCACAAGGGAGCTAATGTTATGTGTCCATGTGCACAATGCGCATACACCAGCATAAGCTGTCTGCATGCTGACAAACATACAGGGGAAGGGGGGAGTGCACCGAATTGGACCCTAGCCACAGGGGTCAATGATAAGAATAAACATACATATATCCAGGCACATCGCCTCTAGTTAGGACATTAAATAAATTATTAGGGAAAGGGAGGTGCTGAAGGGGGTGTGGCTAGAAAACAGCAAAAATCTATTAACCCTTCGCACACTCACATGCAAATGTTCAAACAATTGCATTCACAGATTCACTCATCCAGGCACAACTGTTATCCCTACAGCTAAATTAAAAGCCAGGGTTTTAGTTCACAGAAGAATGCATTCTTATGCTTAATCACCTATACTGCGCAGAAGTACCCAGGTAAACATAGGTGTCCTAACTCTGGCCCTGTAACATGCATAGTGCAGACATGCAAACACATTCATTGCATCAAACCTATCAATGGATTAGGAGCACACATCCTAACTTCCTCTCCTGGGAAAGACAGTGCATCTTACCAATCGCACAAGGGAGCTAATGTTATGTGTCCATGTGCACAATGCGCATACACCAGCATAAGCTGTCTGCATGCTGACAAACATACAGGGGAAGGGGGGAGTGCACCGAATTGGACCCTAGCCACAGGGGTCAATGATAAGAATAAACATTGTCAGCATGCAGACAGCTTATGCTGGTGTATGCGCATTGTGCACATGGACACATAACATTAGCTCCCTTGTGCGATTGGTTAGATGCACTGTCTTTCCCAGGAGAGGAAGTTAGGATGTGTGCTCCTAATCCATTGATAGGTTTGATGCAATGAATGTGTTTGCATGTCTGCACTATGCATGTTACAGGGCCAGAGTTAGGACACCTATGTTTACCTGGGTACTTCTGCGCAGTATAGGTGATTAAGCATAAGAATGCATTCTTCTGTGAACTAAAACCCTGGCTTTTAATTTAGCTGTAGGGATAACAGTTGTGCCTGGATGAGTGAATCTGTGAATGCAATTGTTTGAACATTTGCATGTGAGTGTGCGAAGGGTTAATAGATTTTTGCTGTTTTCTAGCCACACCCCCTTCAGCACCTCCTTTTCCCTAATAATTTATTTAATGTCCTAACTAGAGGCGATGTGCCTGGATATATGTATGTTTATTCTTATCATTGACCCCTGTGGCTAGGGTCCAATTCGGTGCACTCCCCCCTTCCCCTGTATGTTTGTCAGCATGCAGACAGCTTATGCTGGTGTATGCGCATTGTGCACATGGACACATAACATTAGCTCCCTTGTGCGATTGGTAAGATGCACTGTCTTTCCCAGGAGAGGAAGTTAGGATGTGTGCTCCTAATCCATTGATAGGTTTGATGCAATGAATGTGTTTGCATGTCTGCACTATGCATGTTACAGGGCCAGAGTTAGGACACCTATGTTTACCTGGGTACTTCTGCGCAGTATAGGTGATTAAGCATAAGAATGCATTCTTCTGTGAACTAAAACCCTGGCTTTTAATTTAGCTGTAGGGATAACAGTTGTGCCTGGATGAGTGAATCTGTGAATGCAATTGTTTGAACATTTGCATGTGAGTGTGCGAAGGGTTAATAGATTTTTGCTGTTTTCTAGCCACACCCCCTTCAGCACCTCCCTTTCCCTAATAATTTATTTAATGTCCTAACTAGAGGCGATGTGCCTGGATATATGTATGTTTATTCTTATCATTGACCCCTGTGGCTAGGGTCCAATTCGGTGCACTCCCCCCTTCCCCTGTATGTTTGTCAGCATGCAGACAGCTTATGCTGGTGTATGCGCATTGTGCACATGGACACATAACATTAGCTCCCTTGTGCGATTGGTAAGATGCACTGTCTTTCCCAGGAGAGGAAGTTAGGATGTGTGCTCCTAATCCATTGATAGGTTTGATGCAATGAATGTGTTTGCATGTCTGCACTATGCATGTTACAGGGCCAGAGTTAGGACACCTATGTTTACCTGGGTACTTCTGCGCAGTATAGGTGATTAAGCATAAGAATGCATTCTTCTGTGAACTAAAACCCTGGCTTTTAATTTAGCTGTAGGGATAACAGTTGTGCCTGGATGAGTGAATCTGTGAATGCAATTGTTTGAACATTTGCATGTGAGTGTGCGAAGGGTTAATAGATTTTTGCTGTTTTCTAGCCACACCCCCTTCAGCACCTCCCTTTCCCTAATAATTTATTTAATGTCCTAACTAGAGGCGATGTGCCTGGATATATGTATGTTTATTCTTATCATTGACCCCTGTGGCTAGGGTCCAATTCGGTGCACTCCCCCCTTCCCCTGTATGTTTGTCAGCATGCAGACAGCTTATGCTGGTGTATGCGCATTGTGCACATGGACACATAACATTAGCTCCCTTGTGCGATTGGTAAGATGCACTGTCTTTCCCAGGAGAGGAAGTTAGGATGTGTGCTCCTAATCCATTGATAGGTTTGATGCAATGAATGTGTTTGCATGTCTGCACTATGCATGTTACAGGGCCAGAGTTAGGACACCTATGTTTACCTGGGTACTTCTGCGCAGTATAGGTGATTAAGCATAAGAATGCATTCTTCTGTGAACTAAAACCCTGGCTTTTAATTTAGCTGTAGGGATAACAGTTGTGCCTGGACGAGTGAATCTGTGAATGCAATTGTTTGAACATTTGCATGTGAGTGTGCGAAGGGTTAATAGATTTTTGCTGTTTTCTAGCCACACCCCCTTCAGCACCTCCCTTTCCCTAATAATTTATTTAATGTCCTAACTAGAGGCGATGTGCCTGGATATATGTATGTTTATTCTTATCATTGACCCCTGTGGCTAGGGTCCAATTCGGTGCACTCCCCCCTTCCCCTGTATGTTTGTCAGCATGCAGACAGCTTATGCTGGTGTATGCGCATTGTGCACATGGACACATAACATTAGCTCCCTTGTGCGATTGGTAAGATGCACTGTCTTTCCCAGGAGAGGAAGTTAGGATGTGTGCTCCTAATCCATTGATAGGTTTGATGCAATGAATGTGATTGCATGTCTGCACTATGCATGTTACAGGGCCAGAGTTAGGACACCTATGTTTACCTGGGTACTTCTGCGCAGTATAGGTGATTAAGCATAAGAATGCATTCTTCTGTGAACTAAAACCCTGGCTTTTAATTTAGCTGTAGGGATAACAGTTGTGCCTGGATGAGTGAATCTGTGAATGCAATTGTTTGAACATTTGCATGTGAGTGTGCGAAGGGTTAATAGATTTTTGCTGTTTTCTAGCCACACCCCCTTCAGCACCTCCCTTTCCCTAATAATTTATTTAATGTCCTAACTAGAGGCGATGTGCCTGGATATATGTATGTTTATTCTTATCATTGACCCCTGTGGCTAGGGTCCAATTCGGTGCACTCCCCCCTTCCCCTGTATGTTTGTCAGCATGCAGACAGCTTATGCTGGTGTATGCGCATTGTGCACATGGACACATAACATTAGCTCCCTTGTGCGATTGGTAAGATGCACTGTCTTTCCCAGGAGAGGAAGTTAGGATGTGTGCTCCTAATCCATTGATAGGTTTGATGCAATGAATGTGTTTGCATGTCTGCACTATGCATGTTACAGGGCCAGAGTTAGGACACCTATGTTTACCTGGGTACTTCTGCGCAGTATAGGTGATTAAGCATAAGAATGCATTCTTCTGTGAACTAAAACCCTGGCTTTTAATTTAGCTGTAGGGATAACAGTTGTGCCTGGATGAGTGAATCTGTGAATGCAATTGTTTGAACATTTGCATGTGAGTGTGCGAAGGGTTAATAGATTTTTGGTGTTCAAAAGCTGTGGCACAGATTACCCTGAACATTATCTGTTATCTGTCTGAGGGGTGCAGCGTCATTCCAGGCAAAGAAAAGTAGAGCATGGTATGAGAGGGACACACACAACTAGGGTGGTGAGTATAATGTCTTCTCCCCACAGACTACATTTTACTTAACATAAGCTTTAACATAAGCTTTAACTGCCAGGGTTTATGTATGATCTTTTTTTTATAGGGTTAGTACTGCGGCTGAGTAAAACTAGGGATGGTCGGAAAATTCCGTGGAATTATTAATTCCAATTCCGGTGGTCGGAACGGAATTCCTATACCTCTTAAACGGAATTCCGCAGAAATTTTATAATTCCGGAATAACACCCAAAAATCTCTCTCTCTCTCTCTCTCTCTCTCTCTCTCTCTCTCTCTCTCTCTCTCTCTCTCTCTCTCTCTCTCTCTCTCTCTCTCTCTCTCTCTCTCTCTCTCTCTCTCTCTCTCTCTCTCTCTCTCTCTCTCTCTCTCATATTCCATAGCTGGGATTTGAACCCAGGACGCAGTGGGTAGTAGGTATCTGTCTTACCCTCTAGACCATAAACCACACTTCATGCTAAAGCTGGCCTAGCATAAACCATACTACCATTATGATCAATTCAATAGAAAAAGTAGCATGATTAAGTCCTGGGTTCAAATCCCAGCTATGGAATATGAGAGAGAGAGAGAGAGAGATTTTTCCGACGGAATTCCGCGGAACAGCTCCGGAATGAAACGGTAGCGGAATTTCGGTATGACGGTATGCGGAATTGTCTCGGAAACGGAAATGGGCTCTTCCGACCATGCCTAATTAAAACAGGACAAACTGAAAACCGCACATACAAGAATTAAGAGCAAGATCAGTGCATGAAGAATTTGAGTAAAAGTGAAGCAGTAGCTCACAATGAGCCAGATTCCATCCATTAAATGCAACAAGGTTTAATTAAATGCTTTGGGCAGCTGTTCTACATTTGTTCTGATTTTCATTGGACTGGTCTACATCAGATCTCCAGAGAGTTATCACTCTGTTGTAATGCTACACAGTATGTGATGCTACTCTGTAGCAGTGTTTTTTGCCAAAGTAATTTTCTCATCAAAAATGCTATTTTTGATTTTGAGAAAATTGTATTATCTTGTATTTTATTTGATATGTTATGGTGATAAATCACGAAAAGTGTAAACACGCAGAAAACAATATTTTACGGCAAAATTTTTACTGCAAAAAAAAGTTTGAAAAAAGAGCTTTTTTACTTCATTCGGTGGTGCCAGCTTTGTGGAATTTCTGTATATTAGATAGCATTTTTTGCTTGAAAGTTGAATCTAACATTATTTTTGTGAAAATTAACGCAAAAAGAATATTGGCATTTTCGCTCATCACTATTTTGTAGCAAATTAATGCTAATGATATTTTACAGGCTCCTATTTGCAACCTCTATCATATATTTAATGCAAATCAGGCTTATTAATACAGTGTAAATCTGCACTGGTTGTCCTGTTACTGCAAGCCCAGGCTCCCTTTGTGGACTGAACATCAAAGAAATTACTTTATAAAAAGTCTCCAAGGCAGTTCCAGGCCAGCAGTCACAAAATCAATACAAAAGTACGCTGTAGATTGACAGGACAGTGAGGCAATACTATAGAAGAGAAGATGTAATTGATATTTATCACCAGGAAGCATTGGAACAAAAAATCAAATGACACTAAAAATAACTAAAATTAAATGTGCAGTGATGAGTTTCACAAAACATTTCTGTGCAGAGCTCACTAAAATAGCTCAGTGGCAACCCTCCCTTTTTTAAACTACTTGCACGATAACTGGGCCATTAACCTCCTTGCCGGTCTAAAAAATCCGGCAAGGAGGCAGCGCCGCACATTTTTTTAAATTTTTTTTTTTTTAAATCATGTAGCGAGCCAAGGGCTCGCTACATGATAGCCGCTAAGCGGCGGCATCCCCCCACCCACTCCGATCGCCTTCGGCGATCAGAGTATGCAGGGAATCCCGTTGAGAACGGGATTTCCTGCAGGGCTTCCCCGGTCGCCATGGCGACGGGGCGGGATGACGTCACCGACGTCATGGACGTCGGTACGTCATAGGGAATCCCGATCCGCCCCTCAACGCTGCCTGGCACTGATTGGCCAGGCAGCGCAGGGCTCTGGGGCGGGGGGGGGTGCGACTCGGCGCGGCGGATTGCGGCGGATCGGCGGTGAGCGGCGGCGATCGGAAGTTACAAGCAGCTAGCAAAGTGCTAGCTGCTTGTAACAAAAAAAAAATTATGCAAATCGGCCCAGCGGGGCCTGAGATATCCTCCTGCGCAGGTTACCCCGAGCTGAGCTCGGGATAACCGGCAAGGAGGTTAAGGTGAGACTTTGCTAATGGTTCCCACTTCCCAGGAGACAGATGTTTATACGAGCTGCATCCAGTAAAATGGGCTCCATTCCGCCAACCAGTTCATTTCACCCCAACTAAATACTGTCTCTCAAGTCGACATCTTAGGAACTAAGACAGTGTTTTTCTGGGTATACATGATGAGGTTTTTTTGGCAAATTTGGCAGATTTACTTTCCGATTGTTATTTTCAATCTTTTTCTGATACATTTTCTGATAATTTTTCTGATCAATTTCCATTCACTTTTATGAGAATATCGATCAGAAAAACGTTTGAAATCAGATCGGACCTGTCGGAAATGATCTATCGAGCCATGCATCTGGGGTTTGATTCACAAAGCCATGCTAACTGTTAGCACGCTGGTGAAAAGCCCATTATCCCGACTAAACTCAGTTAAGGCGTGATAAAATAAACTCGCGCGCAAAGTTTTGCACGTAAACTTTTACGCGCGTAAACTTTTGCAAAGTTTACATGCGCAACGCCATTAAACCCTATGCGACGTTTTGCATGCACCGGACTTTGCGCACGCAAAACTTTGCACGCAAAACTTTGCCCGTGAGTTTTTCCCTCAAAACGGTGCTAACCTACTTAGTGCAATGCTTATCACACCCAAAAATCTTTAGGCGTGCTAACTAGGTTAGCACCACTTTGTGAATCAAGCCCATGGTGTATCCTCAGCATCACATGTAGTTATGCTGAATTTCAATTGCATATGCCCATTACAAGTTGTTGGAGTTAGTCTCCATTGTCCTCTTCTCTATTGCCAGACCCACATCCTTTTCGTTTAGCCTCTTTTTATCATCAAACACCTGAGTCTGATAATTTTGTGGCCATCTTGGCAGAGAATTCATGCTTAAAGTGGACCTGAACTATCAAATTACAACTAGTGATTAGACACAAATTACAGGGAATTGAACAGGCTAAACTCTCTAAATACATACAGGATTCATCTTTTCTCTGTTTTCCGTTTGTCCATCTGTCCTGTGCAAGAGTTCAGGTCCACTTTAAAAGTATCCCCTGAACTCCTTTAGGGCTGGGACCCACTAAGTGTGCTGTGCTTTGGCAGCACATTCTGATCGCCGGCGATCAGCAAAGCATTTTGTCAGTGGATCCTGATTATGGGTTGTCCCGCTTGCAGTGTTGCGATCATGGAGTTATTGCAAAGGGCTGCTTGTAGCAGTTTGGTAGCGGTCCTGGAGCAATCCCGTCAGTGGCTACAGTAGCTAAATTGTGATCGTTCCGGGAAATTGCAACACTTCTGAAAACATGCAAATGCTTTGGTCTTCTGCAAAGCACCCATAGAGGGTCCCAGCCCTTAAAGTTCCATTATGCATCCTTCTTTCATTTTATTACTGTTTTTAAGCCAACTTAAAAGCATCCAAACATAACAGCCAAATATACCAAAATAACCAACTTATTGTACACATTTGTTTTCTGTTTTGCCCTCTTTTCTCATTGGTCTATCAGCTCAGTCTGAGCTACTGGCTTTTCTTTTTTTCAGTAGTGAAGTTTGAGGTCTTAGTTTACAAAATATGCATGTTTCTTGTAGAGCTCCACAAAATCTTTGTATATAAGTTACATTGTCGGAGAAAAATAAAAGCAACCCTGTAAAAGCATAATAAAGTAGCAGAGTATGTTTTATGTCACACTATACTTTTTTTCTGAGCGCAGAGTGTGTTTTATATTACAGCATACCTTCCTGAACAAATAATACAATGGTCCATATTGTTTATGCACCTTGAATGTTCAAGGAATTTGTATTCATGGAATACATCGATGGTGCATAATTTAAATATAAGCATAAGATGTGTCATGATTTTCTGAATTGCTTTCTAAAATATGCACAATGTGGGACATAGTATACAATTGTAGGGAACCCTTTTATGTAATATATTGCTTTCAATGTACACATAACTTTGGCTGAATATACAAAACAACACAAAATTGCTGCAATACAAGAGGGTATGTTATTTATCTTATTTCTCACAGTCTGCTTTATTTTTTTATACTAAAATGACAATGGAAAATAACTTATTTATAAATATGTAGACACAAATAGCATGGTACTAAGTCAGGCAAAGGCAATGTAAACACTTAACACCTGCACTTTTGAAAGGTATACAAACAGTATCTTAGCTTTAACATAATGTAGTAGAAAATTAGAATATTTGAACAGAATTCTACAAAGCCATATATATTTACATTCAATATAAATGTATGCATTACAATTTGATACATTTCATTGAGCATCATTTTCCTAGATATTATTTTTCATCTTTTGTTTAACCACTTGACCACTGAGGGTAAGCGTTTTTTTACCCCTTTAGGACCAGAGCAATTTTCATCTGTTAGCGCTCCTCCTATTCTTTCGCCAATAACTTAATCACTACTGATCACAATGAAATGATCTATATCTTGTTTTGTTCTCCACCAATCAGGCTTTCCTTGGGAGGTACAATTATATTATTATAAACACATTTTAATTGGAATAATAACAAAAAAATTTAAACAATTCATTTTTTCTCGTTTTTCGGCCATTATAGTGTTAACGTAAAACGTTCTACTGTGAAAAAAAAAAACAACACATTTTATTTGCCCATATGTCCCTGTTATTGCAACGTTTACCGTATATACTCGAGTATGGGCCGAGTTTTTGGGACCAAAAAAGTGGTCCCAAAGTGGGGCCATGCATACCTCCCCCGCAGGCAATTCGCACACGCTTCCCCTGCAGGCAATGCGCACTCCTCCTCCTCTCTTCTCTCCCCCCCCTTCCCCGCAGGCTGAAATATTAGATAGGAGAGGGGATCAGCGGAACAGCAGGACTCAGCCGCGGGCTGACTCTTTCCTCTTCACGAGTACCCTATCCTCCGTGTACATCACGGCTAACAGGAAGTAGTGTGATTACTACTTCCTGTTAGCCATGATGTACATGGAGGAGCCCTGAGACTTTTGATCTTTGCCTGGAGCCACCCAGAAAGTGAGACACCCCGCTGCCTCCGCTGCTGCTGTTATTGCAGGCATGGAGAGGGTACCCGAGAAGAGGAATGAGTCGGCCAGTGGCTGAGTCCCGCTGTTGCCCTCTCCTTCTATCTAATCTTTCAGCCTGCAAGGGGAGGCAGGGGGGCACTGCCTATGGGGGAAAGGGGCACACCTATGGCTGACTACCTATACTAGAGACATCTACACCTGGCCACCTATGCTAGTTCACCTATGGCTGGCTACCTATACTGCAGACATCTAGACCTGGCTACCTATATTAGAGCACCTATGGCTGGCTACCTATACTGCAGACATCTACACCTGGCCATCAATACTGGAGCACCTATGGCTGGCTACCTATACTGCAGACATCTACACCTGGCCGCCTATACTAGAGCACCTATGGCTGGCTACCTATACTGCCTACATCTACACCTGGCTACCTATACTAGAGCACTAATGGCTGGCTACCTATACTGCAGACATCTACACCTGGCTACCTATACTGGAGCACCTATGGCTGGCTACCTATACTACCTACATCTACACCTGGCTACCTATTCTAGAGCACCTATGGCTGGCTACCTATACTGCCTACATCTACACCTGGCTACCTATACTAGAGCACCAATGGCTGGCTACCTATACTGCAGACATCTACACCTGGTCACCTATACTAGAGCACCTATGGCTGGCTACCTATACTGCAGACATCTACACCTGGCCACCTACACTAGAGCACCTATGGCTGGCTACCTATACTGCCTACATCTACAACTGGCTACCTATACTAGAGCACCAATGGCTGGCTACCTATACTGCACACATCTACACCTGGCTACCTATACTGGAGCACCTATGGCTGGCTACCTATACTGCCTACATCTACACCTGGCTACCTATACTAAAGCACCAATGGCTGGCTACCTATACACTGCAGACATCTACACCTGGCTAACTATACTGGAGCACCTATGTCTGGCTAATCTATACTGGATATACCACGGCTTATACTCGGGTCAATACTTTTTCCCTGGTTTTTAGGGTATAAGTTGGGGGGTCGGCTTATACTCGGGTCGGCTTATACTCGAGTATATACGGTATATTTACCTAGTAAAATATATGGCACCAATATTTTATTTGGAAATAAAGGTGCATTTTTTCAGTTTTGCGTCCATGACTAATTACAAGCCTGTAAATAAAAAAAATAACAGTAATGACGTAACAATTAAAAAAGTTCAGTCCCTAAGGTAACTATTTATGTATTTTTTTATGTAATTTTTTTTCTATACAAAAAAGCTTGGGTACTATGGTAGAGTGTTGGAGGTAAATAGTTAATTTTACATGTCAGTGTTGGGATTTTTTTTTTTATAAAATACATTGTGATGTAATTTTGCAATTTGGCCACAAGATGTCCTCACACATTATTTCTGATGCGCGTACGTAAGTACGTGAATTGGAAGTAATGTGTGGCATTGTAACTCCAGGAAGATACAATGAAGCAGGCATCTAATTGATGCCGGCGTTCATTGACTCAGGGACTTAGATTAATTAATCGGAACTGCATTCCCATTCATTCATCTCCCCGTTAATGGGCGGTGACGGTAGTGCGTGCGGGGGAGAGCAGCAGCTGCCTGCCGCTGCAGCTGCATATTCATGGCCCTGGGACTTTAAGTGAACATTTCCCAGGCCGTGATTATACTGCACCTGGTGCAGTAAATAGTTAAAGTAGCTTTTCAGCACTCTTCAATTAAATAGGTATCAAAAAGTAGGGGAAAAAGTTAGACGGCACGTGCAATTAACTTTTTCACTTGAGTTTTCTCCTAGGTGAAATTTTCACAACTTGTCAATAAAATGCCCTTTAAGCCACCAACAGGAAAGAAAAAAACTCAAAATAACTTTGATAAATACAAGATGAAAAATTAGTTCATTGGAGAAAACTCAGAAGAAAAAAATAATTGCACATGGGCTCAGCTATTAAAATATCACCTAGGAGAAAGCTTGAAGAAAAGGATAATTGAATAAGGGCCAATGTTTCTGGACATTTTTAGAATAGAGCCATCCATAGCATCTGTGGCTGTACTCTAGCCATTGGGTTATTCTCAAAAGAGATACATTCTGCACAACCAACTATCAGCCCATAGCTTTGGCCTGTAACATAAACTAGTTAAAGATGTGGTCAGCATGTGGACATTGTGGTATTTCCGATTATGCGATTATCTGGTTTGTTCTGCAATTGAGTAAAATCAGACTGATCAATATATGGACCCTGAGGATGCCAATTTCATGCATTTGGTTGTTTGACCCTTATATGCACAAGTGAAATCATTGGACAGCAAGGTTATATACAACTTGGTGGACATTTCAGGGCAATAACCAGGTTCTGGACTTTTTGGAACTTACAGCAGTACCATACAGGTTACCATAATCAGGCAGTGAGAAGACTTTTTAGGGGACTGTGGTTTTTTTTTTGTTTGGGTTGAGGGGGGGAGGGGGGGATGTTGTAAGTTATATGTATTGTTATTCGAATTTGGTACCTATTGGCATAGCCCTGTTAATGTACATATTACATTGTTTGCCAGGTGCAGGTGGATGGAGTATTATGTGATACGATAGTGAGGAATATATGTTGTTAATCAATCCATTTGGATGTTACCTCACTACCTAAGGTGTATTTATTTTTATAATGCAAGGCCATTGTACAACAAGGTGAATAATAAGCAACATTTTCTGTAAACTGTATTTGTGGTGAAGTAATTACAGTTTATTCATATTGTCAATGGGGTGAAATTCTAATTTCCTATGGAGTATTGCTAATTGAAATGTATTTTTTCTTTATTTAGAGATGTTAGAAAAAAAAATGTACAATAAAAGGAAACCACAGTAAATAAGAGAGATAGGAACTTTACCCGAGTACCCTTATTTCCTAATTTTTAGTGGGTGTTCAAATGAATACTTAGCATTGTTTTCATTTTCAAGCACACTATGAATTTCTGACTTTAATAAGAGAAGCTGTGAATTTTTTTCCATGCTGCTAAGTATCCAATTTTTGTTATTTTTATAACTGACTTTAGATACCCTCAAATATATGAAGATATTAATAGAAATGAATAATAAGGGTGTCCTACAGTTCAAAGTTTGGTAAAAATCAAATGGCAGAAGTTGTTGTAGGCTAGAAAAACAAATCAAGTAAAACAAGTATTATGAAAAAAAAGTCAAAAATATTGTATCTAAGCAGTGGCTCCTCCTAAAAAGAAATATCATTCTGAGCTATTTACTGCATGCAAAAGCATAATGTATTCACAGAAGAACCTCATGAGGGACAATTCTCGTTGGTCTGTTAAGGGGCCAATGGGGAGCCCCGGTGGCACATTTAAAGACTTTGCCAGGGTTTGCTATATATTAGTGCAGCAAGTGCCAGGTGAGATCCACATATGTAATGTGTGCGAGGTTGTGATGTTGGATCTTCAGGCAACATCCAGAAAGTTTTAATGTGGGTTAATTTCCAAGGATATTGAAGTGGGATTTGTTAATTAAAGGTAAGTAATTATAATTAATTAAGAACAATAAATTACTTTTTTCTTTGTTAAATGGGTAAAAGCATATTGGAATCCCCTTGTTAAAGATGTCCCCAGACTTCCCATGAATACCCCTCACCCTCACCTCTTTCTGTGCACTGGAGGGTGGGGAAGAAGCCCCTTGTCAATGGTATGGACAAAGGCTTTGAGGGAAAGGGGGAGACTTTGATGCTCCTCTCCTCCAGAGCCTTCAGGAACTATGCAGGCTGGGATAGCTCATGTTGTTTGCCCCATGTAGTCTGGGCTCCAATTGCTGGCTATACCAACCTGAATAGGTGGCAAGGGATTAAAGAGGTTTGGGAGGGGGAACCCCACATTATTATTTTTTTATTTTTGCAAATAATAGGTATATTTGCAGAGATCCTTATACAGCAGTATAGCAGCTGTACAGCCATCCCCTGCAAAAGTGTTGCAACTTGCCCTGAGGGTTCCTGTTAGGCCCCGTTCATATTACAAAAGCGGATGGCCGTGCGTTCGGAATGCAACGCATTTGAATGCATGCCATCCCGTTTGTATGCGTTGCATGGCTGATCCCATTCACTGAAAGTGAATGGGACAGCCATGCGTTTTTGGAAAAAAATACGTGCAGCATGCGTTCCCGGACCGCGATGGTCTGGAACGCATGCAGTGTGAACATCAGACAGTGCACTCTATCCACTGTCTGATGTCGTGTGTGTCGGCCTCCTGCACGCATTCCCAAAACGCAGCTGGAAACGCGTGTAGTGCGAACGAGGCCTAAGTCAGTACACAGGGCATTCTCTGCAGTTTCTGGGTACATATGCCAGCAAATTTGCAAAAATTTAAAAGGTGATTTTAAGAGCAAAATATGCAGAAATCCATGGAAATACATGGTTATTCTGCTGAAAAGTTTGGTAAGCAAAAACTGGCCAACTCCCTGCGAGATTTAACTTAACTGATTTGCCTGCTCATTCTTATTTTCTAGGTTAATCATTGCGAGGGCTGCTTCACACTCGGGCACTTCTCAGTGCTTTGCTTAGTGCTAGCGATCAGCAAAGCACTACAAAAATTGTAACCCTATAAGAACAGCGCCTGATCCCCCAGTGCTTTGAACAGGAAGACTGTGTATATCATAGCCTAGGCTAAACATCATTGGGAGGGATGGGTTCCATACCAATAAACAATGTTCTGAATAAAAATTGTTTTCTACTATATGTCAGTAATGGTTCCCCTTTAACACTAGCAACGTAATTGACGTAATTGACTGATATAAAGGAGTCTCCAGCAGATTTGACATGGGTAGATATCTGCCAGCTGGCACCTTATATTGTAAGCTGAGTGCTGTGATGGTTACTTTCTCACTCCAGTTGTACTTTTTACAGTTTAAATATTCCTGTGTTTCAGGCAACAAATATAAAATTGCTTTGCACAGTGCAAAAATAGTGCATGACAGGTTTTTTTTTTTCTATTTCATGAACTGACACAGCTGTAGCAGAGGTGGCTCTCTCTAATATGTGTGGTAATAGACATACATATTGTAAACTCTTAGCACTGGTAGGTCAGAAGGAAAATCCACAATGATGTACACTAAGCACTGAGACGTGTGGGTGTTGTAGAAGTGTGTTGAGGGATTCTTTGCTCTGAATCTCAAATGATTGTCTTTTAATGACTTCTGTACTTCTGCCAGATGGAATGCAGAGGCTGCTAGTAATGTAGGTAATGAGTTAAGTTTCTAGGTTCATTGCATCAATGTGTGGAGGGGATTTCTGAGTGAAGATAAGATACCCTCCCTACATCACAAATGGAAATTGGTACAGTACTTCTGGTATTGCAATCTCCTTCTTTATATTACAGCATGCACAAGAAAATTCACAACATCTAATAATAAAATGCTGTTTTAACTCACAGTCACAAACCAACAATGCTGCTTGCGTTAAATTTAATTCAAATGTAGCTTTCTTAAAGGAAACCTAAACCCCCCAAAAAATGAGTTTCACTTACTTGGGGCTTCTACTAACCCCCTGCAGCCATCCAGTGCCCTCACAGTCACTCATGGCTCCTCTAGTCCCCCGCCGCCAGCAAGTTTCGTTTTTGCTGACTTGGAGTCGGCGGGCCGCCACGCGTAACGTGTTACTGCTGGTGCAGAAGGCTATAGCGGACAAGAACACGTTGCATCTGCAACCTTTATAAAGATACGTGCTCACACCCACGATGGCCTCCTGCACCAGCAGGAATACGTGCAAAGGTATGCGTGGCAGCCCGCCGACTCCAAGTCAGCAAAAACAAAACTTGCTGGTGGATGGGGACCAGAGGTTTGGTGAGTGACTGTGAGGGCACAGGATGGCTGCAGGGGGCTGGTAGAAGCCCCAGGTAAGTGAAACTCATTTTTGGGGGGAGTTTAGGTTTCCTTTAAATGAATGATAATATCTAAGTGTAACTGAGTGTATATGCAATAAAATATGTGACGGAATGCATAGTTCATAAAGGACAATTCACAGCTAAATGTAAAGTTGAAATAATAGAATGTTAACATTTTTGTAGAGAACGGAAAGTACTGACTTTCTGGCCTGTATTCAATTTACGTTTTCTCCTTGGTGATATTTTCACACCTTATTAATAAAATGCCTTTACGGCCACCAGCAAGTGGTTTGTAGTACTTTTGTAAGCCAATATTGAATTAAACCGCACTTAGGATATAAAATGCAGTCTCAATTAGTGGAGCGCAATAATAAAAAGTCACTTAAAACTTTTAAAAATAAAATAAAGTAAAATAAAGTACTTTGTAAAGGATCCGCTTCCACTTATTACAAAAAACTGATTGTACACAGATCCATGTGCCGCGAACCGTGAGACGGAACGCAGAGTCCCAACTTGGCACATTTTCCCGGACCAGACGGGGAAATGTGTCCAATGAAAGCATACCCACACTGTCTATTCTCACTAGCCTAGTCGCTGCATTGCCCATTTCGCCCTCACGTGTCCTATTACCCATCACCTCCACTCAGTCCATTCTAAGCAGCCCGGTGGCCAGGGGATCTCCATTGGGCTGCAAAAGACAAATGGGAATCCTCAGCAACAGGGAGAATTCTCATTGGTTCATGTTGGCCAAATGAAAATTCTCCCTGTTGCTGGGGAGAATTGGCCTACTGCAGCCTATGGAGAGACATGCTTCTGCTGGCCTCTGCGCTGTTGAAGGGACTGAGTGGCGGCAGCAGGACAGGTGTAAGGCGATGCATACAGGCGGACTTGATCATTGAATGCGGACATGTGAATGCGGAACGGACGGGATGCGCACACGGAACAGTTGGGTATATTTGTTGCATGCGGATGCGCTTACTGTTTCCATTCTGCAACCGCTCAAGTGTACTTTTTCAATAGCAGAGTGTTTAATTTGAACAGAAGATGAAAAATTATCTCCTAGGAGCAAAATTAGGAGGAAAGTTTAATTGAAGTAATCTTTTGTGACCTCTTCAAGTGACAGTGTACCCACAATATGTGCACAGATGTGCATGTTGGTTCTGCTGAAGAGCACATTTACGCCTGTGAAGAGAGGAGAATGAGCAGGAGGCATCCTGTTGCAGTTGACAGCAGGAGAGAACGTAATAATTGCGCCTATTATAAAGGGTGCCCTGTTCACTTCAATGCAAATCTTTTCTCTGTTGGTGCCAAGTCTATAAAAAGGGCGCCACGTAAATATAAAACAACTACATATATACTTTGTAAAAGGGTGCCTGTTTAGATTAGCAGATATCTAGCATGTGCATAACATGGAGAGTCTTATTTATTACTTGTCAGACTCATCATTAATGATAACAAAAACTCTTGAAGCTGTCATATATGAACAATTATTACTAAAGATAAGAGATTATGAGGTCCTTCCAGGCGCAGATAGAACAGCAATGCACCGAGCTCTGGAAACAAAACATCATTATAAACAACATAATACTCATTAACCACTTCACCACTGAGGGGTTTTACCCCTTGAACACCAGAGCAATTTTCACCTTTCAGCGCTCCTTCCATTCATTCGTCTATAACTTTATTATTACTTATCAAAATGAAATGAACTATATCTTGTTTTTTTCGCCACCAATTAGGCTTTCTTTAGCTGGGACATTATGCCAAGAATTATTTTATTCTAAATGTGTTTTAATGGGAAAATAGGAAAAAATGTGGGAAAAAATATATTATTTTTCAGTTTTTGGCCTTTATAGTTTTTAAATAATGCATGCTACTGTAATTAAAACCCATGGAATGTATTTGCCCTTTTGTCCCGGTTATAAAACCATTTAAATTATGTCCCTATCACAATGTTTGGCACCAATATTTTAATTGGAAATAAAGGTGCATTTTTTTCAGTTTTGCGTCCATCCCTAATTACAAGCCCATAGTTTATAAAGTAACAGTGTTATACCCTCTTGACATAAATATTTAAAAAGTTCAGTCCCTAACTATTTATGTATTTTTTTTTCATTGTAATTTTTTTTTTTTTTAAATTACAAAAAAAAAAAAAATGGGAAGTGTGGGAGGTAAGGAGTTAATTTTTAGTGTAAAACTCATTTATTTGTACGTGAAAAATGCTTTAGGGTGTAGTTTTACTATTTGGCCACAAGATGGCAACAGTAACTTTTTGTTTAATGCGACCTGCAGGCGTCCTTCCGGACGCTTGCATGAAGTACTAGGAGGCTGAGAACGTTTTTTTTCCACAATGATCGCGCTGCTTATCGGATAAGCAGCGGATCATTGCGGGGCTTAGATCAACGAACGGGAATGGATTTTCCCGTTCATTGATCTCCGGGCGAGCGGCCGGCGGCGTGTTTACTAGCGGGAGTGCGCGCTAGAGCGAGCGGGAGCGCGGGCAGCGGCGGGAGCGTGGAAAGTACGCATTTCTCCGTCCCTGGGGGTGAAAGGATGGAAAAAGGGATGGAGAAATGCGTATGCGTGGGGGTAAAGTGGTTAAAAAGAACAAACGTCCAATTACACACTTTAGTAAGCTCTTCACACATCCACATTCAGGGTACTCTCCTCGGGTTCAACGTCCCATGATCCATTTAGTATCTTTCAATCATCAAGGTCTTCATATACAACTTGATGCCAATAGGTAGCAGTCCTTATATCCATCCTGATCTGATTATTCTTTTATTCACATTTAAAGGACCACTATCGTGAAAATCGTAAAATTTACAGTATATGTAAACATATACAAATAAAAAGTAACATTTTCCCAGAGTAAAATGGGTAAGGGTACTGGTAGCTAAGTATGGACTGGGGAGATAAATAACCACTATCGCGAAAAAGTGTAAAATAAGAAGTATGTTTCTTGCAGAATAAAATGAGCCATTAATTACTTTTCTCCTATGTTGCTGTCACTTACAGTAGGCAGTAGATGTCTGATATTACCGACAGGTTTTAGACCAGCTCGATAGTGGTCCTTTGACTCCCCAGTCCATACTTAACTACCAGTACCCTTAAGTTAATTTAAAAAACAAAAAAACAAAAAAACAAAACAAGACGGTTGTGAGAATTCTGGCTGCCATATTTAGGGAATGACATCATTCTTCAGATATCCTATGATGACTTCCCAAGTCCCAGCAGCCAGGATTAGGGACATTTTATGGTGGCTGAGCAAAGAGTAGATAGTTCATAATTATTAATTATTATTTAGTTTTTATATAGTGCTGACATCTTATGCAGCACTGTACAGAGTATATTGTCTTGTCACTAACTGTCTCTCGGAGGAGCTCACAATCTATGCTCTTCAATCAAGTAAAAAAATGAGATGAAAACTTTATGAAGACTCTCATGGAAAATTGTGATTGGGGCACTCATGATACTGGATTTAACTATTGGTCTATTTTTTTTTTATGCAACCCCTTGTGGGATTTGGTAGAGATACTAATGTAGTCCTGTTCGCTTTTCCCTGGATGGGGATAGATACTTGTGTGCCTCTTATCAAAGGGGGCTTATTTTTCTCCCATAAACAATCCCTCCCACCCTGTTATCATACGCACACACAGACACATCTTTTCTTGGGGACATGCAGGTAGGAAAGAGGTCCTTTTCCTCAATACTGGGGAGATGGTAAATGTCTTTAATACTAATTGATAAAATCATTACTCATGAGAGCAATTTTGGAAGACAATGGTGATCCTGGTTTTGCTTTAGATATAGGTAATATGTAGGTAATCAACCTTATCAACCAACTGATAATCTCGCACCAGATAAAAAATGGAACACATGGGATTCAAGACATTATTGGGCAACAACCTGTGAAAAGCAATATTGCTACTTTTTTCAACAGAGGAAGCTTTCCCATGCTTCATAGCTCCAATATGTTTTATCATATGCTCCTGAAGACCGAGTGAGAATGAAAACACTACATTACATAAAATAATTGCCGTTAATCCAGACTATTCAAAAAGCTGGCATAATTTAAAAAGCACTGACATTTTTCTGGGACTTTTCTCTTGGCTGGGTTGCATACATCCTGCTATGAATCTTGAGCCTGAAAGAAGGTGAAGGCTTTTCTGCACTTTGTCTGCAGGGTACCTCCCAATCCCACGTGGGCTAGTATACCGTATGGGGCAGAGCACCATAATGCATTGCCTTGGAAAGGGAAGCCACATGCTCCCACTAGTCATTTTTCAATAAAAAATATAAAAATATCTCAAATTGCAGCAGTAAAAAAAAGTTACAGAAACTGATTATTCTATTTGTTGTGTATGCAGAGATGTCAAAAGTATGTAGATTATTAATTTTTTTAGGTACACTGCAGGGACACTAAACAGAGGTGGAAATTAGGAATTTAAGAGTGAAAAAGCGATAATTATGCGATCCTAGTGATCAGGAGCTGATCAAAATCACTCCTCATTTATTCCAGAAGGTGTCAGCTGTCAAAGTACACAAGAATGGTGAAGCAAAAAATCTACAGTGTGTCAGAAACTAGCATTCAAAGAAAGGACGTAGATTTTAATTTGCACGGTCCTGAAGTGTTAAAATACAATTATTATAGTTCTAACTTTATTTACTGCATTGCTTGTGTAATAGTTTACATTATGCCTTTAGAAGTAATTATCACTGTAAAAAATACAGAGGTTTTGCACATGTACCCTGTCCATCAAATCTGATATAGTCCAAACAGGCAATCTCTTTGTTAACCATAATGCATGTGAACACCACATATATCTAACCAATAATCAAAGACTGCTGACACTCCAAGGTTGCATGCCATGAACTATTACTTTATTTTCTGATTAGAAACATAGCCTTTCAAGACCTACAATGGAACCTCCTTTGTCACTATTGATAGAGCTATGATAAGCAGATGTTTGGGGAGTCCATTGTGAATCTAAACATAAACAAAATAATCTGCTTGACAACACAGGTGAACACATGATCATTCCATTTACCATACGGTATTCACTTTGTTGGGAGTTTACAAGAAATAACAGAAAGTGAATAAACAACATAATAAATAATGTCTTGCAACAAAGGCAAAAAACTGTTATCCTCGTGGAGCCTTCAGGGAAGAACAAGTCTATTTTTTTCTAATTGATAAAACAGCAGGTCTATAATAACCATATGGGCTGTAATTTTGACAAAGACAAGGGAAGCATTGTCAGCATTGTAAAACTAATAGGGTAGGTGATGTGGATCAATTTATGTCGTCCTTGACTTTCTGCTTCTGTTAGAATTCTGAAAGATCATTAGCTGCCTCAAGAGACGTGCTTGATTAATGGGTTTTGTTAAACAAAAGAAGTGAGGTTAAGCGTGATCAGAAATTATGAAGAACTGTTTGCCCATAGAGAATTCCCACTTTCAAAATTATGAATGAGTGTGAGTTCATTTTCCCTGTTCTAATCAGTGCAATTGTGTGTCCTCCCACTGGAGACAAAGACAGAGATAAAGTATGTTTGTGTCTGTGGGAGCTATGCACTAGATTGTCAAGATGCTGATCACCTATAGTCCTGGAGTGCTCAAGACTGTTTTAGCTTGAAGTCAGCTGGGAAAGGCTTTGAATGTACAACAACATCTTTTTTAATTAAAAGCAACATTTATGGTATAAACCTTAAAGGGCACATTTTATAACGATTATAGGACACAGAGACATGTTCTCTGCCCAATGGCATGCCTCTATGTCCTTCTGTTGCCGCTGCCAGCCCCCCCCCCCCCGGGCTCTGCTGTCCCCCCAAAACTAGCAACAGGATAGCGACAATCTGATTGTCGCTATCCTCCTTTTACTCCTTATAGCTAACAATCACCTGCGCCTCCGCCTCCTCTATGCCTCGCTCCCCTGCCTCCTCCATTGCCTCACTCCCCCGCCTCCGTCACCTTGCTCCACACCTCTGCTAGCTTCCTCCAATCGGCATCTAAGCCGTGACTCAGGAAGTACTTCCGGGTCACGACCATCTTGAATTCTTCTGCCGGTGATCTGAGGAAGAACTGGCTGAAGAGGATGAATGGGCTACGGAGAGCGGCGTGGAGTAGTACAGATGGATCCGGGAGGCAGTGTGGAGCAGGTAGTATGTTTTTTTTGTTTTTTTTTATTCTGCCTCAGGTTCTCTTTAAGGCTGGTTTTACTCATCAACCAGAGTTTCATTGGGGCACCATCGGATGATCGCATTGCACCACAACACTAAAAACAAGCCTCATACATACCTGCGGTAAGGCGGGTTAATATAATTTCTGTTGCCAAAACATACCCTAATTGAGGTTCTCTACCACTCACTTCCTGTGACAGAAATACATATTGCAATTGTTCTGACAAATTTTGCTTCCACGCATGCGCTCCGCAACGATAATGTGAACCAATTGATGCTGGCTCATAAGGCGCTGTTGCCCTAGTGTTAATTTGCCCACTTCCACCGCATTGCATCACATCCAGTACAAAATGTCCCTAAGAATTGTGTTCAGTGCTGCATATTTATTCTATATTGAAGCAGTGCATTATAGTGTAAATTCATTCATTGCCAATGTTTAGATTTTTGATGCACTGTCATATTTAGATGAGGGGTGTAGAAGAGCTGAAACTAAAGGTCTAGTGATTTATGGGTAGATCAAACAAGAGACAGATCTCTCTCTCTCTGAACTGATAGAGAGAGCTAGAATATCCCCCAAGTGGTGCGGGGGGGGGGGGGGGGATAAAGAAAGTTAGGAAAGAGAAAAGAGAAGAGGTAGAGAGTAAGAGAGACAAGAGAGACAGCGGAGCCATGGCTGGCTAGGGCCTGATTGACTGTCCCAGTGGCCCAGTGCATGAGAAAAATGTAGCCCCATGCTGGGCTGCTGCTATGGGAACTGGGGCTGTGCTGTGTTCGGGGCTGTGCTGCAATATGGTAGCTGTATGAACTGCATAAGGGAAAAAAAAGTAAGAAACTATATTTTTATTGAATGTTATATTAGAGTTTTATCCCACTTTAAGCACAAATTAATACTTTCCATAGTAATTGCTCCTTGTAGAAAAAACAGCCAGTGCATTTGTTCAGCTACACTGTCTTTAAATTATGTATTACAAAACAGGAATTATATTTTTGCACATGACTGGTTCTTTGTTCTCATTATGGCCGTGCAGAAAAAGTGACAGTACCATACAAATATGTAAAATAGAATATCAATACTCATGGCACAGTATCGGTTTTAAATTTAACTTTCAATCTATTTTTTTAATGAAAAAGAAAATTTGCAATTGAATTTAACTGAATTCTTGCCTTTAAACATATTGAAAATGAAAGAATTTATGTATCTGGTAATATTAAAATCATTTTATGATAGTGAGGCCAGACGAGCAGAGTGGGGAACTCTAGTACGGGTGTCTACAAGCATCAAATTATTGACTCTGTTCTTCAACCCAACCACTTACTGCCAGATTAAGAAATTAGCAACCTAGACCGAGTCTGCTTGGGAGAAAAAATAGCATCAATATTGCACTCTCCTGCATGATGCATGATCCTTATTGCTCCCTAAACCGCTCAACACAAGGAGGGTTCCCCATCCCCCTCCCACTCCTTCTCTGGTCCTAATTCAGTTATACTTTCCTCTGAGTTTTCTCAAAGGAAGTATTTTCACACCTTACAAATACATTTTCAACCTTTAGAAGGCAAAAAAGTATATAGAAAGTTAACTTAAGTGAAATATTACTTTCCTTGCCATTTTTCAGAAATGGTGAACTTTTTAGGTGCTGGAAAGGTATTGCACAGGTAAGTTGAAATAACATCTCTTAAGAGAAAAGTTATTTAAATCAGGGTCTCTCTCTCTCTCTCTCTCTCTCTCTCTCTCTCTCACACACACACACACACACACACACAATGGGCTTGATTCACAAAGCGGTGCTAACCTACTTAGCACGTCTAAAGTCTTTAGACGTGCTAACCAGGGTGCTAAGTAGGTTAGCACCAGATTTCTCAATCAGATCACGCACAAAGTTTTGTGCACAAAGTTTTGTGCGCAAAGTCCTATGCGTGTGCTAAGTCCCATAGGCTTTAATGGGCACTTCGCGCGGTGCGCCCTGCCCTCTGTGCAGTGCGTGCGTAAAGTTTTACACGCGTAAAGCTTGTTTAGACGTGCTAAGGGAGTTTTCACAGGCGTGCTAACAGTTAGCACCGCTTTGCGAATCAAGCCCACTGTCTGCTTCTGGGTCAAGCAATCCAATACTTTTTATATTTTTGTTGCTTCAGCAGCACTTTTGTTGGTAATGATTTATTTTTTTTCCAGAAAAGAGAGAGAGAGTGTTTTTTTTTCCTCTAGCACTAAAGTAAGAAAGTTCCCTAGACTTGATGTGACTGGTAACTTAGTTCTGTTGTACTCTATGGATTTTTCTTAATTTTTACTGGTGTGGAACAAAAGATGGCATTTATGCTTATAAAAAATCCCTATTGAACCAGTAGTTTGAATTTCAAGTTCACAGTGGGTGTTGCATTCCCTGTAAAAGCTGGAATATATACAGTAATGAAAAAGGAAACTCATGCTGCATGTTAGCCACGCATTGCATCACACATAGGGAAGCAGATGTGCATGGTTTGCAGTGTGTTAGGATGCCACAGGTTGCTGTACCACAACTCATTGCGAACATCACATAGGTGGTGCATTGCACTGCAGAAAACTACGTTACAAAGCAGCCATTACACTGCATTGCAAGGCACCATTGTTAATGTAGCGTTAAGGCTAGGTTCACAGTGGGACGTTGCGTTGTGATGTGACGTTAAAGTCGCAACGCAACATTACAACGCAACACACCAAAAAAAGTTGCAACGCACCTTAACACTGCGTTCCCGTCGCATACAGTAGATACAGTGGAGCATACAGGCAATGAAAAGTATGCTTCCCTGTATCTCTAAACGTCTGCATTAAAGGAATACTATGGATACCCAAGCATTCTAAAATGACAGTGTGCAAAAAAATGTCTAAGTAGCTGTGTAAACATTTTCCTACTTTTCATGTTAAATATCAGAGGCAAAAGCTGTAATTTATTGAGGGTAGGATTTAGCTATATTGAGACAAATCAATTTCAGAAGGGGTGTCTGCTTCAATGCACAGCCAGAGTTGCATATCAGACTACAGAAAGCAAATATCAAACATATCAAACTCTGAAAGCAAAAACAGTATGAAAAGCTGTGACAATTAGTTACATTTCCTCTGCTCTCTTCAGACACGTCAGTCAGAAACACGGGGCACAGGAGCTGCAGCAGCTGTTGGGAGCTCTCTTCTCTGTCACACACAGAGCTACACATAGAGTTAACTGATCAAGTGTGAGGGGAATTTCCCCTCTCCTCATGGCTCAGTCAGCCGTCAGTTTTGGCGTCAGTAAAGTTTAAAAGTATTTTGATAACAGTAAACAAAGAGGTTGCTACTAAAATGTATACACCAGTACTTAGTAGCACTTCCCAAACAATTCCTGTGTCAATTGAAAAAAATATGTGAATCAATAGCATTCCTTTAAGAGGTAACGCACTGCAGCAGTGCGTTACCATAACGCAACATTTACAACGCAACATTAATGTCGCCCTGTGAGAGTTAACATTGCAGTGCGGTAACCTGCGTTATGCGACTTTATTAACGCAGGACAATAACGTCCCACTGTGAACTTAGCCTAAGGAAATAACCTGAACTTTTTCTTCATTCGGACCCATCTCTACCATGATCGTCATACCGAAATAGCATATTAAAAGGCAACTGAAGCAAGAGGGATATGGAGGCTAACATATTTATTTCCTTTTTAACAATGCACATTGCCTGGCTGCCTGGCTGATACTCTGCCTCTAATATTATTAGCCATAGACGCTGACCAAGCATGCAGCAGATCAGATGTTTCTGACATTATTGTCAGATCTCACAAGATTAGCTGCATGCTTGTTTCTGGTGTGATTCAGACACGTCAGCAGCCACATACTGTAGATCAGCAGGGCTGCCAGGCAATGTGTATTGTTTAAAAGGAAATAAATATGGCAGCCTCCCTATTCTTCTCACTTCAGTTTCCTGTTAATGTACAAATCAAGTCAATGAAACAAAATTGACTAAATTGAGAAAATGACATTCCCTTTAGGAAAAATCAGTTTAAAAATCAGTCATCACTTGATGTAATTAAAGATACGATTAAGTGTTCCTAATACATGTGCAGCTTAGCTAAATAACATTAAAATAATGAACACCTGTGTGTAATGTGCACAAATGTTCCATTATTTTAAAGTTACAAAAAAGAAAGAAACCAGATGTGCACAACAAAAAATATGGATTCTAAAGCTGGATTTAAAGCTCACCTGTCTATTCCAAGGATTGCTTTACCACAAATGATAAATGTTTCTTAAATGAACCAAATTCAAGTTGAAATTCAGCCAGCTGTCTATGGTCTGTGGGTACCTCATGTACAAGACTGGGCTGCTAAGATTAGCTACTCTTGCCCAAGGCAAATATCTCCTTCCTAATCTGTTTGTATATAGCCATTCCTAACACCGTATGTAATTAAATAAAGCCTTTAACCTGTAGCTCCCAGGAGTAGGCACCCTTTGCTACTTTACCTATCCCGACGGGCATTGTGTCTATTTCATTCTGAATTTTTTTTTCTGATACACAACTTCTGCATATGTGTAGAGCCAGTAACACTTCTGTTCCCAGGTAGTGTGTGTGTGAATTTTTTCCCTGTCAAGGGAACATGAACTGTGCTATCAGTTGACGGCATATATTGCCTGGGGCTGGTCAGTTTGATTAACATATACTTAGAGATCATACCAAGCATAACACATACCTGGGATTCAGTCTTTTTTGTTTCTTCCTAGTTAAAATTATTCCTGCAGGCTTCTTAACAGCTGTCATACCCATCATAAAAAAACTCTAAATTTATATCTATCAAAAAATAGGGGAGTACAAGACACAGATAACTTATCCATTTCGAGTGACTGTGAAGATTGTTCCAATTAATAATATTATAATACAGTATGTTTAAAGTGGATCCGAGGTATACTTTTAGTCATTGCATAATTGTGTTCCTTTCCCTATAGTTTATAGGGCATTTCTCAAGCCAAATCATTTTTTGGTTTTGTTTTAATACTTTAATTCCCTATAAACTAAACAAGCCTCGCCCACAGTTTTTCAGAGTGCCAAGGCATTTTCAGACAATAGCAAGGGCTAATAGGAGCTCAGTCTGGGCAGGAGGAGGGGGAGGTGTTACTAGCCATTGATTTCAAAGGCAGAGGGGAGGAGGGAGAAGGAGAGGGGACTGAAATTACACACAAGAAAGCTGATAGCATATCCTGCTCTTAGCCTGTGACAATATGACAAAAAGAATATGGCTGCCCTCAATGTGTCACAGGAATAAATAATCATAAACTTTTTAAACTTTAGATAAGTTATATATACAAGTTACTTGTTATAGTTAGTTTTTCATCTCGGATCTGCTTTAAGAACGCCATATGAACAGTGCTGTGCAGAAGTTTTAGACAGCTGTGAAAAATGCTGTAAAGTAAGATCACTTTCACATATATAAATTTTAATTACTTATTGATCTCAATTTTCAAAACGCAGTGAGAAAACAGAACTAAAATTTAAGTGAAATCAATATTTGGTGTGACTACTCTTGGTCTTTAAAGCAGCACTAATTCTTATAGGTACACAAATTGAGAGATTTAGAAGGATTACTTATAATCAGGTGTATACGATTACCAAGTATTTGGGTGGTAATGATCATTGTTTTCACATGTGGGCGGCCAAAACACAGTCATTCACTGAAACAAAATAGCTATACGGAGGGTTTAAAACTGGGTGAGGAAAAGTCAAACTCTGCTACCAACGTGCAGTTTGAAAGACAGGTATGAAAGACTTACCACCAGACATACACCATGGTAATACTGTGCACAGCAACAAGACACAAGGTAGTTGGACTACATCAGTAAGACAATGCCAATGAAAAGTAGTCTTGTAGTGTGGGAGGTAATTATGGGTAAGGTGGACCTTAGCTGATCATCATTCAAAGGAGGAGGAGGAGGGGTTGTTGTTTTTTGTGATGGAGAATAGGTACATGGCAGTCAGAACGATTCATGGAAAACTTGAAAGCAAATCATAATATCATAATAATGTAGTTTTAGTTTTGTTCTTAGATGGATTCATAGTAATTTAAGTAATCATAGTAATCAAAGGGATTTCCAGAAAGAAGTAGTGGCATGAGGATGATTGGCAGAAAGGGTGGCTTCGTTCTTCTTGGCCCAACTAGAATATTAAGAGGGATCCTGCACTGGATTGGTAATGGTGGAGTGTAATAAAATGCTGGAAGCCTATCTAGAGGCTTGCTACTACTGAGGTAAGTATCTATTTTTTAATAGAAAGCTATATGCAAAGCCTGAATCATTCACTGTGGCTTTCTATGGTCCTTCAGCAGTTAACTTTGTGATCAATCTGGGAAATAACTAGCATTTCTGATCTATTTACAGTCAATATTTTGATCATAATATCAATCAAAAAGGCCAGTTACAACATATTTTCAATAGACACAATGTTAATCTATGTTTAAACTATAGAAAACATGAATAAACATGCCATTTTTTGTAAAGTTTAGAGACTCGTGAAGGTAAGAACTGAGAAGATATTGCAGTAGTCTAAGCAAAAGATAATTAGCTAATAAGAGACTTTTGAAATCTCTTGAGTTAGAAAAGAGACGTCAGACAGAGGAAATAGCAGGATTTGGAAATGTGTGGATGGCATGAAGTTACAATTTACAGAAAAATGATAGGTGGTGGGAAGATACAATTTACATATATACATAGATGTAAGGAAAGGGAAAAGGTGGGGAGGGATACTTCAAGCTCAGTTTTATTTGTCTTCTACTGGTTACATTTTAGGTGCCTCACAGATACCCATAAAGAAATGGCTTGCAGATAAATGGAATTGGCAGCCAATACAGGAAAAAACAGATCTGGAGTAGACTGGTAGATTTCCATGATACCATGATGATTTCATGTGTCACATTTCAGCCAAATCCCCCAAACAGACAAAAGCAACTATCATTGGATACTTTCCTTGTTAAAGCCACACGCACACGAACACGCACACACACACACACACACACACACACTCACACATGCACATGCACACGCACACACACACATATTTGGATGAGCCAATGATGACAGTATGAAAGTATCCTACACAATAACCCTCAGCAGAACGGGTTGTGCTGTTGTGCTGTAAATTCTTGGAATGCTTTGATGTTCCTCTGCTAGCAGGAAATATATATATATATATATATATATATATATATATATATATATATATATATATACTAAAAGCAGAGGTCCTCTGTTATTATCTCCCGCTGCCCCCAGTGACAAGTGGACATAAGTACAAATGACAGCAGTAAAAATTATTGGCAAGGAAATGTAACAAATAAGAAATAAGAAAAAATGCCAAAATAAAGCTTACAAGCCTCTAAAGCAGTGTTTCTCAAACCTGGCCTAATGACTCCCCAACAGTGCATGTTTTGCAGGACACCTCACCTATGCACAGGTGGGGCACTTAGTGTCTCAGCCAGGTGGATTCTATGTAGCTGGGACGCTAACTATCCCACCTGTGCATAGGTGAGTTTGCCTGTAAAACATGCACTGTCGGGGAGTCACGAGGACAGGTTTGAGAAAAAATGCTGTAAATACATTGTCTGCTAAAGGGTTAATCCTTTTGGAGAAATTTGCTCTGATATATGAGTGTTTCCAGAACAAATGATGCTCGCAAACCAAAGTTCCACTGTAAACTGAAACGCTGTGCTTTTTCCATCCATGCTGACAAATCTGCTATTTTTATCCTGCTGTATATACTGTAATGCACATATAAAATACTTGTGGCATGTACATGTAACCTATACTAAGAAATAATTGCTACTTCTACTCTTGTAATTTTATCAGGATTTTGTCGGATTTTCTTGGAGAACAATTTTACACACTTTGTGAAGCGGCTGAAGAGAATTTAAAGGCTAACGTAAACCAGACTTATTCTCATAACATTTGGCCCATAGCGAAACCTTTCATATTTTATCAATTTGATGCTTCAACCTGTGATTTCCAGATACAGAGCCAATACCAGAGCTGAAAAAGTATAGGTGAGTGAAGGAAAAATGTCCATCGTGTTAACATTTCTTTCATCGTTCTTGACTGTAGTGAACTATCCGAAGCAAGGCTATAATTTTGTGTTAATCATTTTTTTTCTCTTTTTTTGTCCCCCTAGATGATAGAAAATGGTCTTCTGAAAGGTCTTTGGAAAATTGCAGTGAATGTGGCTGTATTTACTGAGGATTGCTGTCATTTGTTAAAGAAGGCCAACTGTTAAGAGACCATGTGGAAAAGCTCTGCACATTGTTGCTGCCATTTATAATTGCTTACTGCGTCTCTTCCCTACAAAGCATTTTAACTGTATATCTTGATAGCGGTCCACTCTGACAGCAGCTGCCAATGTTTATAGCCAGTAATTATTCTGATAGCTGCAAGACAAGCCAACATGACCACTGTGTGACATGGATACAGATAAAGAAGTAAAATAATGACTTTGCAACTGAAAAAAGCCATGCTTTTATCTGATGTGCTTGGCAAATAATTTCAGTTTGGCTTTAAAATGAATTTTCTAGTTTCAGATAATAATTCAACAAGTTTTAGCCTGGGAAGTAAAAATAAAAGTTTTATGAAAGCATTTATAAACTAAGCACAGTGAAAGGTTATTCATATCACAATCAAACTAAGGCCTCTTGCACACTGCACGCGATTCCGATTCAGATTCCGCTTTTGAATCAGTTTTTACATCCGATTCAGATTCCGATTTGCAGTGTGCAGGGAGTAAACTGCAAATCGGAATCTGAATCGGATGTAAAAACTGATTAAAAAGCGGAATCTGAATCGGAATCACTTGCAGTGTGCAAGAGGCCTTAGGATGGTTTTATTAATTTGCTGGGCAGCACGGTGGTATAGTGGATAGCGCTCTCACCTTGCAGCACTGGGTCCCATGTTCAGATCCCAGCCAGGGCACTATCTGCTCGAAGTGTGTATGTTTTGTGTGGGTTTCCTCCAGGCACTCCAGTTTTTTTCCTACACCCCTAAAACACACATTTAAATTAATTGGCTTCTCTCTAAATTGGCCATAGAATATGATGGATATATGACTATATTAGGGATTAGATTGTGAGATTCTGTGAGGGACAGCTAGTGACGTATATACTCTTTAAGTGTGGCAGCGTGGTGGCATAGTGGTTAGCACACTTGTCTTGCAGTGCTGGGTCCCCTGTTCAGATCTTAGCCAGAGCACTATCTGCATGAAGTTTGTATGTCTTGTGTGGGTCCAGGTACTCCAGTTTTCTCCCACATCTCAAAAACATACACGTAAGTTAATTGGCCTCCCCTAAAATTGTCCCTAGACTATGATAGACACATGACTATGTTAGGGATTAGGTTGTAAGCTCCTCTGAGGGACAGGAGACTATATACTCTGTACAGCGATGTGGAAGAATAATCATTTTTATTTTTTTTCTCTTCCTGTAATCTTTTAAAATTGGTAGTTTATACAAATCTACACATGTGTGGTAAGCATAAAACTGCTCATCAATTTTAATACAAACAAGCACTGAGATAATGATGTATACATGAGTTGCTAACCTTCGTCCTGAAATTTTAGCTATGTTGCAGTCATGGTTGCCATGATTTTAATATTGTTTTAGGAACAGTTGGGCATATTCACTGGCTACAGATGTTGCATATTTGATCTGGGTTAGAGACTAAAAAAAGTGCCCATTCCTCCCGACAAATAACCACACATTTTTTTTATCCTAATTTCTATTCAAATGTTCCCATATTGACCACATGGTAACCACAGAGGTCTACCTCCTGTACCCTCTGGGCTCTGGGGGCAAGACCAGACAGAATACTGCGTCTTCCTAAATGCGTGCCATGGCACCTTACAGCAGGGTATGGGAATGGTTGTTATTGTCCCTACCACCCCTTTTCCCCCAAATACTAAGGGGATGCTTCAGCCTGCGAACAAGACTGATGGTCCAGCAAGCATAGGGAGGCTGTCATCCATCATGTCTCTTTGGGCTAAATGACAGAAATAAGGTTTTTCATTAGATATTTTTAAAATAACCAAATACTTGTTCAGAATATTGGGGATATTTTCCTGAAATTCTGCTTTAAAGTTATGTGCAAAACACAAATATAGCATTACCAATAACCAAGCCAAGAAAGTCGTATGTTCCTTCAAAAAGACAACATATTGATTTTTACTCTTCTTGTGTTTTCTTTCCTTAATTTATTAGTTCACAGACTGTATTTACCAGACCAAAACAGGCTAAATGCAGATAGCATAGCTCCAAATTTATCACTGCATCTTATAAATGAAAACTTCCTAAGAATTGCTTTTCCTTGTGGGGCCTCTGCAGGTAGTAACAAAGAGGAAGGAAAGCACTGTGGGCCGATGATTTGTCATGTTTCATGAATAAAGAACTTCTGGCTGATAAAATAAATGTCTTACCTCTATTATAACCCAAAACAAAATAAATAGAGGTTTACTCAATAATCCAACCAGGATCCATCAAGATCAGAATGCATGTTGAAACATACAGCTCTTGCAAGAAAATGCAGAAAATAACTTACTGCTGGTCAAGCTGAAGAAAAGAAGCTTAAAGAGAACCCGAGGTGGGATTATATTATGCTAGTGGGGCACACAGGCTGGTTGTGCACACTAACACCAGCCTCTGTTGCCCCATGGTGTGCCTCAAAGACCCCCCTGCGCGCCGCTATACCCCCGCAGTGCTGGTGACACGCAGCGTGTCGCCAGCACAATGTTTATCTAAGAGCTGTCTGTCAGCGCCGCTCCCCCACCTCCTCCGTATCGGCGCTACCAGCGGCGTCACTTCCCTCCAATCAGCGGGAGGGAAGGGACACAGGCGGGTAGCGCCGATAAGGAGGAGGCGGGGGAGCGGTGCTGACAGACAGCGCTTAGGTAAACATTGTCGCCAGCACTGCGGGGGTATAGCGGTGCGCAGGGGGGGGTCTTTGAGGCACACCATGGGGCAACAGAGGCTGGTGATAGTGTGCACAACCAGCCTCTGTGCCCCACTAGCATAATATAATCCCACCTCGGGTTCTCTTTAAACAAAATTACTGCAATTACTGTCTACCCTTTAAAAATGTTGATCAGTTGCTATCAATCCCTATTAAAAGGGACCCTGATCAGAGGAATGAAATGAAAATCGGAACTCACCTGGGTCTTCCTCCATCCCCCTGTAGCCCGCGAGGTCCCTCAGTGTCCTCTGGGTCCCCTCTGTGGTCCCTCTGGCAGCTCCGTTAGGTGTGCAACTTTGGCCGAAGTCATGTGCAACTACACATGCATGGCCTGTCTGTGCACCCGGCTCGATCACGTGCCTGTTGTCGTAAGTGTCCTGCACATGCAAGATTTAGTCTTTCAAGAACCATGCATGCACAGGAAGCTTATGGTGAGTTGGTGAGGGGCGCTTGATCAAGCCTGTAGCACAGATGGGCTGCCCATGCACAGTTGTGCTCGACTTCAGCCAAAGTTGTGCATCTAATGAAACCACCAGTGGGATCATGGAGGGGATCCAGAGGATGCCAATGGACCTTGCGGGTTGGGGGGGGGGGGAATATACAGTGGGGAGCGCACGACCCTTAGTTGTGTGTGAGAACCCCACAATGGCGGGGGAGCCACCTTGTGACAATAAGAATCAAAACAACAAATCACCAGGTGTCTGCAAACTCACAATAACATTTTATTGAAAAATCCGTGACCTAGGCCAGTGACATCAGCTGGTGTATACCCGGCATTGTAGCCGGACTCCACGAGTTATGAGAGCCCACGCTGCAGCCAGCAGGCCAGCACAATAAGCCCAGATGGAGCAATAAGCCCTGGTAACCTCAGAGAGTGGAGGACAGCAGAAGTGCAGCCCTGCACAGCACTAGGTGATCAGATGCAAGCCAAGTGGTGGTGAGACCCCCGGTGGGGCATCTTTACATGTGCTAAGTCTAACAGCTGAAGCAGCAGCTGTATGGCAGGTTACAGCTAATAGACTGTGCTGACATAGTATCTCTGGAGTTGGAATTATCGATTGCAGTGTCTGGCTTTTTGAACTGTTGCAAGGTTAATTGTGCAGCGTGGCACGCTGTATGTTTTTTCATGACCACATAAAGGCAGCTGTTAACCACAACCTTTGATGGACTTGGAGAACTGGTTCAACTGTTCATAGGACTGAGAAGTCCAAAGTTATTCCTTATCCAATCAGGACATTCGCTGTGATGGCCACCTGTATGCGTGTGGTTATGTGTGTGTGAGTGTGTGAGGACAACATCAGCTGATGTGTGCTGACAGCCGGCAATTGTCACTTCTTTAAGGGGGGATAGGGAGGGTTTTTCATGGCTGTATTTAGCGGATTTTTCAATAAAATGTTATTGTGAGTTTGCAGACACCTGGTAATTTGTTGTTTTGCAGGTTGGGGGGGAGGGGGGGGCATTTGGGGCTGGAGGTTCATATTTTCATTTTGTATACATGGTGCAAGTAGCACATAAATTAAAAAAAATGTATACAAACCATATATGGTTTAAGGGGAAATATTGGAATAAGTATATGGCTTTTATTATTTCGCTTTCATAAACTGTTTAAATGCTTACTCCCTATAATCCAACTTATCAATGCCTACATATAAGGTATCTACAAGAAGGTATTTGCCCCTGTATAAGAAGTTTGGTTATCTGACTGTATAGCTCTCTGATATGTTCCTGTGAAAAAAACTCTATTAGTTGAAAAAATATGACTTAACTATGGAACTCTTAACCGAATGTCGACATAGACTAATAAATTACCTTCTAACCATAACATCATATATATATCATACAGTTCATTACCAAGTGTCAGCACCAACATAGAATATTTGTTTCATTCTCTGAGCGTTCACTGTTCCTATAATAAGAACAATCCTGTGTATTAACTAATAGTCACAGTCTTTCCTTTTTGGCAATGGTATGCCCATTGTAACCACATAGGTTTATAACATTCAAGTTCAAGACACTTTCTAGTTTTTTAGTTTTCTAAATTCCTGGTTCATCCCAACACAGTTGATCCAGAAAAGTATCGGGTACCCTTTGTAGTCAGGTAGAATTGTTTCCCCTCATAAGCCTAATTGGTGTCTAAAGCTTTTTTGCATACCTCTATATCAATTGGGACTTTAGGCTACTTCTCCAGTATACAGTTTCCAAATAAAGATTCCTCAGGGAAATAATAAAAAGACCAATACTGTAGTACTGTATCTTGTGAAAGGTCTCAATTAATTACTTAATAGGTTCACCACTCCACATAAACATATAATTAACATGGAAAAGTCTCACCACAGGTCATTTCAATATGCTATAACATCATTACCACTTCAATTCCTTTGAAGAACAGAGGTCTCCCTTAAACTTGTGGCCTCCTCACCTATACACCACTGTGTCACTGCAGTAGCTTTTTCTTCCTCTCATCCTTTCAAGGCTTCTTCTTACCCTTTTATCTGTCTTTCTCTATGTATTTGCCATGAACTGCTAGATCAGTGTTAAGCTTCCTCCTTCTGTACCTCCTCCTACCATCTGTCCCCCCCAATTTGCTAACTCAGCTGGCTGGCCTGTCTCCAGCCTTCCTCTCTCTCCAACTTTTTTCCCTCACAAAAGAAAAATCCCTGCATCACTACTCTTTATACACCTTACTATCACTCACTCGTTTCCCCCACTGTCCATGCTCCAATTTGTCCCGCTCTGCCTCTTCCCTCTCCTCCTGTAACATTCCCAAGCAGCAATAAACATCACTGGGAACAGTTCTGTGCTGTGATCTCCGTGACAGACACACATCTGTTATGCTTGTCTTATCTCTTTACCACACTGCAACAAGCACCAGCAGTAGATCATAGACCACATGACTCCAATGTACAAACAGCATGTATATGGCTTCATAGTTGACATATGTTGGTGTAAGGCTGGAAAGTTAGTGAGACAGAGTGATAAGGATAGCATGAGAGAGTAATGCATGTCATCAGTGATGACAGACCTAATGCAGAACAAGCTGTATCATGTAAATAGGGTAAATAGCTCACCATTGACAAAGGGCATTACAGAACCGGCCACTGGATATAAAGATGAAATCACTAAGCTGCAAGCATTTAAGGCACAAAACCAAAGCCGCCATCTTTGTAAATTTAACCTTAATCTAGCCTTGATAATCACCATCTGGTCAGTCTAGACATAACAGTTACCAGTGGCATAGCTATGAAGCTATATGGGCCCCGGTGCGGCTTTTACGTTGAGCCCCCCCAAGCACTCTATATGTAACACTTGATATGGCGCAACAAAACCTGCCAAGGTCATCTACAGTATTAGAGGTGCAAGAAGGGGATGGGGAACAGTTTGTTAATGATTACTACTATTCAAAGCATCTATAGAAGTGATTATTACCAGCACAGGACCAATAAACAGCTAATACTTTGGTTGAGGAAGAGCCCCATGGAGCCCCTCTGGCCCAAGGACCCCGATGCGGCTGCTACCTCTGCAACCCCTATTTCTATGCCACTGACAGTTACTCATAAATAATACAGATGAGAAATAATACAATGTAAAGGGTTGTCAGAAGAAGTCTCAGTTGTAGTAAATAATTAGGGGAATTATGTATTTCTATAACTATCAGTGGGTAATACTATCTAATCAGTGCTAAAATATGTAATAAAATAAAGAAAAAACACTAAATGAATATAAATATCACTGCTACATAGTACACATACACATCTTGAACACTGATGTTTTGGCAATGTGAAAATTTTCCTTTTTTAAACAGTCACTCATGTTTTGACATTGACTGGATGTAAAAATATTTACATTCATTCAGTGCCGCAATCTACCATCTGTCAAATGTAGCACTTGTCATTATTCTTGAAGCTATTTGTTGGTTACCTTGAAACATTGTCTCCAGCATCTGTCATTATTAAGGAAGAAAATGCTGTAATGGATGAAATAAATATTGATCAGTATGAAAAAAACAAAAAAAACAGCGTGGTTATTTCAGTAGCAGCCATGAAATGGGGTAACATATTTTAATCAAAAATTCATGGCTTAACTGCAGGGGAACATATTTTATTTACACACTTGGAGTACACAAATAATTAAGAAAATCTTTTAATGAAATTGCAATTGATATCAGAGTTATGTGTCATTAGACAAGCTGAAAACAGAAAATATTGCCAGACATTTCAGCAACACTAACGGTTTTCAACATATCTACTGAAGTATATTTCAAAACTAATGCGTCTTTATGAACAATGCTCATTTGCTGTTTAATTTTCAAAGCCACATGGATCCATGTTTGTTCTGTATAAAACCTTCACTTTCTGTAGCCAATCACGTATTCGCACAGGATTGAACAGATGTGTAATTATTATTCTATATATATGTATATATTGGGCAGCATGGTGGCATAGTGGTTAGCACTCTTGCCTTGCAGTGCCGGACGCTATCTGCGCAGAATTTGTTTGTTCTACCTATGTCTGTATGGGATTCCTCTGGGCACTCCGGTTTCCACCAACACCCCAAAAACCTACTGATAATATAATTGGCTTCCCCCTTAATTGGCCCTAGATTATGATATACACTACACAATACATATAGACATATGACTAAGGATTAGTTCGTGAGAGTTCGTTTACTTACAAATGAATGCCCACTTATGTTATGTTTCCTCTTTTTCCTTAGACTTCCATCTTTTGGTTTGGAAGCAAAATGTATATGAACAGGAGAAAGTGTTGCTGTACTATTGCAAGGAAGTCTCTAACATTATAAAAGCCGTCTCCAGGCTTAGTGGCTAATAAATAGGCCCTACTGATCTCTGTGGAGCTATCATATCTTTACTGCACTGCAGCAACATGAGCCTGTTTTTGAAGTTGGGAAGTTAGTAAAACCATCAAGTGGTAACTAAACAAAGTTCCATTTTTTTATTTGTAATGGTTTCATATTTTTCTAAAAAAAAATTTGTATGAAATCTAATACATTAAACTAAACACAAAAATAAAATCCCCAGCATGGTGTGTATACATAAAATAATTGCAAACCCTTTAATTTTATTTTTTAACCCTTTATTGTTTGATAGAAAAATAGAAAAAAAACTATATGCAAAGAGCAATACTGTAGGGATAAGCCCGCTTTTTCATCACAGTCATGCTCAGATCGATATTAAATTTTTGTCTAACTCAATATTTTTGCAAAAATATTATGGATTTTTTTGGGGGAAAAATGAGATTTTCCATGAAAATGTGCATTATCATGCCCATTGACTTAAATGCATTAGTGAACATGTCTTTTCACATGCTCATACATTTTCACATCCTATAGATTTTCACAAAAATTCTTATCCATTTGAAAATGTGTTTTCTCATGCCATAATGCATTTGATGAAAATGTGTTTGCTCATGACTGTGTTTGTTTACAATTATTTTCATCTGTGCAAAAATAGTTTTTTTTTCATGCTTACAATTTAGATTTACTAATCTATAGGAAATAGTGACATTTTGTCAAAAATTATAGCAAAACTAAAATGTCCATATTATTTTGTTACTAAAATACACTAGAAATGATTTACTACAATATCTCCAAAGAAATGCCCAAGTATCCCTAGTGAGGATATGATAAGTGATCCAGAAGTGATCAGGAGTGTTTAATAGCTGCCCACCATCTGTGGTAAGTGTCTGACACTCTCACATGTGATCATAGTGAGGATTGTGTGTGAGTGATGTAATTTTGCAAAATTACTTTTACATCTTCTGTCTAAATCAGCAATCTCTTAATGGGCGGGCCCTTTAATTGCACAATGTGGCTTTTATTTCTATAGGACTGTATCCAGCATATCCTGTTTTTAGTTTCTCCCAGTAATTTCAATTTTTATTAGTTCTATTAGCCAAAATGATCATTCATAGGTGTCATTGTTTCAGGCAGTGGTGTAGGAGCTACGAGCCAAGGTTGCAAGGATCACAATTGTGACCAGACCTGTGCCCCTGAAGTAGCACATGCAAGGCCTCAAACAGTTGGCAGCAGGGCAGAATTCCCCTGTGTGGCTGACACTTCCACCTCCCTCCTAAGGGTTTCTTGGCATCTCCATAGCCCCCATTCCAGCTGCTTATTTGACACACTAACATACACTGTGGTCACATGGCTGTGGGTCATGTGAGTGGCTGTTTAAGCCAAGTGACAGGCTGTGAATGAAGAATGGAGGAGGGAGTACAGTGGCAGGACAGATGAATGCCCTCCATGCTCTGTTCTGCTATCTCTGCACTGGAAGGGAGGGGTACAAGCTGCAACCATGGTTATCTAGTGCTGCTATCTAAGTTGAGGGAGGCATGTGGTTAACTAATAATCTTATCTGGGATGGGGGGGGGGGGGGCAGATTAAAATTCTACATTGGGCTCAGAGGTGTGAAGCTACAATCTCACCTCCATATCAGACACAACAAAAGTGACCCCCCCCCCACCAACACCCATGCAAATGCGCATGCACGCACATGCTAAACTGGAAGTAGAGTGTGTATCAGCGGCTATGCAGAAGAGCAGCGAGTGAGCGGCGACTAGAGCGTAGGAAGGTGAGTAGCTCTATACATCGCTTCCCTGCGCTTCATTCTGCAGCAAATTAGTACAAAAAGAACAGCGCAATAAGTGAATCTGGTTGCTGCTAGAAGACCCCCCTGACGAAGGCTCTATGCCGAAACTTGAGTCAGGAAGTGAGGCTACCATATCATTACGTGCAATAAATCAAGTTTGTTTCTAGTAAGTGGCTCCCATAGCGTGGTTCTCCTTTGCATACAGAGTGCACTAGTCCGCATTTGTTACCCTTAGCCTGGAAGCATTGATTGCGCCTCTACAGGCTGGTTGGGCGAGGAACTACGGTGACACGCAAGGAGAAACCGGAAGCAGGAAGCCGGGTGTCAGCTGATCCAAGGCGCGACGTCAGCTGACCGGAGAGTGCAGTGGTCTGTCTAGCTATTATGTTTAGGGCTGAGCTTACACTCGCCCGGGATATCGGGATTATATCAAGATCAGAGGCATTTGAAAGAAGCTAAGTATCAACCAGCGCGCAAGGAGGTACTGTATTGCTCTTTTCAATCTTTGAAGCAGGAAACTTATGTGACTTACCAGTGGCTGCTGTGATATCCATACACCACATACAGTGGGTTGCAAAAGTATTCAGCCTCCTTGAAGTTTCCACATTTTGTCACATTACTGCCACAAACATGAATCAATTTTATTGTAATTCCACACGAAAGACCAACACAAAGTGGTGTACACATGAGAAGTGGAACGAAAATCATACATGATTCCAAACATGTTTTAGAAATAAATAACTGCAAAGTGGTGTGTGCATAATTATTCAGCGCCCTTTGATCTGAGGGCAGTCAGTTGCCTATAGACATTTCCTGATGAGTGCTAATGACTAAATAGAGTGCACCTGTGTGTAATCTAATGTCAGTACAAATATAGCAGCTCTGTGAGGGCCTCAGAGGTTGTCTAAGAGAATATTGGGAGCAACAACACCGTGAAGTCCAAAGAACACACAAGACAGGTCAGGGATCAAGTTATTGAGAAATTTAAAACAGGCTTAGGCTACAAAAAAATTTCCAAAGCCTTGAACATCCCACGGAGCACTGTTTAAGCGATCATTCAGAAATGGAAGGAGTATGGCACAACTGTACACCTAACAAGACAAAGCCATCCACCTAAACTCACAGGCTGAACAAGGAGAGCGCTGATCAGAAATGCAGTCAAGAGGCCCATGGTGACTCTGGACGAGCTGCAGAGATCTACAGCTCAGGTGGGGGAATCTGTCCATAGGACAACTATTAGTCGTGCACTGTACAAAGTTGGCCTTTATGGAAGAGTGGCAAGAAGAAAGGCATTGTTAACAGAAAGCATAAGAAGTCCCATTTGCAGTTTGCCACAAGCCATGTGGGGGACACAGCAACCATGTGGAAGAAGGTGCTCTGGTCAGATGAGACCAAAATGGAACTTTTTGGCCAAAATGCAAAACGCTATGTGTGGCAGAAAACTAACACTGCACATCACTCTGAACACACCATCCCCACTGTCAAATATGGTGGTGGCAGCATCATGCTCGGGGGTGCATCTCTTCAGCAGGGACAGGGAAGCTGGTCAGAGTTGATGGGAAGATGGATGGAGCTAAATACATGGCAAACTTGGAAGAATACCTCTTGGAGACTGCAAAAGACTTGAGACTGGGGCGGAGGTTCACCTTCCAGCAGGACAATGACCCTAAACATAAAGCCAGGGCAACATATCTATGTGTTAGAATGGCCCAGTCAAAGTCCAGATCTAAATCCAATCGAGAATATGTGGCAAGATCTGAAAACTGCTGTTCACAAATGCTGTCCATCTAATCTGACTGAGCTGGAGCTGTTTTGCAAAGAAGAATGGGCAAGGATTTCAGTCTCTAGATGTGCAACGCTGGAAGAGACATACCCTAAAAGACTGGCAGCTGTAATTGCAGCAAAAGGTGGTTCTACAAAGTATTGACTCAGGGGGCCGAATAATTATGCACACCCCGCTTTGCAGTTATTTATTTGTAAAAAATGTTTGGAATGATGTATGATTTTTGATCCACTTCTCACCTGTACACCACTTTCTATTGGTCTTTCACGTGGAATTCCAATAAAATTGATGCATGTTTGTGGCAGTAATGTGACAAAATGTGGAAAACTTCAAGGGGGCCGAATACTTTTGCAACCCACTGTAACTGTCCAGTAGCATCATTCTGCAGCAGAGGAGGGAGCACAGAGGGTGGCCTCGGGGAGAGTAAGGGAGGGAGAAGTCTGGGCCGCCCGCCCCGCAGCCGTGGCTCCCCCTCCATCACAGCTCCTCCTTTAGGGCTCGTGTGGCGGCTGCAAGGCCTGCAAGACCTTAGAAATGGGGCTGCAGATATTTTCAGCATACTTGAAACTATAGTTGTTATTATTATTATTATTATTATTAACCCCTAGAGGCCCAATCCAATTCACTTTCTTAGTGATATTCCTGCATCTTATCAATCAAATGCATTTGAAGCCACCAGAAAACATGAAAATACTAAGAATAATTATGACAGCACTTTTTCACCTATCTTTTTCAATTGAGTGATGAAAAGTTATTTTAAACAGAAGATGAAAAAATATCTCCTAGGAGAAAAAATGAATTGGATTGGGCCCTTGGTGTGGCTAGAGTCAAACACAATAAAGCACATAGACAAAATAAATAGAATTGTTTCTTGAACACACGTTAGCGTAACATAAAGAGAACAAGCATTTCTCATCAGACTTAGAAGCCAGGTCTTTATGAAGGCACAAAAGCTATTTAAAAACGAAATGACATTTAATAGGGAAAATGCATCCATTAGTAAATGCGAGTAATTGCAGGTGAAGAAAATGTATACATCTAAACACCAAAACATACAAAGACACAAAAACTTCATTTACAGAATCACTCATAGTGTTGCCTCCTGTTTGATTGAAAAGAGCCATGGGTGTGCTTTTATAGTGCCTGGAAACATGCTTGGACTTGCTATTAAAGCACTTAGAGATAATTTTATGCCACTGATGGCAAGTACCCATGCAGAACTAATCAAAAGTAAATGTCTCATAAATAATGAACTGGCCATCATTCTTGTTCTACGGCTCCATTCCCATATTTGAATGAGACATGACTCTTACAGCTGTCTTGGCCCATTGTTATGCCTGCCTGATTCTTCTCTACCTCTACATACAGTACAATAATGCTATTCATTCTGCTTGTCACCACGCTAATATCTTGTTGTCCATCTGACGTGAAAAGGCCAAACAAATGAGTTTTTCATATTAGAGGAACATATTTTAAATTATTGTAAAGGAATGATGCTTAGAGTTGTAATAATTTGTCACTTTTTATGTTCATTCATTCTCTCTCACTACAGCTTCCTCCACCACACGCATTCACGTAAACACACATTGACTGATATAGATAGATAGATAGATAGATAGATATTTACACACACACACACACACACACACACACACACACACACACACACACACACACACACACACACACACACACACACACACACACACACACACACACACACACACACACACACACACACTACATATTACACACACACACACACTATCACCACACACACACACACACGCACACACACACGCACACACACACGCACACACGCACACACACACACACACACACACACACACACACACACACACCACACACGCACGCACGCACACACACACACACACACACACACACACACACACACACACACACACACACACACACACACACACACACACACACACACACACACTGGGTTAGTGCTCATACCTTGCGGTGCTGGGCCCCCGGTTTGAATCCTAGCCAGGCCAAAATCTGCAAGGAGTTTGTATGTTATACCCGTGTCTGTGTGGGTTTCCTCCGGTCACTCCAGTTTCCTCCCACAGCCCCAAAACGTACAGATAAGTTAATTGGCTTCCCCCTAAATTGGCCCTGGACTACAATACATACACTACTCGATACATACATAGACATAAGACTATGGTAGGGATTAGATTGTGAGGCCCTCTGAGGGACAGCTAAGTAACAAGACTATATATACTCTGTACAACGCTGCATAAGATATCAGCGCTATATAAATACTAAATAATATATCTAATAAATAATATATAAGCTCAGGCTGTCCAGAATAGACCCTGGAGGAGCAGTATATCAGACTCTGTTTTGGGTGACGGTCTCTTTGAGGGGCAACTCAGGATTACATTTTCTGCTGGAGGAGGGGTTTTACATTTAGGAGACTCCTGAGAGTTCCTGTGGAAAGCTGGGGTTTGAGAGTAAAGCTAAGTAAAATTGTGCGTAGCAGGGATCAGGAAATGATCCTTTGGGCAATAATGTGGGGCCCGATGCTAAACAGACAAAATGCTAGCCTTCCCACGGGCAGATAGAACCACAAAAACAATGCAGTTGGGGCTGCTTGGGGTTGGGTGTAGTTCAGGATCCAACCTGGCAGATCCTTAACCCTCTGGGCGATACAATTGCATCGCCCAGGAGGGGGCGCAACACTTTTTTTAAATTTTTAAATTTTTTAAATCATGTAGCAAGCCCTGGGCTCGCCTTCGGCGATCAGAGTAAGCAGGAAATCCCGTTCAGAACAGGATTTCCTGCTGGGCTTCCCCGGTCGCCATGGCGACGGGGCGGGATGACATCACCGACGTCATGGACGTCATGATGTCAGAGGGAGTCCCGATCCACCCCTCAGCGCTGCCTGGCACTGATTGGCCAGGCTGCGCAAGGGGTCTGGGGGGGAGGCTGCGCGGCACGGCGGGTAGCGGCGGATCGGCGGCGAGCGGCGGCGATTGGAAGTTACACGCAGCTAGCAAATTATGCAAATCGGCCCACCAGGGCCTGAGAAATCCTCCTGCGCGATATACCCCGAGCTCAGCTCGGGATTATCGCCCAGAAGGTTAAGTGACATTGGGGTGCCATTGTACACACACTAGATGAGCAAACGCTTGTGGTCTGAAGCTGTCGTTATGGCCCATTGCAGCTGACTTTTATCTAGTGTGTCCATGTACCTTAAAGAGAAACCGTAATCAAGAATTGAACTTCATCCCAATCAGTAGCTGGTACCCCCTTTTACATGAGAAATCTATTCCTTTTCTCAAATGGATCATCAGGGGACTCTGTATGGCTGATTTTTTGACGAAACCCCTCCCACAAATTATGTCAGCGTCTCACAGCACTGCATTGTGGGAAATAACAGCTGTTTACAACTGCCAAACAAGCAAGCAGCATCTCCTTCTGGTGATATTACTTGCCACCAGTAAAAATGTCTCCATGAGAAAAATGTCATAATGTAAATCAGGGGGAGGAAAGATTTTACAATGAGCACACACTGGCTAAATCATTTATACATAATAATTATTGTAAAAATTAACTACCCTAAGACAGCCTCACGCCAATGAGCTTGACAGCGGTGGCAGTCCCAGGACCGCCTAACGCCAATCGACATTAAGTTTTTGGGCCGGCTACTGCAGGAGATTGTTCGCAGGCTGCACGTGTTTCTCCTGCTTGGGAGCTCTAATTAGGGTGTACAGCACTACGATCTGCAGCAGCGCTGTACTGGGGACACTAGAGGGCAATCGGCTCTTGTAGGCAGAAGCCTATGACAGCTGATCGCCAGGATTGGCTGGCTGGGGGGAGGGAGTGGTTAGCAAAAAAAATAATAATACATAAACAGTGAAAAATAATACAAAAATAATGATACAAATATTTATTACAAAAAAATAAACAGTAGGAGGGCGATCAGACCCCACCAACAGAGATCTCTGTTGATGGGGAGAAAAGGGGGGGGGGGTCACTAGTGTGCTGTGCTGTGTGGCCCAGCAGCTTGGCCTGAAAGCTGCAGTGGCCTATTTAAAAAACAGCCTGGTCTTTAGGGGGTTTAGCACTGTGGTCCTGAAGTGGTTAAGCACTTTTTTATTACATTATTTTCAGTGGAGTTCCTCTTTAAGTCAGGGGCTTGAACTGTTTCTTGCTGCTAATAGGTTGCTGCAGCTACTGGATTGCTGTGTAGTAAGTTTCAGACTGGAGGAGCCCGGGAGATATTTAAACTTTCTTATCCATCCTGTAGACAGAAGCTAAGAATTTGCGAGTGTCTATATTTTGTTATTTTATGCTGATAAAAAAGCTGATTTTATTTCTGTGTCGAAGGTTCGATGATTTATTTTGTCTTGATGATGAAAGCATTTCTTTGCTTTTGTGTTTTTGAAAATTAAAAGATTTGCTAAAAACACATGCATTGCTGATCCCAGTTCCTCTTTAACTTTAGAAAAGATATTTGAGATTTAATGATGTCATGTACAGCAACTACATGGAGAAGCATGTGATCAGTTTAGTCAGGTGATAGATATGTAAGTCTCTGTTTTGCTAGTCATGATCATGTGCTAATGCAGGATGTGATCACAGCAAATCAGAGCTTTGCAAAATCTATTAGCTGATTAAAGAAATCACATGCTTCTCCATGAGTTCTCCTGGACATGACCATCACTAGTGTGAAAATTTGGAAGCAATATGTTTCTAAATTTATAGAGCAAATGTGAATTTAATTTGAATTAATTTGTGATTTTAATAAAAATGTAATAAAACTTAAACATGTCAATCTCTTAGATAGATTCTGTCATTTTTACACAGAAAAATAGATCCTTTCTTGCTGGCTATTTTACCAGTTATAGAATTTTTCTTTACAATCATATATCTAAGCAACAATGTAGAAAATGTGTTATTTGCCACAAAGAGGTCCTCTTGGTTTTGTAAGTAGTATAAAGTTCAGTTTTGAGTAGATGTGTTATAGAAGAGCAGAGATCACAGAAAAAAATCACTGTACCATAGACTTTGAAAATATTAGAGAAATGCAAACTAAAGGAAATCTGCCCTGAGGAAAGATAAAAAGTTAGATGTTAAAAGGAGTATGAAGCCAAAAATTAAAACAAACAAACAAATACTTACCTAAGGAGAGGGAAGGCTATGGGTCCTATAGAGCCTTCCCGTTCCTCTACACGTCCCATCATTCCTGTGCTGGCTCCCCCATTAACAGTCCCTGACCCATCGGTCGGAGACTGCTCTCTTCCGATGTAGGTGGGCTTTGGATGTCTTTGGGAGCTCTCAGGACCACTCAATACTGCACATGCGTGTGCACAGAACTGAGCCGCCCTTCTTTGGGAGCACTTGGGCTCCTGAAGACTTTCAAAGCCTCCCCCAGCAGGAGAATTAAATGTAGGAGCCTGCATGGGAATGAGGGGATGAGGAGAGGAATGAGTGGGCTCTTTAGGACCCAGAGCCTTCCCTCCCTTTAGGTAAGTATATGTAATTTTTCTTACATTTTTGGCTTCAGATTCACTTTAACCTCAGTAGTGGGCCGCCTCTGCATGGTCCAAAGGCATTCTCCTGTATCTTCCCACAGCCCAACATTCCAGTGCAGGGTTGCTCTATTCCTAATCAACAAAGGCATTTGAAAAAGGTTTCGTCTGGCTGTGGGAAAGAGCATCCAGACTAGGCCTGCATTAATAAAGTCCTCTCGTGTCTACTAAAATGAAGTGGCATTGCACAAGCAACTTTGCTCCACTGGGCATTTTTAGCCTTTAGTCCTGCATGCCCAGTCCAGAAGTTTGTTTTAACAGGGAATATGATTTAACACCACTATTATTATAATATTATAGTTCCAATTTTTGCTGAAAATACCTAATTGTTTTTATGTAGAGTCCGTTCTTTTCCTGGTTGTATATTACACTCAACAACCTCATTGCATATGTTTGAATGTTGCTTGGCAACAATGTATTATCCTATAATCAAGCGCTCATTTGGAGGGTTTTTTTGTCCTTTCTGGCTATGTGCTCTGCTTATTTTGTCCTGTGATATATAGTTACATACTTTTTTCCTGTTTTACATGTTTACATGTTGCTTGACAACACTGAGCCCATCTTATGTATGTAGAATAAATCAGATATATAAAAAATATTGATATGTCTCGCAATCCGATGTCATATGTATTGCTACCACACGGTCAGCTATAGGAGACTGATCATGCAGGAAATGCAATATTCTAATCTCTTGTGAATTTTCCCTGCTACTAATGGCTACACCCCCAACTTTCATAGTTATATATTGGGGGTGCATGTTGTTGCTAGGTAAGGATGTGGGAGAAAAAGACAGGTGGCCAAAAGCCAGGCTATGTTTCCACCAATATTATAGTTTGCATGCATTTTTCCCAATGTAAACTCTTGCATATTGTTATGCAAATGTTTGCATGTGTCCAGAGTTATTGCCAATCATTACATGGGAAACAGATTCATGGTGCAAAAATATGCAACTCCACACACGCACAGATGCACACACGCACACACACACACACACACACACACACACACACACACACACACACACACACACACACACACACACACACACACACACACACACACACAAAGCTCCTGGAGACAGGAGAGCGGTGCAGCCAACATTAAATACAGTAAAAAAGAAGATGAAACAATATAAGCTTTAATGTCGTTTAAAGGCATATTTACACTTCACTGAATCTAATTGATAACATTGCCAGTTTCATGAAAAATTATGGATCAGATTGACTTCTGATTAAGTAATAACTGAGCAGATAAATAAATGAAAGTTCCCCACTTCCACCCTGGATACAGCGGGACAGTAGTGACGGATGCACATCACTAGCGAGCAACTCCCCCTTCCCCATCAATCCAGGACACCTCAAGCCAATCTGATCATTTCGGTATGGCAACAGCAAATATATCAGTTAGCTTCTAAGTGAATTAAAATGTTTAAATCTTAACCCTTTCAGTAACTTGGAAAGGAAAACCAATTGTATGTTTTTAGTTAATAGTTTTATGCTGTGTTTAATGCTTTACACCATAAATTGAATGTGAGTTTCACCTTACTTAAACTTAACTTTTAGGTTACACTTTTAATCTTAGGTGTAGTACATTGTTGCTTGCTAAGTATTGAACAGTTTTATATAAATAGGCCTACAGCTGTCTCTCATTCTCTACCCCCCCCCCCCCCCCCGTTGTATTTCTAGAGTCACACTTTAAATTGGAATTCAGTATGTTTGTAAATCGTTCTAAGCTAACATACCAGGGTAAGCAGACATGGACTTACATAGAGGACATTCACTGGAGGTCCTTTCGGCAAAAACATTCAATTACACTACGCTTTAGGTAATGTAAGTAGATTAGGTTTGCATGTGCCCTTTAAATATACATATTTTAAAGTCCATATGGTCTGTAAAAATAACTATTTGAAACTCAGATGATGTTAGATTTTTTGTGTTTTTATTTCCTTAAATCATTTTATATACTGTTCTCATTTTCTATGTGCACGTCACGTGTAGTCTTGTGCCTGCCTATGGGAATGGAACATGAAGTATGTGTTAATTAATACATGTTTTTGTTTGTTTCCTAATCACTGACATGCACATTTATGTTTTCAATTATACTTCCTTTTAAAAATCCCTTACAATGTTTAGACTTCTCAGTGCACAGTGAGCAGTTCCATGTGTTCTCATCATTGCTCTTTTTTGCCCCTTTATTCAGGCAGGCAATTAGCTGGGAATATGACTTAGTTGCTTTTTTAGACTCCCACGCTGTGATGCATTGGTTGTGTAGATACTTTGGTTCTTGATACAAAAGTTGGCTCACATAATGCTATAATGGCTTTACTGATTGTCCAATAAATAACTACTGTGTTTGTAATTACAGTAATAGTCCTTTATTCAGCATCTGTGCCAGTAGGCTTATATACCCACTACTTGTTCAGTTATTAGATTACCTTTTATGACTAGTACTATATTGCTCCATTTACTGGCTGAATTGTTCTGCTTATAACAGCATTTGTACATGCGGAGGGATAATATGTATGTTTTGTAGATAGAGGCATACAATTATGCCAATGTGTATAATTACTGTCGGAGAACCCTATATACAACTTAAACAAAAGGGCAGCAGAAAAAGAACACCATTTAGCCCGGCTGCACGTGTGTTAATTATCCGAGTAGTCATTTACCAATCAGCCCCTGTGATTTCCTAACCAGTATCACTTTTCAAAGGCATTCATCATTAAATCTAAATGTCAGTGCACTTTTATAGGTCATATTAACTCCATGAAAGGGTCAAGTGCACTTCACAGCTAGAAAATGGTTTTCTCGAGAGTAAACAAAATGCATAAGCTGGAATAAAATGAAATCAACACTGCCAAGAAGGATAGGCAGATCATGAAACCAATCTGCTGCATCGTCCTTCACATGTTTTAGTTTCTTTTGAATAAAAAGATAAAAAAAACAAAACAAATTTATGTTGCTTTGAAGTCTTTATGCTTGGTTTATGCCCAGTAAGAGGAGTTTCCACCTGTGTGTATAAGCTATCGGAGATTTGCAAAGAATTGTGTGCATGCTTATATGTAGTCCAATTAAAATGTAACATATTTGAAATAAGACTATCATTTTATAAAGTAACATTTTAACATTATGGGCCATATGCAATTCACTTTTTCACCTGAGTTTTCTCCTAGGCGATATTTTTAAACGTGTCAATAAAATGGCTTTTAAGCCTCCAGAAGGTAAGAAAATGCTCAAAATAATTTTGATGGTACTTTTTCACCAACTTTTTGGTACTTTTGTAGTTGAAAAGTACTGCAAATTTATTTAAAATCAAATATGAAAAATTATCTCCTAGGAGAAAACTGAGGTAAAAAAGAGAATTGCATATGGCCCCATGTTCTATAATTATAAGCATGAAAAAAAAAATCATAAAATATTCAACATAGATAAAGCCATGAGCAGCATTTTGCAAATTATTTTTGATGTTTATGTAAACACCCACACCACAACACACTACGATACCTGCACCACACGCAAACTGACTCACAGGATCAATTTCTGAAGTAACAATGATTGCACTTACTACAGTGTAAAAGTTGCAGGCATATAATAATATCAAAGATTTCTCTGCAGTGGTGCTTAGCCCTGTCCTTCCTCCTCTGACCATTCAAAACGTGTAATGACGCAATATCTAGCTCTCAGCTGGCTCCTCTCCAAGTAGATTTGAGTACTCCAATTTACACCCACGCTGTGGAGTAGAAAGGACAGGACTAGGCAGCACTGGAGGAAAATCCTGGACTTTACTAAATGCCTGCAACTTTACATTCTAGTAAGTGAAAGATAGTTTTAGGATTTAAATATAAAAGGTTCATGCGCGATAGTGCGCTCCTTGTTCTCCTTCTTAGACGCTCGCACACACATCATAAACATTGTGTCGTGGTCTTCATCAATCCCAGGAAAGTGCAGAGACAAAAACGTGTAAATCCTCAGGAATCGGACCCAGTAGCCAGACACAAGCAAAGCAACCTGATATAATTAGTACATGGAGATGAGCAGTGCAACACACCCTCAGCCAGGTACTTAAAGTGAACCTTAAGTCAGGAAAAAAAATGAGTTTTACTCACCTGGGGCTTCTACCAGCCCCCTGCAGCAGTCCTGTGCCCTTGCAGCCACTCACTAATCCAGAGCAGGGACAAGGTCCTCCAGCACCCAAGGCTGAGACACCAAAGTGCGCCCCTTCATCCCTCCCACCCCAACCATAACACACTGATTTCTATTAGACTAAGAGGGCCACAGGGCCCACAACCTCCCCAACACCTCAATATCTAGTTATCTGGCTTGCAGTCACTGCTATGTATCCCCTTTTCTTATTTATTTCTGCTTCATACACAATTAGGAATGACAGCTGAATAAATTGTGCGCCCCCTCCTACACTGCGCCCTGAGGCTGGAGCCTCTCCAGCCTATGCCTCGGCCCGGCCCTGCACTAATCCTCTGGTCCCCCTCTGCCAGCTAGTTTCGTTTTTGCCGACAGGCCCGTCAGGACTGGCCACGCGTAGCTTTTTCCGCATTCCCGACTGCAATTAGCGCTATTGCGGGCCGCAATGCGTACAAAAATACGCGTTGCCGCATATCTATGCGTGCGTAATGTGGCAACGCATATTTTCTACGCGTGGCCAGTCCTGACGGGCCTGTCGGCAAAAACAAAACTAGCTGGCAGCGAGGGACCAGATGATTAGTGAGTGACTGCGAGGGCACAGGACTGCTGCAGGGGGCTGGTAGAAGCCCCAGGTGAGTAAAACTCATTTTTTTTCTGGCTTAAGTGTCTCTTTAAGGTATGTACACGTTAAAAAGGGCGCCTGATATACAGTAGCCGATATTCAATTTACTGGTGCCAGGAAATGCCATAAAATACTGTTTAGTAGCAGTAGGGTATTGTACCGTGTTAGCCATCAGTAAAAGCAAGAAGTTTTAAATCAGGATGATACCATTTATTGGCTAACTACAAATGAATAAGAATGAACAAGCTTTCGGCCTTGCAGCCTTCGTCAGGTTTACATCCTGTTAGTTAGTTAGTTAGTTAGCAAAATACTGTTTGTAATACCTCTATTCTACTATTCCCCACTATAACCTTTACTGCATCTTTTAAAATGGGCCTCAGTCAAATTGATAAAATATTGGTAAATTTGCCAATATTCTACTACTTCATTAATACAGTAAAATATTGGTAATATAAATCAATATTTTACTATGACCTAACCTCTCCCTACTCTTACACAGAACCGTCCCCTGTTGGGCGCCTAACCTTAACCCCCCTGTGGGCAACTAAACTTAACACCCCCATTATAAGGCAGCAAAGTTCTTTACTAGAGAGAGCCTGCAATCCTCCCACCATTCTGGGGAGATGGCAGCTAGTCTTATATGTCATTTTGCTGACATCTCTATTAATGGCTGAAAGGGTGTTTCTGTTAAAATCTGAAATACCATATTTAAATACCAAGAAGGAGTTCTGACGTACATCTGAAAAACACAGATTTTACATCTGAACCTTCAGGGTAAACAACTCATTCTTTTTTTTCTTTTACTTTTTTTTCTTGTTGTTTCCCCATCTTTTGCTCTTTATTGCTGCTTGTTTTGGCTGTGCACTGGGGTTTTTAGATAAGCCTTGCTTTTTTTTTGTTTTTTAGTATAGCTCGCTGATGATACAAGCTGAAAGATGAAGACAACTTGAATTCAAGTGAAAACAGAGTGCACTCTGTACAGGTAGGTCAGTCATATTAGAATAGATTCTTCAGCATAGCCAGGCACAGTTTTTGGGGTCTGAAAGGTACAGAGGCGTAGCTAGGATTTTCAGCACCCGGGGGCAAAGACAGTTTTTGTGTCCCCCCGGCTACAAAACAGAATGTGGTTGTAGTCACGGGTGGAGTCAAATGTTATTAAAATAGCCATATGTGCCCCATTACCCTTTCAGAAAGCCAGATGTGCCCCCGTTCCCCCATTTAGATAGCCAGATGAGCCCCCCTTTAATTAACCTTTTTCTGCTGCTAAAGCTTCTGCGCTCCTCTGCAGAGGGAGGGAGAGTATCAGGGGCACTTCGGGCAGCCAGCGAGCAGCCTCTTATGCATGTGGGCGTGCAACGGCTGTTCTGAGCACCCTCACAGTGCTGTGCCCGGGGCACATGTCCCCCCTTGCCCACCCATAGCTACTCCTCTGGAAAGGTAAAACCATAATAACCCTGGATCTGTCCTGAATGATTTCCTCAAAGATCCTCAGAAATAGCACATCTGAAGAATAAAATGTAGGAATAATGTTGAAGTGACCTCGTGGCTTGTTGGTCTGTTGCAGACTGAGCTCACTGGCTCATAGCATCTTGCATCTGTGAAACTCCACACTCAAATGCACATCCAAGTTTTGACAGCAGGTCATGTCATGGGCAGGCCATTCTCCTGCAAACTTTCAGGAAAGTCAGCCATGGCTCCAGATCTGAAGACACCAGGCTGTTCCTGCAGCCGTGCAGTCCCCACTCAGATCTCCTCTGATCTGCAGCATAACAGGGGAACATACATTGACTGCTGCTCCTGCCATCTGAAAAGGATAGCACTCTTCAGCCCAGCGATCCTACTCCTGTGCGCACAGGAAATGAACTGAGTGTGTGGGGGATTGCAGAACATATATACCCTTTGGCTAATTTTTATATTTTTTTTATTTTTGTCCAGATTGGGGTGGATCAGTTATCTTTCATGAGTGCTGTCTTGAGATGACCTAGGAAAGGTTTGTATTAATTTGAATGTGGCACCCTTTTTAACAGGTGGCCTTTATTATTTATTTATTTTTATTTATTTATTGTATTTATAAAGCGCCAACATATTAAGCATTATTACATGTTTAGATGTTCGTATGCTAGATAAAAGTCAACAAAAATGGCTGACAAAGACTGCTTCAGCCAACAACCGTTCACCCATCTTGTGGCTGCCCAATGTCACTTAAGGATCCAGCAGTTTAAATACTTAACCACCCTGGCGTTCTAATGTTTGCGCCAAGGTGGATGCGCAGCACTCATTTTTGAATATTTTTTTTAAAATCATGTAGCTAGCCTAGCGCTAGCTACATGATGCCCCCCTCCCTTCCGCATCCCTCCCACCCCTCCAATCGCCGCCGGCGCTATTACCCATAAGGAAATCCCGTTCTGAACGGGATTTCCTTTAGGGCTTCCCCCATCGCCATGATGACGATTGCGTCAGACGGAGTTCTGATCCACCCCTCAGCGCTGCCTGGCACTGATTAGCCAGGCTGCGCAGGGGTCTCGGGGGGCGGCGTGTTACGCAACGGGTAGTGGCGCATCGGCGGCGAATCGGCGATCGTCCCCAACACGCAGCAAGCAAAGTGCTTGCTGCGTGTTTTAAAAAAAAAGCGGAGCTCGTCCATACCGCCAAGGAGGTTAATTAAAGTAAAAAATTGCCCCCTGGTGGTACTTACCTCAGGTGGGGGAAGCCTTTGGATCCTAATGAAGCCTGTCCACTTCAGCCTCAGGGATCCAGCACTAGGAGCCCTCAAATACCGCCTACAAGCTTGTCAGCGGTGCCTGATCAGGTCCACTCTTGCCTGCACCTGTGCGTTGAGCCTCGAATTGTCACCCGAGGGATCATTTCCTAATGCCTGCAGTATGACAATTTTCATTTGTGTTTACTATGTTTTAGGCTATGTTCACGCTACCAAGCAAAATGGACATTTATTGTCCATTTTGTCAGATCTGAGAAAATGTAAAAATGGAGATGTAAGTGATGTCAGACACTAACCCATAAGTGTCACATGCATTACTAGGATAACGAGCATGTTGCTATTGGTTAACAGTAGTGTTGGGCGAACACCTAGATGTTCGGGTTCGCGAACGTTCGCCGAACATCGCCGCGATGTTCAGGTGTTCGCGCCGAACTCCGAACATAATGGAAGTCAATGGGGCCCGAACTTTCGTGCTTTGTAAAGCTTCCTTACATGCTACATACCCCGAATTTGCAGGGTATGTGCACCTTGGGAGTGGGTACAAGAGGGAAAAAAATATTTGAAAAAGAGCTTATAGTTTTTGAGAAAATTGATTGTAAAGTTTCAAAGGAAAAACTGTCTTTTAAATGTGGAAAATGTCATGTTTCTTTGCACAGGTAACATGCTTTTTGTCGCCATGCAGTCATAAATGTAATACAGAGAAGAGGTTCCAGGAAAAGGGACCGGTAACGCTAACCCAGCACCAGCAGCAGCACACGTGATGGAACAGGAGGAGGCGCAGGGGGAGAAGGCCACGCTTTCAGGCGCAACTCAGGCCTTGCATGAGGACAAAAAAAATGCGTGCGCAAAGCAATGCAATGAGTAGTTTTCAGGACACAATGGGCTATTCGGAGGAGCTATTCCCACCCCCACAATCTTCTACCTGTGAAAGGTCAATGGAACAGCTACAAATGTTGTGCCCGGATTCACAACCTTTTTCTGTGGAAAATGCACCTCGCACTGAAATGCAAGGCGAGGCCGAGGATGAACATGACGTCAACAACTCAACATGACGCAAAATGGGGGCAGAACAGAAAGCTGCTTTCAATGTTTTGAAGGCCTTAATTGCCTCCGGTGGCCAGTTAGATGCATCATTCATCACACCCAAATCCCAGAGCAATGTGTGCAGGAATTTGAATCGCAGGAGGTGTACCGAGATCATCTGGACAAGTGACCAAGTGACCAAGTGACCAAGTGACAAGTGACCAAGTGACAAAGTGAAAAGTGACAAAGTGAAAAGTGACAAAGTGACCAGTGACAAAGTGACAAAGTGACTGACAAAGTGACAAAATGACAAAGTGACAAGTGACAAAGTGACAAGTGACAAGTGACAAAGTGACAAGTGACAAAGTGACAAGTGACAAAGTGACAAAATGACAAAATGACAAAGTGACAAAGTGACCAGTGACAAAGTGACAAGTGAGAGGTTGTTCTGGGGAGCTCTACTCCACTGCACACAGTCACATATGAGGACAGGTCTCGTCGGGACTGCTGATCCTCCTCAGCTTGCTCAAAGCCTTGAGGGTTCCTGAAGATCTTCTGCTTGGAGTTCGCCGGGGTTCAGCTTGGTGTCGGGGTCGGCGGCGTCCTCCTCACTCCAACGTGGCAGATCTTCTGTTGAAGGAAAAAAAAACAACATTTTTTAAAGTCCAGTACCGCTTCTGAAGGACTCACCAAGAGATGCAGGAGCGCTTCAATGTAGCGCACCATCGCTCGCTGGGTGATGTCCCTCCCTACGCGCTGGAATTCTACGCTGCACATGCTAGCACGCTTTTGCGCAGTGCCGAGGCGCATTCCAGCAGCTAGCTACCAAGCTTCTGTGGATCTGATTGGGCCACCATGTTGGATCTCTGCCAAGTCCTCCAAAATTTTGAGCAATCCACGTTGCTTGTGACTGAGCAGTGACAACTCTACAGTCAGCATTACAATACCACTGCTGTGTTTACTGAAGAAATCAATGTTGAAGATGGAAACCGCTGGCATGATGCAAGTGGGGGAATCTGAAGATGAAAACGATCAGCGTGATGATACCAACATCAGGCAACCTGCCTCAGGAAACGCTGGTCCCAGCTATGACAAAGAACAGGACGAGGAACAGCTGGAGTTGGAGCAGGAATTGGATGCCCCCACTGCCGAGGGACAGAGCGGTGCACGTTGGACTTCCACAATTTAGCGGGAATGGACAGCAGAAGAGGAAGAAAGTGATGCTGGTGACGAATATGGTGCATCACAACAATCACAACGCTCACAAGAACATGAAGACAGAGGAGTCTGGCAGGACTCTCTGGCACACATGGCTCAATTCATGCTAGACTGCATTGAACGCGGCCCGCGCATTATTCACTATTCATTATTATTCATTATTCTGGACAACACCAATTACTGGGTTTATACCCAGTTTATACAAACACAATGTTAAAAAACTGATTGAAGAAAGTGTCAGACAGGTCAAAAATGGAACAATTCCAGCAGGCCCTTGAGGATGGAGACTTTAGAGAGGCGATTGACATCCTCCTCCTTCTCTAGCCAGTTGTACGCCGACAGACTGACTTCAGCAAACCCAGGAGGACCAGGAGGGCAGCAAAGAACACAAGCTGCTGCTAGTGCCCAAAAGGGAATGGTATTGGCAGTGTCCTTGGAGTGGGAACATTTTCTGACACCCATGCAGCAGCCCACAGAACAGCAATCGGGCAGTTCCACGTCCTCCAACACCAATCGCCTGGAGAAGATGGTCAAGGACTACATGTCAGATGGCGTAGCTGTGTTGAACAATACATCTGCAGACAGACGGTGAGTGTGACAGCACAGAAGGACCATGGCAACTCACTCATAGTACCACAGTTTGATAGTGCTGCCCAAAAAATTATATGGATCCATGGACCCGGGCAGTACTGGGAAGTGGGGACGCAGATTTTAGTACCTAAACACACGATACAACATGTTTTCCGGGGTCGGACTCTGAGGCACATACAGATGGTCCCGATCATCATCCTCATCATACAACTCTTCTCCTGAGTCTGACCCACCCACCACCTCTGCCACCCCAACATCCCCAGACACAGACCCCTCATCGTCCTCAACATTAACTTGGGATGCTGGCCTGAGCCCGACCTCCTCCTCCACATCAGGCCCCATCATCTCCTCAATGGCAGCCCTCAATAATCGCTCTGGCGCCGGACCGATGGACACAAGGTTCTCCTCCGGGGAGGGCTGCTGCTGACCACTGGCTGCTGGGGTGGATGTTATAGCTTGCGTGGGGCGTTGGCTGTTGCTGTTGTTGGGAGTGCTGCTCACAGCGGAGGTCTTTGAGGAACTCATGGTTGACGTTGAGTGGAGTATTACTGATCCCAGCAATATACACACTGACTGGCAGAGTACACAATGCTATATAGTGTGCTGGGTGAGCGGTGTACACAGAGTGGCAGTAAACACAATGCTATATAGTGTGGCTGAGCGAGCGGTGTACTACTGTTCCCAGCAGACACAGAGTGGCAGTAAACACAATGCTATATAGTGTGCTGGGTGAGCGGTGTACACAGAGTGGCAGTAAACACAATGCTATATAGTGTGGCTGAGCGAACGGTGTACTACTGTTCCCAGCAGACACAGAGTGGCAGTAAACACAATGCTATATAGTGTGGCTGAGCGAGCGATGTACTACTATTCCCAGCAGACACAGAGTGGCAGTAAACACAATAATGCTATATAGTGTGGCTGAGCGAGGAACACAGAGTGGCAGTAAACAGAATGCTATATAGTGTGGCTGAGCGAGCGGTGTACTACTATTCCCAGCAGACACAGAGTGGCAGTAAACACAATAATGCTATATAGTGTGGCTGAGCGAGGTACACAGAGTGGCAGTAAACAAAATGCTATATAGTGTGGCTGAGCGAGCGGTGTACTACTATTCCCAGCAGACACAGAGTGGCAGTAAACAGAATGCTATATAGTGTGGCTGAGCGAGGTACACAGAGTGGCAGTAAACAGAATGCTGTACAGTGTGGCTGAGCGAGCGGTGTACTACTATTCCCAGCAGACACAGAGTGGCAGTAAACAGAATGCTATATAGTGTGGCTGAGCGAGGTACACAGAGTGGCAGTAAACAGAATGCTATATAGTGTGGCTGAGCGAGCGGTGTACTACTATTCCCAGCAGCGACACAATGACTGGGGGGACCCTGGCTAGTGTGGCTGGAGCGCGAACTACCCTGCCTGCCTACCCAAAGCTAAACCCACAGACAAATGGCGGAGATATGACGTGGTTCGGGTATTTATTTACCCGAACCACGTGACAGTTCGGCCAATCAGAGCGCGTTCGGGTCCGAACCACGTGACCCGTTCGGCCAATCACAGCGCTAGCCGAATGTTCGGGGAACGTTCGGCCATGCGCTCTTAGTTCGGCCATTTGGCTGAACGGTTTGGCCGAACACCATCAGGTGTTCGACCGAACTCGAACATCACCCGAACAGGGTGATGTTCTGCAGAACCCGAACAGTGGCGAACACTGTTCGCCCAACACTAGTTAACAGATAGTACTCTCCTCGCGGTAATACCGGTAAAATGTTAAAGTGAATCTCAACACATTTTTATAAATTTCTGCCCGCACCCCAAATTCAAGAACAGTGCATTTAGTACATATATAGAAAACAACCTTAAAAATAAATACCTTATATTTCCAAGTGGAATATTGTGTCAATTCTGCACTTCTTAGGGCCTGTTTCCACTACACGCAGATTCTGGATGCAGAAAAACTCCAATTAATGCCTATGGGCCTGTTTCCACTAAACAACATTTTTCTGATGCAGATTTCTCATAGGCATTCATTGGAGTCAGTTTTCCGTATCCAGAATCTATGTGTAGTGGATATAGGCCCTTAGTCTCCTGCCATGCTTTCCAGCAGGATTTGTGGTATGGGGTGCCATTCACTGCCCATTATGCAGTGTGCCATAAAAGGGGGCATGGTCCTGGCTGGCAACCCCTTCTGTGGAGGTGTAAGGAGGGAGGAGTGGCCACAGGGTAAGGGGGGGAACTGACACCCTGGGCTTTAAAGAGTGCAGCCGAAAGCCAGAGAAACTCCAGAACAAGGCAGCCCAGTGCTCTGATCACATGATGAAGCTGCAAAAAAAAATTTCTAAGATTTTAAAAAAACATTTTACTACATATGTGCTTTTCTGGGGAGTCAGGATAGTTAGTGGACCTATGTAAACGTTTTCTGAATTGATGAATCTAACTATGATGTTTCTTATTCATTTTCACTCCTTGACTTTGGTAATACAGGTTGGACTGGTGCACTGTGGGCGTATTCTTTCCTACTTGCTAGATTTCTCTTGTTTATGGACCCCTGACTGTTAAGAAAAAAAGTGACTATTCTCAACTGTCATACCCCCTACTTGTCCTGAATTTATAAATGTATTTTCTACTTTGATAAAAACTTTCCAAATTTATTTTTCTCGACTTGATAATAGCTTCAATACAAACAAGGAAAGTAATTGGCATCCTATTAGCAACTGGATAGGTAACTGGAACTGGCCTATTAGTATAGGAAATGTTGAAGTTCTCTTGGGAATTTAATTAATTGCCTTCCGCAATGTTCTTCTTTACAAATCCACAACAAAACACACTTTTCCATGTGATGAGGCTTAGCAGCGGGGGTCTGGCACTGCCTATTATATCAACATCTGAGACTTGTTTTCCTGACATCTTGCATTGTACATAGATGCATAAAAATGTTGATAAAAATCAATAGCTTTCAGCTTTTAGAAATTGAATAACAGAACAATTTGCATGTACTTTTTTTCACAGAGAACTGATTTGTTCTGTGGAGGAAACATCACATAAATTATTTGAAATTTGGAGAAGTTACAAAGATTCCAGCTGGTATATAATAGCTAGTGATATTTTTCTATTTTCTAAGGACTTTTTCTTTTTCTTTCGAGTTTGGGAATTTAGTTAATGTACGACTAGGGATGATCGGAAAGGGCGATTTCCGATTCCCCGGAAATTCGGAATTCCATCAAAACAAAATTCCGTAACCGTTACATTGGTGGTATTTCGTGGAATTCCGCTTTCCGACGGTACAATTTCAGTAAAAAAACTTGTTTTTGAAACATAGGCCATGGGACCTAGTGGCTGTTCCACCGTTCATTTTTTTTCTTTTTTTGCGGAGCAACAGGAGTTGTCGTAGGCCATGGGACCTAGAGCAGCAGGAGTTGTCGTAGGCCATGGGACCAAGAGGTGGTTTCACGACAGTCATTACAATTTTTGTTTGGAGCAGCAGGAGTTTTCGTAGGCCATGGGACCTAGAGGTGGTTCCACGGCAGTCATTACAATTTTTGTTTGGAGCAGCAGGAGTTGTCGTAGGCCATGGGACCTAGAGGTGGTTCCACGGCAGTCATTACAATTTTTTTTGTAGCAGCAGGAGTTGTCGTAGGTCATGGGACCTAGAGCAGCAGGAGTTGTCGTAGACCATGGGACCTAGAGGTGGTTTCAGGGCAGTCATTATAAATTTTTTTTAAAGCAGCAGGAGTAGTCGTTGGCCAAAAGCATAGGGTTAGTGATATTACGTCGGATTGCTGCAAAAACAGATTTTTTTTTATCTTAAAATGCAAAAATATGTGATGGTAGTGATAGGTAGCAGAGTTTGAAAGGGAGAGCCTTTGAGGCTTGAAAAACAGCACATTGTAATTTAGTCTAATCATCATCATGAATCAGTGAGAGGGACCTTGTAATTATCACTGAACCATGACTCGTTCATTTTTATGAACTTTAGTATGTCCACATTGTCTGTAGACAGACGGGTCCGTATGTTAGTGACCACCCCACCTGCAGCACTAAATACTCGCTCAGAAAGAACACTGGCGGCGGGGCATGCCAGAACCTCCAGTGCATACTGAGCGAGTTCAGGCCAGGTGTCCAATTGTTTTATCCAATATTCTAGACAATATGAAGAGTAATGACGACCCGTCATTACTCTCCATATTGTCTGGAGCACTGGCCGACCCCAAGTAATCATTCACCATACGGGCCAGCCGCTGGCGGTGACCACTTTGTCCGCTGGGGGTGCTGTTGCTAGAAGGAGTATCTGGCATTGGCTGATAAAATTCCTTCAACATACTCAGCAGGTTCACAGATTGGCTATTGGTGCTGCTGCTGGTAGTGAGACCACCAGACCTTTGCTGAGTATGATGATGAGGCTTGGTAGCTTGGGCCCGGGATACAGGTGCAGGAAACGCATCTTCTACCCAACGAAGAAGGGAATCTCGAATCTGGCTCATCCTGGTGTCTGCTTGAGAGGGGGGTATGAACTGCCGCATTTTCCCCTTGCACCGGGGATCTACAATGGTGGCCACCCACATGTCGAGCCTTGAATTTAGAGTTTTAATCCGGGGGTCTTTACGGAGGCACTGGAGCATATGCGCAGCCATAGGGAAGAGATGTCTGCCATTAATCACCTCTTCCTTGCTGTCAGAACTGTCATCTTGCTTCAGCTCCACATCAGAATCTTCTTCCCACCCCGGACAATGGGCTCTTCCGCTTCCACAAGCTCTGCCTCCTCATCCAGGACTTGAGCATGCTCACTCGCTCCCCCACTTGACTGACCACTGTTCAGTAGGGCTTCCTCCCCCTGTTCGAGCAGTTTGTCAAGAGCCTTGTCCAGCATGAAGGCAAGAAGGAGCACTTCTGATATGCTGCAGTGCTCCTCACTGACCACTTTTGTTGCCTGCTCAAACGGCTCCAACACTTTGCACACCTGTCCAATCAGCTGCCACTGGTCCCCAGTAATGTAGTCCAGTAGCCCTGTTCTGGAGGAAGATGTCTGAGACAGGTATAGCATGACCGCCATTCGCTGCTCCCACAACCTCTCCAGCATGTGGAGGGTGGAGTTCCACCGCTTTGGACAATAGGAAATAAGCCTGTGCTGCGGCAGGCTATGGTGGCACTGCAGCAGTTTCAAGGCCGCGGTGGCGGTTGCGGAGCGATGGATGTGGGCTGACACTTTTTGTGCTGAGGCCACAGCGTCCTTTAACCCATCAAAAGTGCGTACAAATGTCTGCACTACAAGGTTGAAGGCGTGGGGCAAGCAAGGTAAGTGAGTGTAGTCACCTTGCGAAATAGCGGTTAGCATGTTGGCACCATTATCAGACACCACTACATCTGTCTCCAGTTTTCGGGGGGGGGGGGGGGGGGAGGGGGTGTCAGCCTCTGCTAAATCTGATCCTGTAAGGCTTCAAGGATTACAGACCCAGTTTGCCTGTTCTCGTCCATGGATTCTAGTTTCAGCACTGCTTGGCATCGATGGTGCTGCAGAACAGTGTAGCAGCAAGACCATTTGGTGGGAGGCTCAGCAATGGCAGGCTGGCCTTGGACAGAACAGGTAGCAGAGGGAAGTAGAACAGGCCTACCCTTCAACCCACATGGCAGCACCACCAGTTGAGATGCCCCAGATCTTGCACCCTCCTCAGCAGCACCATGGAGGGTGACCTAATGGGTGGTAAAAGTAAGATACTTTCCCTGCCCATGCCTGCTGCTCCAGCCATCCATAGTGAAGTACACCTTGCCACCGACAGCGTGATCCATAGACCAGCCGATACACTCTACAATGTGCTGGTGAAGGGCAGGGATAGCATTCCTGGCAAAATAATGGTGGCTGGGGATACGCCATTGTGGAGCAACACTGTTCATCAGTCTGCAGAAGGGGGCACAGTCCACAAACTGGTAGGGCAGCAGCTGTTGGCCCAACAGCCTTGCCAGGAGCGCATTATTTTTCACAACAAACGGATCAGTTTCAGGGAGCATCCGCTTCCTCTGCAACATTTCTGGCACAGAGGCCTGACACTGGAACACTGGTGATATTTCAGAGGAAACCAACAAGGGTGATGACGAGGTGCTTGCCGAGGTCTGGAGGCCTCTTCCAGCCTGGCATGCAGAGGGATTTGAAGTATAATGGGACTGCGCAGGTTGGATAGGGACAGGACGATTAGAAAAAGAAGAGGAGGGGACTGTTCTGCTGCTTTTCCTCCACCCATCTTATTGTAATTTTTTACATATTCGAACTCCCATCTGTGGTGGTTACGCAGATGGCTTATCAGCCCTGAAGTGCCGAACTCGGTGCCCGATTTGCCTCTGCTCATCAATTCACGGCACACAGAACAGACTGCCCTGGATTCATCCTCTGCAGGAACAGTAAAATAATTCCATGCATGGGACATGCGTGCACGTCCAGCAGTGGTGCGACCTGTTCTAGCACGTCGATGCTCAGCATTGGACTGGTGGGTACTGACAGACGGGAAAGCACTTGCAGGCTGCTGGCCAACCGTCTGCTCTGTTTCTCCAAGCTGCTCATGACTGCTAGTGACTAACCCACCAGATGGCGACCAGGTTGGATCAGCTGCCTCATCATCCAAAATATCATCCAGTTCAACCAAAGCACTGAAACCCATAAGTGACTCTTCTGGACCCTCCACCTGGCCACCAACCCCTCTGTAGTTGACTGGTGGTGATGTTGACTGGTGACACTGGATGAAGAAAACACAGGGGCCATTTTTGTCACCACAGAACCCACCACTTCTTGGGAGCTTGGTCCCATGGTCTCCTTCAATGCCTCCTCCCAATCCTTCTCCACATCTCTCTCATCGACGTAGGTGTGCTTTATTTCTGGAGGAGAGTACTGGGAGGAAGCAACCTCGTCAAGAGAAGCAGATGCGGTCGGGTTCTGGTCATGAGGAACCCGGCCACTACTGGTGCTGCTGCAACTAGCTTCAAGTCCCTCAAGACTGGGTAGAGGGTTCCTGATCTAAATAATTGACAACTCTCTTCGCCTGTTGCTCTGTCAAAATTTTCCTGCGTGCGAACACAGGGAAGACATCTCTGACCAGGGGGGAATGCTTCCTGCTGCTGCTGCCACCCTCAACCTGATCACGTACTTGATGTGATCCACCAACACCACCATCACTCCATTTTCTTTTTGGAGTGGCAGGAAATTGCTGCTTCTCTCGCTCTATTGTTTTGGGGCTACAAACTTTATTGCGGAAGGGGTATGAGCGACAGAACAGATAAGAAAATAAGGGGGTGAAATAAAGAAAATAAATAAAAAAAACAAAATAAAGAAAAACAAAATGAACTTCGAAAAAAAAAAAAAAAAACTTGCACTACACTCAACTAATCAATCACCTAACTCACTCTCACTCAAACACTAAGCCTGCGGCCTGGCTGGCTCTGTCTAACCCTCTCACACAGCAACTACTAGCACACTACAGTACAATCATTCACTCAAACTAACAATCTACTGTCACTCTCTCATAAATACACCTAGCTAGCTACTACTACTGATATAGCTCACACCAATCTAATTCTCTCACACAGTCTTCAAAAAGACTTTTGTTTAATATACAGTCTTTAAAAAGACTTTTGTTTTATGTTGAAAGAACTAATATGGTTCTGTCTCTCCTCTCTCTCCAACACCAGACTGAAACCCACAAGCTTCGCGACTGCACACCTCTCTTATATCATCATCTGCACACCATCATGATCTGCACACCACAACATGTGTAGCCACAAAAACACCAAATCTCAAGTTTAGTCCTCTGTATCGGAGGAAGAAAAGGTTAGTAGTTATCCCCCTCCCCCCACAGCTCTGAGCCCCCCTGTGATTGCAGGTGCTGCTTACCTTTTGTTACACCCCTGGGTACAAACATGTATTTTAGCCCACAAATCTCTGTATACTACACAGTACTTCAGAAAGGAAACTTTTGATGCAAAGTTTGCACTGAGCGTTATTCAGTTCTATTGACTGAGTAGTATTTTCCCAGTTTTGTCATTGGTTATTGTAGATTATGTAATGATGTCTGGAGAACCAATTGTGCAGCAAGGAGTTCGAAAAAAGCCCTTGTTTCATTATTAATAGAATTGAAAGTTCATAAAGTCTTTATAAGTGACCATTTTAAGTGATGGGCCCATGCTTCACATAAGCACAAGTTCCTCTGCAAGGGTTTACTTTAGTCAACTGGTAAGGGGTCTTTGGAATTCTGTAACAGTTCAGAACACAAAGAAGCAGTACCCAGAAAGCAATTCATACTATTCCTGTTATGCAAGTAGATGCTGTTGCTTACAGGGAAGGGGTAAAAGTGCCCCTAGGAGAGCTGGCTCCCTCGAAAGTCCACTTGTTGGTGCTTCTAGTCGCTCCTGCTCAGGATTGCTAGTTGTTTTCCCTCAAGCTCTGACATATATATCCAATCCCAATTGGGTTCGCTGTACTGGGCAGGCGTGTGCCACCTGAACAGTAGACTGGACCTGAATGGGCTCGGAGTCTGAGCGGAAAGCCGCTAGTGTGCCTGCACAGGCAGGTGAATGTAAATATTGTTACTGTTGGCTCGGGATCCCAGCCCTGAAGCAAGCTGGTTGAGGAGGATGAGGAAAGCCTCATTAGGAGGCTTCCCCTCCCAAGGAATGCATTCGTGGAGCAGAGTGGGAAGTACATGCAGGTGGGCACCCGGTATAACAAGAACTCTTACTGAAGAAAACATGCAGAGATAAATCATACACAACCATCAGGTAATATAACTTACAAAGAAAGAGAAAATCAAAAAATGAATACAGGAAATCACAATACCATAGAGATCATTACAGCACTTTATTGACAGTGACATCTTGTGGTTGCTTTACTAAACGGCAGTTTATGTTATCCTGTTGATAATTCTAAAAAGGATGAGTTTTTTTTCTCACAGCTTCTCTTTAAAAGGTGTTGAATTTTTATTTTAAATAACATTTAATTATATTTTAAAGAAAACCTGAAGTGAAAGGAATGTGGAAGTAGCTATATGTATTGCATGTTTAAATACATCAGTTGCCATGCCTGGTTGTTATGTTGATCTTTTGGCTTCATTAGTCTGATATACCGTATATACTCGGGTATAAGTCAACCTTGTGTATAAGTCGACCCCAATTTTTGACCCTCTTAAGCTGGAATTAATACCAAACCTGGTGTGTCTGTGGGGCAGGGGCATTTTATGGACCTTTCCCCCTCAAGCTGTCTCTATCTAAGCTACACAGCCCTCCACCTACACTAACTCCTGCAGCCACCACCTACTCTAACTTACACTGTACTCCCACATGACCATTTTGTACCTCCTGCCTCCATTACTCACACTGTCTGCTCTTTTATGGTCAGAATATGACATACATCATTAAAAGAAATGAATTACTTAACATAAGCGAGTAAGCTTCAGGATGTATTTATGTGGCTAGATGACATTAAAGTTTTTCAGTGTTAGAAGGTGCTTTTATTTAAGTGAAACTGGGCATGGGTTAATGCCAAATGTCTTTTAAATATGTGAAAAGTGTGCTGTGTGCTTTCTAAAGAAAGAGAGGGAGAATTAATCAGGCTGGCAGGGGGAATCCAGAATCAACACACATATAAAAAGGCAGAAAGACTGACAAGAAAGGGGACATTTAGTAAAACTTTCTCTGCAGTCTTCTATCACACTCTGTACAGGAAGAACAGCTGATAACAGGCTGGAATTCAGAGAATGCAGAACGGGACTTACACAGGCTTCTCTACAAAGTGGGTATTGCTGGGTTACTCACTGCAGTCTGTGCACGGAGAATGGAAACCAAAGTGTGCATACAGAGAGGGGGAGGAGGAGTGTCACATGAGAGACTTCACAGGCTTTTCACTGACTGCAGGAGCTGGCAGATATATTGATGGAGGAGAAGCCTTTGAAGATCGGGAAGAAGCCAGAGTTCCGGTGCTCTAGTGTGCACTGGTGTCAGCTACTGCGGGTCCAATTAGCAGCCGTTGGAGCATGACATGCTGAGCGGGGGTCAGTCCATTCTCCTGCTTGCAGGGGGGAGCTGCATTGTGGCATCTAGGAATTTTAGCAGAGCAGGGGGACACAATCAGGCTGGCTAGCAGCATCAGGGGGGCATAATGCAGCAGATGCAGAGCAGAGGAGTCGCTTGATACTCGGCTACAAGTCAGAAATGTAGGTCTGACGCGAGTATAAGTCGACCCCCCTACTTTACAAAAGTAGATCAGTCCTAAATTTCTCGACTTATAGCCGAGTATATACGGTATATACCTGTAAAGGACATGCAGCCAGTGGAATCAGAAACATAGTCACTGCAGAAATTATAGCAGATAAAGAACCATTATTAAAAATAAATAACTAGTGGCAGCTTCCAAATTCTTCTCACTTCAGGTTTACTTTAACCACTAGTGCTAGGGGCCCTTTATTTATTCACCTAGCTCTCTCTCCATCTCTCCCTGCTTAAAAAGTACTTAGGTAATGTCTGCCCTAACATACAGCATTAAAAAAGTGGTTTTAATTGATAGTATTCCTTTAAAGACCAGAGACTGCTGACCCAGAAGCTACTGAATACTGCTGTCCACGCCGCACACCCCGAGCCTCAGGCCACCCACTCTGCCCTCTCTATGACAGCAGAGCTCTGGGAGCAGGTCAGGATCTGCTTTCATTGACTCCTGACCATGTGATCAATGTGAGACAATGGGAATACTACAATGAAATCGGCTCCTGACCGACTCACAGGGCTCTGCCGTCATAGAGACAGCAGTGATGTTTAGTCTAGGCTACTATGCCATGAAAGCCTTCTCCCACAGAGCATTCTGGTTCACCTTGCAAGCATTAAAGATGCCAGCTTCACTGATACATGTATCCCTGTAAATTAGGGTGAAGTATGGGCAAACATTGAATAAATAATTTATAAAATAATATAGTAAAAAATGAGCATGTTTACTCATCTACTGTAAAGTTTGTCTTGAAGTGACATCTTACATTGTGTTACTATAGGATGTGCCTGGGTTGCTATGGTTACTGCTTCAATGTATAAACTGCATGAGCATATAAAACTCTAAGGAGTACTACATTATTTTTGAATATCTCTGAGTGTATGCAATAAATACCTAGTGATGGCTTATGTGTATTTAGTAAGTTGAATATAGCTGTAGTTAACTTCTATTGTATTATTTCAGATCAGTGAGAAATAAAATCACAGATGTACTGTCACCTACATGAATAGCTCCAACAATGAACACAATTGATTATATAGTGTTTAAAACATTTCTAAACGCAAAAGTTAGATACTAGACACAAAACATTTAAATTGCGCTTTTCTCCTGGCGGACTCAAAGCACCAGAGCTGCAGCCACTAGGGCATGCTCTATAGGTAGTACCAGTGTTATAGAGTCTTGCCCATGGTCCCCTTACTGAATCGAACCTGGCTTACTAAACAGGAAGAGCCAAGATTCGGTCAAGATGTGTCAGAAGCACAGCCCTTAACCAGTACACTGTCCAGCCACTAGCTGATGTGATGGATACTAACTGATGTGATGGATACTAACTAATGGATACTAACCTCAGAAGAGGGAAGCTTCTGGATAGTCCATGAATAGAGCCGACGAAGTCCGGGGTTCGTGATTGCGAAGAACTGCAAACTTTTCCCGAAAGTTTGGTTCACACCCATAGTGCATCATGAGGGTCAACTTTGACTGTCTACATCACAGTCAGCAGGCACATTGTAGCCAATCAAGCTACACTCTTTCCTGGAGGCTCCCACCCCATATAAAAGGCAGGCAGCGTCAGGCTTTTTACTCACTTATGTGCCTGCATTAATTAGAGAAGGGAGAGCTGTTGTGCAGACTCACATAGGGAAAGTTTAGTTAGGCTCTTGTAGGCTTGTTAGCTTGCTCCTTGCTGATTCTTATTACTAAAAAAGCACCCCCCAGCAGCTCTTTTGAGAGCTAATCTTGTTCTTGTGATCTATTTTTTTTTTTTGTGTGTGGCCCACTTGCATTATATACAGCCCTGTCAGTCAATCGCAGCTGGCCTTTGGCCCCTTGGTGGTATAATTACTGCTGTGCCAGATGCACATTATAATACCCATCACTGCATGTTATACCTACTACCTGTTGTTCACTTCAGTGCACCCACCTACCTACCTACATGAGCGCACACAGTGTCACTGTGCCTGTCCGGTACCTGTCTGTGTGTGACAGGTGCACATTGTAATACCCATCATTGCATATACCTACTTCCTGTTGTTCACTTCAGTGCACCCACCTACCTACGTGAGCGCACGCAGTGTCACTGTGCCTCTCCGGTACCTGTCTGTGTGTGACAGGTGCACATTGTAATACCCATCACTGCATATACCTACTACCTATTGTTCACTTCAGTGCACCCACCTACCTACGTGAGCGCACGCAGTGTCACTGTGCCTGCCTGGTACCTGTCTGTGTGTGACAGGTGCACATTGTAATACCCATCACTGCATATACCTACCTGTTGTGTTCAGTTCACCCACCTACCTACGTGAGTGCATGCAGTGTGATAGACTACTCCGTGCATACCTGTTAACTGCACCTGTGTGACTGCACATTGTATTAGTCAAGTCAGTGCATACCTTTCACTTCATCCCCCCTGATATGGACAAAATGGACAAAACAGGTAGAGGCAGAGGTAGAGGCAGACCCAGAGGAAGGCCACCCAGCAGGTCTGTGTGAGGTCGTGCTGATGTGATTTCGTGTGGCCCTGGCCCAAAGTGCAGTGCTCAGCAGAAGACATGTCCCATCAACTCCCAAGATTGTCAGGACTCCCAAGATTGTCAGGACGCTCCCCACACAGCACCTCTGACTGCCTTCTGCGCTACCACCAACAGGGTCCAGGACTCCAGGTGGATTCCTAAATTTTTAAGGCCGCTGTTAGCAGCGGCCGCTATAATAATTTTTCTGGTGCGTGTACATGCCTGCCTAATTTTTCTGGCTGCACTGCAGCTGCAACAACAAAACAAAAGTCATGTACATGTGCCAATTCTCCTTCGTAATCATTACGTTGCCGTGGTGAGGGGGCTTGCGTATCACAATGAAGCAATGACCGACAGCTGGACAGTCACTGTTGTTCTATCATTGAGCTACCACAGCCCGGCGACCATATGGGCTTGAAAACCGCCACGGCCTGCACTCTCACCATGGTGCGCACCAGACCAGCATGGCCGTCACTACACAAACAGCTGTTTGCGGTGCGTTACACAGTGAGTTTGGTGTGTCAGTGTGAAGCAGTACTCTAATTACACTCCCTGATTGATGTATATGTTACGGCCAAAACCAGAAATCGGCCAATTCTAGAATTGTCCGGCCGTTTCTAGAACTGGCCGATTTGACTTCGGCCAAAGTCCAAAATGCTGGAAATTTCTGACATTGACCGGCCAGTTTGCAAAATGGCCAAAGTCCAAAATGGAAAATGCACAAATTTCAGATCATTAAAGGAAACCTGTAATGTCTTTTTTTTGTTTTTTTGTTTCTCTTCTGCCAGCCCCCCTGCAGCCACCCTGTGCCTGCGACGGTACTTGGGGATCCTTCGGTCCACCGCTGCAGCTCAATTTCCCTTTTGCCAACTTGTAAGTCGACAGCCACTCCGCCTGCGCGGCCCTGGCCACGTGCGTCCTCATTCACGCTCTCATCGTCGGAAGAGTCCTGCACAGGATTTTTACTGCATCTGTGAAGCACAGGAGCGTGAACGAGGACGCATGTGTCCAGGACGACACAGGCGCAGTGGCCAGCGACTGAAGAAAGCAAAACTGAGCCGCAGCCGGGGACTAGAGGATCATAGAGTACAGGCGAGGGTACAGGGCAGCTGCAGGCCATTCCCTCTCACCTATCAAATCCCCCCCCCCCCATTCTCCGTGTCCCTCTCACCTATCAAATCCCCCCCCCCCATTCTCCGTGTCCACCCGTCTTTTTTTGTTTCTCCCCACCCCATGTGTCACCTCTGCCCCTCCATTGTCAGTGCTACCAACCCCCCCTGCCCCCCCTTTTTATTAGATTTCATCGACCCCATGTGTTTCCTCTGTTCCCTCGGTTGCCTCGGGTCCTGAGGAGGTGGAAGGTGAGGGACAAATCAACTGGCAGCATGGGTACTTGCAGGAGAGCGGCAGCAGAATGAAAGGCACCCTGGATCCTTTCAGGCCGCTCTCAGAATCAGCTGGCGGCGGGCAGAGCTGAGCGGGACTTTGCAGCTGAATCAGCTGACAGCGGCAGGAGAGTGGCAGAATGAAAGGAAGAGGAAGCCCGGGTCCTTCCAGGCTGCTCTCGATCTTGGCTGGCAGCGGGGAGAGCTGAGCGGCATCAGAGAGAGCACTAGCTGAGCGGGACTTAGCTGAGCCTGAGAGTGACTTGGTCGGCAGCAGGGAGAGGACAGAGGAGAGCTGCTGGCAGTGGGGAGCGGTGAGCGAAACTTCGGGACTTGGCCGGCCGCGTTAAGTCACAACGCGTTCTGGCCGGCCAAAGTCCGTAATTCATCCCCATTTTGTATATTGGCCGAATCAGCCGGCCACTTCGTGTTTTGACCGGCCAGAACCCGAAGTGGCCAGACTTCGGATTCTTGCCGTAACATATACACATGCAAGATGTTTTAAAGCACTTTAGGCCTGCAATTTAGTATTCATTGTGATTTCTGCCCTTACAATAGTGCTTTGCGTCAAATCCAGATTTTTCCGTGGGACTTTTGGTGTCTATCCCACTCCACCATGCCCCCCTCCAGGTGTTAGACCCCTTGAAACATCTTTTCCATCACTTTTGTGGCCAGCATAAGTGTTTCTAGTTTTCAAAGTTCGCCTCCCCATTGAAGTCTATCGCAGTTCGCGAACCGAAAATCGGAAGTTTGGGCCATCTCTATCCACGATAGACATACTGTTGTTCCAGTGCTGGGACCCTCTTTATTTTGTGGCTGCAAGCACTTCTGTGAACAAGCACAACATACGCCAGTATAGTCACATCCAGCAGAGGGCAGTGCTCATGCACAAAGGAATTTTTCTTGGTGCAGTTCAAGACTACTTCAATCCCTTCTCCTCTATCCATTAGTAAAGAGCCTACTATACTTTGAATGCCATAATCACTGCCAATCTCACCTGAATGAAAAACAGATACTACTTATATTATCACCTGCATAATGAATTTATGTTAAAGTGTCATAACAAAATACTTCATTTTCGTTGGAATATGATATAGCTTCCTTGTTTCCCAGAAGACAAATTAGGGAGATAGATAACCTTAATTAAAATCCAATTTCCATCAGTTTATCAATTTAGTAATAAAATATCTTATACTAAGAATATACACGATGAGAATTATCTGCATAATTTGCAATTAGTGCCAAATTAGATAATTCTGCATTGTCAGCATGCTGTGTAAACTGAACTGGTAAGATTCAAGCAGCTGAAGTCATACAAAATGAATCGGAGAAGCCAGCATAAGCAGAATAATAGTAGAAAATTAAGGTTTCTAGTACTAAGTAAGGGCAAGGTACATGGGAGCCAGAAATTCCAAAATAAACCTCCTGTCAGCATATTCTGTTGTGAGAACATTTTGTTGACTGCTGTAGCTGTGAGGATTGTCACATGACCAGCTGTGCAGCCAAAGAAAATATGGACAACCTTTAGGGCCTGCACACACTACTGCGCTTTTCAAATCGCATGCGCTTTTTAATCGCAAGGTCTTTTGAAAAATCATGAAAATCGTGAAGACCTGTACACACTGGTGCGTTGCTCTTTTTTGATTCGCATGCGATTTTAAAAATGCAGCGTAAGTGCAGCAGTGTGTACAGGCCCTTATCTTACAAATCAGAGGCTTAGGCCTCGTTCACATCATACGCGCTTCCGTGCGCATTTGGAAGTGCTGCGTAATAAATAAATGTGAATTAGTCCTAAGCCTCTGATGTGCTGAAATGCAGGAATGGTAGAACGGCATATACAGCCCTTCTACTGTTCACATCTACTGCTCTGCGCAGCAGTAAGATGCACTATGAAGAGCTGGCATACTGCTGCCGGCATTTTGCCCGCAAACGCTGAGCTGATCCCATCACTGTCAATGGATGGGATTAGCAGTGCAGCAGGCAACGGCGCAGATGGCGTGCGATCATACGCATTGCTTTCCGATCGCACGGCCATCTGTGCCTTACTGCTTAGTTATTTCACAAACTGCTTGATGGACATAAATTCACCTATAAATGTCTTGGCATTGACTGCTGCTATTTCAAAAAGTAGTACATCTACAGTACAATACACTGTTTAAAAAACATAAAAAATAAAGGGAACACAAAAATAAGACACCCTAGATCTAAATGAATGAAATATTCTTATTAAATATTTTGTTCTTTACATAGTTAAATGTGTTGACAACAAAATCACACAAAAAATATCAATGGAAATCAAATTTATGAACCCATGGAGGTCAGCAAAAAAACACTGCAGGCTGTTCCAACTTTGATGTAATGTCCTTGAAACAAGACAAATTAAGGTTTAGTAGTGTGTGTGTGACTTCTACGTGCCTTTATGGCTTCCCTACAATGCCTGGGCATGCTCTTGATGAGGTGTGGGATGGTCTCCTGAGGGATCACCTCTCAGAACTGGACTAAAGCAACCACAAACTTCTGAACAGTCTGTGGTGCAATGTGGCGTTGGTGGATGGAGTGAGACATGATTTCCCACATGTGCTCAATTGGAATCAGGTTGGCCTTTGTCTTGCAGGAACTGCTGACACACTCCAGTCACATGATATCTAGTATTGTCTTGCATTAGGAGGAATCCAGGGCCAACCACACCAGCACATGGTCTCACAAGGGGTCTGAGGATCTCATCTCGGTACCTAATGGCAGTCAGGCTACCTCTGGCTACCTCTGGCGAGCACTCGGAAGGCTGTGCAGCCCCCAAAGAAATGCCACCCCACACCATTACTGACCCACTGCTAAACCAGTTATGCTGAAGGATGTTACAGTCAGCAGAACGTTCTCCACAGTGTCACGTGTGCTCAGAGTAAATCTGCTTTCATCTGTGAAAAGCACAGGGTGCCAGTGGCAAATTTGCAAATCTTGGTGTTCTCTGGCAAATGCCAAACATCCTGCATGGTGTTGAGTTGTAAGCACAAACCCCACCTGTGGACATTGGGCCCTCATACCACCCTCATGGAGTCTGTTTCTGACCATTTGAGCAGACACATGTACATTTGTGGCCCACGGAGGTCATTTTGCAGGGCTCTGGCAGTGCTCCTCCTTGCACAAAGGTGGAGGTAGCGGTCCTGCTGCAGGGTTGTTGCCCTCTTACATCTCCTGATCTACTGAACTGTCTCCTGGTAGCGCCTTCATGCTCTGAACATTACGCTGACAGACACAGCAAACCTGCTTGCCATAGCTCGCATTGATGTGCCATCCTGGATGAGTTGCACTACCTGAGCCACTTGTGTGGGCTGTAGACTCCATCTCATGCTACCACTAGAGTGTAAGCACCGCCAGCATTCAAACATGACCAAAACATCAGCCAGAAATCACAGGAACTGAGAAGTGGTCTGCAGTCATCACCTGCGGAACCAATCCTTTAATGGGGATGTCTCGTTAATCCTATACAATAAAACCTAACTGTCCCTGTGTCCGTGGGTTTGTGCTACTGAGCATGTGCCACACGGACAGCCGTTGGTAAAGGAGGATGGGGCCAGGCAGGGAGCTGGGTGGGGGCGTGCACCCGGCGGGTGCGAGCGCATGCACACTGACATGCGGCAGTGGCGGCAATGAGAGAGAGAGAGAGACCTAGAGTCCATTTTAAACCGGCTTAGGTCTACTAGTTGCCTATAATTTCCACCTGTTGTCTATTCCATTTGCACAACAGGATGTGAATTTGATTATCAATCAGTGTTGCTACCTAAGTGGACAGTTTGATTTCACAGAAGTGTGATTGACTAATGACTTGGCGTTCCCTTTATTTTTTTGAGCAGTGTAAATTTAAGGGAGCATGAAGGCCTTGGTAAACAGTTTCCCTATCCTTTCCCAATGCTTTTTTGTTTCCTAGCTTCATATTGTGGAAGGTACACAGAAAAGTCAACATTGCGAAACTCATTTTGAAAATGGATAGTTAATCTACATTACTGTGCTATGACTGAATTGTTGGAACTAACGATAAAATGTAGACAAATGATTGGATTTTTCCACATATACATTTTTCAAAATAAAACTAAAGCGGCAAAAAAATTAGTTTGACCCTCACCTATCGAGAAGGAAGGCTCTGGCCCATTGAGCCTTCTGTCACCGCATTCCAGCATCTGGCCATGGTGAATTCTTGGACCAGCTTGGAAGAATACATGTTTGGCCCTCCTCGAGGAGCCTTCGGAAGTACTTGTGTCCCAAAGTATATCTAAAGACAAGCGGATTTATATTGTGCATGCTTGAATCAAGGCTCAGGCATGTGCAGTAGGGATGCACACATCTTTGAAGACTACGAGGAGTCCCAAAGATACAGAAATTTAACCAGGGGATAGTGCATGAACCAGGACACAGAGAGAGGACTGGGAAGGCTCTATGGGATCCAGACTCTTCCCTCTCCCTAGGTGAGTATCTAAGTATGTTGTGCAACTTTAGATTCACTTTAAATTTCAACCGTTATTAGCAAACTAAACACATACACTTATAGTTAAACCTCCATATGCCCGTAGTAAAAAAAAAAATTACAATTTATAATAATCTTAACACATACTGTGAAAGCTTATTCGACAATCAGATCATGATTTTTGATCTTAATTTTATAAACATAAATTCTGTTGTGGCACTACTCACAAAGTAAACCTGGTGGAATAGGCAGGCCAGAAACCTGGAAAACTGCACAAATTGCTTATCGTATACAGTGGATTTCCGTGTTGAAAGTACAAAGATAAAGGTAACATTACCTATTACCTTATATTTTACTTAAAGAAAACCTGAACTGAAAATTAAAAGTCAAAATAAGCATACACAAGTCATACTTACCTTCCATGTAGTCTACTCCTCAGTGTCTTTCTCCTGTCCCGCGTCCTGTTTGTTCACTGTGATCAAGGGAATTTGCCGTCCTCCATTTTGAAAATGGCCATTACCCATAACAGCTTTCTGGTCAGCAGCACACAGTTAAACTGTAACATCGCCCACTTGAGCCATAGGGAAACATGGACATTACCTTGTACATCAGTTTTCCTCTCAGCTGTAACTGACAGCAACTGATATTTTACTGACACCAACTGCTATATTTCAGATCTGACAAAATATTGTCAGAACTGGAAGAGATTATTGTCAGAAGAAACAGGTGACCTTCTGAGAGGAACTGATGGCAAGGTAACTATGTAATGTTCATTTGAAGTTACCTCATGTGTTTATTTGAAATATTTTTACTCAGTACAGGTTCTCTTTAAAGAAAATGCTTTCAAAAGTCAGACCTAATTGTGCAAAGGTTGTAACTTCTACTTAAAAATGTTTATAATTGATAGCTGAATTTTAACTTCAAAATGCTACGTCTCCTTACAGTTGACAGATTGCATCCTGGGTCACGCCAGATTTTATTTTACAATATAAATTAATATGAACATTGACAGTCTAAGGAGAAATATCTTATTTCAACTCATTAGTGAATTGTTGCTTGTCAAAGTGTTTTCTGGGAGATTGTTCCTTTAAAAAAAAAAAAAGATCTTGGCACACTTATGCAGACTTATCTCTAGTAATTTAATAGCAAATGCTTGTGCAGAGCTGAGAAACTGTCAAGGATTCACCTAAATGTCTAAAGTCAGGTTTTACATATAAATATTGATGAAATTGTCCGTTTCCATCTTATATCATAAATTCACCCTCCGGCAGTGTAAATGAAACCTATTAGGGACTAGGGAGCACCACTGGTGGTATTCCTTCAGTCTTGAATATGTGCTGTGAATTCAGCTTGCTTATTTAGCAAGATGTTTTATATACTGCAAGAAATAGCAAACATTTTTGTTGTTTATTCAAAAGGAAAAAAAAAGTAAATATAGCAAATGATTGAACAAGCAAATTACTTTAAAAAACTTGCTTTACGAAGCACAGATGTACACAATACAAACTATTATTTATTACTGTTGTTATGCATGTATATCACACTGACATTTTGTCATGGAAACTAACTGCCCCTCAGGAGAGCTCACAGCCCAATCATTACCATAGTCATGATGATCTAATGTTCAGAAGAGATGGTGAATAAGTCTTTCATTTATACTGGGACATTACGATGCATTGCGTTGGACAATATATATATTGGCATCGCTAACCACATCAGTGTGATAGCAGTGCTGTGTGGTGAAATCCGATAGAATAAACAGGAACTTAAACTCAGGATAGAATTTCATCCCAATCAGTAGCTGATACCCCCTTTCCAATCTTTACATTTTCTCAAATAGATCATGACCATAGTCCATAGTCAGTTTGCTGTCTGTGAACCTTGTTGCATTGTGGGAAATAACAGCTTTTTCCAACTGCAAAGTAAGCAATATCTCCCTCTGTGCATAGTCATGTCACTTACAGTCCCTAAAAGGAGCTCAAATCGAAGTCTTACCTCCTTATCGGAGAAGGTACATTTTTGTGGAAATGTGGAAAACAATTAACTTATCTGTATGTTTTTGGGATGTGGGAGTAAATGTGGATGCAAAAATGGGGAGAACATCCAAACTCCAAACAAATAGGGTCCTGCCTCAGATTTCGACTGGGGACCTATCTGAGACCCTTAGTGCTGCAAGGAAACCCACCATGCCACAGTTCCAGAGGCATAACTAGGGTTTTCAGCGCCCAGGGACAAAGACAGTTATTGCGCCCCCCCTTCCCCCCACTCCTGGACAACATTTATGTGGCCACACATGTGTGGATGTCGTCATGGGTGGAGTCAAATGTACAAATGTTGTACATTCCTCCATTTAGGCACACAGGGACAGTAATGAGGCGTAGAACTGAGAGATGTGAGCGTACCAATTAGTCTAAAACTCTCATGTGCTCTAAGCGTAAAGTTCAGAATGCTAAGCAGAATCAACAGGGTCCAGGTTTGCTTGGCACTATGCAAAGGGTTTATTGCCAACAAATACAATCATACTGGTGTCCAGCGTCAATGAAATAACATGTAATTAGTGCAAATGGTACATATCGTTGATGGCAGTCAAGGGGTGTCTGCTGTGTAGTGGGCGCCATCAGGTGCACGGCCTGACGACTGTTTCGCTTTAAGCAAACTTCCTCTGAGGCTCTCCGTGCACCCGATGGCGTCCACTACAAAGCAGCCACCCCTTCACTGCCATCAACGATAAGTACAGTTTGCACTAATTGCATATTATTTAATTGACGCTGCACACCAGTATGATTGTATTTGTTGGCAATAAACACTTTGCATAATGCCAAGCAAACCTGGACCTTGTTGATTCTGCATTCCCCCATTTAGATAGCCAAATGTGCCCCCTTCCCTTGTCCAGATAGCCAGATGTGCCCTCCTTTAAATAGCCAGGTGTGCCCCGCTGTAGATAGCCAAATGTGCCCCCATATACATAGCCAGATGTGCCTCTCCCCCATTTAAATAGGGAGGTGTGGAACCTATAAATAGTCAGACGCGCTACCCTTTAGATAGCCAGACGTGTCCCGCTTTTTCTACTGCTGTTTACACTTCTGCACTCCTCTGCAGAGGCAGGGAGAGAAGAAGGGGAACTTGGACAGCCAGTGAGCTCATGCATATGGAGCTGCAGTGGCCGTGCTGAGCCCCCTTACAGTGCTGTGCCCGGGAGCATGTGTCCCCCCTTGCCCACCCATAGGTACGCCTCTGCACAGTTCCATCGAGTTATGATGGTAACCTCCAAAACAGGAGTTGGATCAATTTTGGTTCCTTCTGGTCCAACCCTCAATGTGGTCATGTGCATATTTTAACATCTAGACAGTTACAGAACCTGGAGAATAATAGGAATTGGTTGTGCTTGTGTGTCCACACCTCTTTTACACAGTCACAGGATTGTGCAATACCAACACCTGCTGAAGCCCAGGGGTATATATATATATATATATATATATATATATATATATATCCAGAAGCGGTAGTAAATAAGGCTTGCTCTTTGAAAGCCTTATTGTTTGCTACATTTGTTAAAGCAGTTCAGGATTGATATAAAACGATGCTGGAAAAGTTGCTACAGTTTAATAAATAAATAGATAAAACACTTGTTGTTTAACGATCATTTTTATGCCAATGTTGTTATGTCTTATTTATATAGCCTCTAAATGCTACTTTTTTTGTTTTTGTTTACCCAACATGAAATCAAGTCTGGGTAGCAAAGATTAAGCAATTAAATAATTAATAACATCACCATGACAAACTTTTATGCAGCTCCAATATGATATTATGCATTGTTATTCTTCTGCTTTATGTCGAACCAGCATGATTGTTAAGTGTCTTTTAATGTGAATATTACTCTTCATGTCTAAAGTCTATAAATGATGCATGTAATGTATTGCTACAAGCTGATCATCAGTAATTTAAGCAGAGGCCAAGACATGTTAAGCATTGTATTTCTTACAAGCTCAAATCATTTTAGTGGGTTTTGCATATTAAATGACCGTCAATGGGATCATCACCATCAGTGCTGTATTTGTTCTTCCTTATGTGATTGCACTATAGCATCATTCACTTCAGTTCTAATTATCCCTAGTCTGCAGTTGCAAATGCTTGAAAAGCGCAGCGAAGGGGATACTAAAGTCATATTAAGCACTATGGTAAAATTGCTTTGCCTGACAGATTAAAGTCTTGTAAATATAAGAATGTGGTTACCAAGAATGATTTGCTTTTCCCTTTGTTGGTAATAAAGGAGTTGCTGAGGCATAGACATCACTTTTTAGTTGTTTTTGCTTTATTACAGAATAGTGTACAAGCAGTCCATGCAATGATGTTTCAGAGGTCCCATTCGGTGGAAAAAAATAAAAGTTAGTGTCAATAAGGATACAAGGAAGGTGGAGAGTTAAGGTGCCAACCTGGGTGTTCTGAGACATGGGGTCTGCCATGTTTATTTCATTTTAAACAATACCGGTTGCCTGGCAGTCCTCCTTATCCTGGGGCTCTAATAATTTTAGCCATAGACCCTGGACAAGAATGTAGCATATCAGGAACTCTGACTCAGCTGACTGGGGTTTTGCTGGATTAGCCATATGCTTGTCCCAGGGTTTTGACTCAGACACTACTTATGCCAGAAGATCAACAGGGCTGCCAGGCAACTGGCATTGTTTACAAGGAAATAAATATGGCAGCATCCATATCCCTCTCGCCTCGTGTTTCTCTTAAACGTGCTTAACAGTCAATATTTGCAACCCCTCCTCCCGAAAAACAAAAAAACAACAACAACAGCAAAAAGAAATGACAAGTAGCTTAATTACATTGTTCATACACACCAATATTGCAAACAATTTCATTGTTCAAAAACTGCAGACAAACGCGAAAGTGACATTTGATGCAAAATCCGTGCATGCTCTGGAACAATGTTGTTTGAACTGCATAATATCTGCCAAATAGTCATTTGTATGGATCTGCCAGTTTGTTTGTGCAGAATATCCAATATCAGTTGCTTGCTGTTACATTTTTTTACAGGGATTGTGAAATAGCAAAATCTGTGGTTCGTCAGACCTTTCAGCTTACTTTTATCTAACGTAGGTACAAGGCTTCACTTCTCTACCACTCTCAAAGGAAGCTCTGAATTACCTTCTGATCTGTGATGTCACTTCCTCTAGGGATATTCCTTTTAGACTTCCAATAACAATTTTTGCCTGACTTTTTAGGCAGATGTACAAATTTGGTACCACTGGGTAACTGAAAAATTATGCTTTCCATGAGAAAATGTATGCATGCTCAACTGAAAAATTATGCCCAGGATGGTCTGTTTGTATTTTCCATGCCATTCCATGCAAATGGGGTGCCATGTGACATTGCACAACTGACATTTCCCATCAAAAAGAAATGACAAATAGCTTAATTACATTGTTCATACACACCAATATTCCAAATAATTGTGTTGTCCAAAAACTGCACACGCAAGCGAAAGTGAGACTGTGGCGAAGAGGAGCGTGGGATTCCGAAGAGCGTCATCCTGAATGATGGCGCCCCTTTGGATGACCAGAGGGAGACAGAGCAGGAGTGGAGCACGGCGGCAGGATCCAGTAATGCGGCCACAATACTGTAACTTTGGAATATAAGATGCATGCACTTTTCCCCCAAGTTTTGGTTGAAGAAATCGGGATTAGTATTCTGAAAAATATGGTCATTTTGCATTTCATACCACTTTAAAAGTTGTATTCTGAAACTGGACATTGTAGTGCTGCACTGCCTATTGTTTCCAGAAAAAGATTACATGACAAAAACAAAAGACAAATGTTTTGCTGGGGGACTGCATGATTTGTACGTATGTCCCTGCCCCTTCTCTGCTCACCCCTTCTTCCGCAGAGCAAACTCTTTATGTTTACATTGCACACCACAAAAAGCATGGCATGAAAGCTATCCTGTCTGCGCATCCAGCTACGTTCTAATATTTAAGAAACCTTCTAGATCATTGCTAAAAAAAATGGGGTGGACACTCCTAGCCCTTCTACTCTCTTTACCAAATCGTATTTTGCAGTTAATGCATTTACAGTGCTAAAGCATGAACATCAATTGAGTTTTTATTAAATTCATTGTGGATTAAACCTGGACTTTTGAAAATCAATTTAGTTAACACAGTAAATGTGTGAAATGGTCCTTTTATAATGTTTCTATAGAAACCAAAGGAATAAAGCCAATGAAGTAGAACAAAAAACAGTAGCTTATTTTTGACTCCTCTGTTTCATTATTGTATTATATATTGTATAGAACACAGGGCGCTCAATGCTCAGCATCTAACAGAAGTCATTTCAGAGTAAGCATGCAGACTTGTTTTGCTGTAAGGTGAAATAATGGCTTCACTCCTGAAAATGTAAATTCTAAATGTTATGTTATTTGCATGAAAATCTTTTAAATAGAAAATACAAGGTGTCTTACAGAAAGACTGACAGGTGGCATTAACATTTTAAAAAAATTACACTTTTCTGTATGATAGAGAATGGTTTATCCAATGTATATAAAGGGAATCTGGAGTGAAAATAAACTTATGATATAATGAATTGTATGTGTAGTACATCTAAGAAATTAAACATTAGTGGCCCATATATGAGTCTCATATTGTTTCCAGTGCAGGAAGAGTTCAGAATGCAAAAGGGCTTCTCTGAGCTCTCCAACCAGTTTAATTAGCTACAATGGTGTTTTCGGATGCACTTATACTTTAACCACTTGCCGACCGCGCACTCATACCGCACGTCGGCAAAGTGGCAGCTGCAGGACCAGCGACGCACATCTGCGTCGCCGGCTGCAGGCTAATTAATCAGGAAGCAGCCGCTCGCGCAAGCGGCTGCTTCCTGTCAATTCACGGTGGGGGGCTCCGTGAATAGCCTGCGGGCCGCCGACCGCGGCTCGCAGGCTAAATGTAAACACAATCGGAAATAATCCGCTTTGTTTACATTTGTACAACGCTGCTAACAGTAGCAGCGTTGTACTGGATCAGCGATCCCCGGCCAATCAGCGGCCGGGGATCGCTGTCACATGACAGGCAGGAGCCTGTTAGAGGCTGCACAGGACAGATCCGTTCCTGTGCAGCCTCGGATCTCCGGGGAAGGGAGGGAGGAGAGGGAGAGGGGGAATCCTGCGGTGGAGGGGGCTTTGAGGTGCCCCCCCGCCAGCCACACGCAGGCAGGAGCAATCAGACCCCCCCAGCACATCATCCCCCTAGTGGGGAAAAAAGGGGGCGATCTGGTCGCTCTGCCTGGTGTTTGATCTGTGCTGGGGGCTGTAGAGCCCACCCAGCACAGATCAGCAAATACAGCGCTGGTCCTTAAGGGGGGTAAAAGCTGGGTCATCAAGTGGTTAAAGAAACAGAAACAGGCAGCTTCAGATAAGATTTGTACTGCAGGGAAGTTCAAAGAGTCATTTGTTCTGCTCTGTTTCATAGTTTCAAATACAGAGTGTGGTTTGTAATGACAAATATTAGAGAATGATGCAATGTTATACAAAAAAGCTATATAATTGAAAATAAAAACATGAGACTCTTTTCTCTGCTACTAATGTTCTATTATTTATCCATACTACACATACAATTCTTTATATCATGTTTTTTTTCTGCTTTATTGTCACTTTAACCACTTAGTGACATGCAGATGTATTAAAACGTCCTGCTGGAGCCTCTTAATGACTCCAGGACATTTTAAAACGTCATGCACTGCTGCTGCTGTGCGCACTCCCATGCGCGCCTGCGTGCCCCCGCATGCGCGTTCACGTGCGCACTCACACGCACTCCCACGCGTGCATGTGCATTCCTGTGAATTTGCATGTGAAAACAGTGAAAAAATCCACCCAAAATACACCTTTATTTTCAAATACTATATTGTCACCATACTTTGTACTAGGGACATAATTAAAATCTTGTTATAATCAGGACAAATAGGCAAATAAAATGTGTGGGTTTTATGTATAGTAGCAGTGTTTATATTAAAAATATAGGGGATGAAATTGGAGAAATTGTGTATTTTTTCATTTTTCCCTTGCTTTCCCCTTTAAAATGCATAGAAAATAAAGTAATTACTGAAAAAAAATTTCAACCCCTAAAAGCCCAAATGGTGGTTAAAAAACAAGATATAGATCATTTCATTGTAATTAGTAGTGATTAAGCTATTGGCAAATGAAAGGGATGAGCACTGAAAGGTGAAAATCGCTCTTGTCCGTTAGGGTAAAAACCTCCTTGGAGTGAAGTGGTTAAAAGACTATCTCCAGATACAGAAGTAAAGGCACCATGAGATATTGTAGTATGAAATTTGCATCAGCATCATTATTATTTCCAAAAGAGGCCTCTGCAGCTAAAAGTATTGTCATATGAGCAGCTGGGACTCAGACTCCATATAAGCCACAACAAACACTGTCTTGGAATGTGTCTGCATCATGCTAAGACGTGGAAGCTGGAACAGAGAACAGAGCATCACCATGGAGATGTGACATGCTTACCCCTAAAAATGGTTCACGCTTAATTCTTAAACTGTCCACTCAAAATCCCACTAATATAGGCCTAGAAATTATAACTAACATAGAAAACATAACAAAACTGACCAGGGCTAATGCATAATAGAAACAAAGGGGGTGAGGTGATAATCACAGTTGACTCACTTGGGCGCTAAAGTACTATTGGTTTATTAGAGAGCTATAATAACAAAATGGTGCCAGTCTCTACTATCTGATTGTGATTGTGCTCAGCAGTGCTGCTGACCAGTCGGGCACATCAAAAACTATATTTGGAATTGTATGCTGGTGCCATTTTGACCTTCTTTTTTTAACAAATATGATGTTTACTGATTTTTTGGGGACTACTGGAAGGGCAATTTAATCAAATGGGTAGTGGTTAAGGTTAGTGCCCTGAAGGGCAATTTCTTTACATGGGTAGAAGGAAAACCATGCATCAGAAGTGGGGTTTCAACATGAAGTAGGAGGTTAATTCTGGACAACAGGAAGGAAGTTTTCATTAAAAGGGGAGGAGTGGGGGCAAAGGTGTGTGTGTGTGTGTGTGTGGGGGGGGGGGGTCAATGTGATTAGAGAGAAACATTTAAAAATAGGGGAATAATCAGGTGATAACTGCCTAAGCCACTGATGAAAACAGTGTCACCGATCCAAAAGAGTGCATGATGCCAAACTGTAGGAAGGTGTGGCTTTGGAGGGCACAACAGTCAGACCCGCCCCTCCTGCTACATGGGTCATGTCCCCGTAATGACTTTGTGATCTAAGGGAGAATTATTCGGGATAAAGGAAGGTGAGATGTTAGCAGTACGTTGCTGAAGATGACATGGGCACCTGTTATTTGAAGCAGCACGGAGCTTACATTTTCCTATTCCGACAAAGAAAATACTTTCATTTAAAGGGGTTCTTCCGCGAATGAGGAAAAAAATAAAAAGTGATATATGCATAAACTATTAAACATCCTTCTAAAATAGTGTAAAAAGTTTTTTTCTAAAATGAATGGTTTCATCAACACAACATGTAATGTAAACAGTGACGTATGCAGGACTGGGAGGCTAATCCATTTGTTAGGGGTGGGTTTTTTTTACTTTCTTTTCACAACCATAACTCCTGCCTAAGTAGTTTTCAGTGGTATAACCCACTTCTAGCAGGAATCGCCGTTATAGCCCTAACTGAGCTGCTGAATATGTGTTTACATTGTTGCTAGGCAACCAGAGGCCGTGCAGAGACTTGTTTGTGAAAAAGACTCATAAGCTGCTGGGGGAATGAATCAGTCCCATCTACACCATATGATTCTTTGTCAGATTTGATTCAATTTGATTTGATTCATTGATTTGAGTCAATCTGACATGTCCGATTCATGATTCGATTCAATTTGATTCAAATTGAGCCAAATCATGAATCGGACATGTCAGATTGATTCAAATCAAATCAATCAATCAAATCAAACTGAATCGAATCTGACAAAGAATCATATGGTGTAGATGGGACTGATTCATTCTCCCTGCAGCTTATGACTCTTTTCACAAAACGAGTCTCTGCACTGGGGTCTGGTTGCCTAGCAACAATGTAAACACATATTCAGCAGCTCAGCGGAGCTCAGCAGTTAGGGCTATAATGGCGATTCCTGCTAGAAGTGGGTTATACCACTGAAAACTACTTAGACAGGAGTTATGTTTGTGAAAAGAAAGTAAAAAAAACACCACCCCTAACAAATGGATTAGCCTCCCAGCCGTCATCCGTCACTATTTACATTACATGTTGTATTGATGAAACCATTCATTTTTTTTAAAAAACTTTTTACACTATTTTAGCAGGACGTTTAATAGTTTATGCATAAACCACTTTTTATTTTTTTCCTCATTCGCGAAAGAACCCCTTTAAAGAGAACCCGAGGTGGGTTCTAAGAATGCTATTAGCACACAGAGGCTGGGTCCTCTGATTGGAGGGAAGGGACACCGGTGGGGACCGGAGCTATAGAGGAGGCGGGGGAGCGGCAGAGACTGACAGATGCAGAGGTAAATAGCCGGCTGCGACACGCTGTGTGTCGGCAGCTCAGCATTTCATTTATGGGGAGCAAGCAGAGCGCAGGGGGGCATGTGGGGGGGCACAGTATAGCAACAGAGGCTGGGCAGTATATGCAGACCCAGCCTCTGTGTGCTGATAGCATTCTTAGAACCCACCTCAGGTTCTCTTTAAAAAACACAATTTAAAAAAAAACAACAAAGTTCAACACACAATATAAAGTGGCTTTGAACTAGAGCTTTTATAAATTAAGATTTTTAAACTGATGCTAACACAGCTTTGCTTCTTTTTTTCATTAGGCTTTTATGCTGCTTTAAAGCTAATATATATTTGTGAAATATAATACCACAGGGCCTATTATCAAACATACGGCCGCTAAAGTAACATGACATATACATATAAGGTTCACCACACAGTCAAACTGCATACAGAGATGTTAATTAGTGTGTTATGTAAAATATAACACTTCCATGAAAAAATTAGAATGTAAATTATTTGGGAACTAAATTGGAAGTGCAAGGTGTCTCTGCTCTGTTAATTAGTGTGATGCAAATGTCAGATGTAATAAGCCAGTGCTAAAATATAAATAAGTAGAATCTATTCTAAAAATACAAGGTGTCTGAGTTCAGTCGAACGCTGAATTTGTGTGTTTAAGGGCAGGTGTATAGAAAAAGAACTGATCACTTTTATTTAAAACCAGACCTGTGTAAAAGCTGAATGCTAATGTTCCTTCAAATCAGATGGGTTTAATCAGCCTAGCTAAGGAAAATAACTAGTAACCTGACCCAACCTTTTTCCAGCAATCAAAGACAGATCATGCTGACTGGCCTGTGCAGATCAGCTGCACACTTATGAGTCATCACTGAGGCTTCTCCTTTAGGGATGAGCTTGTATTTTTACCAGTCATTTTCATATTGAATTTTGCATTATTTTCATTAAAATATAATGGATAGTTGCAAGATACACATTTTTGAGAAAAAATAACTTGAAAATGTGTTTTCTCGTGCCCATGTAAAGTTTTTGCATGCATGCCCATATGTTTTTTGCACATATTCTCATCTTTGCAAAAACGTGATTTCTTGTGCCTGGATATTTTTGCAAGTGTTCTCATCTGTGCAAAAAGGGCTTTGTCATGCCTAAATATATTTTCACAAAAACTCATCTGAGTGAAAATGTGTCATATATGCAAACATGATGGCAATGTAAATGATAATATTTGGTCATGACTATTCTCCTCCTGCAAAGACCATGGTACACTTTCCTTTCTCCAGTCTCAGGACTACTGTTTGTTATATAAAAGTCAGTCAGTGTGATGCAAATGAAACTACAACAGGTTTAAACAATGGCAGTTGATATTTGTCAGGGATTGCCAGTAAGAGCACCTATTTTCTGCATTCTATCAATTGGAAAAAGTAAAGTTTGTTCAATTGTAATTGTGATGCTAACAGAACAGACCAAAGATATCTGAAAAAATGAAAATGGCTGCCAGGAACCATTTTAAATTGTATCTCTAGTGACGATTCAAGACCATACAGGGTGAAAACGAATATACAGGGTGAAAACTAATAGCCTATTAGTACAATTAGATTACAATTAATTAAACAATTTTTAAAGTGCTGCAGATATCTCTCTTGACATATTTTCCAACAAAAAAGTATTTTTTCATAACACTTTAAGGAGCAGGTCGGCCCCCTTTCCCCATCCTCTCTAGATTTACCTGGATACCACGTGCTTCTGTTTATATTATTGTATAATCTATTGACAGAAGGAGCGCAGAACGCAATTGACAAGGTACGTGGACTCTGACTGACTAGGGGCATGGGCTCTGACTGACTAGGGGCATGGGCTCTGACTGACAAGGGGCATGGGCTCTGACTGACAAGGGGCATGGGCTCTGACTGACAAGGAGCATGGGCTCTGACTGACAAGGGGTATGGGCTCTGACTGACAATGGGTATGGGCTCTGATTGACAATGAGGTATGTGCTCTGACTAACAAGGGCATGGGCTCTGACTGACAATGGGTATGGGCTCTAACTGACAATGGGTATGGGCTCTGACTGACAATGGGTATGGGCTCTGACTGACAGAAGGGGTATGTGTTATGACTAACAAGGGCATTGGCTTTGACTGACAATGAGGTATGTGCTCTGACTAACAAGGGCATGACAATGGATATGGGCTCTGACTGACAAGGGAATGGGCTCTGACTGTCAATAGGGTATGGGCTCTGACTGACAATGGGGTATGGGCTCTGAGTGACATTGGGGTATGGGCTCTGATTGACATTGGGGTATGGGCTCTGACTGACAATGGAGTATGTGCTCTGACTGACAATGGGTATGGGCTCTGATTGACAATGGAGTATGTGCTTGGACTGACAAGGGCATGGGCTCTGACTGACAATGGGTATGGGCTCTGACCAACAATGGGTATGGGCTCTGATTGACAATGGAGTATGTGCTCTGACTGACAAGGGCATGGGCTCTGACTGACAACGGGTATGGGCTCTGACTGACAATGGGTATCAGCTCTGATTGAAAAAGGAGTATGTGCTCTGACTGACAAGGGCATGGGCTCTGACTGACAATAGGGTATGGGCTCTGACTGACAATGGGGTATGGGCTCTGACTGACAAAGGAGTATGTGCTCTGACTGACAAGGGCATGGGCTCTGACTGACAATGGAGTTTGTGCTCTGACTGACAATGGGTATGGGCTCTGACTGACATTGGGGTATGGGCTCTGACTGACAATGGAGTATGTGCTTTGACTGACAAGGGCATGGGCTCTGACTGACAAAGAGCATGTCCTCTGACTGACAATGAGCATGTGCTCTGGCTGACAATTGGACATGGGCTCTGACCGACAATGGGGAATGGGCTCTGACTGATAAGAGGCATGGGCCCTGACTGATAAAACATGGAAGGAAAGGGATAATCAGATGCAGCATGGACATTTGTGGAAAAATAAGTCTCTTCAGGTGTAAAACCTTTTTTATACTTGAAACAACTTTAGAGATTTCAGTAGCCTATGATGATCTGTGTAACTGCATAGAAAGCTCAGCATTACACATGGTTTTCAAGGACAGTTTGAGAACATGCTAAACAGGCATATTAAACTAGTGCAAAAGGACGTTCTTTTATGCCATATGATGTTATATACTATCCTATAAAACGTTATTGGTGACTTCCACATAAATTTCTCAAGGGTTTACATAGCTGCTATAAGAATAATGATCTATATTAACTTAACTATGGCGATAACTCAAATTTTAATTAGTGAGAGAATCATATCAGGAGCTATTATGCAGTAATTTGATATTATGCAATTTGTGAAAAGTAATCAAGCTACAGAATAGGCTAGGGAATATGCTTGTGAAAAAGGCGCTGCCATTCCCCATTAGAATCTGGTGGTAAAAAAGTCATTTGTCTTAGTTATATATTCACAGAGGATGTTTCCTAGCATGCATTCCATGTCTGGACTCTGGACATATTTTATATTCCTTAAAACTCCAAACATAGTTATAAATACCCCATTTGATAATTTGCCAATTTGTTAACTTTTTAGTTTCAAACAGGGATTATTCTAAATGCCGATTTCCGATTCTGATGGATTTCCTCTTTCCAATAAGTGTCTTTCCAATTTTTGAGGAAATCTGATTTTCCAATCTGTGCAGAGTGTTTTTTTGTCAATAAAGTTTGATAAATAAAAAATAGAAGAACATTATTTGCGGAAACTGTTCATGTTCCCATTCATGGATCAGTGAGTTCTAACGGGCAGCAACAGGGACGCGTCTGTTTGGTGGGCAATCATGGCAGAGTACGTATATCTACGCCTCTAGGGCTAAGATAAAGTCTCAAGGGATGCAGGTATGGGGTCAGGTCGTAGGGTTGTAATTTCAGGAACTGGTCAATAAAGATGTAACGCTTTTTTGTGGGATTGTGGGTTACTTTTTGGCAAAAATTTTTTTTTTTTTCCTGAAATTAACAAGAGTGAAGTAATATCAGTGAAGCATATGCGTGCCTGTCATATTTTTTTAGTGGACATTTGGTCAGTTTTATAAAGAGTGAAGCATTAACAGTGAAGCATATATATTTATGATTTTTGGGAAAAACCTGTTCCGTCTTTTACACTGAAGTGCCAAACCTCTCTTAGGCCTGGAACACACCAGAGGAGTTTTTCTGAGCGTTTTGAGTTTTTAAATCTGCTGCTAATGTTATCCTATGTGTCTGTGCACACTGGAGCAGTGAGGTTTTGTAAAAAACCCCATAGCATTACATTGGGAAGAGCTTTTAGAGGTTTCAAAACCTCTTCCCAATATAATGCTATGGGGTTTTTTACAAAACCTCATTGCTCCAGTGTGCACAGACACATAGGATAACATTAGCAGCAGATTTAAAAACTCAAAACGCTCAGAAAAACTCCTCTGGTGTGCACCAGGCCTTATTGTGTATGAGAGCAGGGATGATCACCGACCTGAATCATAAGTAATCATGGGTGGTGACATAATCAGAATCAGAATCAGTTTTATTTCGCCAAATACAGCAGAGCTGTAGTCGGAATTATTTGTGGTACACATGGCATAGACGACGTAGGCAGACATACAACACATACAAGTTATAAAAATGCAGTAGACAAATAAAATGCTGTTAAGGGCCTCGAGTCCATATTCGGATAGGAACAAGGTAGGCAGCGTCTGGGGCCGGCTGACCCGGCAGTTAGAACTGCAGGCCGGGCCGGGGGAGGTTTGAGTTCAGTGACCGGACAGCTTGGGGGAAGAAGGTATTCTTCCGCCTGGTGGTTTTGGATGGAATAGTCCTATAGCGACATCCCAGTGGGAGGAGCTTGAAGTAGTGGCTGCCAGGGTGGGAGGGGTCACGGGAGATCATGAAGGCCCTCTTCCTCAACCTAGCGGAGTGGAGGAGATCAAGAGGCGGAAGCGGAGATCCGATGATTCTCTCTGCATCAGTTATGACTCTCTGCAGTTTCTGTTTGTCGCTTGCCGTTGCGCCCCCGTACCAGACAATGACTGAGGAGCAGAGGATGAATTCTATAGTGGCAGTATAGAAGCTGGCCAGCAGTTCCTTGGGCATGCCGAATCTCTTCAGTTGGCGCAGGAAGAACAACCTCTGCTGGGATTTCTTCTGAATTTTGGTGGTGTTGTGCTCCCATTTCAGGTTGTTAGTGAGAGTCGTACCGAGGAACCGGACCGATGACACAGTAGAGACTTCTGTTCCCCCAATGATGACCGGACGGAGGGAGGGGGGATTCCTCCTGAAATCTACCACCAGTTCAACAGTCTTTGCTGTGTTGAGAACTAGGTTGTTGTCTCTGCACCAGTTGTCTATTCTCTCGACCTCACTACGATATTCCTGCTCCCCGTTGCTTCCAATTAGGCCAATGATAGTGGTGTCGTCTGAATTTTATGACTTTCACAGAGTCAGCGTATGAGATGCAGTTGTTGGTGTACAAGGAGAACAGTAGAGGTGACAGAACACAGCCTTGTGGAGCCCCGGTGTTGGTGGTACGTATGCTGGAGTAGTAGTTGCCAAGCTTCACCTGTTGCGTTCTATTTGTCAGGAAGTCCTTGATCCATGCTCGGAGAGTAGGATTAACTCCAAGTTGCGTCAGGTTGGTGATCAGGATGTCTGGGCAGATCGTATTGAACGCCGAGCTGAAGTCTAGGAACAGGATCCTGACGTAGGAGGCCGGGCTGTCCAGGTGCTCAGTGATGTATGCCATGCTGACATTGATCGCATCCTCCACGGATTCCCTCTGTCAAGCTACCTACAGGGGAGGACAAGGGCGGCTGGCTGATGTAAGAGGGTATTCCCCCTGCCTAATACCTACAAGGAGGAGAAGGGGGGTGGGGGTGTTTGACATAAGAGCGGATTCCCTCTGCAGTGTTACCCCCCTACCTCTGCCGGACAGGATACGAAAGTGGAGAGCTGTATGACTACAGGACATGATATGGGATCTGGCACAAAACGAATGGGGAGAGCTACAGGATGACAAGCAGACGATCTCACACTGCAGAAAAAATAATAATACTTTATCAAGGCATGTGTCAGTACAGTGCAGGGCAGCAGCAGAAGCCACAGCTGTCACTCTCCTGTAGCAGGGCGACTGATGATGACCTCATGACACTGGGCTGCAAATCTCATTCTGTGGGCGTGAATGGGTATGTCTAACTCCAACTGTAACACCACCCACAGAATCAGACTCTGTACCTCCCATGGAGTGAGAGCTGCAAAATAGAGGGAGAGAGTTGCAAGATGGAGCCTGCCATTCTCTTTTATTCATAGTTGTATTGCACAAATATATCTACTTTTATATTGCCCTTCACAAGTGTTTTGTGTCTAATCATTCATTTCAAAGGGGTAAGGAGGCTCAATTTAGTGACTTTTTTGGGGGTTTCTCACAAATAGAGTTTCTCACAAATGTGAGTACTCCTCTCACATTTTTGTAAATATTTTATTATATCTTTTCATGGGACATATCTGAAGATATGACACTTTAATACAATGTAAAGTAGTCAGTTCATATCACTCTCACACTCTCATATTGGTCACTGGAAGTTGAACAATTCACCTCATGGTAGAGAGCTCTCTGAGGATCTTAAAAAATAGAGTTGCTGTTCTACATAAAGATGGTCTAGGCTATAAGAAGGTTGCATAGCAGACTCAAAGTGCCAGAGCTTCAGCCATTAGGATGCACTCTATAGGCAGTAGCAGCATTAGGGAGTCTTGCCCAAGGTCTCCTACTGAATAGGTGCTGGCTTATTGAACAAGCAAAGCCAAGATTCGAACCCTGTCACATGTGTCAGAGGCAGAGCCCTTAACCATTACATTATCTAGCCACTTTTGATTGACAAGATTGCAAACACCTTGAAATGGAGCAGCATTACAATGGTCAAGGCCATACAGCGGTTTAACAGGACAGGTTCCACTCAGAGCAGGCCTCGCCTAGGTTGACCACAGAAGTTGAGTATACATGCTCAGCATCATATCCAGAGGTTGTCTTTTTCAAATAGACATATGAGTGCTGGTAGTGGTAGCATTGTTGCAGAGGTTGGAAAGGTGGGTAGTCACCCTGTTAGTGCCCAGACCATACGTTGCACACTGCATCACAGTGGTCTGCATGGTCTCCATCTCAGAAGGAAGCCTCTTCTAAAGGTGTTGCACTAGAAAGCCCGCAGTTTGCTGAAGACAAACCAACTAAGAAATCATGGATTACTGGAACCATGTCCTGTGGTCTGATGAGATCAAGATAATCTTATTTGGTTCGGATAGTTTAACCTCCCTGGCGATATGATTATTTCTGGATTTTAGTGTCTGAAAGCGGTGCAATTTTTTCACATGCTTTCATACCCTAAAAATCATGCCACTAGATAGATCTATGGCAGCCCTGCACATTTCACACTTCCAAATTAGATCCAGCTCGGGATTACCGCTTTAAACTGCAGATTTCCATCCCGAGCGTGACTCGGGGTTACCGCTAGGGTAAAGCGTGTTTAGTGCCAACCAACCATTGGCAAGTTTACATTAAATTAGCGTAAAATTTGCATCAACTCAGATCTGTTAGCATATCATTGGCCCTCCTTATGCATGAGTATTCCCTTCTTCAGTTCTTGCATTCCATCAAAAGATGGAGGAGAATTTCCATTTCCAAATTTAAGCCCTTCTGAACACTAATATATTGCCAGCTTCCAGCTTCCATATTGATTGAAAAGGATAATTTGTAACTGCATTTTTAAACACAAAATCCATTCAAACAGTAGAAAAAATAAAGAAAAATAATATGACTTGTTTCACCCTGTTTCATTTTCTTGCTGAATGCTCTTGACCTTTTAAACTCTTTATATTTAAACTGGAATAAATTGTGCCTGTCTTTACCTGGGAAAAAAAGAGAAAGCAGTCACATTATGTTTATTTTCTTCTAAAACTGTCAACAATACGGTTTATGACTGCTTGATAAATGTGCAATGGTGCAGTATAGAAGAAAAGGCCACATTTGCATTGAAATTCAATTTTTAATTATTTCTGTATTTTTTATGGATTCCAAAGCAACTTTGTACTGAAACAACATCTCTGTAGAAATGTAACACATTAATTTCAAACTAGATAACAAGAGCACTATTTTTAATAGGATTGGGTGTTATTATCCGGAGGTTGGAGGAGGGGAATGCAGTTTTCTTTTACGTAGGCCTGTTGTTCTGGATCACTAAAATGGTTCAATGTAGTATAATTCATTTATTATGGTGTTTAAAATGCTGAACATTAATTCTGGGAAGTTGGATGCTGTAAATATTATTTTGTTTCTATGTTTTTTAGTCACTCCATCATTGCACTTCTAATCATTACCTCTTAATAATTTATTTTATGACACTCATAATATTCCAGAGCTTTATCACAGCAAGGGACCACAAAAGTAATGAAAGCCTATAGAGACTTTCACACCTATTGCAGTCCATTGTGGTGCCCTGGAAGTATCCGATCTGACGCAAAGGCTGCAATGTGTTACTACAAGCCCTGCTTAATGCACAGTGCTTGGGGTAATAGAAATCTGTGGGTGATGCAGTGATTGTAAATGCAGGAGCATGCGTGGACCGATGGGAATCCCGGGGACGTTACTTTCTGACTAGCAGGAAGTACGTCACTGAACGGGGGGTGGCGCTATGCATTTGACCCTGTCACATGCTGCCGCTCGGTCATATGATTGTTGTTTTTTGTGTTGCGACTGAAGCAACGCACACACATCAAGGGCAACTGGCCTAAAGGAGAATGGCTAATAGGCTTCTATTCTACGATATATGTGCTGATCATTTTTTTGGTATCAAAACATTGTAAAGAAAAATATTATTTTCTCATTCCCAATCTACTGATAAACTTATTCTTTCTTTTGTGTTTGTGGTACTGGTACAAAACAGAACTGGCATATGTTCCTGCAACTCTGTAAAACTCTCACATAACTGATGTGCACCTCAAATGTTCCCCACTGATTATCATCCACAACACCCTGGAAACCTCCTGGATTCTGACACAGAGATTATGATATGTTCTGACAGTGATAAATATGATGTCAACCATGTTCTGACAGTGTTATCGCCTGACTTGCCAATCTCTGGTAATACTGATGTGTTTTCTTTTCATTTTTTGTGTTTTTTTTTCCTTGCTTGTTTAAATCTCTTCTACACTTACTTACTGTTCAAGCAGTGAGCAAACATTTGCTATTTGCTCATTTTTGGGGTGTTAATTTAAAATAAATAAATATAGGCTTTGTAAATATAGGTTTTAACATGTATTAAATTCAATGCTTATAATATTATTTATATGTGCAGGTGTCCCTTTGCTGACTTAAAGTCAATGGAAACCGCATTTAAAAAGTGAAGCAGATACTTAACTAAGGAGAGGGGAGGCTCTGGGTCCCATAGAGCCTTCCCCGCTCTTCTCTCGGTGCTCTCGTTAATGTGCTGGCTCTCCCGTTTGAATCCCCTGCCGTGGTGGACTTCAGAAGTCTTTGGAAGCCGAGTCCTCCCGAAGACCGGCAGCTCCGTACTGTGCAGGCGGGATCACGATAGAGAGCATGCTCGCACAGCGCAGTACTGAGCCGCCTGTCTTCAGGAGCCTGAGGACTTCCGAAGCCTCCTTCGGCCAGGGAAAGCAGTATTTGACTAATTTCGTCAAATACTGCTACTGGGGGGAGCCAGCGCTGGAACGAGGGCACAGGGAGAGGAGCGGAAAGGCTCTATAGGACCCAGAACCTTCCCTCTCCTTAGGTAAGTATCTGCTTCACTTTTTTAAATGCGGTTCCCATTGACTTTAAAACAAAATGCAGTTTCCTTTTTAACCCAAAGACTGCCAGAATATTCATTGGCTAACTGGTGTTGCTGCTGAGTTCTAGTCCTCGTATTTGGCTTGATATTTGCATTCTTAACTGTATTTCCTGTTGCTGTGTACTGTGCCTTGATGTATGTTTGAAAATACTGTATTTGTTGTTCTAGTAAGTGAATGTTCATGACTGTGGTGTTTATTAGTCTTTGTTATTGTGGTGTTAGCTGGTTTTTGATGTTCCACTTATATTGTTTACTCCTTTGAATAGTGCATATTTTAAAGAGACACTGAAGCGAAAAAAAAATATATGATATAATGAATTGGTTGTATACTATGAATAATTACTAGAAGATTAGCAGCAAAGAAAATATTCTCATATTTTTATTTTCAGGTATATAGTGTTTTTTCTAACATTGCATCATTCTCTAATATGTGCAGATTACACAACACTCAGCATTCAAAATGATTCCTTTAGAGCAGTCTGTGAACTAATGACCTCTCCTCTGGCAGAGGAAAAGTAAAAAATTAACTAACAGTTGAGATAATAAAAGTCAGAAAACAGCCCTCTCCACAACTTTGAAAGTCGTAGAGCTTAATGGCTTTTTTTGTATAGAGATAACAACTGGAGTTTCTTAAATCTTCCTGTACTGGAAACAATTACACTGATGTATCTGATCTTAATGTTTTATTTCTTAGCTGTACAAATGATACAAATCATAATATCATAATTTTTTTTCTCTTCAGTGTCTCTTTAAAATAAGGACATTTCCAGTTAAATATTTTGGTGTCAGGTCATCAGTATTTCTTGCAAACAGTGGTCATCTGCTAGTGTCCTGTACAGCCCTGTAGCATCAAAGTATAGTCCTTTGCCTACACTCCTACCTCTTTACACCTCCTCCTTGATAAGCTCATATTTCCTTTTCACTTACAATACCATTTTATACTGATAACCCAAAATGAATTTGACACACAGTCTAAGCTGCTAGTAACTAGTCATCCATCATAGTAACTAGCTTTTACAAGCCACTACACTAGGGATTAATCACTTCAGTAAAATGTATACAAGTCTAGCTGCAGCATCTGGTCATTCTAGTCACCACAATTAAGTGTCTTGAATGTAAGAAAAATAGCATTTATAATCAATATTGTAATAGAAATAACAATTAAATATTGATCGTATTTGCCTGTTTTTTGCCCAGTCAATCAATACTGGCAGTTGTTAGACAGTACAAAGCTACAGGTTGTGGTGTGGCAATAGATAGCTGAAATCTAGTCTTATGGTGCAAGGTCTGACAATTGATAGCTGAAATCTTGTCTTATGGTGCAAGGACGTATACAGAGATAAATGATCAGTATCTCACAAATGTCAAACATTTAGGGTGAGTTCACACAGTGCCCATTTCTGTGAGTTATAACATTAATGATACAGCAATATGCTGCATTGTCTCCTCAATGGGCCCATTCACTTTATCCCATTGGCTCCTTAGGGCATTGGGTTCTGCATTGGGTTAGTGCATTGGGATAGCTAAGCGCTATCAGACAAAGTGCACATTACGCTCGCATTAAAAATAGCTGGTACTGTGCATTGTCAAATGTGCGTTGCTGCAAGATGTCAATTTTTAAATCTGCTGCATGCATATTGCAACAGATTCTGCGAGAAATTAGCCTTACCTGATCTATTCCTAGCATTAAACTGAAAATTTAAATGAACAGGGTTCTCCTCTTATTATTTATTGGATTTATATAGTGCCAACATATTATGCAGCACTGTGCAATACATAGGATTACAGACAATGATAACAGGGGTGACCGGCAGCAATACAGGTAAAAGACAATAGATACAATACAGGTAATAAAAAAGCAATAAGATACACAACACAATACACAATGACCTACGTCATGTTTGTACTTGCTATCCATGCAGGTTTTTCAGTTGCATTAATATTTATCAATTGGTACTACATACTATAACATGTTGGCAATTTATAATAAAAGATAATCATATATATATGGTAATAAAACCCCTGTACCTGCATCCTCCTGTGTCTCTGTTTCTGGGCATCCATTGTGCCTGGCACGCATGTGCAGCATGCATGCGGACTTCAGAAACAGATGGGGACAAGCGTGCAAGCGACGCTTCTGTGCATGCATTGCGGGGGGGAGGGGGGGAGCCATGGCCTAGCACTCGTTTTTTTAATGGGCAGTCCTATTTTAATATTAATAATAACCATGTAATGATCTGCTCTGCTGTCTGCACAGGCAGACAGCTTTTTGACCATTTGTTAGGTCTGAGTGCTGCAGGTCCCTGGAAAAGAGACCTGTCTCCACTCTGCAAGCTGCAGAGTTGCTGTTCTGGGGAGGAATTTGCATCCACTTGTCATGCAAATTGCTTAGCTGCTTCCTCTGATGGCTTGTAGTATAAAAACCATTTCCTCCCAGAATTCCTTGCTAGTCATGATGGTTTGTTCCTGCTAACTTGCCTGGAAGTCTCAGCCCTCTGCTCATAGTAGGCTATTATTGCTAGCTTAGAGTAGCTACCCTTTGGGAGGGCTCCTTGTACTCCTATTTAGTGCAGTCAGGTTGTGTTGTTAATTATCTGTATTACCCTGTACTGTCTATCTGTTGCGATTGTCTTGTCGCCAGTGGCGGTCGACAGGAAATCGTTCTATCTGTTGGGATCGCATTCGCCCTAGCGGTAGAGGCGGTGGTTCCTTCTGTACTCTGTCTTAGGGGTGCAAGTCAGAGCAGCGGTTGCTACTGGTTGTTCCATCTCTCTGTCTGTCTGGATCGCATCCGCCCTAGCGGTAGTGGCGGTGGTTCCTTCTGTACTCTGTCTGGGAGTGTAGGCCAGAGCTGCAGTTGCTACTGGTTACTCCTTCTGTCTGTCTTGTCTGGAACGAACGCTTGCTGTAGGCTCGGTGAGGTAATCGTTTAGCAAGTTCTTTAATCATTTTCATGCTACATTGGTTAGTTAGGGTTGGCGTGTTTTGTCTCCGTTGCGCTTCTCGTGCGGGGACCGCGCCATTAGCATGTTTTGTCGCTGTTGCGCTTCTCGTGCGGTGACCACACTTAGCGAGTGCGTTTGTTATTTTCCTTGGCATTCTGATCATTATTGTTTGCTGTGTCTGTTCCTTTGCTCTGTGTTATACAGTCTGGTGTCGCTTTTGGCAATCGCCATTCTTGCGATTGCGTTTCCATCTGGTTTCCGCTGTTGTGTGTTCACCGTCGCCGGGTGGCGACTAGATTGGTGGACAAACATACATTCTGTCTCTGTGCTCTCTCTCTCTAAAGGCTATCTTGCCCTGCATTGCTTCAACTCGTATAATTCCCATCTGGCAAGTGTGGCAGTGCAGAGGCTGTGTTCCTCTGCACTCCACAGCTCCATCTGCTGGTGGGAATTTCCCTCTACAGGTGCATAGCACCATAGCTGGGTTCTGATATTTTACACGTTTGTGGAGGCTTTCCGCAGTGTCAGCGCGCATCTTGTGCGCTGACCACTGAAATAATTCCCCAATCATTACAGTATGACCAGCCAAACTGAAATTCCTAGTGTAGAGGAAATTTCCGATTTGTACGTTTTTGTCGAACATGGTTCTTATACCTTTAAGAGCTTTAAAAGACTAGACTCTGAAACCAAAGAGGACTTCCTTTCTGAATGTGTAAGATTTTTTCTGAATCCTACCTTTCAAATTACTGATCCGTCCACGTCGGCTCTCCAATTAGCTTATACTCTATTGCAAGGATATCTGTTTTTGTGGGCTTATGCGATTTTGAAAAGCAATTCCTGGAATGATAATCCTTATCAGTTTCTTACATTGATTTTTTCCCACTGGTTTAAACTGCCTTGTTTACCACCTATTCTTGATGAGTATGTATCTGCTAATCAGTCAGCTGTTCTATCCCTTCCATGCAAAGCCATTCAGTGTATTAAAGGAGTAAGAAAAACTATGCATGGTCCTGATCCCAACCCGTATGAGTGTTACCTGGATACAGGGTTGTTTGAGCCTCCATTTGCTCCGTGGGAGATTGGGGCTTTGATTGATGAGTTTGAGATTGATTGGAAGGCGTTTTGCGATTTTTACATCGCAGAAAGTGAAGAGATTCTTAATGCTTGTGTTGATTCTGTGTACACTTTGATTGCATCTGATGTGTGTGACGAGTGTTTTGTGGATCCGGTGATTTGTGTGTGGCAGACGGATGAATGATTTTGGATGAATTGCACACACACCAACCAATTGACTCCAATAAAGAGACACCGTTATCGGATGATTGTTCCTGCCTTTCTGGGGTAAAGCAAGTGAGTTTAAACACTGTGCGATCTAATGCCTGTTTCTCAGGTGTTCCTGCAGATTATGATCAACATGAATGTGTCAGTTTTGTCAAAAATGTGTGGGATCCCTTGTCATTTAAAAACAGAATTTTTTTCTCCCAGTGATTCTTTAAGATCTTCCATCTATGATCCTGCTCTGGGGAAAATTCCTAAACTATGCAACCTCAAGAGTAATGTTAACATGACTAATAAAGTTCCTCATGTTGTTGTCGCGACTTCATCTGCAAATAAATCTATGTCTCACTCTGATTCTGAAAGATCTTTGCCTAGCCCAGAGTCCACCCTGTATCATGAATGAAACAATGATGTCCACTCGCACTGACATTTGTGAGTCCCTTCCTTGCTCTGAAGAAAGTACGGACTCTCCACCCTGTACTCTGGATGAGTCAATGTTGCCTTGCATAAAATCTCCTGCAGTAAACCTAGAGGCACATTCAGGTATTGCAACCACTCTCACCTGTCCTTCTGCCAGTTTGGAATTGCAGTTTAGCAGGATTCTGCGTGCAGTGAGATTAGAGTCAGGGAGTCAGTGTTTGTTCCAGTAGATATTCCTGTGCATCCTGTTCTTGAGGATGAAATTCATTCTCAGCATATTGTAGAACCATCCCTGGGACATTTGCCCTGTCTGCAAGATGTATTTGATGTTTTGCCCTGTAACATGGATAGTTCAGAATCCTCGATGACTTTGTTGGAAAACTTGGGAAATGATGCTCCTGAGGTTTTGTTTGATGTTTTGGAGGTCTCCAGGTTCCTCCCAAAGGGTGCAGAACTTTTAGGAGATGCCTCCTGCCCCCCAGGTCTTTCTGGGATATTGCCCACTTCAGTGGGTATTGCTGTTGTGCTGACTACCTTTGTAGCTCTTGTGGAACTTCAGTCATGCGTAGTCAATGATGAGTTTTTGGTAGATACAATTACAGTCACAGACACTTCTGAGTCTGAGTCCAAGTCTTCTTTTGAAAGACCAGTACTTGTGACCACTACTCGTGATGATCTTCTGCCCGGTCCTGGTTTTGGACTTGTCGTGACGGACTCTGAGGTTTGCAGTTCGTCGACATGTCCTGAGCAGGGATGGTCGTAGTCAGCCAACTTCGCTACGCTGGAAATACGCATAGTTTTACGCAATTACGCTTCGCCAAACTACGGCTTCGAAAACAAATATTCGCTTTGTATGCATTTCGTAGAATACGCGTTAAAATACGCAATTACGCGTAGTGCGAAGTGTAGTGTATGCGGATACTTATGCCCGTATGCAGAAAATTGTACGCATTAATTTCTTTAGAAATGCATATACTGGGAACCCTTCTATGCGTACATTCCCCTTTCCAATGCGTAAATTTGTATGCATACAAACGCATGCGGAAAATTAGACGCGAGTAACGCATTCGTAGTTCACTACGCAATACACATGTTAACTACGCATAGTGGTACTTCGCTACGCGTAAATTCGTAAGCGAAGTTTTGAAACTTCGCCTATGAACTACGATGCGTAGATGCAAACTACGATGCGTAAATTCGCACTGGCGTAGTTTCTGCTCATCCCTGGTCCTGAGGTTTCTCTTGTGCTAGTGTACCCCGATGTGCTCTGTAAGCCAGAATGCCCAAGTGTGTCTCGGTTACCAGCATGCTCAGATGCTTCCTTGGTGGAGACATGTTCAGATAGTGCCTGCCTGCCTGCATGCCCAGAAGTGGTCCCTGAAAGCCCTGATCTTGATACTTGTCCTGGTAATCCTGAATCCGGAATTGTCATGGGTTCCATAGGGGTTCTTGATAGTTCTCCATGTGAGCCTAATGAGCATTCTGGCCTTTTGAAATCTCCACGAGCTTCAAAGTGTTCTGGGAGATTCTGGGAGAATTTTTTTTTGGTACCTTGGATGGGATCAACAGTGGCTTCTGTCTTGATAGGGACACTTTGAATAGGTATTGTGGGAGGTTTGGTATTTTCAGACGGTCCCTGGAAGGTGGTGGGTTTTGCTCGGAGAGTTTCGATGGGATCTTCTCTGGCACTCGCAGTCCTGATGGGTGTTACGCTGAGGCTTATAGTACTGATGGGCATGTTTCGGTGGCTTCTGCTTCGGATGAGTTCGGTTTCCGGAGGATTGACTCTGGAATTGGGCCTTGTCGGGCTGACCCGACCTTCATGAGTGTTCAGTCAGTCTGTTTTGTTGAAAATATCAGTTTTGAGGGACGTCTGGAAGCCGTCCCTAGAGGGGGGGGTACTGTAATGATCTGCTCTGCTGTCTGCACAGGCAGACAGCTTTTTGACCATTTGTTAGGTCTGAGTGCTGCAGGTCCCTGAAAAAGAGACCTGTCTCCACTCTGCAAGCTGCAGAGTTGACGTTCTGGGGAGGAATTTGCATCCACTTCTCATGCAAATTGTTTAGCTGCTTCCTCTGATGGCTTGCAGTATTAAAACCAGTGGTTGCTACTGGTTGTTCCATCTCTCTGTCTGTCTGGATCGCATACGCCCTAGCGGTAGTGGCGGTGGTTCCTTCTGTACTCTGTCTGGGAGTGTAGGCCAGAGCTGCGGTTGCTAGTGGTTACTCCTTCTGTCTGTCTTGTCTGGAAAGAACGCTTGCTGTAGGCTCGGTGAGGTAATCGTTTAGCAAGCGTTCGCGTTCTTTATTCATTTTCGTGCTACATTGGTTAGTTAGGGTTGGCGTGTTTTGTCTCTTTTGCGCTTCTCGTGCGGGAACCGCGGCATAAGCGTGTTTTGTCACTGTTGCGCTTCTCGTGCGCTTAGCGCTTAGCGAGTGCGCTTGTTATTTTCCTTGGCGTTTTTATCATTATTGTTTGCTGTGTCGGTTCCTTTGCTCTGTCTTACTCAGTCTGTTGTCGCTATTGGCAATCAATCGCCATTCTTGCGATTGCATTTCCGTTTGGTTTCCGCTTTTGTGTGTTCACTGTCGCCCGCTGGTGACTAGATTGGTGGACACACATACATTCTGTCTTTGTGCTCTCTCTCTCTAAGGGCTATCTTGCCCTGCATTGCTTCAACTCGTACAATTCCCATCTGGCATCTGTGGCAGTGCAGAGGCTGTGTTCCTCTGCACTCCACAGCTCCATCTGCCGGTGGCAATTTCCCTCTACAGGTGCATAGCACCATAGCTGGGTTCTGTTATTTTACACGCTTGTGGACTGACCACGGAAATAATTCCCCAATCGTTACAAACCATTTCCAAGCTGTCTGCTGTATGTATGTGAGTCCGTCAAACCCGGACAAGCCCCCTCCTACCCCACAGCCATTGGCCACCATGATTATGGCAGCACGGTATACACTGGGTGAGATGGCGCACATATACGTGGGGAAGTGCGTGTGATATGCAGAGAGATGGCGCACGCACTCCTGGCCTGCGTAATGACAATACAAATAACGCTAATAATAATTTGCTTACAATGTGGACATCTAGAGAGATGGCGCACGTACTCCTGGCCCACGTTATGACACTTATAATAATGATTGTAATAATTTGCTTACAATGTGGACATTTGTACCTATTTCAAAGTCACTCTGATCATTAAGGTACAGATACATTTAGCCATTAGAACATTAAGCCAATAGCGTGCATTTAATCGTAGATACAAGTCCTTATTACCAACCGCGATCTGATAAACACAGTCTATTGGTTACTTTCATTGAATTTCTTCTCTATGCCTATCCTGGGAATACATAAATAGATAGCCACAACAGACTAATGATAATGGCTTATCATTTATTCAGAAAGGAAATAACAAGCTCTAGATAACAAAATAAATATATTTGTGTACTTATTAAAAAAAAGAGGGAGGCAAGATAACATGTTCTCATATTACAATCACAGCCCCGTCAGTCTCCAAAGCAGACGTTCCTTAATCTCTCCATGGAATGAGGGGTCTATTTGTAATGAAGGCGATGCTAAAGCCGAGGTGACTGCCAATTTCCCTGCATATTGGATGCAGCAGCAGAGGCACTAGTGGATTAATCATCAAATGAAAGCCATTCACTGGTAAAATGTTAAACAACTTGAATGATTTCTCAGCTGTTAAATGGTGTATTCCTTCTTGTAACCTGTATATGTTTGACATTTTGATTAGATTCTTTTCCAAAATTGATGCCGCCGCCCGCTGGGACTGACCATAGGACAAGTTATTTTATTTGCAAATGGTGGCAACAAAAGAAGACAAAGGATTGTTGGATTGTTTATTTAATCCCAGGGTTTATATACATCCATCATTAGAATATCTATCAGAAGCTGATTTACAGCATTTAAATGTAATCTGTCTACAGACCGGTCATCATGATTAGGCGGGCATTATTCATGAAGGTTTGCCATGGTTTTATTTAATGCAAATGATAAACTTCAGCACCTTGGTATAGGAGAGAAATAACAGATAAATCGTATTTATATTACCTCCGGTATAATTATTTATTTGTGATTCAACTAGGCAACATGCATAGTTATGCTTTACATATTTAAATATCTAAAACAATATACTTCTAAAGCCTATTTTCCATTATTCATTGTTCTACCTGGCCATAGGCAAACGTATGATCAGAACTGGCAAATCCACTGTGTTTGGGGAGAGAATGTTAAAGCGAGATTGTCACCATGAAAATCAATTTTTTTTTTTAAACAGCAACTGGTCTGAGTGTATTACGTGATAAAGATGCTAATCCTGCATTCAAAACTTACAAAACTTTTTCTGCTGTTATGATTTGGAGTTCTCATATACTTTAGGAGCACTGGCCCTTTAGTAGTCAGTGCAAAACAGTTGCATGCTGGGGGTTCTTTTTATCTATAATATATTCCTCCTTCCCTTTATTTTCCTACCTAGCTGCTTATCTGAAACATAATGCCCTGCTTACTTGTGTTTACAAGCAAGGCTGAGGTGACTCAGTGATTGGAGGAGAAACGAAAAAAAAGTTAAGGGAAGAATGACATCAGTATTTAGCCTCAGCTGTGGGCAAAAGACATGGCCCCCACCAGGAACAGAATTCTCTTCATTTTCTATATAAAATTCACTGAAATCAAAACGTAGACAGTACAATACATGTGTTATGTAAGTAGATCAAGTATCTATCTACTTATATATGTGTGGCATAGTATGGCTGATCCTCCTGCTTTAAAGGCACAGGATTATATCCTGGCAATAAGAATGGCTGTAAATTGTGCAATTTCTTTATTTGGAAGCCTTATTATTAATAGCATATTTCAAGATGCAGTACTGCAATAAAAAAATTCTAGTGTAACGATTGGTGTCAGCACACAGAGAGAATCTGATTATTGGTGATCTGCAGTATCACCAACAATACAGATATATACCCGATTATTGAGGATCTGCAGAATCACCAATAATACAGATATATGACTAACCTCTGGACACCTGATAAAGTGTAAGTGTTTTGGTGCAACAGTAGGCTGTCTCCCGTGGGGCGGGAGACGCCGATAACAATAAGCGTGGACCAGTGACCTGAGGAGCAGGTGGCCCTTGGCTGGGTGTGAACTATCTCCTAGGAAAGGGGATAGAGATAACCTGCGAGCCAGTGATTCCCTGCAATACTGGGAATCAGACTATACTGCAGCCAAAGGACTCCTAAGGGATAGAGTCCCTGACTGGACTGCAGAAAGGCCTCTCTGAGGAACAAGAGGTCTCTGCAGCTACATGACACTTGGCGGGGTAGTGTCACAGGTCGTACAGACAGACTGAACACTCAAGGTATGAGTGACAGCAAGAAGGGTCGGTCAGGCCAGGTCAGCAACACACGAGCAGATAAGGTACAGAGACAGAAGGCTGATTCGATAACCAGGTATAGGCAGGGTTTGGCAACAGGTAGACAGATATGCATAGGTACCGAATCAGAAAGCAGGAGAGAGGTCGAGAGAGTAATTGGTCATAACAGATAAAGCAGAGGCCTAGTCTAGAGTGTGAGGCCTGTGGTCTCAACACCCAGGAACTAGTCTAAAGTATAACACAGCAATGACACAGTATTCCTAAGCTTGGGTGTGAGGTCCTTGGTCACAACACCCTGGAACTGGTCTAAAGTATAACACAGCAATGACACAGTATTCCTAAGCTTGGGTGTGAGGTCCTTGGTCACAACACCCTGGAACTGGTCTAAAGTATAACACAGCAATTACACAGTATTCCTAAGCTTGGGTGTGAGGTCCTTGGTCACAACACCCTGGAACTGGTCTAAAGTATAACACAGTAATAACACAAGCGTAATCTGGCTAAGTGTGAATTCCCAGGTCCACCTGGTTCTAACACACTGTGGGATCTGATTATGGTCTGAGTGCTCACACAAATGTATTCGCAACGGCAGACAACCTGAGACTGACCAGTGAGATCTATATATAGTGTAGCGCTCCTCAGCGCCACCCAGCGCTACTCAGCCAATGACAGTCTGCGCTGGGATCAGCTGACCAACCTGATCAGCTGATCCTTCTCCTCCTGGCATAAAGGCCCTGTCTCCCCGTGCACGCGCGCGCAGCTCTCCATCTGTGTGCACTAGAAGGCTCAGACAAACCAGACACATGCTGCTGTGCGGAAACCGCCGGTCTGAACGCGGAGACAGCCGCCCCGCCGCCAGACCGCGCGGCGGCATCTCTGCAATCCTTTACATCTAGCTGTGTATTAAAAAGATAAGAAATATTGTGCGTTAGCAAACACACATTGGGCCTGGTGCATAATTGTTATTTATTGTATTTATTTATAAAAAAAAAAAAAACCAAAAAACTAAGCAGTTAAAGTCTAACACAACTGACAGTAAGCACTAACTTGCACACTTAGCAACTGCCATTCAGGAAATGCTTTTGAACTCAAAGAAAACCCTGAGAATCCCCTATGAGGAGATTACCTAGTCCAAAATCTGTCAGTTCTGGTACATTTTAACTGCTTGCTTTTTTCGCTGGAGTGGTCCTTTCAAGTCTGGTAAAGTTGCCATGCAAGGTTACTATAACTAACACATGGCGAGCGCCTGTTATTAACCACCTTAGCGGTATGGACGAGCTCAGCTCGTCCATTACCGCCAGAGGGTGCCGCTCAGGCCCTGCTGGGCCGATTCTTACCAAATAAAAAGCAGCACACGCAGCCGGCACTTTGCCAGCCGCGTGTGCTGCCTGATCGCCGCCGCTCTGCGGCGATCCGCCGCGAGCAGCGGCGAAAGAGGGTCCCCCCAGCCGCCTGAGCCCTGCGCAGCCGGAACAAATAGTTCCGGCCAGCGCTAAGGGTTGGATCGGAGGCGGCAGACGTCAGGACCAGGCCATGGCGACGAAGTAAGCAAAACACGGCAGGCCGCTCATTGCGGCCTTCCGTAATACTTTTGACCGCCGGAGGCGATCAGAAGAACGCCTCCGGAGCGCCATCTAGTGGGCTTTCATGCAGCCAACTTTCAGTTGGCTGCATGAAATAGTTTTTTTTTAATTTAAAAAAAACCCTCCCGCAGCCGCCCTGGCGATCTTAATAGAACGCCAGGGTGGTTAACCCTTCAGTGCCATGTCCATTACTAGGTTAACATGCATATTTCTACTGCGGTAATGCACATGGCGCTAATGGGTTCACAGCTGCTGCTCCCTCTGTGCTCTGTGTCAAGGGCAAGGGTTAGGCACCACTGGAGGGGGGGAAGAGTTTAGGGTTAAGAGTTAGGCACCACCTGGGGGGGAAAGATTGGGGGGGGGAGGTTAGGCACCACCTGGGGGGGGATAAGAGTTAGGCACCACCAGGGAGGGATAAGGGTTAGGCACCACCAGCAGATGGTTTTGTGTGACAGTAGGGAAAGGTTAGGTTAAAGTAAAGTCTCCATAAATATTACTGATATTTTACAATATGAATGTAGAAGAAGGCAAACTCGAGAGGGGTAGGTAGGCACTCAGTACAATGCAGATGAAGATTATTACGCTGAATATAGTGCAGGAGACCTCAGCAGCAGCTACGTGCTCAAGATGCGGATAGTTGAAACATGATAACCATTTGTACAAAGGAGAGAATAGAAAGGCGTCTGGCACTGTAGCTTTAATTTCAACACAGCAAGTGTACACCCTCTGGCGCCCACAGTTGCCTCCCCACCTCCAGCAGAAGCACGATAAGTACCAGTTTTGGCATCATTTGAACTTTACACTCTGCATTGTTCACTGCCACACCACTGTACACTTGCTGTGTTGAAATTAAAGCTACAGTGCCAGACGCCTTTCTATTCTCTCCTTTGTACAAATGAATGTAGAAGAATGTTGGTAAATTAACCAATATTCTACTACCGCTATTAGTAAAGTATTAGAATATCTGTAATGTACTGTTATTCTACTACCTCTATCCTGCACCCTTTTAAACAGGTGCCTTTTTTAAATGTACGCCTATAGTACCCGTTTAAACTGGAATACAGCTTTAATTAATAAAAATCTAGGAGAAACCTTGGCTGAAAAAAGTGGGAAATAAGATTCAAAGACTACAATGTGTTCAATCTGGTCCTGTCAGCAGACAATAGCGGGCTGTCTGCAAATGAATGCCCTATTGTTTGATGACATCACTTCAGTAGACAGCTCATCTAAGCTTATTCTTCCAGTCCCATTGAGCAGTCACTTACTATGGGATGTGAAGACACAAACAGACATTGAAATGATAGAGGAGCCTTGCTCTACACTGCAATATTTCTAATAAGAATAAGCCTTTCACATGACAAGCCATACAACACAGATACACTGCTAGTTAGGAGGAGACACCTTTTTTTTTGCCAGTGTTTTATATAGTGGCAATCATTTATGTAGTACACGTTGCCATTTTTCTGGACAGTTTATTTTTTTGTAGAAGTGTATTAAAAATAGAGATATTGTTTTGGCATCCAATCAAACCATTTTGCTTTTTTTATCATGTTTTCTCATTTTTCTGCTTCCTCTGACATTGCTAAAGTCAAGCTAACAATAGCTTGTTAACGGAAGGACCCAAGCTCTTGCTTTAATGTACACCACTTATTAAGTGTCTAATTTTCTTTGCTAGAGTACTGGCAGCCAAAGCAGTAAGCCATGTGCTTCCACAAAGATCAATACCATTGTTTTGAGCACTCATAAGAGAGTCTGTAAAGCAGCAATCACCCCTGAGGCTGAATTGGTTGCATTGTGCTGTGTTTACTTACACTTGTATCAACAGGATGTCTGGTCAGATACTTTTAAAACCTCAATAATAAAGACTGCATATAGTATTTGCTGTACAGGGGTGTAACAGTATAACCAGCAGCCCCACCAGTCACAGGGGGTCTGGGGCTAAGGGGGCCCAGTCCTTTGTCAATGTCAAGGAGGGCAGAGCAGCAGCAAACGTTACCTTCATCCAGTAAAGCGGCATGTCCTTCTCCCTACTCTCGTCACTGTAGTTACTGAGGTGGGGGGGGGGGGGTTAAGCAGGAGGGCCTGTCCATCTGAGTTTTGTTTGGGGGACCTGTCCCGATACTGTATTATTATCCATTTTATACTGTTAAGCAGTTTATAGTCATATTACTAATTGCCCCTCTGAGGAGCACATATTCAAATCACTACCATGATCACATTCTAATGGGGTAACGAAATATACATATTTTAGGGATATGGGTAAGAACCACAGTGTTTGAAGGAATCACACACTACAGGGAGTGCAGAATTATTAGGCAAGTTGTATTTTTGAGGAATAATTTTATTATTAAACAACAACCATGTTCTCAATGAAACCAAAAAACTCATTAATATCAAAGCTGAATATTTTTGAAAGTAGTTTTTAGTTTGTTTTTTAGTTTAAGCTATTTTAGGGGGATATCTGTGTGTGCAGGTGACTATTACTGTGCATAATTATTATGCAACTTAACAAAAAACAAATATATACCCATTTCATATATTTATTTTTACCAGTGAAACCAATATAACATCTCAACATTCACAAATATACATTTCTGACATTCAAAAACAAAACAAAAACAAATCAGTGACCAATATAGCCACCTTTCTTTGCAAGGACACTCAAAAGCCTGCCATCCATGGATTCTGTCAGTGTTTTGATCTGTTCACCATCAACATTGCGTCCAGCAGCAACCACAGCCTCCCAGACACTGTTCAGAGAGGTGTACTGTTTTCTCTCCTTGTAAATCTCACATTTTATGATGGGCCACAGGTTCTCAATGGGGTTCAGATCAGGCGAACAAGGAGGCCATGTCATTAGTTTTTCTTCTTTCATACCCTTTCTTGCCAGCCATGCTGTGGAGTACTTGGACGCGTGTGATGGAGCATTGTCCTGCATGAAAATTATGTTTTTCTTGAAGGATGCAGACTTCTTCTTGTACCACTGCTTGAAGAAGGTGTCTTCCAGAAACTGGCAGGGGGACTGGGAGTTGAGCTTGACTCCATCCTCAACCCGAAAAGGCCCCGCAAGCTCATCTTTGATGATACCAGCCCAAACCAGTACTCCACCTCCACCTTGCTGGCGTCTGAGTCGGACTGGAGCTCTCTGCCCTTTACCAATCCAGCCACGGGCCCATCCATCTGGCCCATCAAGACTCACTCTCATTTCATCAGTCCATAAAACCTTAGAAAATCAGTCTTGAGATATTTCTTGGCCCAGTCTTGACGTTTCAGCTTGTGTGTCTTGTTCAGTGGTGGTCGTCTTTCAGCCTTTCTTACCTTGGCCATGTCTTTGAGTACTGCACACCTTGTGCTTTTGGGCACTCCAGTGATGTTGCAGCTCTGAAATATTGCCAAACTGGTGGCAAGTGGCATCTTGGCAGCTGCACGCTTGACTTTTCTCAGTTCATGGGCAGTTATTTTGCGCCTTGGTTTTTCCACATGCTTCTTGCGACCCTGTTGACTATTTTGAATGAAATGCTTGATTGTTTCGATGATTACGCTTCAGAAGCTTTGCAATTTTAAGAGTGCTACATCCCTCTGCAAGATATCTCACTATTTTTGACTTTTTTGAGCCTGTCAAGTCCTTCTTTTGACCCATTTTGCCAAAGGAAAGGAAGTTGCCTAATAATTATGCACAGCTGATATAGGGTGTTGATGTCATTAGACCACACCCCTTCTCATTACAGAGATGCACATCACCTAATATGCTTAATTGGTAGTAGACTTTTGAGCCTATACAGCTTGGAATAAGACAACATGCATAAAGAGGATGATGTGGTCAAAATACTCGTTTGCCTAATAATTCTGCACTCCCTGTAATATGGTCACTGTTTTTGGGCACAAAGTAGAAGTCCAGGCATAAAAAAAACAAAAACATTAAGAAGAAAAGCAGTTAATGATGAACCTCCTGTTCTGCTGATTTGTTGGTTCCCAGTCATTACAGGTCTCCTCTTCTAAGATCCCTCAGATGTGTCTTCCAAGATGGCTACAACATCCAAGTATAGATTTCTGGAAAAATCACGTAGGACTTAGGTGGCTGCTGCTCAAGGTGGTGGCTGGATATGAAACAGGGGTTGTTGCATATGGAAGAGTGGGCTGCATGTGGAAGAGAGGGCTGAAATAGATCATCCAGAGGCTTTCCACACTGCTACCCTCGCTGTCCTGTGGAACTCCTTCGCTGCCTGGGACAATCTAGCTGATTGGGGCCACAAACCTTTTCTGGCATGCGCTCCAGCTTACTGCACAGGCAAGGAAGAACTAGCGCAGGCACAGTACAGCCACGCTTGTAGAGGAGCATGTCCTCAATCGGATTATGGACAAGCCCTTTTTAGTAATCTTTTGAGTGTCTGTGGGTGGCAATGGGGGACTGAATGATGCTGTGGGAAGCAGAACAGGCAGAGCAGAAGAATTGTTATTATACATTACCTGCTCCCGACACTGGCATCTCTTCCACTTCCTGGTTAGTTTGCAAGTGCCATGCACCGAATGGAGCCAGTTGATAACCATGCAGTTCTGGAGGAGCAGGTAATGTATAGTAACGCTTCTGCTGCACTGCCTGCTCTGTACAGTAATTTACAGGTCTGGGCCCCTGAGCTTTTGGCCCTCCCCCCATATTAGAGGTGAGGGGGTGGGGACCGGTCCAAGACTGTTATGCCCCTGGTGAGAAGCCTCATTAGGATCCAGAGGCTTCCTTGCTCTTAAGTATGTGATTTTGTACCCAAGCTTCGAATCAGGTACACTTTGCAATCTGTTGCAAACAACTTGGTGCCAATTACCACAGGACACCTTCAGAGGTTTTGTGATGTCCATGTCTCATTTGGTCAGAGCTGTTTTGGGGCAAAAGTGGGACTTACACAATATTACAACTGTGGTTTTATTGTTTTGGCTGACCAGTATAATCATTATCGATGCTATACTCATTTGTAAGAGGGAAATTGGTCTGACTTCACAATGATTCAGCTAGGAATAGTATTTGACAAACAATATAGACTAAAATGAATGTGTGAATAATTTAGGCTCTTTTACCAGACTGCAATAGAAAATAATTAGTAAGCAGCTTTAATGTGTTGCAGCATTACTTGTCAAAGGGAAGCTCCATAGAAATCAATTGGAAACCTAGTAAAACAACCGATTAATGAAGTTTTGTTCAATCAGGGTAGAGCGAACTATCAATCATTTTGATCAATCATGGTAGAGCAGCGACTGACCAATCATCAACAACGGCAGCAAATTACAGATATCGGGAGTCAGTTGTGATGCAACCCGTTTCGGATTCTTTCGACTGACGATTGTTCATCAAAGGGAGTGTGTATATTTAAATAGCATATAATGATCTTGCAGTGTACAACGTAGGTGCCACAGTGGCTCATGCGCTTTATATATGTTCAAGTGAACCACAGCGCAGGTCCCAAAGTGGCACGAGTGCTCTATGAATTGTGTTTGTATTTTAAAAAGTGCATGCGCCACTATGGGGAATTCTGTTCGCTATGTTAATAGCGCATGACCAGTGAAACAGCATGACTTGTTTGTCTTTTAACTTTCATTGAAAGTTCACAATTCTTTACATTTCTATATTACAATGACTGTGCAATGTCAACATCTCCTTGTGTTATAATGTTAATGTGTAGAATATTATTAAGACATTCTATTATGTTTCCTACTATTTGTAGCTGATATTTCAGAGTCATTTACTTTTTTGGGGTTTCCATCCTTCAAAATACATAATTTTAAATACTATAGACACGGGGAGCAAATGATCAACTGTGTGTACAGAGGCCACCCAGTCAATCCTGCTTGGGTGTCATCTTGCGACCAACATCGGATATTTTGCCTAACTATATGGGGTATCAAATCAGATGACTGTTAGGCACATATCCTTCACTCAGCCACGTGTGTTGAATGTCATTTTAAACAACATTGTTGTACTGACTGCAGACATGTCGTGCATATTGTTGTTTCCGCTTGCACGCACATTATTTAAATGAGTTGGTTGTTTGCAATATCAGTAAGCAGAAAAGGCAAGTCTGTTTTCTGTGACTTTTGTTGGGCAAGAATATGTACCTTTAGCTTCAAGTCCCAATCCCTGCTGGGCAGCAGTCCTTGTATCAGGGCATGAGGCTTAAAGAGTACCCGAGCCAAAGCTCGGGAACAAAATTAGATACTTACCTAAAAAGAGCATCCTATTGAGGCTTCCCTACCTGCTTTGATGTCCCCTGTTGCTAAGTGTGGCCTCCCAGAATATTATCGACAATGTATTGCCGCTAATCATAGCGGGGCCACGCAGCTCTTCTTCCTCCAGTGTGGCCACGCAATAGCCGACCCAGCCTGCCCACACATGCACAGTAAGCCGGAACCTCAGGCTCTGCGCTACTGCACATGTGAGTGGGGGCTTGCACAGCTAGTGCACGGCCACGCTTCAGAAGGAAGAGCTGCACTGCCTTGATGCGGGGGGGGGGGGGGGTGCGCTCAACCACAGGGGGGGCTTCAAATCAGAGGTATGGCTCTGATTTTGATCCTGAGCTTTGGCTTGGGATCACTTTCAATGTACACATACAGGGCTTGATTCACAAAACGGTGCTAACTATTAGCACGGGCATGCTAAACAGTTAGCATGTGAAGTGCCACTCGCTGTCTTTTGTGTGCGCAAAGCCCTGCAATCACGCAATCGCAGACATTTGCGCGCGATAATGCGGAATTTTGAGCACGATCGGCTGCCCGACAGCGAGCGACACTTCCAGTGCTAACTGTTAAGCACGCCCGTGCTAACAGTTAGCACTGTTTTGTGAATCAAGCCCACTACTGTATGCACAGACAGACTGTACACACATACAGGATAATATATATATATGCGCGCTCGCACAAGAGGTATACATACACACATTGTAGATGCAAGTACACGGAAACTTACTGTATACATACTTACACACACACACACACACACACACACACACACACACACACACACACACACACACACACACACACACACACACACATACACACACACATATACACACACACGCACACACACATACACACACACACACACACACACACAGACACACACACACACAGACACACACACACACACACACACACACACACACACACACACGCACGCACGCACGCACACACACATACACACACACACACACACACAGACACACACACACACACACACACACACACACACACACACACACACACACACACATATACACACACACACACGCACACACACATACACACACACACACACACAGACACACACACACACAGACACACACACACACACACACACACACACACACACACACAGACACACACACACACAGACACACACACACACACACACACACACACACGCACGCACGCACGCACACACACATACACACACACACACACACACACAGACACACACACACACACACACACACACACACACACACACACACACACACACATATACACACACACACACGCACACACACATACACACACACACACACACAGACACACACACACACAGACACACACACACACACACACACACACACATACACACACACACACACACAGACACACACACACACAGACACACACACACACACACACACACACACGCACGCACGCACGCACACACACATACACACACACACACACACACACACACACAGACACACACACACACACACACACACATACATACACACACGCACATCTTTCTCTCTCCCTCCCTCTCTCTCCCTCGTAGGGTATCTCTCTCCGTCGTAGGACACATCAGCTAGCTGCTGGTGGTGTGTGGCCTCATGCTGGCTTCATTATCAGTTATTTCTATCTTTTGTTTAAAATGAGGATTTTAGTTAACAGGCTTGAGGTAAGAATAAAAATATTGTGACCTTACTAAGTTCATGACTTTGTTTGAATATCACTGAGCTTCTCAATACAGTACAATGAAATTTTATGCTAACATCCTCATCTCGAAAATGCTAATAATTCCTTTTTTTCAGGTCTCCGAGATAAAAAGGTCTTGTGCAAAGATAATAAAGAATAGCAGGGAATTTAAAATTGTTCTTTTTTTTTTTTGCAGATTGAGAAACAATACATTTGCCACCCAGAAAGACCTGTATCTTTTCAGATAAGGCTTAAATGAAAAGAAGAGACAGGGAAGACATTCTGTAGCAGACTCTCTTGTTGCAGCTGGCAATGGCACAGATGATGTCGTTGAGAAACCAGGTATTATCAAGCAGAAGATTACTGTCAAGGTGATAAATACTACAGTCACTTCCTTGCTGGCATCACCTTTTCTCCTAGAACATAATATCGAGCCCATTAATATTTATGTCATATGGACACCTTTACTGCCATATCTCTCTGCCTTTCTGGGATACGTTCGTTATAAATATAGAAAAGCAATTCACATTCAAACAGTACAATCAGGGATTTTTTTTAATGTAATTTTCAGATTTAGGAAAATCAAATTAAACATGATATATAATTCAGTGTCAGTGAACACAATTTTGAAGATAATGTTATTGGCCACACAATCTCTTTTGCATAAGTATTTAAAGGAAACCTGAGATGTCAGATTAAAAAAATTGATACTTACATGGTGCTTCCTCCAGTCCCATTTGCATGGATGCATCTCATGCCGTCCTCCCAAGTTCCTCCGTTCAGCAGCAATCCCTCCCGGTAATCTGCCTCAGTCACACCAGCCAGCTCTTCTGAGCATGTCCTCCACACGTGCGCAGAAGAACCAACTGGCACAACTGAGCAGGATTACCTAGACTGAGTGTGGCTGAACGAAGGCACTCGGGAGGACGGCGTAGGGCGCATCGGTGCTCATGAGGCTGGAGGAAGCCATGGGTTGGTATCAAATCTTTTTAATTCGACATCTTAGGTACACTTTAAGATTCTCACCTATATTTTTTGGAAACTTTCCTTCCATTGAAGCGAGATTTGGGAATCAGGGCTGGATTGATAAGTAGTCTAGGCATTCAGTATGTGTAAGACCAGTACATATTCCTAACACTATGGGTTTTTTTTACCTTATCCCAACACTATGCTTAAAGGAACCTTGCACCTGTGGCTCCTGCCACACCACAAAAATTGGCCTTCATATGACCATGCACCATCATGTGGCAACAGGGTTATATGCATATCGCCCTACCACTTAGGCAGGAAGTACAACACTGGGATTCCCATCGGTCAGCACATGCGCGCTGCATTGCACTGCCGTGCACACTTACTGCATTACCCATTGATTTGCATTGCTGCATATTTCATGCCATGGGCACAGATCATGGGGTAACATGCTGCAGACCTTGCGCCAGAAAGGATGCTTCCGGATCATTGCACCGCATTAACTGTGCAAGGCTCCATTGACTTTCATTGCACTTGTTGCACCTTGTGGTAAAAAAGGGTAACACAATGCAGGTTTTCAATACTAATGTGAATGGGGCCTCACTGAATCTGTGAACTTATTTTCTAGATTTTACAAAATTATTTTTACTCAAACAATCTAATTTTTCATTATTTTTGCAAAAATCTGTGTGAAAAGATTATTGGTATTTTTGCTCATCACATCAACAGCTGCTTCAGCCAAGTCTCATCTAGTGTGTGTACCCAGGTCAGGGTGTGCACCCAGGTCAGGGTGTGCACCCAGGTCAGTGTGTGTTCCCAGGGTGTGTACCCAGGAAAACCTTGGGTATGAAAACACAGTTATCTACAAAGAGAGGTAGCCTCTGGGTCCTATAGAGGCTTTCAAAGCTGTCCTCCAATCCATCTTGTTGAGTGCAGCCCTCCTGAAGAATTCAGGCAAGGGCTTGACGGAGTGAACTTCGGGGATTGGCTGCTCTTCAGGCTCAAGCACTGCGTCTATGCTAGTATGGTCGTGCCTGAGCTGCTCACCCTGGTGCAGCATGACTTTGAACATGCTAGAAGTGGAGCATGGCCCTGATGTTCCAGAGGGTCATGGGAAGTCCAAAGGGCAGTGTGGGAAGCCTCTGGAGGATCCAGTGGCTTCCCTCTCCTTAGGTAAGCATTTGAATTTCCACCCAAGGTTCACCTCTGGTTTCCTTTAAGTTAGACTGATTGCTTACTTGCTGTTTACAGGCAATACATCATTCTGGTGCTAACATGCCTTATGATTACACTATAAACATGCACACCTCATTTGTTATCCACCTGAAACTGAATATTACTCTCTAACCAGATTCCAGCACACACTGTAAAAAACATGAAGAATGGCAGTTTTATGATGATTGCTGACTGTGCTGCCCATTACAATCAGCTGCTATTTCAGACATTGTGAAAAGGCCCATGGTCAGCCAGCACAGCCTTGTGCAATGTCTCTACAAACACAGTTATGTGGCTGTAACAACAATGTATTCTTCAAGATCTGTCATTAAGCGCTTTCTTTATTATATGTGTACAATAAACTCTACGTTCTGTAAGAATGCCAGAACATGGAGTTCCAAAAACCACTAAATCTAATACAAAAAAAAAGCTGTATATTTACTGTAAGACCTTGCTCTGCACGACGTCCAATGCACAGGCACTTCAATCACCGCAGCAATTTCCTTTTATCTGCAGACATATTTCCTTCTATTTTACTTTTACACAAGGAACATGTTCTCCTCAGTAAATGAGAAACACCAAGTATATTGAAAGTGCGGCCCTGTGCAGGCTCTACTTCTACTGGAAAAAAGAGCACTAAAAGTAAAGTCATTGAGGAAATCCATTGCCTTCAAGATTCAGAGCTATTATGCCTAGCATTTCTAATGGACATTCAAAGCAGCTATTTGGCCATTTAGTAGGACTAGGGAAAAAAAAAGGTATAAGCTCCTATGTCACCGTTTCCATGGTGCAAGTGAAATCTCTCCCTCCCACTCTATTTTCAGCTCTCTGATCGGCTTTTCGAGGTACCTGTTAGGTTTTCTTTTTTTGTCTGTTAGGTAATCTCAAATCTCAAAAGCATAAGAAGGCCGGCGGTTTCTCCTTAAAGAGGAACTCCAGTGAAAATAATGTAATAAAAAAAGTGCTTCATTTTTACAATAATTATGTATAAATTATTTAGTCAGTGTTTGCCCATTGTAAAAGCTTTAAAATCCCTGATTCACATTCTGACATTTATCATATGGCGACATTTTTACTGTTGGCAGGTGATGTAGCTGCTGCATGTTTTTTTGGCAGTTGGAAACAGCTGTAAACAGCTATTTCCCACAATGCAACAAGGTTCACAGACAGGAAACTGCCAGAAGTACCTCGGTACTCAGAGCTTCTTGTGGGAGGGGTTTCACCACAGTATCAGTCATACAGCGCCTCCTGATGGTCTGTTTGTGAAAAGGAATAGATTTCTCATGTAAAAGGGGGTATCAGCTACTCATTGGGATAAAGTTCAATTCTTGGTCGGAGTTTCTCTTTAAGTAATCCTGACCATGAAAGGCATAAAGGGATCCAGAAATATCAGCAACACAGAAGGAGCCCTTTGTGCCTTTCTTTGGAAAATGCCACATGTCTGACTGTTGAGCTGAATCTCTGCATTGAAGCCCTTGTTTAGGCAGTTTTTTTTTTTTTTATAACTGAATAAATCGAAATCCTGTAAAAATAAAAAATTGAATGTAAAAAAAAGAAAAGTGAATTTCAAAAGACTATGGGCCTGATGCAATTCACCGTTTCTCAGTTGGAGGGAAAGTTCTTTGGGAACCAAATCCATCTGTCCCTCTTTCTTCCTCATTTGTCCCTCTTTCAAGACTGATGTACATATCTGTAGTAACATATGTCTTTTTCTATGAAAAAAATGTGTTTAACTGACTATAAACTGTATTCTCATCAATTAAAGAGACTCTGTAACAACATTTTCAGCCTTATTTTTTCTCCTATCCTACAAGTTCCTATACCTGTTCTAATGTGGTCTGGATTACTGCAGCCTTTTCTAGTTGCAGTCTCTCTAATATATATTATCTTTTTTTTTGTCAAGCTTTGTCGAGCCAGAGAGGAAGGAGCTGCCTCTGCTTTGATAGGGACAAATTATGCATGCCTCCTGCACACCCCCTCCAGGCTCACTCCTGTGTGCTTTGTTTATTCCTGACTCACAGACAGGTTCCTGCTCTCAGTCTCAGTGTGTCTGTGAGGCTGTGGGAGGAGGGAGCTGCCTGTCACATGCTGACAATTTGTTACCCAGACACAAGTGCAGAGCCCAGACTCCTGGCTCAGAAGAAACAGCTGTGTTTATAAAAGAGTCTAAGGATTCTTGCCACGCTTCAGTGGCATAGAGCCGCAGAGGCAGAAGGTAAAAGTTTTTTTCTAAACTTGCACATAACATCTGAAGGCTGCATTCACTGCAAACATAAGGCAGTATACATCCTGTTTCTTTTCAGTATACTTCCTTTTTTGGCGGCCATCTTTACTGTTTACAAAACAGTTTATAAAGCTGTTATTTTATCACCAATATTGCGGCGGAGAGTGGCAAAGATGTCACAGAGGGGGCTAGGAGATGTCCCCGAAAAGGCTGATATGTTTATTTATATAACATTTCTTCAATGCAGATTCTCTTTAACTTGCCATATTTCTTATTTTCAAATGTTAAAATGATTTATGAAGAAAAACTACTGTTTATAGAAAGGGCCAGTGTGGTTTGAATGATAAAACTACATCTTTTGATTCTTAATTATTTGTGATATGCATGGTGAGAGGCGTGGCAGGGCATGGTTAGAGGTGTGACAGGGGTGTGTCTTAAAGTATCCCTCTTTCTTATATCAGAAAGTTGGGAGGTATGTGAAAATGTAAACCTTAGGCTGCAAACTGTAAGTGGTGGCAGGTCAGCATAACAATGCACACCCGGACCCCCAGCTAATAAAATTATCCAGGGGCTCCTGCAGATGCTGCTGCCCCCTGTGCGTACTGGCCAGTGAGCCCTGGCAGAGTATTAGCACAGTGGAGCTATGTAAGAATATTTACCTGATCCCACGGGCCGCGGCACCTCCTCTTCCTCTTGGCAGTCTCTCTCTGTGCTGCATACATGGCCGTGATCCCATGACATGCATCAGGAGCTCTGTGTGCAGCACCGAGTGAGTGGCTGCCAGGAGGAAGAGGAGACACAGTGGGATCAGGTAAGTATTTTTTCACAAAGTAGCTATGCTGAGCTAATACTCTGCTTGGAGGAACAGACCCCAGCCACCACAGGGGTTGTGGAGGCTATTGTTTCACTTCTGTCTGTGGCCTCCTTCACATTGCGCCCTCCTTCCTGATTCCATAAAGTCTGTCAGCTCACTTAGCCCAGACAGTGATTTGTACCACATCATGCAGGAATGGGGATAACTGTGACCTCCACTGAAGCCACACCTCCCTACTAACTGACAGTGACAGCCTCCCGATTGGCTAAAAAGGAAAGAATAAAAAGACAAATACACAGGATCTGGATCTGAGTGCAGACAATTATGTCACAATTAAATGGTGGATCCTATTTACTGGGATGAGGTATTGATATTGCCATGCATTATGATGAGCTCAACAAGCAATTTGCCTTCTCTTAGATCATGGTAGGATGGCTGATCTCACTGAATGGGTAAAAACATATGAGATGCTAAAAAGAAGCAAAGAGTAGAAAAAGCTGGGTCTCCACCTGGGTTTTGCAAAATTAGTTTAATTTATTAGTGGTCACATAGCCACAAAAAGCTTTGTGGCTATGTTACCACCAATAAATTAAGCTAATATTGCAAAACCCAGGTGGAGACCCAGCTTTTTCTACTCTTTGCTTCTGACTATACACCCCTGTGGGATCCGGGTGTATGCTGGTTGACTCCCTGATACTACCACTGTCAGTCGTTGGAGCTCTAGGGCAATCCTTTTTCGTAGATATTAAAAATAACCCAATGGTGACCAATGGGAAAAGTACCATGGCAAGAAAATATAGTCTGGATTAGAAAGCACCCAAGGATGATAAAATAAATGAAAGATAAACCATTGTCTAGATAGAACATACACAAAAAAAAGAGCATGTAAAGTATCTCACATTTGTCATGAAGGAGTGGAGGAGAATTCCAGTGGCAACTTGTGAAAGTCTAGTAAATGTTGAAATTTTGACACTCTTCACTTGACATTGAAGTGGATATGTAGTGAATAAAATGCCCTCAGGGGGTACCTACCTCAGTAGGGGGAAGCCTTTGGATTCTAAAGAGGCTCCTCTCATCCTCCACAGTAGAAGGGATGCAACGCTGGGACCCCCGAAGATCTCCTTGTTGGCAGCTTGTCTTACGTGTGGGCATGCGCACTAGCAGCTTAACGCTTGCCCTCCAAAGGTAATAGTTGAGCCTGATCGGGTCCACTTTACTACTCAGATGACATGTACCTGCGCAGTACAGTGGACCCGATCGGCCTCGGCTATTTCCACCGAAGCCTGGGCAACTGGATCAGGCTGGCCATGGAGGACGGGGGAAGCCTTATTAGGATCTAGAGGCTTCCCTCTTCCAAGGTAAGAACCCCCAGGTGGTCTTTAAGGCTGTGTTGAAATGTTTTGATTGGACAGCAAGCTTTCATTGTTTTACAAGCTGTGAACTGACTACACTACATTGTATCAAAGTGTCCTATATCTTCAGGGTTGTCCCATAAAAAGATAGAATAAAATATTTACAAAAATGTGAGAGGTATGCTCACTTTTTTTTTGAGATACTGTAACTGAAAGGGTCAGGTTTGACTTTTCTTGATACTTTTACAACTGCAAACATTTCAAAGTTAATCCACAGATTAGACACCTGGGCTCATATGCAAATCATTTTTTTACCTAAGTTATTTCCTAGGTGATAATTTTAAAGTTGTCGAGAAAATGCATGTTAAGCCACCAGAAAGCAAGAAAATACTCAAAATAATTTTGATAGTACTTATTTACCTACTTTTTGACACTGTTTTTAGTTGGAAAGTGCTGGAAAGTTATTTTAAATTGAAGATGAAAAATTATCTCCTAGGAGAAAACTCAGGGAAAAAAGTGAATTGCATATGGCCCCAGCAGTCACAGGAATGGGACATGGCTGGAAATGTCCCTCATGTTGACTCAGGCAACGAAACACCCTCATAGAGTGTCTAATGTTTGCCATATGACGCAAATCAAAAAAGATACAGAAATAAACACATTTTGGCCAGGGTTCCATTTTAAGGCTTGTTCACAAATGAAAGCGCAGGAGAGACGAACATATCCCAATCCTGGCACACTGCAATAACAACTCAGTGTATTGAAATTCCTGTAGGACCTCATTAGGACTCCCCCACAAAACCTGCTTGTTTTAACCTCTTATTTACAGCAACCTTTCCCATAATGTTAAATCAAGAGAGAATAGCTTAATAGGTCTCCAGGTTCCTTCCTATAAGCTGTATTTTCTGGAAGACGTTACAGAGAGAGCAACAATGAGGATTCAGCAGTGATTTTTCTTCCTTAAACTACAAGCGCCTCCTGAGATTTCATTTACAGATGGTTCCCTTCGCAGGCTGTATTAATTACCCTTGTGCTTCTATTACAAGACTTACTTTTAAAAGGGCAATTACAAGCTTTGCCGTCTTGTTACACTAAGTATACCGGCAATAAATCTAATGATGGATTTACTTATGGTATCTTTATTTTATTTATTTATTTATTTTGTAAATATGTTTTAGAGCAACGAAGCCGCCTGCTCGCATTCCCCTTTGGAACTGTAACGGCACTCTGGAACATTTGGGACTTATTATATTGTCTGGATAATAGCAGCTGTGAGAAGAGGCTGTCAGTTACTAAAACCCGGCAAGGATATGCTATCCAGCAGACCTTTCAGATTCATGCTCACCTCCTGACCTGACAAACAGCATCATCCTGTCTCTCACCGTCTTAGTTTTACTCCTTTAAACCTTGTCACTTGTTTTTTCTACTGGTTTTATGCAGCTCGGGGACTGCGATCTATCCATCTCTCCAGAACGCAGGGGTTTTTTATGCGCTCAGATATCAACCACTTTCTGTTTTCTCTCTTTTCACTGTCACATTTGTATTCCTCAGTCATCCTACGGTCAGTACTGTGTTTCAAGGACTTAAAAAAAAAATACTGGCAACAAATAAAGTTAATCCCAAATAACTATGTGTCCGGATTATATAGGTCCTCGCTAAAAGATTATTTTCAAGGGCTTACTAGTAAATGATAAAACGTGTTTTGTTTTCTGGATATAACTTTTTAAAGCCTGCTGAAGAGTTCTATATCTTTCCTGTGGAGCCAAAGGGCCTAAAATGAAAAGTTATAAAGCCTGACACTAGAAAGGCAGCCTGATGCATGGCTGATTTTATATACCACGTTCGGTATTTTAGGATTCCAAATTCACAAAGATTTTTACAGGTGTGATAGAAGATTGGTAAAGCCAGTTGCGTGTGGTCCGGTATTAGTCATGGAGAGAATCTGCAGACATAACAACAAAAGTTGTTTAAGTGATACCTTTAACGACTAACTGTACAAGATTCCATTGCAAGCTTTTGAAACTTTAAGTTTCTTCTTCAGGCATGTTTAAGAACTGGACCAGAACCATATGGTGTTGATCCAGTTCTGAAACATGCCTGAAGAAGAAACTTAAAGTTTGGAAAGCTTGCAATGGAATCTTGTACAGTTAATCTAGAGAAGATCGGTAATTAACTAAAAAAAAAATGTTGCTTCAATTCATCGAGCCCTGTTAGGTATTTTAATTTGAAAACAGCGTGGAGAGGTAACATTCAGTAAAATACCTGAACATTATTTGAAAACAAGAGGCAGTGCTGGCCATACCTCTCCTGAAGAAAAAAGGCCAGTATGACTGTATTAATAAGGGTTTTAAAGCACTTAAAATGGACAATGCGTTTCTTGGGACTTTGCCAGTTTCATCAGCTCTGAACAACAACAGTGCCTTTGGGTCTGGGCCAACAAAAGTGATCTCCTCTGCTTATCTGGAGTCAATTACATAATGCACTTTTGTGTAAGTTGAGATTTGATATTGTAAATGTAAAAATGCTGCTCCAGGCAGAGATGTAAATAAATGCTTCAGGACTCTTGTGCAGCATGTTGCCTGTGGATTAACCATGTATCACAAAACATCAAATGCCTGCTTCTAACTAAACTCTGCTTCCCCCTGGATACTGATTTCGAATAAAACTTGGTACGGTTTCACCATTCTCAGTTCCCATAAGCTTGCCAGAGGCTCAGATGGAGAACAAGAGATTCTCTTTCATGATTTTGTTTGTAGCCAAAATAATGTAGGAGTATAGTAAATGGAAGTGACATATAAAAGCAAAGGAAAGAACAAGTGGAGAAGCTCCACCTGATGCATCATCTGTGGTAGAGAGGTAACATATTGAAGAACGTTACTTATGATCTTTTGGTTCCTGAGAGGAACCTTATCTAAAAAAATGAAAAAGCAATTATACATACCTGGGGGCTGGGGCTTCCTCCAGCCCCATACGCACTGATCGATCCCACGCCGCCGTCCACCGCAGCCCGCAACTACGAGAACGGGCTCTCGTCGCTGACGTCATTGAAGCCGGGCTACGCAGGAGAAGTGTGCCCTCTAACTATCTCTCCATATACTCCTGCAGAGATACGCAAAGAGTGCACCTCTGCTACGCTTAAACTGGTTCCGACTGACGGATCAGCGCGGAGCCGGTTCTCGTAGCTGCGGGCAGAGGAGGACAGCGGCGTGGGATCGATCAGCGCGTATGGGGCTGGAGGAAGCCCCAGGTATGTATAATTGCTTTATTTTTTCCTCTCTGATTCCCTTTAAGGCCACCATTATAAACACTTGAGACATACACACATTTAATCTTATCTACACATGTCTATTCATAGTATTCAAAATCTGTTGGCCCTAATACCACATGGATGTGGTGAAATTGGCCAATCATTGGCCAATAACTGTATGTCAGCCCCTCTCAGCTTCAATATAATATGAAGACTAAAAAGAGTTAGGTGTATATAGAACAATTCAAAGATGAAAAAAGGTGGTTCTAACCTCAAGTAAAGGTCACTGGCCACGTTTAAAGGATAAATAAGAGGCTTTATTAGGCACACAATGCATTTCACCTGTCCTTTCCTCTAGCTTTATTAGTGGTATAAAATGCCATTCAATCAATTCACAGTAAAGCACAGTAAAGTGTAAATCATCATAGGATTGGTTGAACACTGAATAAAGCCTTTAAGGTAGCCGTACATCAGGCAACTTGGCGGCCGATCAACCATCCAATTCGATTATTATAATCAAATCGGATGAAAATCCGTGCCGCCAAGTGCATGCCCGACTGAGAATGCGACCAATTTCAGTCCAAAATCGGTTGCATAAGTCAACTGCACATGCTGCAAGATGTTGGGACAACTTGTTCGATCGGGTGCGCGGTGGTAACCGTGTACAACTTCGGGACAATCGATGAATGTGAGGAGACCCCCAGCACTGTCCCCCCTATGGTTAAATCCTCCCTGGTGCGCAGTGCAAATTATACATTACCTGTCCGCAGTCTCCGCTTGTCCACCGCTGGCTCCGGACTCACAGCGCTCTACATATATGCATGCCCCATGTGGTTGCCTAGTAGGGGAGTGTGTGTGGAGAACAGAATTCACAAGCAGAGGCAGCGAGCAGGTAATGTATACATTTCACTCGGCACTGGGGGGAGGGGGATATTTAACATTAGGAGGATAGTGTCGGGGCGGCGAGGCAATCGGATGCGGCATCACAAGGTCGATTCCAGATCAATTTCAGGATGAAATTGATTGGGAATCAGGCTGCTGTGTATGGGAAGCCAACAGATCTCTCTCTAAGCAGATTTGAGTAGAGAGAGATTTGTCTCTTGGTTGAATCCGCCCATCATCGCTAGACGTATGGCTACCTTTAGAGTCCCTATGACATTAATGAGTGACCATCTAAAGAGCTGTGGATCTCCCTTTTCATCTTTCCATAGTTTTGTTAATGCATGGAAGCTTGTTCAGGCTTAGGAATAGCACATGAACAACATATAGCCAGTTTGTAAGTCTCTGTTGAGTAGGGATGTCAATGAGATGCAAATAATTTCGAGTTGATGCAGCATTATGCCAATTTTGTAGGCAAATTTATGCATCTTAAAAATGAACCAATCAAATTTTCAAGCTGCATAAATTTGCATTAAAAAATTGCATAATCCTGCGTTATCTCAAAATTATTTGCATCTCATTGACCATCCCTACTGATGAGCTGTATTTCCAATCCCTGTGTGTTATAAAGCAGAAAGTGAAAGTGACACATTATCTATGCTCAATATTAAATCTTGACCTGCTTGGAGGGCCTACAGTTGTTATCGCATACGAAAAACGAATCTAGTTTACAAATGATTGCTAACCGATTCAAAAACGCATGAACTCTAAAACTCTAAGTTTTAAAAGTGCTTTCAAGGTGTAATGCTAACAGAAACATGGTTCTCAGGCTCTTCTCTTCACTACATAGTAATTTCCTTGAATATGGTGTCAGCAGTCAAACACAAAGTCTTATTCAATCTCTATGGTGATAGCATGCACTCCTAAATAAAGAATGTAACTGGTATATAGAATGTGTATGAGCCCTGCATGTCCTACGCTCATCTATATGTGTTTTCTGCTCTGCTAAAGCATAGTTTATAATGAATTCCTGCTTCCATTCCCCAGGACTCATTCACCACTGAAATCTCTGTTACAGCTAATCTACATTGTATGAAAGTGGACTTGTCATGTACAAGTGGTTGAGAAAGCCATTTTGTCAGTTGATATTCATGAGAATGCAGTTTAGCATAACAAAGAGATCACATCCTTACTTTATGCAAAGTCATCTTAAATACAGTATGATCCTCTAGAGCTAAAATTGTATTTTGGCCTTTTTGCTCCATGGCGCTATCGCCTGCCCCGATAACCCAGTTCTGTAATCATTTCAGATTCTATGGCTGCCTGAAAAGATGCAGTCTTCAGCTGAAAAGCTTTCTAAATTACCCTTTCATTGTACATAACTGGGATTACTAAAATAACATTAATTATGCCAAAGAGCCCAGCAACATGTAAATGCGAAAAATGCTGAGGCAGATATTCTCAATAGATAACTACAAAGCCACATTTATAGCCATCACAGCACTACAGCAGATAATCATACTAAGTGCTCACTATAATGAATCCACTAAGGCATGATGGACACCTGTGTAGCCTATGGCTGAAAAAACTAATTAGATAATATTCCAGCTAATTGTATAAATGTAAATCATTGGATATAGGTAGCAGATTATTGCAGCAAATATGTCACCGTAGAATTTATTTATTTTTGTAAATTGTAGGTTGGTTCATATACAAAATATTGCTAATTTACAAGATAAATGTTTTAAATTCTATAATTCTTTTAATACCAGAGGTGAGATAACTGGGTTGAACAGATTTAAGACAGAGACATTCCAAATTCATACAACTGTGAGTCTAAGAAATTACTAATGTCCTTCTTTCTCCATATATTATAAATAGTAAGGATGATCAAGACGAGATCCTTCTTGATGTCCTTCATAGCTTCTATTTATATACAGTATGCTTTTGAAGTACTAAGGTGTCTCCAGACATCTCCAAGCATCTCCAGTGGGTTATCATAGGTGATCTAGGAAATATAGGCTTTTTTAACTTCTTTTGGACGGTGGTAGTAGAAATCTACTCCCTGTATGTGTCTGCCTAAGTCTGCCAGGGCATAGATTTCAACTTACGCATTCCACGTGGACCTCCCACTACCACTGATCTCTCCTGCGGTTGTAGCTCACTTGCCTTGCTGTGTGTATGACAGCAGAGTTCCGTGAGCTGTTCAAGAGCCAATTTAATTAGCTCTTGACCCCGTGATCACTGTGAGCCAATCTCATTGGCTCACATTGATCACAGGGTCAAGAGCCAATTAAATTGGCTCCTAACTGGCTCACAGAGCTCTGCTGTCATAGCAACAGCAGAAAAGTGAGCTGAAGGCAGTATTGTTTCTCACTTAACTAGCCCCTGAAGGCAGTATTGTTACTCACTAAACTAGTTACCGAAGGCAGTATTGTTCTTCACTCAAGTAGCCCTCAAGGCAGTATTACTTCTCACTGAACTAGCTCCTGAAGGCAGTATTAATCCTCACTGAACTAGCCCATTAAGGCAGCATTGTTCAGTACTAAACTAGCCCCTGGCCCTGAAGGTAGTATTGTTCCTCACCAAACTACCTACTGAAGGCAGTATTGTTCCTCACTGAACTAGCTACTGAAAGCAGTATTGTTGCTCACTGTACTAACCCCTGAAGGCAGTATTGTTCTTCACTGAACTAGCCCCTGAAGGCAGTATTGCTCTTCACTGAACTAGCCCTTGAAAGCAATATTGTTCCTCACTGAACTAGCCCCTGAAGGCAGTATTGTTCCTCACCAAACTAGCTACTGAATGCTGTATTGTTGTTTACTGTACTAGCTCCTGAAGGCAGCATTGCTCCTCATTGAACTAGCTACTGAAGGCAGTATTGTTCCTCACTGAACTAGCCCCTAAAGGCAGTATTGTACCTTACTGAACTAGCTACTGAAGGTATTAATGTTCCTCACTGAACTACCTCCTGAAGGCACCATTGCTCCTCATTGAACTAGCTACTGAAGGCAGTATTGTTCCTCACCGAACTAGCACCTGAAGACAGTATTGTTCCTCACTGAACTAGCTCCTGAAGGCAGTATTGTTCCTCACTGAACTAGCTTCTGAAGGCAGTATTGTTCCTCACTGAACTAGCTACTGAAGGCAGCACTGCTCCTCATTGAGCTAGCTACTGAAGACAGTACTGTTCCTTACTGAACTAGCCCTGAAGGCAATATTGTTCCTCACTGAACTAGCCCCTGAAGGCAGTATTGTTCCTCACTGAACTAGCCCTTGAAGGAAGTATTTGTTCCTCACTAAACTAGCCCTTGAAGGCAGTGTTGCTCCTCACTGAACATTCACATCTTTGTAGGTAAATCACCCCCTTAAACTGTGGTTAATGTGGTATACTGTATTCATAGCTGCCAAAAAAACAAAGAAAGTAGTGTTCTTCATAGTGTTCACAATTGAAAGAACATGTTTACCACCAGTACTTAGTTGCCAAACTGCAGAAGAATATATAAGTGTTTCAGGGCTTCTATTTTATAAGATGTTAACATAATGCTGGACTATTATCTTCTCTAGAGTTCCATCTGATATTAGTCCTGGTCATATATGATGAGAGGCTTCATGCTGATGCCCTAATACATTTTCTAAGTGGACTCAGGGCCGGCCCGCTCATGAGGCGGGGTGAAACTTTTGCCTCAGGCGGCACATTTCTAGGGGCGGCATCCGCCCGTCAGTGGGTGCGGGGAGCCAGCCGCCGAGCTGGAGGGGTAGCGGGCAGGACAGGGGTATTGGGCCTAGCGGCAGGGAGGGGGGTCGGACCCCCCCCCTCCCTCGCCTGGGTCCCCCGATCTGCTCTCCCCTCCAGCCTTAAATAGATCAGAAGCAGCCGCTACTCGTAAGAGGCACGGGCGGGGAGGACTCACCTCTTCCTCGCTCGATCCAGCGTGCGCTCCACTGACGTCACTCCCTGCAACGCCGCCCACTGTATTGTAAGTGGACGGCAGCGGCGTTGCAGGAAGTGGGGGGGGGGGGCGGCAGCAATAATTCTTTCAAAATTTGCCTCAGGCGGCAAAAAGTCTAGGGCCGGCCCTGAGTGGACTGCTGAAATGTGTCCAAATCTCTGAGGAATCGCCAAGATTTCTAAATGTTATTGAAGACATCTATTCTATTGTTATCTGCTATTCTTCCATTTTCATTATGTTATTCATTATTTTGCCCAGGTGGCTTGGGACAGAACATTATTGGTTTTCCATTGTCTTGAAATAGCAGTTCTTGTAGCGTTAAATGTGCTCAAGCAGTTTCTTTTTAATTTAAGAGGATGAACTGTCTGCCGTGTCCTGTAGGTTCAATAGCTTTATGTTTCTGTACAGAAAGACTATTTTGTTCCAGAACTCTTTCATGTGGGCACAATCCCACCAAATACTGAGATTCGAGGCTTTTCTTCGCTTGCATCTGCAGTGTATGTAAGAAGATGTAAAAAAAAATGTTGTGAAATATCCATTCCATCCTGACACTGTTTCGCATGTTTTCTGGCCTTCTAGAGGAATGGTAACTTATTGTTAAAGTGAAGGCATCGTTGCATTGCCAAGACCCCAGGTTGCATGGTTTGTTTATATTTTTATATAATTACACTAAACACTAAAAAACACCTTCAAATATAAAGAAAAAATACCATTAAAACGTTTCTGTGCCAAAGTATAAAAACCAAAATTATTATTTAGTATTTACATAGCACCAACATCTTACGCAGCACTGTACAGAGTATATTGTCTTCTCACTTAACTGTCCATCAGGGGGGCTCACAATCTAATCCCTACCATAGTCTTATGTCTATGTATATATTGTGTAGTGTATGTATCATAGTCTAGGGCTAATTTAGGGGGAAGCCAATGAACTTATCTGTATGTTTTTGGGATGTGGGAGGAAACCAGAGTGCCTGGAGGAAACCCACATAGACACAGGGAGAACATACAAACTCCTTTCAGATGTTGACCTGGCTGGGATTCAAACCAGGGACCCAGCGCTGCAAGGCAGAGCACTAACCACTACGCCACCATGCTGAATTGTTACTTCAGGGACTTATATTTTTATATATGTATGCCATATATGTATGCCATTGTTATTTTTGCAAATAAGGTTTGCAATTATTGATAGGGTACAGTGAAAAAAGCTAAAGAAAATACACTTTTAATTCCTAATAAACTATTGCCGCCATACATTGTACTCTGGACATAAGTTAAACATTGTAATAACATAAAAACTGGGACAAATTGCAGAGGCATAACTACAAATCATGGAGCCCCAAGCAAAACTTTGATGAGGCCCCTCAATGTTTACACCATTTACCTTGCCTATCCTCTAGTGACCCTCACAGCCTTGGGGGCCTATCTTACAAGGGTGATTTTCACTACTTTTCTGAAGCACTATAATGACATATTGAACCAAAATGTTAGATTTTTTCATAACATATTAACTATCTTTTCATAATATATATAAAAATATGAGCCTTAATTACTAAGACATCGCCAAGCATATCCCTGGTGGTGTCACAAGTGATTAAGGAAACCTGAAATGAGTTTAAAGAGGAACTCCAGTAAAAATAATGTAATAAAAAAAGTGCTTCCTTTTTACAATAATTATGTATAAATGATTTAGTCATTGTTTGCTCATTTTAAAATCTTTCCTCTTCCTGATTTACATTCTGATATTTATCACTTGGTGACATTTTTACTGCTTGCAGGTGATGTCAGTGGAAGGAGATGCTGCTTGCTTTTTTAGCAGTTGGAAACAGCTGTAAACAGCTGTTATTTCCCACCATGCAACAAGGCTCCCGCAGTGTTATGTCAGAACCATGGTCCTGACATTACACTGTGGGAGGGGTTTCACCACAATATCAGCCATACAGAGCCCCCTGATGATCCGTTTGAGAAAAGGAAAAGATTTCTCATGAGAAAGGGATTGGGATGAAGCTCAATTCTTGGTTACAGTTTCTCTTCAAAAGAAGAACTGCTGTGATGCAGTTTTCTGTTAATACAAATATCTTTGCATTTCAATCTGGAGCAAGTCAAGGATTTCCAAAAGTGCAGTAAGGTCTGATTCCCTTTCTCTGAAGTCGCAAAAATATGCTCTCTGTATTATGTTATAACTTCAGTTGCTGGTGTGGACTCTCCAAAAACTCCCATCTTACTGCAGGTGTAATTACAAAAATATGGAAATATCATGCTTGAGTTTACATGCTTTCTACAACTCATTTGTTTTCATATTCCTATTGCACAGCTCCAATGCTGAATGTCTTGGTAGCATTGAAAGATAACAGCCCATATCTACCTTTTGAACCTTAATTCTTTCTGCTGCAGGGTTCTGAACAAGACCATATTGTTTGGTCTGAGCTGTGGTTGATAGGCCCATGCTTAGTAACCATAAATATTCTATTCTATACTTATATTATGGACTTTAAAAAAAATGCCCTAAATCATAGCTGAGCCCATCTTTCCTTTCATTTATTAATGGCCCTATTGAATATAGGAAAAGGCATCCACTTTGGCATCCATAAATATGGTAATGTACTTTCAGTTCCAATAATCATGTCTCCCTAGGGAAAATCTTTTCATTTTTAAGGGCCGCTATGGTAACCTCAGTCTTATGGTAACCTCAGCCTGACCCTGAATGGGTAGATATGGTGGCCACAGTTGTATTATGAATATAAATAATGGCAAAGACTACCATCATGATCGATGCACAAGTTTATGACTGACTAAGATGAGTTTCTTTAAAAGGCTATCAATACTTCCTTGGCCTTACGAAAAAGGGGTTTGAGCTATGAATTCAATTAGTAAAGTAACTTAAGTTAATCTTCGGTGTGGGATCAGTCTTAAAATGATTCTGAGGATATGTGATCTATCAGCCATAATTTATGACGATTATATAACTTTTGTGGCCTTTTTTGATTTCCTGCCTCCCTCTTACACATTTTAAATACATTTTAAATGATACTACTCTATGCCATTCAGTCTATAAATTAAGTAATAGACAGGCAGAAGTAAGAGGAAAACAGCTGTGGTGTATTCCTAAACATTAAACATATTTAGCTGTCTGTCTGTAATAGTAAAGCATAATAGGAGTTGTGCACTGTGTTAAACCCTTGTAGTTAGCAGTCCCACTGTCATTAGTGGAAGAAATACAATTTTTGTTGAAAATGCAACTTTTTTTTTTAAAATAAATAAATTATTGGTGAGCTAAACTGTAAAACTTACAGCACACATACAATTAACTATCTCCTAAGTTTATTGCCAATTCAGGTTGCCTGCAAATAATTTCTGTGATTACTTTAGGTGACAGTTTAATCAGTGCAGAGATGAGCTGCTCCACTCTCTGTGGATCAGTCTATTTTCTTCCATGTAGAGGGTAGGGGGAAGGATAGATTCACAGTAGGAAATACAATAAATAAATTATTGGTGAGCTAAACTGTAAAACTTACAGCACACATACAATTAACTATCTCCTAAGCTTATTGCCAATTCAGGTTGCCTGCAAATAATTTCTGTGATTACTTTAGGTGACAGTTTAATCAGTGCAGAGATGAGCTGCTCCACTCTCTGTGGATCAGTCTATTTTCTTCCATGTAGAGGGTAGGGGGAAGGATAGATTCACAGTAGGAAATACAATAGCACAGATTGTGAAAGGGAGTCCGCTGACATTGAGGGGGCGACTCTACTCATGCTGTAATATCAATTAAAATGATTTTGAATGTTTGTTTTGAGCTTTCTTAAAGTTAAGGGCTTTCTTAACCTCCTTGCCGGTTATCCCGAGCTCAGCTCGGGGTAACCTGCGCAGGAGGATTTCTCAGGCCCCGCTGGGCCGATTTTCACAATTTTTTTTATTGCACACAGCTAGCACTTTGCTAGCAGTGTGCATATCTTGATCGCTAGGCTAGCTACATGAATTTAAAAAATTTTTTTTAAAAGTGCTGCGCCGCCCCCTTGCCGACATAATTGGAACGGCAAGTGGGTTAAAGAGAACCAGAGGTGGGTTTGATAAATCCTATTAGGACAAAGAGGCACGTTCTGTATAGAATGACCAGCCTCTGTATCCTTCCACCGTTCCCCCCTCCCCCGAGCTCTGCTGTCCCCCATTAAAGAAAGCGCCAATCTGTGTGTCGCACTCGCTAGCCTGATGCTTTTTTTAATGGGGGTCAGCAGAGCCCGGGGGGGCGGAGAGACCTGGAGGAACGGTGGAAGGACACAGAGGCTGGTCATTGTATACAGAATGTGTCTCTGTGTCCTAACATGATTTATCAAACCCACCTCGGGTTCTCTTTAAAGAGCACCGAGCAAGTAGAAATTACAATATCTAAAATAAACCTCCCCAAATATATACAATAACCTTCCCCATAAGGTAGTTTCATTATAGAGTGTGTCACTGGGGGTGCTAGAAGTGGAGCATTACTTACCTATGGTGAGCTGTTCTTCTGACCCCCATCTGGATGGGATCTGCAATATCTCCTAGAATGCAGCTGCTCCACATTTTAATGGTTGTAGTGGATCCCAGGTGGTGGGATGGCAGGGGTTGGTTAGAGGAGCAGAACCCTGAAGGGTAGTAATGGTGATAACCCCAACGGCACACTCTATTATGAACAGGGATGAGCAGAAACTACGCCAGTGCGAATTTACGCATCGTAGTTTGCATCTACGCATCGTAGTTCGTAGGTGAGGTTTCAAAACTACGCTTATGAATTTATGCGTAGCAAAGTGCCGCTATGCGTAGCTTACGCCCACTATGCGTAGTTAACAAGTGTATTGCGCAGTGAACTTCGAATGGGTTACTCGCGGCTAATTTTACGCGTGCGATTGGATGCTTACAAACTTACGCATTGGAATGGGGAATGTACGCATAGAAGAGTGCCTGGGATAAGCATTTAAAGAGGAATTAATGCGTAAAATTTTCTGCATACGGGCATAAGCATCCGCATACACTACGCTTCGCCATACGCAAAATTGCGTATTTTAACGCGTAGTCTACGAAATGCATACGATACGGATATTTGATTTTGAAGCCGTAGTTTTACCGAATCGTAGTTGCGTAAAACTACGCGTAGTTCCAACGTAGCGAAGTTGGCTGACTACGACCATCCCTAATTATGAACCTCGCTTACAGGGTTCATTTTATTCATTTGAATTTCTAGCTGCACAGGTACATTTCATGGATAGGCTTAGGCTGAACAGTTAAAAAGGGCACACAGCATCGACAGTATAAAAATGGTGCCACATTAATTTACATTATGAAACAATATTTATTATTTTATAAGTAAAAAAATGGCGCCATATTAATTTACATTTTAAAACGACATTTATCGTTTTAGGGGTTAAAAATGATGCAGTGTTAGGCAGCGGGGAGGATTAGGTAGAGGGAGGGTGTGTGCAGAGGCATACATTACCTTGTCCCTGCCAGGGATCACTCCTTCACTTCATCAGTTAGCTTGTTGTAGTCCTGCATACAGTCAATCACCATGTGGCTTCAGTCCCCGCATGGTGATTGGCTGGATGCAGGACTATAGCAAACTAAGTAGTAAGTGAAGGAGCGATGACGATCGCCGGCCGGGACAAGGTAATGTATGCATATGCACACACCCTCCCTCTACCTAATCCTACTCCCTCCACCTCGCTGCCTACACCAGTGTCCCGCTGCCTCCCCCCCGACCCCCGCTGCCTTTTTGAATGGCGCACCGTTCCGCCAATACATATCATAAAACGTTATTTACCGTTTAATGTATTTACATTAAAATGGTAAATAGCGTTTTATTAAACATTTATCGGTGGCACGGTGCACCATTTTTCATCCTGCGCCATTTTAAACTGAACCCAGACTCAGGAGCTATGAGAAAATGTTTATGATTACCATAGACTTATTAGTTGTCCTAGCCGACAAGTCCTTTCAGCTCCATTTATCTCCATGGTCATCCACAAACTGGATGTTTTTAAATATGAATCTCCAAACTGTACCCCCCCTCATGTTCCACTCCCACAACACATTTACATAAACTGTAGAAAACTGCCCATCTGACTTGCATTACTTTTACTTCTCTATACTACTTTATGCAGTACAGTGCTGTCACTGGCTGCTCAGTATACAGTATTTAAATTGCAACCTTCTATGTAAAGGGGATTTAGTGTTCTGGGCTGACTGTTATCACAGCTGAGTCCAATAAAGTTCCATGAATACTGGAAAGCACAGGCACTCTGCATTGTAAAAGGGCAAACAGGATAAATTATTGATTTGACACCTGAGCCCCAACTTGTACTTATTGACTCTTGTTGTCGTCAGTTCAATGCATACAGAAGTTCAATAAATGTTGTTTTTCTAATGTATTGTCTTCTACATGTTTCAGTGTAAAACTAAAATAAGGAAATCCAGCTGGATGATACCTCTGATCCTGCCAGATTCAAATAGATACACTGTTATACTAAAGCACAGTACGTGACAATATGCAAGCCAATATATTACATTATACTATGCAAGTAACAGTATATTACATAACACTATGCAAGTCCCAGTATATTACATGGCATTATGCAATTCACAGTATATTACATAACATAATGCAAGTCCCAGTGTATTACATTGCATTATGCAATTCACAGTATATTACATGACATAATGCAAGTCCCAATACATTACACGATACTATGCAATTCACAGTATATTACATGACACTTTGCAAGTCCCAGTACATTATATGGCATTATGCAATTCTCAGTATATAACATAATGCAAGTCCCAGTATATTACATGGCATTATGCAATTCACAGTATATTACATGACATAATGCAAGTCCCAGTATATGACATGATACTATGCAATTCACAGTATATTACATAACACTTTGCAAGTCCCAGTATATTACATGGCATTATGCAAGTCTCAGTATAAGGCCCGGTTCACATTAGCGGTGGCCGTCCGGAATCGCCGTGCCGGAGCCGCACCGCTTGCAGAACGGACGGAACGGACGCACGGCATAGCAATGAAAGCCTATGCGTCCGTTCACATGCGTCCGTTCTGCCGGACCGGAGCCGGACCGGATCCGGGCCGGATCCGGACTCCGGCCTCCGTTCCAACATGCGCTATTTTTTGATCCGGCTCCTCCGGCAGCCGTATCCGGGGCGGAGCCGGACTGCACCATCCGGCCAATACAAACCAATGGGAACCGGAGAGCGCACAACACACTGGCTGAGAAATCCGGATGTTCTACCCCACTTCCTATGCGGATTGTTGCGGCGATATTGGATGGGGACACATGGGCAAGCATTTTGGAGTGGAGCAGCACAGCTGGATCCGGATCCGGAGATGTTGGCAGCATGTCGCAGGTGGAGGTGAGTGCTAAACAGCAGAGGGCCTGATTCCACAGGTCCCCCTTCTGCTGACCTCCCAGACCCCAACATTTTTTTTGTTTTTTACGTTACTTTTGCCAAACAGATCCGGATCGCATCCTGATGAACACCTGATGCAACCTGACCGGATCCGGATCGGATCCGGATCAGAACCGTACGGTTCCGATCCGGATCCGGTCCGGATCCGGTCAGGTCATCCGGTCCGTTTGGCAAACAACCGCAAGTGTTAACCGGGCCTAATACAAGACACTATGCAAGTCCCAGTATATTACATGACATAATGCAAGTCCCAGTAAATTACATGACATTATGCAGTTCACAGTATATTACAAGGCATTATGCAAGTCACAGTATATTACATGACATAATGCAAGTCACAGTACATTACATAATATCATGCAAAGCACAGTCTATTACATGACACTACTGTATGTAAGTCACAATATATTACATAAAATAATGCAAGTTACAGTATATTACATGACACTATGTAAGTCACAGTATATACACAAAACTATGGAAGTCACAGTATATTACATGAAATTATATTACATGACACTATGCAAGTCGAAGTATATTACATGACACATAGTAAGTCCCAGTATATTAAATGACACTATGCAAGTCACAGTACGTTACATGCGACTATGCAAGTCACAGTATATTACATGACACTATGCAAGTAACAGTATATTGCATGAGACTATGCAAGTCACAGCATATTACATAAAACTATGCAAGTCACAGTATATTACATGAAACTATTATGCAAGTCACAGTATATTACATGACACTATGCAAGTCACAGTACTTTACATGACACTAACATGACATTATGCAAATCACAGTTACATAGTTACATAGTAATTTGGGTTGAAAAAAGACATACGTCCATCGAGTTCAACCAGAGAACAAAGTACAACACCAGCCTGCTCCCTCACATATCCCTGTTGATCCAGAGGAAGGTGAAAAACCCTTACAAGGCATGATCCAATTAGCCCCAAAAGGGAAAAAAATTACTTCACGACTCCAGATGGCAATCAGATAAAAATCCCTGGATCAACAGCATTTGGCATTACTTAGTAATTGTAAGCATGGATGTCTTTCAACGCAAGGAACGCATCTAAGCCCCCTTTAAATGCAGGTATAGAGTTTGCCATAACTACTTCCTGTGGCAATGCATTCCACATCTTAGGCCAAATTCACACTTTGTGCGATTCTGTCCGCTTTTTTTCAGCACATAATGTTAACAGATACATGTTGCTTAAAAAAAAGCGCACAGAAGCGGACAAAAGCACATTGGTGTGAATGAACCCTTAATCACTCTTACTGTAAAGAACCCTTTCCTAAATAAATGGCTAAAACGTTTTTCCTCCATGCGCAGATCATGTCCTCTAGTCTTTTGAGAAGGCCTAGGGACAAAAAGCTCATCCGCCAAGCTTTTATATTGCCCTCTGATGTGTTTATACATGTTAATTAGATCCCCTCTAAGGCGTCTTTTCTCTAGACTAAATAAACCCAGTTTATCTAACCTTTCTTGGTAAGTGAGACATTCCATCCCTTGTATCAATTTTGTTGCTCGTCTCTGTACCTGCTCTAAAACTGCAATATCTTTCCTGTAATGTGGTGCCCAGAACTGAATTCCATATTCCAGATGTGGCCTTACTAGAGAGTTAAACAAGGGCAATATTATGCTAGCATCTCGAGTTTTTATTTCCCTTTTAATGCATCCCAAAATTTTGTTAGCTTTAGCTGCAGCGGCTTGGCATTGAGTGCGATTATTTATATTTATTACAGTATATTGCATGAGACTATGCAAGTCACAGTACATTACATGACACTACATTACATGACACTATGCAAGTCACAGTATATTATATGACTGTGTATCTGCATGGTTTACCTAAATTAAAAAAGAAAAAAAAAGCCAATACAAAAAACAGTAATATTTAGGTGCCCATTAACGGTAGAATCTTTTCACCAAATGCGATCTTTCGATACAATTTTTATGATCGAATTGTATAGAAAATTTGCTGTTTATGAAGGCAATCAATAATGAACAATTCTTTGGTTGATTGCTTTATAGGATAAAATCGATCCTATAATCGAAAGTTGGAAAATATGATCGAATTTGAAGAAAGAATCGTTCAGTGTGAATGTGAACATTCGATAATTGCCTTCAGATTACTTACAATCATTCAAATTACATCGAAAGATTACATTTAGTGAAAAATTGTACCGTTAATGGGCATCTTAAGACTGTCAAAACTCAATACTGGATCAAGGGTTGTTGATAGGTTTTATTTTAATTTAACTAGCTTACTGTTAGCCAGCACTTCATAAGAGGACTGTTCAGTTGAAAAGGATAAACAGCATGTTTTTGTGATCATGTAATGATCTGCTCTTATTATATTATAATTTCACAAATATACACAAGTGTAATGATCTGCTCAGCTGTCTGCACAGGCAGACAGTTTTTTGACTATTTGTTAGGTCTGAGTGCTGCAGGTCCCTGGAAAAGAGACCTGTCTCCACTCTGCAAGCTGCAGAGTTGCTGTTCTGGTGAGGAATTTGCATCCACTTGTCATGCAAATTGCTTAGCTGCTTCCTCCTATGGCTTGCAGTATAAATACCATTTCCTCCCAGAATTCCTTGCTGGTCATGATGGTTTGCTCCTGCTAACTTACCTGGAGTCTCAGCCCTTTGCTTACTGTTTGCTAATATTGCTATCTTAGAGTAGTTCCTTGGGAGTGCCCTAGCATTCCTGTTTGCATAGTCAGGTTGTTTGTTACCTGTATTACTTTGTACTGTCTATCTGTTGCGATTGTCTTGTCGCCAGGACGACAGGAAATCATTCTGTCTATTGGGATTGCATTCGCCCTAGCGGTAGAGGCGGTGGTTCCTTCTGTACTCTGTCTGGGAGTGTAGCCAGAGCAGTGGTTGCTACTGGTTGCTCCATCTGTCTGTCTGTTTGGATCGCATTCGCCCTAGCGGTAGAGGCGGTGGTTCCTTCTGTATTCTGCCTTAGGAGTGTAGCCAGAGCAGCGGTTGCTACTGGCTGCTCCATCTGTCTGTCTGTCTGGAATGAACGCTTGCTGTCATCTCGGTGAGGTAACCATTTAGCAAGTGTTCGCGTTCTCTTTCGTTTTCATGTTTCTTTGGTTAGTCAGGGTTGGTACGCTTTGTCGCTATTGCGCTTCTCGTGTGGCGACCGTGCAGTGCACGCACTTTGTCGCTATTGCGCCTAATGTGTGGTGACCGCGTGTAGTTAGTCCTGTCTGCTCCTGTGTGTTGGATTCAGTTTGTTATCAGTTCTGCCTTTATTCTTCCTTTGCTCTGTCTTACTCAGTCTGGTGTCGCTATTAGCAAACGCCATTCTGCGATTGCGTTCCCACTTGGTCTTCGCTGTTGTGTGTTCACCGTCGCCGGGTGGCGACTCGATTGGTATACACACATACATTCTGTCTCTGTGCTCACTCTCTCTCTCTAAGGGCTATCTTGCCCTGCATTGCTTCACCTCGTACAATTCCCATCTGGCATCTGTGGCAGTGCAGAGGGGTTATTCCGCTGCACTCCACAGCTCCATCTGCCGATGGGAATTTCCCTCTACAGGTGCATAGCACCATAGCTGGGTTCTGTCATTTGATACGCTTGTGGAGGATTTCCGCAGTGTCAGCGCACATCTTGTGCGCTGACCACGAAAATAATTCCCCAATCGTTACAGATCATTAGTTTCTCTAAGAATAGGTGGTAGTACTATGTGCTGCCAGCTCTCTTTACCTCACTGCACTATCCCTACATATGAATGTGAGCGCTCAGTTAAGCTAAATTTATGGAGCAATGTTGATTTTTATTGCCCTGGGGACAGTGAGGCTGTGCCTGCAATCAATATCTATGGGAACACAGAGTTCACCTTAAACAGAGGATGGCCAAGTGTGCAGGTGTGAAGCAGTTCTAAAATATATATAGAGCCAGACAGCAACAAATACATGACTTCCTTTCAAAAGGTACCGAGCATGAGGAATGCACCACAGGCACATATTGCAGATGCTCGAGAATATAATAATTGAAAACATAAAACACAGAACTGTCAGATCACTATTTCCCTTGAGCTCTCTTGCTCAGCTGTTTTCCAGTGGACAGAGGCATACGACTGTCACTGAAAATGGCCATTATACTTATAAGGGTCCATCCCCATTGTCTGGACTCTCTTACCTAAACACAGAAAACTACACAAAGGGTAAACGACACAAACGCCAGCAAAATGGTTATATATTTTTCTGCATGCAAATGAATAAACTTACATGGTTTGATCTGAACTGAAGATTTAACACTTTAAAGCGGACCTGAACTCAGAACTTCCTCTCTGCTTTAAAACGTACCCAACAGCATAATTCTTTAAAGAACAAAAAAATTCTATGTTACAACTGATACAAATCCTGCAATAAATTTGCAGTTTGTCTACTTCCTTTTTCATGGAAGCAGACATATTGTTAACATCCTGTGTTTACCAATTAGCTCTCTGCTGTGGCAGAAGCTTAGGCTGCTTTCACATTGGGATGTTACAGGCGCACGTTAGAGCAGCCTGTAACGCAGCCCAACTCACAGTAATGAAAAATCAATGGGCTGTTCACAGTGCCCATGTTGCGTTACATTGTAACGCTGCACGTTAAGTGGAAGTACTGCATGCAGTACGTTATACACGGCTAAGCCGCGTTAGACTGTTTGCACATGCTCAGTAATGTTGAAGGAGGAGGGGAGAGTCCACTATTGCAGCCAGCCACATGGCTAATTAATATTCACTGCACTGTGTGACGTGCAGTGTTTACTTCCGGGAGCGGCCGCTTTGTGCGGCGATTGGCTGGCGGGACCACGTGATCCACTTGCGTCAAAAAGTATGCATCACGGACGCATCAAGAGCCGCATAACGCGGCTCAATCTGACGTCCAACTTCAACACCACCATGCGTTGCGTTAGCGGCACTTATGCGACCTTAACGTTGCATTTAACGCAACGTCTTAGTGGGAAAAAGGCCTTACATAGCTGAGAGATCAATGAGATCATTAGTCACAGGTGAGGTGGAATTCAAATGGCTAAACTCTCTAAATACATACAGGGTGCATTCCTCTATGCTTTCCTTCTCACCTGCGCAAGAGTTCAGCTCCACTTTAAAGTACTAGCTGAGCTGAGTCATGCTTAAATAAAAGTAAAAATGTAGGAAGGCTTTACATTCAGCGTTATATTCCATTCAATTTAATGCTTCTACAGCTGGCACACTTCCCAGGCTGTTACTATAATTTCCACTGATATTGCTTCAACGTTACCATAATTTAGTGCCTAAAGGTGACAAGTTACAAATAAATTAAATTTTCTATAAAACCTACAATAGTGTTTTATATCTATGGGGTATAAAGAAGTACATCAAAACTCAGGAGGCACAGAATGGTTAAAAAAATAAATAATAATTACTATCTAAGCAGTCAAGCAGTATGAAATCAGCTACAAATGTTATATTTTTTAAATGTTCTGAAAGCAGAAAGTTAGCAGATTGTGGCTGTCACTAAACAAGCACGCCTTAATGATTACCAATATTTACATTCTAAGATGTTACCCCAGCATTTGCTAATATGTGCAAAGTGTATACTGTACAGTGTATTATTGTATTACAGTACCTGTATTAAAGGACAACTATCGAAAAAACTGTAAACCCCATTTACTGTACCTTTAGAGCCATTAGTCAATAACAACACATACCGGGTCTGTGCAGTACACTCCTGGTGACATCAGCGGGAGCGAGGACACGGCAACGCAGGTGCAGTGGTTTTCATACTTTAAAGTCTGAAATTTCAGAAGTGAACCGGAGGCGGGGCTGGAGCATCCGTGAGTGGCTGCGCGGGCACAGGATGTCTGCGGGGGCCATTAGAAGACCCGGGTAAGTTCAACTCATTTTCCCCCGACCCCCCTACAGTATTCCTTTAATCACTGCGTGATAACACTGTGTGAAGGAAATATCTCATGTATCAGAGCCCTACTTTCCCAGTCAGTGTTAGTTTGCAGGACTGTACCATGTAGATAGGTAACACTTTCCTGCCATTATTCAGAGAAATACTAAATGATTATGGTCCCACTATGGTCTTTGAAGGACAATTGAAGTGAGAGGTATATGGAGGCTGCCATATTTATTGCCTTTTCAACAATACCAGTTTCCTGGCAGGCCTGCTGGACTATTTGGCTGCAGTAATGCCTGAATCACACCAGAAACAAGCATGCAGCCAATATTGTCAGAACTGACAATAATGTCATAAACACCTGATCTGCTGCATGCTTGCTCAGGGTGATGGTGTAATGGTTAAGGGCTCTGCCTCTGACACAGGAGACCAGGGTTCGAATCTCGGCTCTGCCTGTTCAGTAAGCCAGCACTAATTCAGTAGGAGACCTTTGGCAAGTCTCCCTTACACTGCTACTGCCAATAGAGCGCGCCCTAGTGGCTGCTGCTCTGCTCTGGCGCTTTGAATCCGCAAGGAGAAAAGCGCAATATAAATGTTATTTGTCTTGTCTTGTCTTGTCTATGTATACATGTATTTGAAGCAGAGGATCATCAGGATAGACAGGCAACTAGTTTAAAAATAAATTGATATGGCAGCCTCCATACCCATCTCCGTACAGTTGTCCTTTAAGTTCTGGATTGATAACATTTTGTCAGTGTAAGTGTATGACGCACTTAGTCGTCCAGATAGATGCTGCTCTAGTCCTCGCGTCCAGTGTTACTGTGGCGGATGCTCCTGAATGCACATGCAGCCGCCATTTGTACTTTGCAGCAATTATGTGGCAGTGATTGGGGAAGGGGGACCGGGGTCTCCCAATCCAATCGCAGTGCCTGGAATGAATGATCGGGTCATGTCCATTTATAATAAAGGAAAGTGAATTACTGTAAAAAAAAAAAAAAAAAGCATTTCCTGGTTATCCAGGATAGTGTTCTTAGTGCCATTTAGTGGCCAAAAAGTAACATTACAGCCACCACACATTTTAAATAAAAAATAATAAAATAGATCCCTTTCAAAGCCCCCGTCCCCCCCATGTTACCAAACAGAAAAAAATACATCTTTATTTCCAAATAATATATTGTCGCCATACATTGTACTAGGAACATCATTTAATTGTTGTGATAACCAGGACTAACACTCAAATAAAACGTGTGGGTTCCATTTACAGTAGCAGTGCTTACTTTAAAACTATAGGGCATGGAATTGGAGAAATTGTGTATTTTTTCATTTTTTTCCCCTATAAAATTCATAGAAAATAAAGCAATTACTGAAAACAAGTATCACCCACAAAAAGCCTACCCATACCCCTTGCGCAGCCTGGCCAATCGCCACCAGGCTGCGCTATGGGGTGGATCGGAACTCCTGTGACGTCACGACGTCCGTGACGTCGTGACGTCACTCCATTCGTCGCCATGGTGACGGGGGAAGCCCTCAAGGAAATCCCGTTCAGAAGGGGATTTCCTCATGGGCAAGCGGCGCCGGCGGCGATCGGAGGGGACGGGCGGACGCCGCGGGGAGGGGGGAAGCATGTAGCTAGCGCTAGGCTAGCTACATGCTAAAAAAAATGGCGAGAAAACCCTCCCGCGGCTGCGCAGCCGCACAAATAATGCCGCCAGGGGGATTAATGCCACCGGAGAGTTTGACAGCAGCAGGGAGAGCCGTCATTCAGCTCTTCTGGTGCCCAACTCACCGAAGGCGTACTAATATGTACGCAAAATACCAGGGTATGCAAACTTTTGATTAGGGTCATTTTGGTAGTTTATGTAGTGATTATGATTTAAAAAGAGTCAACACAGTTATTAGGAAATCATATACTCCTCCAGGGTATGTAAACTTATGAGCACAACTGAATATGCCTAGCTTTGCTATAAATGGATATGCAAGACCTTTCTGAGTTATTTATAAGGCTATGAAGTGAAAGACTGTAAATGCCAAGGGGTGTGTTAAACACGCAGTATAATAGTGTAGAAAAGGCATAGAACAAGAACATGCGTAAGAAATGAAAAATATTATGGGATGGCAGTGGTTAAATTATGAATTCCACTTAGAGAAACATTATTTTTATAATGGAATAGTAGAAGTGTTCTCACCTTGCAGTGCTATAGTATAGTAAACTAGGTTCAAATTCCTAGCCAGGACATTATGTACATGGAGTGCTTTATGTTTCCTCTGTATTTACATGCATTTATTCAGAATCAGAATCAGAATCAATTTATTTTTGCCAAGTAAGTTTGCACCTACAAGGAATTTGTCTTGGCAGTTGCTTAACAAACACAAACAAAAAACAATACAAGGACAGACAGTGTGAATATTACAAGTTAAGGACGTTATAAGTATAGTGGCAGTAAGCAATGTGAGAATTGTTCATGTTTAGTTCTGTGCTGATTACTATCAAGTCCTAGCAGCTCTAACGTGGTTCAGCATTAAGTATGGCTACCGCTTGAGAAAAAAAAAACGGTTCCTGTGTCTAGAGGTTTTGGTAGCGATTGACCAGAATCTTACTCCTGAAGGCATGCGCTGGAAGATGGAGTGAGCTGGGTGAGAGGGGTCAGAGGCAATTTTGTTTGCTCTCTTTCTACACCTGCTAGTGTAAAGATCCTGCAGGGAAGGTAAGCTACAGCCAATTATCCTTTCCGCTGATCGGATGATGCGCTGCAGCCTCCCCTTTTCTAATGCTGAGCAGGAGCTGAACCATACAGTCATGGATGATGTTATGGTGGATTCGATGATTGCAGTGTAGAACTGCACCATTAGCTTTTGAGGTAGGCCAAACTTTTTCAGCTGCCGCAGATGGTACATTCTCTGTTGTGCTTTCTTGACAATAGTGGCAGTGTTGTTGTCCCATTTTAAGGCGTTTGAGATTGTGGACCCAAGAAACTTGAATGACTCTACTTGGGTTATTGTGGATCCATTTATGGTTAAGGGGAGGTGCTGGGGGGGAGATCTCCTAAAGTCTATTATCATCTCCATGGTTTTGAGAGCATTTAGTTCCAAGTTGTTGCTGCTGCACCAGGAGGAAAGCTGTCCCACCACATGCCTGTATGCAGACTCATCCCCGTTTTGAATGAGACCAACAACTGTTGTGTCGTCTGCAAACTTCAGAACCTTAACAGATGGATCTGTGGAGATGCAGTCATTGGTGTAAAGTGAGTACAGCAGTGGGGAAAGCACACAGCCCTGGGGTGCACCAGTACTGACTGTCAGAGAGCTTGATGTGAGTTTACCAAGTCTAACACGCTGTCTTCTGTCGGTTAAGAAGTCGGTTATCCATTTGCAGAGGGATTCAGGTATGTGTAGCTGGGAGAGCTTGCTGTGCAGCAGTGATGGAATTATGGTATTAAATGCAGAGCTGAAATCTATAAATAAAATCCTGGTGTAGGTTCCTGGGTTATCTAAATGCTGTAGTACATAATGCATACACATGTTCACGGCATCGTCTGCGGATCTGTTAGGTCTGTAGGCAAATTGCAAAGAGTCCAGCAGGGGATCTGTGATGGATTTCAGATAAGTCATTATCAGTTTTTCAAATGCTTTCATGACCAGTGATGTCAGGGCAACAGGCCTGTAATCATTTAAACATGTAGGTTTTGGTTTTTTTTGAATTGGTACAATAGTTGCGCATTTAAAACAGGCAGGAACAATTGAGAGTTCTAGAGATGCTTTGAATATGTCTGTAAATACAGGCGCTAATTGGTCAGCACAGAGATTCAAGCATTTCGCAGACACAGCGTCTGGTCCCATTGCTTTCCTGGTGTTTTGTTTTTTAAAGAGTCTATTTACATCTGATTGGCATATTGTTAGAGCATGCACATCTGGGGACAGGTTAGCAGATTGTGTCTGGCCTCCTGTGTTGTGTAGTTGCTGAGGCACCGCAGGGGGTGGAGACATTGGCTGGCAGGAAGAGTGTTCAGTTTGCCTGTGGCAGAGATGCAAATTGACTTGTTGTGTTTGGCTTTTGTTAGTAGTGTCAAACCTGCAATAAAATGTATTCAGTTCATCTGCAAGCTGCAGGTTATGTAGTGAGGGGGGAGGAGATTTCTTCCTGTAGCTGGTAATTTCATGTAGAGATTTCCATATTGTGGATGAGTCTGCGTTAGAAAAATTTTCCTCAAGTTTTTGAGAATAATCTTTTTTTGCGGCGGTAATGGCTCTCTGCAGTTTGTATTTCGCAGCTTTGTAGAGGACTTTATCGCCTGTACGATATGCCCATTCTTTATCGAGGCGCAGCTTCCTAAGATGTGATGTGAACCAGGGTTTATCGTTATTGTACCTGGTGCACTTTTTTGTGGGGATGCAGGACTCTTCACAAAAGGTAATATATGATGTCACAGCGTCAGTGTATTCATTTAGGTCACTGGAGGATTCTTTAAATAAATTCCAGTCAGTTAAATCAAAGCAGCTCTGCAGTTTTTCTACAGCTTCACTAGTCCATTTCTTAACTGTGGTCACTACAATATTATATGTGGTCACTACAATATTATAGGTTCTTTTGGTTTCTTTCCACAGTTTCAAGTACACTTATTTATGATTAAGTGTCTTTCCTCAAAAACTAGCCGTAGGATATGGTTGGAAAACTAAATGAACACATTTTATGGCCCCTTAAATTAAAATAAACTTATGCGATAACGAATTGTATGTGCAGTGTGGATGATACATAGAACATTAGTAGTTATAGAGAGGAGTCGTATTCTTATTTTCAGTTTCATAACTTTATTTTTAAGATGGCATCAGATTGTCTGTCACTGCTGCTGTTTTAAAAAGGTTACAGAACAAATGACCCTTCGACCTTTCCAGCAGTAAAATCTCATTAGAATCCTTATCTCACAGTTTCTCTGCTGTTTTTGCTTCTATTCACTGCTCAGGAAACCAGACTGAATTGGACAAGCTGTCAACAAGCTCTTTTGCATAGACAGAGTTTTTTTTTACTCTTGCTAAACTGGAAAACAGAAAGGTACTTCTGATAATTTAAGTAGCTGTATTTGTGTATATGTTTATCTTATTATGTCCATGTCACTTGAGGTACATATTAAAAACTGCGCTCCAGTTGTGCACAATGCCTGTGTCGCCCATTGACTTGCATTACTGTATGATCCATGCAGGAGGCACTGTTCATGCAGCAATGAACCGTGTCACATCTGTGCAAGTCTCTATAGACTTGCATCTCGCTTGCGATGAGCTGAGGCATGGGAGAGTACCACAGAGCAGCGCTGCCAGTGTGGAAGGGGCCTTAAATATTGGTATTAGTAACATAACAATCCAGCATACAATGAACCTATTAGAATTCAACCTTAAATAGACTATATTAAAAATGGGCATTGGAAAAAATATGAATACCTACACTAAAAATATGACATAGATTTTTATTTTTTTAGCAAAGCAAAGATTAGTAACTTCATTATTTAAATAACACCGACTACTATCTAGATTTGTTTGGATGCCGACAAATCATATCAGCTGTGTAAGGACTTTAATGAGGAATTTATAAAACTGTTGCATGTGGAAATAATTGAAAGGAATCCATTGAAAAAACAAACAAGCAAACAAAAAAAAAAACAACTAAAGGCTATATTTGTCTGTCTTCTAGCAATTGATGATCAGACCAGTCTGTACTCTCAAACATACTAAAAGTTGGAAACTCAGAGAGGCCAGTCAGCAGTTTATTTACCATGTTGTTGCTTCATCCAGCCACTAAATGATGCTGTGTTGTGAATGACTTCTCTATTCATTTCAGTAGAGAGGCCATATTCTGCAGCAATACAGAGCAGATAGTGGGAGTAGAGGGTAGTGGAGCAGTAAAGGCCCATGCCCACTAACGATTTTTGCGGGAAAAACTACTTTATTCATGATATCAGTAGAAATGGCCCGAACCTCCGATGTTCTGTTCACGAACCAGGTTTGTGAAGCTCCTGCGAAAGTTTGGTTCGTGCAAACTTTCACGAACCGCAATAGACTTCAATGGGTAGGCGAACTTTGAAAACTAGAAACATTTACGCTGGCCATAAAAGTGATGGAAAAGATGTTTCAAGGGGTCTAACACCTGGAGGGGGGCATGGGGGAGTGGGATACACGCCAAAAGTACCGGGGAAAAATCTGGATTGGACCGTAAGCAGTTTTTAAGGGCAGAAATCACATTGAATGCCAAATTGCAGGCCTAAAGTGCTTTAAAACATCTTGCATGTGTATATGTTACGGCCAGAACCCGAAGTTTGGCCAGAACTAGAAGTGGCCGGCCACTTCGGGTTCTGGCCGGCCAATGTGCGAACTGGCCGCTGCGCTGCGGCCAATGTGAGAAATGCAACAATTCCTGTAAAGTTAATGGGATGTTGTGGCCGCAGCGCAGCGGGCAAATGTATCACACATCTTTACTTTATTCAATGACATTAAGCCGACCGGCTTTTTCCCCGCTTTCTCTCTTCCCCTCGCCTCTCTCTCCTCCCCTCGCCTCTCTCTCTTCCTTCTCTTATGGGCAGCCGGGCGGGGGACACGCGTGTCCAGGAGAGTCGTTCGTCGCGGCAGGAGAGCAGAGCGGGGAGGCTGCAGACATCGCTTCTGCCAGCTCCCGCTCTGCAAGAACGGCAGGATTCCCCTGCCGCGACGAACGACTCCGGAGGGACACGCGTGTCCCCCGCCCGGCTGCCCATAAGAGAAGAAGAGAGAGAGGCGGGGGGGGGAGGAGAGAGAGGCGGGGGGGGGGGAGGAGAGAGGCAGAGAAAAAGCCGGGCGGCTTAATGTCATTGAATAAAGTAAAGATGTGTGATACATTTGCCCGCTGCGCTGCGGCCACAACATCCCATTAACCTTACAGGAATTGTTGCATTTCTCACATTGGCCGCAGCGCAGCGGCCAGTTCGCACATTGGCCGGCCAGAACCCGAAGTGGCCGGCCACTTCTAGTTCTGGCCAAACTTCGGGTTCTGGCCGTAACATATACATCAATCAGGGAGTGTAATTAGAGTACTGATTCACACTGACACACCAAACTCACTATGTAACACACCGCAAACAGCTGTTTGCGTAGTGACGACCATGCTGGACTGGTGCGCACCATGGCCAGAGTGCAGGCCATGGCGGTTTTCAAGCCCATATGGTCGCCTGGCTGTGGTAGCTCAGTGATAGAACAACAGTGACTGTCCAGCTGATCAAATTTGGTATGTCCACAATGAAGCAACGACCTTATTATCTTTGGTGAGCCACCCCCCGAGACACTCATATAGCCGGCGGTCATTGCTTCATTGTGATACACAAGCCCCTTCACCGTGGCAAGGTAATGATCACGAAGGGGAATGGGCACATGTACATGCCTTTTGTTTTGTTGTTGCAGCTGCAGTTCAGCCAGAAAAATTAGACAGGCATGTACACAAAAAATTAGTATAGCAGCCGCTGCTAGCAGCGGCCTTAAAAATTCAGGAATCCGCCTGGAGTCCTGGACCCTGTTGGTGGTGGCGGAGAAGGCAAGCGGCCTGCAGGCAGAGATGCTGTGTGGGGAGCGACTTAGTCTTGGGGCAGGCAGCCAGTCACACGGCATGCAGGCAGAGATGCTGTGTGTGGGGACTGACTTAGTCTTTGGGCGGGCAGTAGCCCTTGGCAGTAGGCATTGGACTAAAGTAGGCGTTGGACTAAAGAATGTCCGCGTGTCCGACATCACCATGAGATTGCTAGAGCGTCCTGTCCTCACCTGCGTGGACATGGGAGAAGGATTACTAGCAGTGATACCTTTATTGTGTTGTGCTGTGACATTACCCTTAAACGCATTGTAAAGCATAGTTGCCAGCTTGTGCATGTGCTGCATCCTTTCTGCCTTCCGGTGAGTTGGTAACATGTCCATCACTTTGTGCCTATACCGAGAGTCTAGTAGCGTGGCCACCCAGTACAGCTCATTCCCCTTGAGTTTTTTTTATATGGGAGTCCCTCAACAGGCTGGACAGCATGAAAGACGACATCTGCACAAAGTTGGATGCAGACGTACTATCCATCTCCTCTTGCTGTTCCTCAGTGACATCAGGTAAGTCCTCCTCCTCTCCCCAGCCACGAACAATACCATGGGAACGTCGAGCAGCACAATCCCCCTGCAATGTCTGCTGCGGTTGTTCTTCTGCTGCTGCCTCCTCCTCCTCCTCTTCCAAGGAAACACCTTCCTCATCATCCGAGTCTGACTCCTCTTCCCCACACGACTCTTCCTCCTCCTGCCCCCTCTGTGCTGACGCGGGTGTTGAGGAAACATCTGATTCTGATGTAAATTGCCCCCAAAACTGTTCCTGCCGTAACTGTTCCTCTTCATGCTCCTTCACAGCTTGATCCACCACTCTACACACGGCACGCTCCAGGAAGTAAGCGTATGGGATCAAGTCGCTGATGGTGCCTTCACTGCGACTCACCAGGTTGGTCACCTCCTCAAATGGCCGCATGAGCCTGCATGCATTTCGCATCAATGTCCAGTTTGGGGGCCAGAGCATCCCCATCTCCCCAGATTGTGTTCTTCTACTGTTCTAGCAGGCAAGAGAACATGACCAGGGTCGAATTCCAGCGAGTCGGGCTATCACATATCAGGCGTCCCACCGGCGAGTTGTTTCTCCGCTGAATGTCTACAAAGTGTGCCATGGCCGTGTAAGACCGCCTGAAAAGCCCACACAACTTCCTGGCCTGCTTCAGGACATCCTCTAAGCCTGGGTACTTTGACACAAATCTTTGAATGACTAGATTCAGCACATGTGCCATGCAGGGTACGTGTCAGCTTTCCCAAATTCAAAGCGGAAATGAGATTTCTGCCGTTGTCACACACCACATTGCCGATCTACAGCTGGTGCGGGGTCAGCCACTGATCCACCTGTTTGTTAAGAGCAGCCAGGAGAGCTGGTCCAGTATGACTCTCTGCTTTGAGGCAAGACATGTCTAATATGGCATGACACCGTCGTACCTGGCATGCAGCATAGGCCCTGGGGAGATGGGGCTGTGTAGCTGGAGAGAAGATCACAGCACCAGTAGAGTTGAAGTGTCACTCAGCCAAGGAGGAGGATGACAGCGAAGAGGATGTAGCAGGAGGAGAGGAGGTGGCAGGAGGCCTGCCTGCAAGCCGTGGAGGTGTCACAAGTTGGTCCGCTGCACAGTCACGTACTCCCTGCTTGCCATCGGTCACCAGGTTGACCCAATGGGCTATGTAAGTTATGTACCTGCCCTGACCTCGCTTGACAGACCAGGCATCCGTGATCAGGTGGACCCTTGACCCAACTCTGTGTGCCAGAGATGACACCACTTTCCTCTCAACTTCCCGGTACAATTTGAGTATCGCCTTTTTAGTAAATAATTGCGGCCTGGTATCTTCCACTGCGTTGTCCCAATGGCCACAAATTTACGGAAGGCCTCAGAGTCCACCAGCTTGTATGGTAACAGCTAACGAGTTAACAATTATGCCACACCAGCTGTCAGACGCGGGGCAAGGGGGTGACTGGCAGAAATTGGCTTCTTCCGCTCAAAGATTGCCTGCACGGACACCTGGCCGCTGTGGGCAGAGGAGCAGGAACTGCTCAAGGGCAGAGGAGGAGTGGAGGAGAGTGGCTGTGAAGGTGCAAGGGAGAAACCAGCTAAAGATGCTGCACCTGAAGGAGGAAGAGGAGGAGGAGGGTGGCTTTTCTTTTGTGTGCTGCTTTTGCTCAGGTGCTCTTCCCATTGCAGTTTGCCACCAGCTGTTTCTGACGATGAGCTCCCCCTGCTTCTTTTCAGGAACTCGTCTCCTCCTACCCCTCTCTGACTCCCCCTCTGAACTGTCCCCCTGGTCATCTTGTCTATTAGGAAACCATGTGGGATCCTTATCATCATAATCATTATAATCATCCTGCCCAGCTTTGCTTGCCTCATAAACCTCCATCATCATCCTCCTCCTCACACATTACGTCCATAGTGTCGCCGCCTAACTCAGACATATGAGGTGGTGTAACTTGCTTAGCGCCTTCATCTGGTCGTAACAATAATGGCTGTGAATCATTTAATTCCCCACCAATTAACTCCTGCGAAGTGTCAAATGCAACGGATGTGGTGCTTGTAGTAGTGCTGGTGGCAGTGGAAGATGAGGTGTTCTGTGTTAAATAGTCAACCACGTCCTGACAATCTTGGGAGTTGATGGGACATGCCTTCTTCTGAGCACTGTACTTTGGGCCAGGGCCGCACGAAATCACATCAACACGACCTCGCACAGACCTGCCGGGTGGCCTTCCTCTGGGTCTTCCTCTACCTCTGCCTGTTTTGTCTGTTGTGTCCATATTGGGGGGGGGGGGGGGGGTAAAGCGAAAGGTATGCACTGACTTGACTAATACAATGTGCAGTCACACATGTGCAGTTAACAGGTATGCACAGAGTGGTATATCACACTGCCTGCACTCATGTAGGTAGGTAGTTGCACTGAACACAACAGGTAGGTATGTGCAGTGATGAAGTGGGTGCACTGAACACAACAGGTAGGTATATGCAGTGATGGGTATTACAATGTGCACCTGTCACACACAGACAGGTAGCAGACAGGCACAGTGACACTGCATGCGATCAACTCACATAGGTAGGTGGGTGCACTGTGAATAACAGGTAGGTAGGTATATGCAGTGATGGGTATTACAATGTGCACCTGTCACACACAGGCAGGTAACGGACAGGCACAGTGACACTGCGTGCGCTCAACTCACGTAGGTATGTGGGTACACTGTGAACAACAGGTAGGTAGGTATATGCAGTGATGGGTATTACAATGTGCATCTGTCACACACAGACAGGTAGCGGACAGGTACAGTGACACTGCGTGCGCTTAACTCACGTAGGTAGGTGGGTGGGTGCACTGTGAACAACAGGTAGGTAGGTATATGCAGTAATGGGTATTACAATGTGTGCCTGTCACACACACAGGTAGTCACTGAATGTGCTGGGCCTGGCAGTGGCACACACAGTATGAATTATCAAGGTTGTCTATGCAACACAAGTGTCAGTGGGACACACAAAAAAAAAATAGATCACAAGAACAAGATTAGCTCTCAAAAGAGCTGTTGTGGGGTGCTATTTTAGTAAAAAGAATCAGCAAGGAGCAAGCTGACAAGCCTACAAGAGCCTAACTAATCTTTCCCTATGAGAGTCTGCAACAGCAGCTGTCCCTTCTCTATTTACTGCAGGCACCCAAGTGAGTAAAATGGCTAGCGATGCCTTCCTTTTATTGGGGGGGAGTGGTTTCAGGAGGGAGTGTAGCCTGATTGGCTACAATGTGCCTGCTGACTGTGATGTAGAGGGTCAAAGTTGACCCTAATGGTGCATTATGGGGGTGAACCAAACTTCCGCAAAAGTTTGCGGTTCTCCGCATTCGCGAACCCCCGAAAGTTCCAAACCGTTCGGGCCATCTCTAGATATCAGCAATATCGTTTAACAAAAATGTGTTTACTGATGTTTAACGATGCATGACACCCACTGTGATCGTTCATTTTTGAATGACCGGCATGCCTGATTAAGTTGTTGAGGATCTGATCCTCATTGACTTGCTCAGATCATTTACACGATTGTTTGTTTCCAGCAAACGACGCTTGCAGATTGTGCAAGAGGGATAAGGGAAACAATCGTTCATCGATGGTGAATGATCCCCGATCCATCTGGCCATATCTGCTGGGGGGTATTTAGCTACAGTAAATCAACATGGTGCAGGCTTCTGTGAGTGACCAGGCCCCATTAACTACAGGGCTGGATTTACCATAAGGCATTGTAGGGGTGTGCCTACAGGCGCCTTATGTGGCACCTGTAGGTACAGTGACATCCCTTCCCGAATGTCCCCTATCTCAGCAGAGCCTGAGGGCGATGTCACTCAGCATTTTTTTTTTTGTATGTTAGAGGGTGCTTTATGCAAGAATTTGCTGGGCTGGTCCACTCTTTGAATTACACCCCTGCTAGGTTCATATACATTTAGCTCTTTATGTGATATAAGAAAAAAAGGGCCTGGATTGGGGGTTTGGGCCATGTTGAGGGGTGTAGTTTAGGGTGCTAGAATCTCTGTGCTTACAAGCTCCTGAAGTGTAAATCCGGCTCTGATTAACTGTAATAATTACTACATCAAAAGTAAAAAAAAAAAAATAGAGAAATGCAAATAAAAAAGAGACAAGCTTCCCTTTTCCCTAAAAAACAAACAAACAAAACAACAACAACAACCAAAAACTAAACATGAGAAATTGGTAAGCGCAAAAAAACAAAACAAAAAAACCCCACAAAAAATGAGATTATTTTTGCAGCTCTTACAACTAGGCCCAGTAAGTACCCAGCCATGTTAGAAAAGCAGATGGCATTACAGGTGAAATGTGAAGTAGCAGTTCATGATCTTGATTATCTAGAAGTACCATAGATGGTCTCCAGTACAGAGTAACTTCTACTAGAAAGCCTCTTTAATCCACTTTAAGTATTCCTTCAAGTGTCGATGAAGAGCACATTTTTTCTTTAATTATTACAAGAATATTTTAGAAGCATGTTGCCAGCACTCATTATATTCTTACAAGTTTGAAATTAAAAGTAAACAAGGAGGAAAGTCTGAAGTGGCAAAACAAGTTTTAAAGGGAATCATCGCCGGCAATGAGAGAATTATTTCTTCTCCTGTATTCTTTCTGAGCATTCCTTAGAGATTGATAGGAATTATGATACTAGCATAATCTCCTGTCTTCCTTTATCAGTGACCTTTAGGTGGTAGTTAATGACACTGCTGCAGCAATAAAATGTATAGTACACAGATTATCTGCACATTACAGCTCCTATATTAGAAGGTCACAGTGTTATAGATGGTCATCAGTCTTTTTATTACTCCACAGTCCATCTTCTTTCACAGCTTGTCTCCAGCTTGTCACCCACAATCACCTACTGTTTGCAAGCTGAGTGATTTCTTACATCTCTTCAAATACATGAGGGTGACATCAAGCACCTCACTGCCACGTATTCCTGTCTGATGTTCCTGCTGTTTTCCGAATGTTGCTTCACTTTATCTTAAACTCTGACATGTCCTTTATTTCCTCATTTCCTGAAAAATATGCCATGACTGTGAATAGTAGGTAAATATTCTGAATGATCTTGGATAAGCATATTTCAGAAGAAAAAAGGGATGCCACTCAAGAGCTATAGCAGATTGCCATGGATCCTAGCAGCATGGGGAGACAACTATTGTATGATTTGATTACACCACAATTTATGCAGTCAGCAACATAATTTAGCAACTAGCTTTGCAAAAAACTCATGTATATAGAAGTTCCAGTATACAGTGTTAAAGTAGATATTATATGGGTCACATATTTGTGTCAGTTTGCTTTGGATTGCAATGGAAGCCACAGAGCAGGGTCTTGGCCTAGTCCAAAAGGTATTATGGAGAAAGGAAGGTTTGCAGGACACAGTCCTCTACTGGATAACATTGCTGACACATGCATGTACTCTATTTAAGCCCATTTGTTCAGCTCACACATCCTTTTACTTTTATGTTTTTACTGACATTTAAGTGTATTTCCTTAATCGTGGTAAGCAGTATAAAGTGTGTAAATTATTACGCACAGTGGGTTTGATTCACTAAACCTTGATAACTCAAATATCACACTTTATCAAAGATATCAAACCTTATCACACCCCTTATCAGAGTAGCATAGTAATCGCTACAAACTTATGCCTGCTAATTGGCAATGGTACTCGTCCTGCCCTGAGCCCCTGCGGGTTTGTAGTGCTTGATATGCTACTCTGATAAGGCGTGATATCTTTGATAAGGTGTGATATCTTCGATAAGGTTGATATTTGAGTTATCACGGTTTAGTGAATTGAAGAGAATCTGTACTTTAAAATTCTTGCAATAAAAAGCATACCATTCTATTCATTATGTTCTCCTGGGCCCCTCTGTGCTGTTTCTGCCACTCTCTGCTGCAGTCCTGGCTTGTAATTGCCATTTTTAGGCAATGTTTACAAACAAAAGACATGGCTTCTAACTAGAGCGTGATAGGCTTGAGAGTAGCTCAGTCTCTGACTCATACAGAGCTTGGAGAGGGTGTATATAGCTTCTGCCAATGATAAGCAGTGCAGCACATTCCACACATTCCAGCTTCAGTCGACAGAGCCGACAGAAGACAGAAGATTAGATCATATAACAGAGATAACACAGCCACTGTGCAACTAGAAAAGGCTGCAGTAACACAGACCACATTAGAACAGGTATAGGAACTTATAGGATAGAAGAAATAAGGGTGAAAATATTGTTACAGAGTCTCTTTAAGCCCAATGAGTAGATCATAATACATTACATGTTTTACATTACACTCTACTCATAATGCAGGAAGACTAACGTTATTCTGCAGTTTAGTGAATACACCATATTGTCATTTAATTACTCTTATAACTGGAAAGACATCCTATTATCCAGTCACATTTTACACTTATTTCAGATATCAGTGAAGCACTTGTGCAGCCGACTGCAACCCAGAATCTGGGATACAGAGATTTCCAGCCAGCCAGGACCAGCTACAAACAATAATTCAGAGGTTTCAAGCCAACCAGGAAAGGCCATAAACTAGGACTCTGAGGTTTCCTGCGATGACTAAGGATTCAGAGGTGACTAAGTAGGGTGGGGTTCATGTGATAATGCATTATCCAGCTTTTAGAGGGGGATGAGGATAACAGGACATTGGTGCAGGCATCATATGACAAAGCAGTGTGGGGTGTATGTGATAATCCAGAACCTAGCCCTTAGAGGGGAATGACAGGACATTGGTGCATGGATCATAAGACCAAGCAGCGTGGGATGGGGTGGTTAAGCAGCACTCAGCCTTAAAGAAAACCCGAGGTGGATCTTCGGAGGACAGATGGGACACAGAGCCATGTCCTTTGCCTAATGACATGGCTCTGTGTCTCTCAAATGCTGCTCTCTACCTCCCCCACCGCCGCGATATAGCCCCCCCCCCCCCCCCCCGAGTTTAGGGACAAGATTTGTCGCTAACTCGGAGGTAAACACATGGAAGAGTAATTCCCTGTTTAAAATCGCCCGCCAGGGGCATTCCTGCAGGGTTTCCTGAGATGCCATTGGACAGCTCTCTCTCCCTGGCTAGGCGCCCTGACGCTCCCCTGTCTCCCTGCACGCTATGAGAGACACAGAAGGGGACATTTATCAAGAGAGTCTGAGACAAACTATTAGTAGGTTTTTAGAAATCCATGCAGAACAATCTCAGACATCCTAAGAAATCACTAAATAGTGCAGATTCCTTCTTAAACTGTTAGGAATAGGAGGAGTTAGAAAGGATTCTCAGACAGTGCAGTGTGTGAGGGAAATTACTGTTGCTGAGGTAAACAATACATCTGCTGTCAGCAGGCTCTGAGTGAGAGGAGAGGAGCCGTTCACAAATCACATCTAGCCTGAACTGCTGCCCTATCTGGAGAACGGCTATTGAGCAGCTTTTAATCTGCAGCAGTTTAGGGATGGATTTGCACTTTTCTTAACTGTAGTGTAGCTCTAGAAATCCACACTAAATTGCCGCTATTACGTAGGATTTGAGAAGTTTCTTACTATCATGCAGAACAGTTCCTCTGCTGGTTAGAACAGTTTTAGAAGAAAAAACTGTCGGTAATGCTTTGATAAATCTAGCCCACAGTCTCTCAGTGCAGCTACGTGACCCACAGATCATGAAGGAGAAAGTGGGCCATTGCGGCCCACGGGAGTGGCGGGGAATGGCGGGTTTTGCGGCTACCTGATCCACTCAGCCCCGCAGATCAGGTAGCCTACTTTTTTTGCATTTTTGAGCCCACCTCGGGCTCTCTTTAAAGGGCAAAGGTAAAGAGAGGGATATGGAGGCTGCCAAATTTATTTCCTTTTAAACAATACCAGTTACCTGGCTATCCTGCTGATCCTCTGCCTCTAATACTTGTTTCCATAGATCCTGAACAAGCATTTGCAGATCAGGTGATTCTGACATTATTGTCAGATCTGTCAAGATTAGGCTGCATGCTTGTTTCTGGTGTTAGTCAAACACTACTGAATCCAAATAGATCAGCAAGGCTGTCTGGCGGCTAATATTGTTTAAAAGGAAATAAATACGACAGCCTTCATATTCTTCTCACTTCAGTTGTCCTTTAAGAGAGGAAGGAGGATCACATGACATGGAAGATGTGTCCAGGTTGAAAATATAGAACATTTAGCTGTACACAAGACTTAAAAGGAAAACAAAACTAGCATACTGAGTGGGGACAAAGGGCAGTCAGTATCCTTCCAGGAAAATTCCTGGAGAGAGCGGGGCTTTAAGATCTTCCCTTCATGACTGATATTTCTCAGGAAGCAGACACACAGTTAAACATTTCAGCAATACGGAACGTGGTCCAAAACCCATGGCATTATCATGACTTTGGCAGCTTTTTAACGTCCCTAACAGATGTTTTAATTTGTCATATTTTTATGTCACCTCATAAAGAAAAGGCCACCATTCAGCTCTCTAAATGCAGTCTACACAGACGCTGCCACATTTTTTGGACAGGTTTTGACAATTATGAAGAATGAATATTGCAGAAGTGAATCCTCCAGAGCAACCGAATCTGAACACTATCCATTTTCTCTTTTTTTCCCTTCTTCTTTGTGTTTTATAATCCTTGTTAATTCTAGCCTTGCACCAGACAGGAAATAAGACATATCTTGTCACTTCAGGGTAATATCATATAATCTCAGGGTAATAAAGAATTCATTTTGGGAGAAAGTAGTGATATAGAAAAAGGTTCATTTTCATTCTTTACAAAGGGGAACTTTATCGCTTCAGATGTGACCTTGTATAATTAAATACACTTCCAATATCATGAGGAAGAGAAGCAGAGACGGCACTGGAATTTTTCATTTTATTTCAAAATGAAATAAAGTCAAGTTATATGAAGCAGTCAGTGTAATGTGGGATATAATACGTGAAACTTATTCATTGCTTCCTCTGGAATTCTCGCTCCGAGTTTGTTCATTTAGATTTCTATTCAAGACTGATTTCAGAAGATTCCATGTAACTGAGATTTAGTGCTGCTGATAAGTGTCATCAAGGCGTAAAGAAAAAATACTAAAGAAGAACTCTTCCCAGAGGACATGTCTGGACGTTGGGGAGGTACCTGAAAGGACAACTAAAGCAAGAGCGATATGGAGGCTGCCATATTTATTTCCTTTTAAGAAATACCTGGCTATCCTACTGATCCTCTGCCTCCAATACTTTTAGCCATAGACCATAAACAAACATCCAGCAGATCAGGTGTTTCTGACATTATTGTCAGATCTGACAAGATTAGCTGCATGATTGTTTCAGGTGTGTGAAGTAGAGTAGACATTACTGCAGGCAAGGAGATCAGCAGGGCTGCTAGGCAACTGGTATTGTCAGCCTCCATATTCTTCTCACTTCAGTTGTCCTTTAAAAAGACCCTGTACTGAAAAAAAACCATCCCCTGGGGCGTACTTACCTCAGGAGGGGGGAGCCTTAGGATCCCAATGAGGCTTCTCCCTCCCCTGTAGCTGCAGGCAATCCAGTGCTGGCTCCCCAAAGTCTCCCGCAATCTTGGCTCGACAAGCCTGACAAGCTAGATTTATTTACCTTACCTAGCACCAGTGGGTGGCGCTGTTGCGGATCTCAGCATGGAAATAGACGATCTCTGTCGGGCTCTACTACGCAGGCGCAGGAAACTTGTGCCTGTGCAGTAGAGCGGCCCGACAGGGATCGGCTATTTCCGCCTATCTTCGAGCGGAGAGACGATACTGCACCTGGAGTTGGGAAGGTAAATATTTACATCCCCACTGTTCGGAGTGGCACAGTGAGACCGCCGTGAGACACAGGAGGACGGGGAATCCTCGATAGGATCCAGAGGCTTCCCCCACCCGAGGTGAGTACCTCCCAGGGGAACGTTTTCTCGTTACAGGTTTTCTTTAAGTAACATGTGGCAGGATGAAATAAACATGTGTACCTATGGTACCAACCCCTATTATTCTGCATTAGGAGGAAAATACATGTAGAATAAGCTCATCACCACTAACATTAATAGTGTTGCTGTTCAGGTTTATGGCAAAAGTCAATTCTGCCATGAATATCAATCATCTAGTTCCAAAGCTTCTGAACTGAATAGCAGCTATGTTAACATCCATAATAATGTTCTGGGTCATAGCAGCAGCCAATCAGCAGACAGAGATGTGTACTTACCATGGGATTCTTTCACACAACCTTATTAATTACCTCCCTTTATCTAATTATCTCATGATTTGTCCCTCTTTATCTGTATTAACTCGCAATATATTTCTCAAGCTTTATCCCTGCTTGACCCTGGATTCAATAACCTACTGTGAGATTGCTGAGCAGGTCCTGCTAATTTGGCAATGGGCAATACGCTTTCAGTACTAGTAACAGTAAGATTGCTACATGACAATTTACCATAAGTTAGTGATTAATAATCCTCCTGGCGGTCAATTAAAACCGCCAGGGGGCAGCGCAGCACTATTTATTTATTTTTTTAAATCATGTAGCTAGCCTAGCGCTAGCTACATGACAGCTGCCGTGCAGCGGCATCCTCCCACCCTCTTCGATCGCCATGACGTCAAAGGGAGTCCTGATCCACCCCTCAGCGCTGCCTGGCACTTATTGGCCAGGCAGCGCATGGGGTCTGCGGGGGGGGGGGTGGCGGCACGACGCGGCGGGTAGCGGCAAATCGGCGCGGAGCGGCGGCGATTGCAGGTAACACGCAGCTAGAAAAGTGCTAGCTGCGTGTCTAAAAAAAAAAATTATGCAAATCGGCCCAGCATGGCCTGAGAAATCCACCTGCGCGGTATAGCCCGGGCTCAGCTTGGGCTTACCGCCAGGAAGGTTAAGGGCACTTATCTATACAAGGTGAGATCATTCATGAGGCAAGTTGAGTGAATCAATCCATGTGCCTATGGTTAGAGATGTGGCGAACGGTTCCCGAACCGTTCGCCGGCGAACATCTCTGAATCACTGGGGGGTTTACTACTTCCGGGTCGCTCTACTTCCGGGTCGCTGCCCGGTGGAGCGCGTCCTAGATCGCGCTCCTGTTGCTGGTCCTGATGATGCGCCACTGTATGTAACCGGCGCGAAACGGCTGTCGACTATCCCTACTGCCTGTACCTCTCTTTCCACCTCAAAGGAGATGTAATGTATGCCTTTACTGGTTCCATTAAAAGTGAAGTTTTAGTGATGTGCAAGGCCCCTTTTTCTTCTTTTTGACATGCGCTCCTGTTGCTGGGCACTTTCTGCACATGTGTGTGATGTCATGAACGATGTCACGCTCATGCGCAGAGAGTGCCCCGGCAACAGGAGCGCGATCTAGGACGCGCTCCGCCGGGCAGCGCAGGCGTACTCCTCCGGGTCAGAGCGACCCGGAAGTAGTAAATCCCCCACAGATGTTCGCCCGGCGAACCGTTTGCCACATCACTGCCTATAGTCCCAAATATCCACCAGCCATTCTGCCAGCGGTGTTCTGGCTAGTTAGAACAGTTCTGTTGAGTGTTGAGTAGGTAGAAAGATGAATGGACAGATAGATGAGTGGTTCTGTGTGGTGTTCAGTGTACAACAATTTCAGTATAGTAAAGCTCAATACAGACAGAGTGTGTGCGTGAGGGGGAAGGGGGGGGGAATTGGGCTATATAAATGTGTTGTACCACTGGAACATGTCTTTGGACACAGCTTAGGCTATTATGCATATGTTATGTAACATCTCTGAATGTATATTTATGTTTTCCTGCCATATAACTTATCTATTTTTGTTGCTGCTTTAGAAAGGGTTTGGTAGAACCTGAAAATGAGTGGTGCAGACACAGTCACACAACTGACCTGTGAAGTTAACTAGGATTGTCTATTTGTCTATTTTGGCAAACAGATGTTTAACATCAGGAATGTTTTTTTTTTTTCTTTTTCTTTTTATTATATTGGTGGTAGTATGGGAGGAGGTGTGTACTAGATTATCTTTATTATCTTTTTTTTTTGGTTTTGTAAAAAAGAGATGCACTTCATTGTGTTGTAGTATGTCCATTTATTCTATTTATGATAATATTTATGTGGTGATCACCATTCGGCTATGCAAAAAGTAGAAACGTTTAGTTGATTAGGATTAACAGAAACAACTTTCAGTGATTCTGTTACAGTGTATTATGTATTTATACATCTGATAATGGAAGGATTTGCATCTTTTCCATATTATTTACAGACTACATAAATTGGCTTCTCCCCACAATCTTCATTTTTAAAAATAGCAACAATTTGTTAAGCATTAGTGGCTACAATATTCCATGTTGCTGTATTTGGCGTAGCGGTCTAGAGCCCAGAACTAACTAACTAACTAGAAATTTTCCTATTGACTTATTATGGTTATAATCAGATTTGATACCTGCCAAAACTATAATATTTTTCCTTTTTCAGTAGAACTGTGCTTGAACCTAAGAGAGGAACATTCAAGCAACACAAATGTCTATAAGGATTATCTCACCTAATGAAGGCTTGGGCTTAGATATGTGGTGTCATTTTCCTGCTCTAATATATTGATCAAAGTGCATGTCTGGGCCAGCTGTGTTTCTCCTTCATTGGATTGTGCTCTAAGCAGGACTTAATGCCTTCTCAGCTGCCTTCATGAACCCGTTCCCATATGGTTTGTTCAACATTATCATCTGTACATCTATTCCCTGAGTTGTGCTTTACTTCATTACTGCAGATGAAAGCTATCAACAACCATCTGCTGACATGTGTGTTTGTTTATTACTGGGGCGTTGCTTGCATTTTTTCTATTTTCTTCTTGAGGAAACCTATACATGGATTTTTGTGGAATTTCATATATACTTTTCTTTTTCAATCTGCAGTCAGCTAAACATTCCCAAATCTAATAACATGTAAAAATGTACACTGGTGCCATGAGACTTTCCAAAAACTTCCACCTTGATGTATGAGTATTTAGCTGTACAGGATAGGAGCCATTGTTACTAATTTTACTCTGATTCCAAAGTCTGGATAAATTATGTAAAATTTAGTGTCCTGAATATTATGAATTACAGTCTGATATATGTATATAAGGAACAGAGGCGCCAAAAGTATAAAAGTAGATTAAATGAGCTTAAAAACCAACTTAATTGGTTTTTAAGCTCTTTTAATCTAATTTTATTCTTCTGGTGCCTCTGTTCCTTATATACAATTTCGAGTCCACCTTTGGTGGAGGGTTGCTACCCTTTTTTCCTGTCTACAGAGAGCGACTTCTTAATCCTGAGTGGGGTCAGGATAATCTCCCCACCTGCCTTTACAGTGGTTGCCTGCTGGTGACCCTGACTTGTGAGTATCTAGCAATACAAATGTATTGCCACCTTTTCCAGTACGTATTACACTATTGGGGTTCTTGGTGTTCCCTGTTTTTATCTCTTTGCAAATTCTGCTATATGCTGTTGCCTCTTTAAGACTGTACTGAAGATAGAGTTATGTTTTTACATATGAATGTGTAAACATTTAAAGCATTATTCCAGGCAAAATGTTTTATTTAGCCTTTGAGACAATTTGGAACAATTAGAACCACTGTTGTTCCAACCATTTGTATTCAGATATCATTGGGGAGATTTCAGCTCCACATCCTGTCTGATGGACAGTGTTGTCACCTAGAAAAGGAAGTGAAGGAAAATCTCCACAACGGAAACCCTGGAAAACAACATAAACATAACAGTGGTTCTTATTTTCTCAGTTCCAAACAAAAATAAAATAATTTTGGCAGATGAGTGTCATGGTGGTATTTGTATCGGAGATAGAGAGAACCACAGAAGCGCCACAGCATTCTGCTGCAAGGGGTGGGGCTATGTGCCGGAAGTTGGCACATACATGGCTCGGGGGAGAATTGAAACCTGGCAGATCATAACTTTTTTGCTAAGAGAGAGCATTGTGTATTTTTGACTTTACAGTTTCTTTAAAGGGACTCCGAGCAGTGCAGAAACTATGGAAAGATGCATATCATTTTAAAGCTCTCTTTCTCCTCTTTCCAATTATATATAAACCGCCACCCTACGCCTTTTAGTTTTTGATATTTTCGCGATTGAAATTGCCGCGGCCACGATTTCAATCCCGTAAATCGCGCGTAGGGCGACGATTTAGGGGTCACCAGAAAGAGGAGAAAGAGAGCTTTAAAATGATATCCATTTTTCCATAGTTAAATTGTATTACACAGGGCGACACTTTCCCCAGTGTCAGCAGCTCCATTCAGCAGAAAAAGTCGCCCTGTGTAACACAATGTAACTATGGAAAGATGGATATCATTTTAAAACTCTCTTTCTCCTCCTTCTGGCGACACCTAAATCGTCGCCCTACGCCTTTTAGTTTTCTTTATTTTCGTGATTGAAATCGCGGCCGCGGCAATTTCAATCGCAAAAATAGCGAAAACTAAAAGGCGTAGGGCAGCGGTTTATATATCATTGGAAAGAGGAGAAAGAGAGCTTTAAAATGATATGCATCTTTCCATAGTTTCTGCACTGCTCGGAGTCCCTTTAAGTATAGAAAGACATACCCCCCTCTCCCATTGTTTGACCTCTAACAGGCACTGTTAGATGATCCTTAAGATTAGGGATGATCTCATATTATTGCCAAAGTCGTTTTCGCATCAAACTTTGCATTTACACGTCACTCTTCATTTTTTAGACTATTTAATGGGATTTTTGCAAACTACGTGGTTTCACCAAAATAAGAACTTTCTTGAAAATGTGTTTTCTCATGCTATCTGACTTCAATGCATTTGCATGCCCATACATACAAACTCATCTTTGCAAAAATGTGTTATCTAATGCCCAAAGACTTCAATGTATTTGGTGGAAATGTGTTTTCTCGTGCCCCTATATTTTTGTGATTTTTCATTTTCACAAAATTATGACAAAATAAAAATGGCTATATTTACTCATCATTACATACGATAGGACCAAACCCAATAGATTAACAATATAGAATTTTGGCAAAAAATTCAAATGAACCGTCCTTCACCTTGCCAAAAAATAGTTAAGAGCAGAGATGGCTACCAAATTCAAATCCACTTCCACACCCAATGCACAATTACTAGTATACCCCCATTTCATGCAAATGTAATGAAATGCACAATCCATGGCCAGGATGTGTATGAAAAAGAACCTTGAAGTCAGACATGGAGCAGTTATAACAACATGTTTAATGCCTTCATTGGTTTGTTTAACTTTACAGAATTTGGACAGCAATTCTTTAGTGTTACCTAGAGAATAGCTTTATTGTATGGTCAGTAAGCTGCATTAATGGCTATTGCTGCAGTTCAAAATCCGTGCAGATAAATAGTGATATGTAAAATGCATGTCATTTGTCACTTTACAGACACTTGAAGGGATAACAATATCTTTCCAACGACTTTGCTATTTCCTTCTGTGAAATGATATGCAGATGTCAGGTGATGTGAATGGCAATTCCAAGAATTTTCCCTTAAGCTATAAATAATTCCGTTTTTTTTTTGCTGTTGTTGATCTCATGTAGATTGTGCCCAATAAAGATTTAATGATAATGCATTAGAGATATGCTGTACCTGTAGTGATGTACATGGAATAATGCATAAGATCTGCTAACCATAGGGGAAAAAGAACCTGCATAGACAACCTATACACCAGTAATTGACAGCTGCTTTATTGTGTATGTTTTTGTCATGTAATCAGAAAGGTTAATATTGAAATAAGAGTACAAAGAACAGGAAAAATTCTATATGGATTGTTCAGTCTTTAGATACCTCAAAGAGATAACAAGGAAGGAAAAATTGGGAGCTGCTAACTGTAGAGTTTAAAGGGAAACTAAAATAAGAAGAATACAATGGCTGCCATCTTCTCCAAAAAATAATGCTAGTTGCCTGATTTCTGTGCTGATGTTCTACCTATTATACTTTTTTTAAAAAAAATCAACCTTTATTAAAAAAAAACCTGAAGCATCATTATTACACACATTTTTCTTTGTATACAGTGCAGCAGTGTGCCTCTTTCTTTTTATCATAAGACATCAACAGAAAGATATCAATACAAATAACTGTTTAGGGAAGATACAAACTGACTATTAAAGTTTACCAGAGCTCACGTAACTAAAAAGATTTATACCTACCTGGGGCTTCCTCCAGCCCCAAGTGCTCGGATCGCGCCCACGCCGCCATCTTTCTCTGCCCGCAGCTTCAGTACCGGGTCCCGTCATTGATGTAAGAGAAGTGCACTCTCTACTTATCTCTCCAGCGGCTGCTGGAGAGATACGCAAAGAGCGCATTTCTCCTGCGTAGACTGGCTCCGACTGACGGCAGCGACGGGACCCGATACTGAAGCTGCGGGCAGTGGAGGACGTTGAGTGGGAGCGATCCAGTCACATGGGGCTGGAGGTAGACCCAGGTATGTATAAATCTTTTTAGTTATGTGAGCTCTGCTTTCCTTTAAGTTAACTAGAACCTATTAATAGTCTACTTCTTACTAATTCGAAAACTGCTTTACTGAGATAATACAATCAAGGACCCCAAATCTATTCAAATTTTGCCTCCAATACTTTAAATCACTGAATGACTATGGGCTGGGCTGACTCCACTGGCTGCATGCTTGTTGCAGGTGTGACTCAACTCCAATTGAAGCCTAAAGCTCAGTATAGCAGTATGGAAGCCTGGCAACTGGCATTTATAAAGAAATGAAGATGGTAGTCTCTGTATCCGTCCCACTTAAGGTTCCCTTTAAGTGCAGGAGATATAACCATCTGTGTCCTGGTAAACCACTTGATCAGCTAGTACAGTCCTTTCTATTCACTTCTACTTGGGTTTTTGAACTGTCACCTCAGCCACCCCCTCATAAAAATAATGTTAGTGTGCATGGTCAATGGTGAAAAAGGAAAGGGGTGGTTTTGGATGTCTGGAGGGTTCTTTACCTAGTGAATGTTTTGGTACTTTCAATATAGATGTTAGCCTAACAGGTCAGAACCTTTATTTCTACACCCTCAAATATGTTTGATGTCTTCTTCAGCATATTATGTGGATACTACTAAATGAGTGCATCAAATACTCGTATAACCAAACATGTCACTGGACATAAACAGCAGAATATCTGTACAGTATCTACTTTCATAATAAGATGAATCATTAGCACATGTAATCATTGTGCCCCTATGCTCCCCAAAATATAGCTATTTTCTGTGGTTGTCTGTGAACTACTTGCACCCTAATAAAAGCCTCAACTTACACTGGTTACCAGTATGTACTTTACCAGTTCATAGTCACATTCACATTGGTGATTAGTAGTATACCTCTATTTAACTACGGTATCTCTGTTATTTTGGTGAACAGTTTACACCATACCCTCCCCCCCCCTCCCCCACAAATACAATTTGCATTGCTTGAGGTTCGAACCAGCAAGGGGGGTTGAGTACACAAATTTTCACTTGGGGTCCATAGAAGCTCCTCCAGCTATAGTTACACAGTTATTGGAGGTTAAAAGTGATGATGGCATAAATACACATCTCGATACTCTGAAAATCAGCCTTTGGTCTTCAAGCAGAATAATAGAAAACATTTTCTAGCATTAATAAAGCTATGGCGTGTGTGGGAATAAGACTAAATGTGCATTCTGTTCCTCCGCAACATCTAGTTTAAAAAGCTCCTTCTCCCATTCCAGTTTGCTGCATTATGAGCATGCATTATACATTAATTATTCTGAAAACCAGATTTAGCTAGGTTAAGCTAGGTTAGGTCAGGTCAGGTTGCACATTTGCCTTCTCTGTTCTTGTAATGTAGAAAAACCACATCAATAGGAGAGAAATGCAGATCTATTTCCCAATCATTAAAACACAAAGCACTTCTGATATAAAGGAGGAGAACTGTCACACAAGCACTAGATACACTAGAGAAGGATTGACACTGGCACCAACTAATCTTACATCATCAGTTGTGCCTGATACCCCTTTCACACAGTCCCGCTTGTGTAAACCAGTTAGGCTTGGTTCACACATAAATACTGTAAGTACACTTCTGCTCCAGTTCAGTACTATCCTGTCAGTTTTGCATCAGTTTGTTATCAGTTTTATTTGACTGGACCAGAAATGTGCAGCTTTTATGTATAAACACAGCTACAGAAACACATTCAGAACTGATGTCAACTGTCAAAAACTGACAGGACAGGACTGGACCGGAAATGTACAGATTTATCTGTGATCACATAGAAACACATGCAAATCTGATGTCAACTGTCAAAAACTGACGGGACAGGGCTGGACCGGAAATGTACAGATTTATCTGTGATCACATAGAAACACATGCAAATCTGATGTCAACTGCCAAAAACTGACACGACAGAACTGGACAGCTTTTTATATATGAACCAAGCCTTAAAGAGGAACTCCAGTGAAAATAATGTAATAAAAAAAGTGCTTAATTTTTACAATAATTACATGTGAATGATTTAGTCAGTTTGCCCATTGTAAAAGTGATGTCACTGGAAGTAGCTGCTGCTTGCTTTTTAAACAGCTATTTCCCACAATGCAACTTGCTGTAAAAAGCTATTTCCCACGATGCAATGAGGTTCACAGACAGGAAACTGCCAGGCCCATGGTCCTCACAGTTTCCTGTGGGAGGGATTTCACCACAATATTGTATCAGCCATACATAGCCCTCTGATGATCCATTTGTGAAAAGGAACAGATGTCTAGATGTAAAAGGGGGTATCAGTTACTGATTGGGATGAAGTTCAATTCTTGGTCACAATATAAAGGGAAGACCAGTATGGTGTAGTATGTACCGTGAATTGGGTATGAAAGGTAAGTATAGATAGGTTATACTCACAAACATGGGTTACCACTATGAAGGCAGGTGAGGAGATTAGACCTTTCCCCATTCAGAATTAAGAAGTCGCTCTCTGTAGATCGGGAAAAGGAGAAATTCCCCTTCACCAGGGGTGGAACAACAGCAATGGTAGTACAGAGGCACCAAAAGAGTAAAAACAGTATTTCTTTAAGATAAATAAAATGAAGTAGGCTGCGGTGGACTTACCCTACACAAAAATGTCTCTGTGAGGCGCCAGGCTACGTACTGGACCACATTGGTTATATGCTCCTATTTATTGCCTGAGGAAGTGGGATATACCCACGAAACGCGTTGCACCTTGTTCGGAGTATGTAAATAGTTTTTATGCCTGAAACAGTATTTTTGTGTCTGCTTTGGAGGGGTAAGTCCACTGCTACCTACTTCATTTTATTTATTTTAAAGAAATGCTGTTTTTACTCTTTTGGCGCCTCTGTACTACCAATTCTTGGTCACGGTTTCTCTTTAACCATACATTTTTTAAATATCTTTTCAATTCCAGAATTGCAATAAATGTTTCTAACTGACTGCAGCATTTCAAAAATCTGACTATTGTACCACACAGTTTTTCCCCAATTATGAAAAAAATGATTGGAAACTCAGAAAATAATTGCTTGGGTCTGTACATCAAGTAATTGACAATCTACCACACACCATACAATTTTGCTAAAATTGATCAGAAAAATCCAACACTCCCGATCGTTTTTTTTATCAAATAAAAATGGGAAATTGAATCAGATTTCTCAAACAAATGAAAAAAAAGCTTTCGATTTTTCGGGACAACCGATTGCAATTATCGAATTGCTCTAAAATTGGATCTTTTAATTGTATCGTGTGTGGCCACCTTACGTCTAAAAATAGGCCCGGATTTACATCACAAGAGCCTATAGGCACAGATGTCCTGGCGCCTTAGACTTTGCCTTCCATGAACCTACAAAACACCTGCTAAACTGCACCGCAAGTGTGCTGATTGGCCCAGCGGTCACTTCTCCCTTACTTTCCTTGCCCCTCATAGGTAGCTACAGGTGCCCCCAAGTAATAGGTAGCCAGAGGTATCCTCAGTATTAAGTAGCTAGAGGTGTCCCAGACTGAAGGGAGATCTCGTCAGTGGAATGCTGACAGCTGGGTGAGTAACCTCTCATTTACTTTCTGCATAGGGAAGGAGGTAAGGAGGCACTAGGGAAAGGAAGTAAGCCGCCTTTTCATCATCAGGCACCTGTAGTGTAGACACGTGCCTACAGTGCCTTATGGTAAATCCGGCCCTGTCTAAAAATATGTACTGCTACACAATAGCATGCACATATATCTCTGTTCATCACTTAAAACCAGGGCTGTGGAGTCGGTACAAAAATCCACCGACTCCGACTCCTCAACTTCGACTCCTCTAATTTGCATATTACAATCTTGTTGATTGAAAGTCTGTAACATGAAATTCGTCTCTTAAATGCCAACGCTTAGGAATTTTAAAAGACAACTGAAGTGAGAAGGATATGTAGATTACTATATTTATTCCCTTTAGACTAAAACTAGTCCTTGGTAAGAGTACTTGTAAAAGGTACAGACCAGAACACACTGTTGAGCGCGCCCAAGCTGGGCTGCAGCTCTCTCAAGCTGCTCCACATCTTGTCTCAGAAATTTGACTATTTAAATACATTTGGGCATGGACAGGACCAAAAATACAGAGGAATCCTATGCATCACCTCTCTGGCAACAACTACAGCTCATCAGAAATTATGGATCACTTTGGATGGCTGAGATTTAAACTGGATTAAAATTGGACTTGGACTGAAAATGCCTAGCCTGCTAGGAGCTGACCTCAAACTTTGAAATTCTTCAACTTTCTTCAACCCTCAGCTCCTGATCCTTCTGTAAGTAACGGAAATGGCAAAAAACACCTTGTGAGCTTTCTATGTTATGACTATCCTATTTCTACATTTATTCCAAACTTTTTAAATTGAAACAAGGAACTGTCTTAATTTGTTTTAATCTGGAGCATCTCCTTTTTTTTTTCTGAGAAGTACAGCTTGCAAAAGACTCCTTCCCTTTGATCTCAGCAGGGTGTCTATCAGCTGTCCAAATGCCACCATTAAAATACTCAGCTGAGATGCTTATCTATATTGCAACCTCTGTTCCCAAGAAACTCTTACAAATAGATTCTGCTTTGATTACCCCTCTAAAATCCTTTGGGATTCTCAAGAAAACAAGGCGGGGGAAGAGGGGAGGAGGTGCAGGCACCCATAAATCAAAGCCAAAGCAATCATCACATATCTATAAATCAGCTGTATCAGTAAAGGACCCAGATAACAGAGACAGCTTCCACACTCCTGATTACAACCCCCAGCCAGGAGCTAGGAACACAGACCTCAAAGTTAAGGGAAACAACATTAAAGCAGTACTCTGCAATGCCAGGTCCATAAACAACAAAACAGCAGTTATTCATGATCTAATAAAGGCTTCAGATCTAGCTTTAATTACAGAGACATGGTTGGATCAGAACTCAGGACCCACTCTCGCAGCTGCGGTACCAGACAATTACTCAGTTTTACACTGTGAAAGGCAAAACCGCAAGGGCGGAGGATTAGCTCTGTGCTTCAAATCCAGTTTTAATATTAAACCCCTTGCTGTAGCCCCCACCCACTCTTTTGAATGTCTAGCAGCCCAGCTCTCAGCTGAAAAAAAAATAAACATACTGCTTGTCTACCGACCCCCTGACGCTGGCTCAGCTTTTCTCAAGGAAATAGCAGAACTTGTATCTTGCATAACACTGAAACACCCTAGGTGGATAATTCTTGGAGACTTTAACGCACGGGTCGATACACACTCTTCCCAATTTGGAACTAAGCTACTTCTCTCCTTGAATGAACTGGGCTTCTCTCAAGCCGTCAACCTCCCTACCCACAAAAAAGGACACACTTTGGACCTCATTTTCCATTCAGAACTCCTAATATCCAATGTGGAAATTGATCCAGTAGTTTGGTCAGACCACCACACTGTCCACTTCTCCTTTACAGCACCGGCTACAAAACACCAAGTGAAAGAACTAATAAAATATCGTTCCTTGAAAGGTTTGACACCCCAACACCTTCAGAACAGCCTCAATCTAGGTGGACTGACAGATCACAACTTAGGCCTTGAATCCATGGTCCTTAAATATAACCACGATGTCTCAGCCGCTTTTGACGCCATAGCTCCCTTAAAGATTAAACGTTCCGCACCATTACATCACGCTCGCTGGTTTGACAACTCTATAAAGGAACTAAAGAAACAGGGACGCAGACTGGAACGAAGGTGGCGCAAACATCAGTCTCCTGATGACAAACTTTCCCTAATTGCTCACCTGGAAAAATATCAAACGATGATTAACAAAAAGAAGTCCTTACTCCTGTCTCACGAAATTGCAAATGCAGCCAACAGACCTGCCCAACTCTTCCGCACGGTTGACAGTCTCTGCAATCCATCTTGCAGGAAATCCAGCATCAGACCTTCACAGGAACTGTGCGAGAAATTTGCCCACTTCTTCTCAGACAAAGTCTCCTCCATACGATCTGCCATTCAATTCACAGCCCCAGAAACCCATGCAGAGCCATATAACAGGTGCAAAAATAGCCTACCACCATGGTCTGATTTTAAGGTAATCACTGAAAAAGACATCTTGGATATCCTCTCGAACCTTCGCCAGACTACCTGCGATCTGGACCCTGGCCCCACTAAGTTCATGTTGAAATGCCCTGAACTATTTACACCGGCATTCCACAAAATAGTCAACGGCTCCTTACAAGAAGGGTGGTTTCCCTCTACTCTGAAAGAAGCAATCGTCAGGCCTCTACTCAAGAAACCATCCTTAGACCCAGATGCTCTAAACAGCTACAGACCTGTCTCAAACCTCCCCTTTCTGGGAAAAGTTATTGAAAAGGCTGTCTACCTCCAACTTGAAGCCAGGCTCTCCAGAAACAACATCCTTGACCCTCTTCAATCTGGTTTCAGGAAATATCACAGCTGTGAAACAGCCCTCACCCAGATTTGCAATGATCTGCTCATTGCAAGAGACAAGGGTCAATGTTCCATCCTGATTTTGCTCGACCTCTCAGCGGCTTTTGACACAGTCGATCATGAAATCTTACTCAACAGGCTACAAGAGTACTGTGGCATAGATGGCATTGTTCTCCGGTGGTTCAACTCCTTCCTGGCTGGCAGAACACAAAGGGTAGCCTTAGGGCCCTTCCTCTCCAACCCTGTACCACTAAAATACGGTGTACCTCAGGGCGCAATATTATCCCCTTTACTGTTCACCATATACATGCTGCCACTTGGAGAAATCATACAAAAACATGGCCTGACATATCATTGTTATGCTGATGACACCCAGCTATATTTGTCATTCAAACCTGATGTCACAGACCCTACTCCACAAATAAACGCATGCTTAGCTGAGCTTCAGGAGTGGATGAATAATAATTGGCTAAAACTTAATGCTGACAAAACCGAGGTTCTTGTTATCGAGGGCCAGGGCTCAACAGCAAAGCAGCTCCAGTCTCAACCAACACCGCTAAGGATAGGGAGCTCAGACCTGAACAACTCAGACTGTGTGCGCAGCCTGGGAGTACTGATTGATGGGAAATTAAGCTTCAGGAATCAAATCTCAGCTGTTGTGAAACATTCCTTCTTTCACCTAAGGAATATTGCAAGGATTAAACACCTAATTCCTTCAGAGGATCTTCCAACCCTAGTTCATGCCTTCGTCACATCAAGGTTAGACTACTGCAACGTCCTCTACACAGGCCTGCATAAGAAAGACTTACGCCGCCTGCAATTAGTACAGAATACCGCCGCAAGGCTGTTAACGAGCCAACCCCGCCATTGCCACATAACACCAACCCTGAGCTCACTCCACTGGCTACCGATAAAATGGAGAATTCTGTTTAAGATTGGCTTACTGACATTCAAATCCTTGCACAATCTGGGCCCTGGATACCTGAAGGACTTGTTGCAACTACATCACACCCCCCACAATCTTAGATCAAAAGTACGTAACACCTTGGTCACCCCCAGAGTCCACCTCAAAACCTTTGGAGACAGAGCCTTTTGTCATGCTGCCCCTACACTTTGGAACTCCCTGCCACACCCAATCAGGACAGCCCCATCCCTGGAAGCATTTAAGTCTAAACTGAAAACCTACCTTTTCAGTCTGGCATTCATGAACATCTGACTATCTCCTCTGTAACACAACCCAGCCTGAAACCCTGTATTAATCTGAGACACAGCTATGCGCTTTGAGTCCTATGGGAGAAAAGCGCTTTACAAATGTTATTTTTATTGTATTGTATTGTATTATTGTAACATCTATCAGGCCCTAGGCAATGTAACTGTGTATACATGTAAGAATGATGTGCAGGTACTCTGCAGGGGAATGAGGAGATTCTTCCTCTATTACACATTCTTCATGCACAATCTGAACCAGGTTTATGGGTGATAGACAACACCTCTGTGTTCAATGTGCACAACATTCTCAGTGGATTCCCTGCAGCTCTGTGGGGAGTGCATATGTAGAGTATAGTACTACTGTGTAACAAAGTAAACCTGAGACAGATAACATTAAAGTTGTATACATACCTGAGGCTTTCTCCAGCCCCCTTCAGGCTAATTAGTCCCTCGCTGTCCTCCTCCGCCACCTGGATCTTCTGCTATGAGTCCAGGTACTTGAGCCAGTCTGGCGTAGTGCGCATGCACACACTCTGCCACCGGGAGCGTACTACACCTGCGCAGCACTATTGCACAGGTGCAGAACGCTCCTGGCTGTGGAAGCAGCATGCAGCCAGACTGTGCTGACTGGCTGAATTACCAGGACTCATAGCAGAAGATCCAGGTGGTGGAGGTGGACAGCGAGGGACCGATTAGCCGGAAGGGGGCTGGAGGAAGCCCCAGGTATGTATAAAACTTTTCTTTTCGAGTCTCAAGTACTATTTAATTCGTAGTCACCAAACCAAATTTTAACAACATATCAAACTATTTGATTTCATGAGTAAAGAGAGTGCGTACATTTGCATAAATCAGAATCAATGCAGAATTATTTCCATCTCATTGACCATCTCTATTAGTGACACGGCTACACATCAGACTTTATTCTTACAGCATAGATGTTATTTAGTATATATAAGAGATTCCTGTGTACACATCATATATACAGTCACAATCAGATGTGTATATCTGACTTAAAAATACGGGGACTGCTTTATTGAAGCAGCACAAGTCATTAATTTTGATTGGGTTACTTCATTTTTGTGGACTAAGCACAGCTATTACTGTATGTATAAATTATTTATGATGACTATTATCTGAGAAATAGAACATTTTATCATATTTTCTATTTTAATTACAGACTCCACAACTCCAACTCCGACTCCACAGCCCTGCTTAAAACTATTCCTTTTTTCTTGGAACAGCAGATAGTAACCTATAAAATTTGCCTAGGATCTGCTAAATAAAAAGTACTGTCACTCTGTTGCATTACAATAGAGCTATCATATATAGCAATTCTTAACCTTCCTGGCGGTAACCCCGAACGTAGTTCGGGGTAAGCCGCGCAGGAGGTTTTCTCCGGCCCTGCTGGGCCGATTTTCTTAATTTTTTTTTTGCTGGACACAGCTAGCACTTTGCTAGCTGCGCCAGCACACTGATCGCCGCCCCGCGCCCGATCGCCGCTATACGTTGCGGCGCGCACCCCCCCCCCCCCCAGACCCCGTGCGCTGCCTGGCCAATCAGTGCCAGGCAGCGCCGAGGGGTGGATCGGGACTCCCAATGACGTCACGACGTCGCTGACGTCAGCAAAAAACTGCCGCGCTGCCTCCTGGCGGAATTTTTCATACCGCCAGGAGGGTTAAGTAGTATCTGCATATAAGATAGCACTCAAGTTTGAGCTTTCCTCACCATTCCAATTTCCACAGCAATCCACTGTATGTATTATTGTTAGTCCTGTTTGTTCTTCTGCCGTCACCCCAAACACTGACATAGGGTTCCACCATGTCTATGATGTGTGCTATTTCCATTGTGATCTGCTTCATTTCTTTGCAGTACTAACCCCAGAATTCTTCTTTACACAAGGCAGCCTTACCTGGTACAGTCCAATCTGCTACAGCCTCCACTTTTTTTTCGGTAATGAAGAGCCTGACTCATCCAGCTAAAACTTGCCCAAAAGCGTTATGGATGAGTGAGGCTCGTCCATGCTGCCAGGGAGATTTCTAGCTGCTCTGCACAGTCGGCTTTGCTTTTACTGCTTCTGTGGGCTTCCCTAGGACTGATGGATGCCTGTTAGCACACTGTGGGTAGCGATCTGAGCTACCCACAGTGTGCCAACCTGCATCCATCAGTCCCAGGGAAGCTCACATGGAGGCGGCAGGGCAGAGCAGTGCAGCAACATTGACCCCTCCCTCCTTTCCAATCATCCCTCACTTCCTTCCTCTTCTCCAATCCGCCCTCCTTTTCCTCCGATCCCCCCTTCCTCTATTCCGTCCGATAACCCCCTCCCTCCCTGACAATCTCCGGGCAGTGCTGTGAGTTGAGTAAAGGGGATATTACTCACTGAGGCTCTCTCCAGCATTGATCGGCCATTTTCCTATGCTGTACAGCTTCGGGCTACTATTTCACTGTACTGGGGACCTGGCTTGATGACATCATCAAGCCGCGTCCCCGGTACAGTGAACAGTAGCACGGAGCTGCTGAGAAGAATAGACGATTGCTGGAGAGAGCCTCTGTATCTCACAGCGTTGCCTGGGGATCAGAAGGGAGGGAGGGGGGGTCGAAGGTAGGGAGCTGGCTTACCTATACTATGGAACCTATAGCTAGCATAAGCATAATTTAGTCCAAGACCTTTATTGTAACCTCAAACATAAATATAAAAATAACGGGCACCATTTTCAATGCATATAGCTTAGCATAATTGCAGCAAATAACACTGAAGTCTATGGCGGTGCCCTTTTTAAACAGACGGCTCTGGCGCCCTGTTCAACTTATACCATTAATGATAAAATTAGTCTGCAGAAACACAACTCATTTTAACCTATGGACCTGCACTTTTTTTCTTTGTAAAATAAAATTTAGAAAAAGAAAAGTGACCTAGATTGTCATAGAATGTAGAACTACTACAAAAGAGGTGAAGAAGAATTGTTGAGGATATTCAAACTTTTTTTTCCTCCAGAACACTGACACATTCTTCTGACAGGTCCACTGTCAGATTAGCACAAGGTGATAGCACTAATTACCAATCTACAGGAGGGGAGCTTAGACATCCAACTGACACATGTTTCTCAGGCCGTGGCCTGCAAGTTATAATTTAGCTCCTGCTGTACTGTGATTAAAGACTGTTGAACCACAGCATCTGCATGTGCTGCCCAGAAAGGTGCAATTTCTGTATAATTTGGATACCATGAAGATGAGTAGCTGAGGCCTACGGATCAGTTTTAAAGCAATTTGTCATTGCTATCATGAATATGACAGCTAACATTTTTCAGGGCTGAGAGTAAGATAGGTCAAAAATGTGCTTTCATATCTATTGGTGTACAGATGGTGTGTGAAATATATTGATTTCAGTCCCTCATTACCGTACTATACATTTCAGGCAGTTCCTGCAGAAATTAATGTTGATTGAACTGTGCTTGTTAAACAGCTACGTTTCACATGACCTTTTAGTCAGGGTAATGTTTATTCTGCGGCAAAAAAAGATATTAATATTTCTCTCCTTCCTTGCTGAAAGCAGTGTTCTTTGGACCCAATTATTAGTTACTAAAATGAAAAAGCCAGTGATTTTTCTGAAACCTAGTTATTCCAAAAGAAGTCGGTCAGTTTGCTGACGTGTGTGTATGTGTACATTATCTACAGATGGATTTGGCCAAATATGGTGACCAGTGGCGTAGCTAAGGAGCTATGGGCCCCAGTGCAAGTTTTACAATCCCCCCCCCCCCAACCACTTTATACATAACAACTGATATGGCACACCACAACCTGCCAAGGACAACCACGGTTAGAGGTATAAGAAGGGGATGGGGAGCAGTTTGTTAATGATAACTGCTATTTAAAGCATATATAGAAGTGATGATTTCTAGCAGAGCACCAATAAAGAGCTAGTACTGTGGTGGAAATTTGGCCCATCGAGACCTCTTTGGACCAAGGACCCTGATATGGTCACAACCTCTTTACCCCCTATTGCTACACCACTGATGGTGACAGTGTCATCACTGACACTGTAGCTTTTCCTTGTTTGCCCTTTTGTCTGGGGAAGACCACCTAGAAAACTCTGCCCAATCTGCCTCTCCTACCGTGAATATGGAGGATTTGTCCACAACTCCACTCCCTTTCACTGAAGTATTTTTCCTGAGTTGTCAGAAGCACAGGCACTATCCAGCCATGAAATAATCTGTTTTGCTTTATATTCCTGAAATAGGAAGCCTATGTTTGCTTGTCCATGCACTTCTGATTAGGAATAAGCAAAATCCTCAATAGCATAATTGCAAGATTTTCTCCCAACTTCTGACTGGTCCACAACATTTAAAGAGAATCTGTATTGTTAAAATCGCACAAAAGTAAACATACCAGTGTGTTAGGGGACATCTCCTATTCCCCTCTGTCACAATTTTGCCGCTCCCTGCCGCATTAAAAGTAGTCAAAGTTTGTTTGTAAACAAACAAAATGGCCACCAAAACAGGAAGTAGGTTGATGTACAGCATGTCCACACATAGAAAATACATCCATACACAAGCAGGCTGTATACACCTTTCCTTTTGTATCTCAAGAGATCACTTGTGTGTTTTTACCTTCTGTCCCCTTCAGCTCTCCTGCACTGAATACTAGTGACAGGCTGTGAGGCTGATCCTTTCTTCCTGTCTAATTCCTCAGTATGTGTCAGCCCAGCTCCTTTCACAGCCTAACAGAGGAGGATTTTTATCCAGCTCTCTTCTATCACTGATAAGATAGCAGAGACCTGCTGGCTTATGTAAATAACACACACACTGGAGTGTGCAGAGAAGGGCCTGGAGGGGTGTGCATGAACAGACCAGCACGGAAGAGTTGGTAGCCTTCCAGACACAGGGCGACAAGTCCGACAGGGGAAAGATACATTGATTTATTACAGAGACGGTGATAGTAGAAAGTGCTGCAGTAAGCCAGAGCACATTAGAACAGGTGTAGGAACTTGTAGGATGGTACAAAAAAAGTTGTAATTTTTGTTACGGAGTCTATTTAAGTGAATCACTTTTGTGAAATTGCATTGAAGTAAATGGCACTGAGCTGCCAACTTCTGCCATTCCTTGCAAAGTCACCATACAGGCTATCTGCTATGATGGGGAGAATAGTGGGACCAGGAAAATAAATGTATGTATGCTATGCTAGGTTTAACAAATCTAGCTTTAAAAAAAATTACAGCTGAAGCGAAAGGTGTATGGAGGCTGCCATATTTATTTCCTTTTAAGTATTACCAGTTACCTGGCTATTCTGCTGATCCTCTGTCTCTAATACTTTTAGCCATAGACCCTGAACAAGCATGCAGCAGATCAAGTGTTTCTGACATTATTATTAGATCTGACAAGATTACCTGCATGCTTGTTTCTGGTGTGATTCAGACAGCTAAATAGATCAGAGGGGCTGCCAGGCAACTGGTATTGTTTAAAAGGAAATAATTATGGCAGCCTGCATATTCTTCTCACTTGTCCTTTAAGATGACGGAAGGATCCAGGGGACCAGGGCAAGAGATTTTCCAAACCCTAGCATGGCTGCTGGGGATTAGGGGAACATGATGATGCCACTGCTCATATATAAGCATAGGCTGCTGGAAACCCCACGATGAAGGGAGGATTAGGGCAGTTAGTGGCAGGAATGTGACAGGTGTGGACACTCATTGGGAGGCTCTTCAATCAAGTGGTATAAAGGATATTGGCAGGAGATCATTAATTAAAGGCAAGTATTTATGTTTAATTTACAAAAATGTAGCATTCTAATGGTAAAAACAATATTAGCAACCAGGGGCATAACTAGGTCCCACCAGGCCCCCCTGCAGAAATTCTGAGCGGGCCCATTTTGGGGGGCTGGAGGGGTCGCAGCATGAGGGGAAAGCCATGCTGCACTTCGGTGGGGAGGGGGGACGGTCCCCTCCTCCCTCACCTCGGGCTCTCCCCTCTGTGCTCCCCTCCAGCATCAATACGATTGTGTGTGCAGCGGCGGGCAGCGGCAGATACATACCTTCCGTGCGCTCCAGCGTGGACGTTCCTCTCTCTCTAGCCTCTGACACGACTTCCTGTATAAACAGGAAGTTGCGTCAGACACTAGAGAAAGGAACGTCCATGCTGGAGCGCACGGAAGGTATGTATCTGCCGCTGCCCGCCGCTGCACACACAATCGTATTGATGCTGGAGCGGAGCACAGAGGGGAGGGCCCAAGCCAAAGTGCAGCATGGCTTTCCCCTCATGCTGCGACCCCCCAGCCCCCCAAAACGACCCTGAGCGGGCCCCGGGGGGGGGACGGCGCGCGGGGCAGGGGCTGCAGGCCCTATTGTTACTCCAGTGTTAGCAACATAGAACTGAGTCTCATATCTTTATTTTCAGTTTTAGTTTTAGGCTACATTCACAGTGGGAAGTTATTGTCCTGCTTTATAAAGTCATTATAATGCAGGTTACCGCACTGCAGTGTTAAGCCTAAGTGACGTTCACAGTGCGAAGTTAACATCATGTTGTAAATGTTGCGTTATGGTAACACACTGCTGCAGTGCATTAGCGTTAACTCTAAAGTCAGGTGTTAACAAATACAGGGAAGCTACTTTTATTGCCTGTATGCTCCACTGTATCTGCTGTATTGCAAACTTAATGTCACATCACAGCGCAATGTCCCACTGTTAACCTAGCCTCAAGACTGAATAATTTGCAAAACTGAACTCTAATCAGCAGCACTGACAGTCTGTAAAATCTTCTTTATTTTGTTGCAAAACAAACAGAAGTAATTACCCATTAGAACTTTTCAATCAGCTAACATGCCATTTGTCTGTTCAGATAATTACAGGATTTGTGTGTGTATATTGATCATATTAATAACATCGGATCCATCAACATATACATTTACTGATCTGTTAAAATGGAAAGAAAGTGTCCGTTTTTTGGGCTCAAGTGTGAACCGAGTCTTATAGGGAGTGGATAAATACTTATAAATAAACAACTGATTTAACAGTCCTTGCTGAAGAAAACATTTAGCATAACCTCCTGCAATAATGACAGCTAGAACATTCTCACCAGTAAGACTCAAACAGCAAAACACCCACTCAATAGTTAACTTTAAAGTCGCATCTACACGCGTAGATGCGGCCGTGATGCTCCTTATCAATCGAGCCGCTAATGCGGCTCGATTGATAAGATCCGACAGGACGGATCTTGCTTCCGCCGATTCCCTGCTCGCTCCCCGCGAAGGGACAATGGCAGGGAATCGAGCGGAAGATAAGCGGCGCCGGTGTGGACGAGCGGGGAATCAAATGTGGCGCATGCGCGGCGAGCGGGGACGCGGAAGAGGCGATCCGGCGGCTAATCGAGCCGCCGGATCGCCACAACATCTCCTCAACATCTCTTCGTGTAGACGGGGCTTAAAGCAGACCCAAAATCTTGCACAACAAACAATGAAAAGTCTTTATTCCACATATAGTTGCTGAAGGAATTCACTTATCTGAGTTCTGTGTTTGTTAAAGCAGCTCAAAGTGTTCTAATTAGTTCTTATCAGCAACTTATCAGACTGCATAGACTGCAGGAAAGTTCTGCCCATGCAAATCTCCAAACAGTAAACATTGAGGCTTAACCGTTTTAATGCTCTCTGTTCTCACTCTTTTTTTTTATGATTTCAATAAATCGCAATGAAGAATTTTTCCATAAATATTATCATGCTCTGGCTAATCTTTTAGAATCATGAAAAAGTTTTGAGTTTAGTTCCACTTTGAAAGAAATATTTTGTATGGACCTGGCTATTAAATCTGAACTTCAGGAACATGAAGATGAATGATTACATTTTAAACACAATACATGTGTATGTATCTTTATATCAGATCTGTGCAGGCTCCCGCATTGTGTATTTAGCTGCATTTTGTATTTGGCTGTAAATAAAATCAGTTCCTCCTGGGAATTGAATTCTGTCTTTTTGCAACCCTTACCAGCTCATTTCCACATTGCTAAACCTCCATCTCTGATGTCTGCAAAGTAACTGGTCATCAGGTAATCATCCGGACTCTCACTGAGACTGAATCTAGTGTGAGTAACTAGAATGTAATCTCACAATGACAGGCAAATCACTTTCTACAACTGTGGCTGTACATATTGCAGCAGGTGATTGTATTTTGTGCATGAATGGGGTATGTTTTCCTTCTCGGAACTGGAATCCATTATATATGTGTTAATGTAATAACGCAGAGCATCTGATAGAAAACTGGCACTGAGATACCAGATCATTATCTTTTGCACAGTAATAAGGAAATCTGTACAGCTCACTCTGACCATTTTATATGGCACATTCTGATGTGATTCTGCATACCTCTAACTGTTCTTTCTTATATTTCCATATGCATGTGCCAGCCAAAGAATATAATGCACAGTAATGGGTTCTCTGATTCACTTTGTAGTATCCAAATGTATCTTTCTAACTGTGCTGCCCAAGTTCTAACAGTCAGAGGGTCAGTGAAAAGTCAGCCAAGTTTGGACTCCCTTAAAAAAACCATCCAAGCTATAAAAAAAAAAAAAAAGATCCACTTACCTAGGGCTTCCTCCAGACCATGACAGCCATCCTCTGCCCTCGCCGCAGCCTGCGCAGTACCATCCTGATGACATCGGCCAGACCACGTGACCCGTGCAGTGAAGCGCAGAAGACGCCGACCCGGAACCCACCTAGCGATGTCAGCTGCGCCAGGGGAGAAGACCGGGAGCCACCGGAGCTGTGACGAGGGCACAGGACGGCTGCCACGGGCTGGAGGAAGCCCCAGGTAAGTGGATTTTTTTTAACAGTTTGGACACTCACTTTAAGGGCGTATATGAAAAAAGGGCATTACGAAATGTGGGTACTGGGCTAAGCCGGTAGTAGAATATTGTCAGTACTGATGATATTCTGCTATTAGGCACCCGGATAATGCAGAAAGGAGAATATCATACATTTTACAGATATTCTACCATCATTTTTCCTAACCTTCCTCTCACACTTACTCTCCCTTTACCTACTCCTAACACTAACCTATGACTACCTAAGCCTAACACTAACCTTCCCCTAGCCACTCTTAACACTAACCTACTAACACTAATCCCCCCCAGCATATATGCAAAAAGGTGGTGAGAAAGTTGACCACAGGTTGAAGCCAAAAAACAGCTTACCCTGCTATTGCAATTACTATTCCCCCTCCAGGCCGTCATGGACTCATGGTTAATATGCAATTCAGCTGGCAGCTATTGCTGAGCGCCGCTATAGCTATAATTCACATTACAGTCTAAGGGCATCCAAATGTCGGGAGCCCTTTTTGTCTCGACCCCCCCAACCTATGGCTAAAACTTGAACCTGATAACCTACCCTTGCTATCTGCAAACTCTTCCACTTTAGTCTCTATGCCTCCTTGGGGCATCGGCTATATTATGCACCTCTGGCTACCAAACTGTCCACTGGGCATCACTATAGCTGCAATCAATAATGTGCTCTATGACAGCGCCCAACTTTCCAAGTAGTCACGGCCGGGCACCCAAACCTCTTGCTTCCCCCTTTAGGTTCCGGGACCTAGAGTTCTGCCTTCTGCACACTGTTCCAGCGTTGCATATTCTGCTGGGGTATAATATTTATTTAATTTATCAGCCACATGCAAAGTGCATTGTATTTTAGTATATCATATATATTTTATATAAGGTCATGCTTGTTTTTCTTTGTATAGTAAAGGATAAAGCTACATGTAATTTCTGTACATAACAACTTTCAGCTTCACATGAAAAGATTACCACCCCATCGTGTTAAGCTGCTCTGTGCACTTAGGTAGCTGTCGCTTGAGCGTGTCTACACCTGACCCTGAAACGGTGACCACTCTTCCAGTTCCATCAGCATAATTGTAATGGAAGAGGCATTACTGGTACCGAAAGGCTAAAGCATGCACTTTGATAAAGTAGCACTTATGCTTCCTACGGGCTACATATGATATGAGCTCAAGAGTGCACCCTAATTATAGGGTAAGACCATGCCATGGGAGACAAAACATTTGTGCAGACATTTGCTGCATACCAACTAACCGTTCAGAAATTTCAGCTTAAAAGTCTACTGTAAGCTCTGAGAATCTTTTCATCCATCTCATCCCAATGATACACTTTACTTGCTTGAAAATATATTCTTCCCCTGGCACATTCTCAAACATGCATCTAGGATTTTAATTAGCCTTATTCTCTTATTGTTTCTGCAGAGCAATATTCCTTGGCTAATGCTTTCCCCAGAATGCCTAAATCATGTGTTAGCATAAAAAAGAAAGAAAAGGGGGAAAAAAAAGAAAAGACAAAAAAGCACTGTGCATTCCTAGGAGTTAAAGAATACAAATGTACCTTTACATTTCCAGGAAAGAAAATAATTCACATGCAAGTATTTAACTGTAATTCGTCAGCTCATAGCTGACAACCAAAGAGCCTTGTGTGATTTATATATTAACACAGTGTGATTATGAGAAATTAAACGGCAAGGATTTTACTGGTGGTTGTAGGGTACAACAGGCAATTCTTAATTGGCACGCCCTGAATACAGAAGTGGAATATTACTGAGTGTTTCTGCTAGCCAACATCACTCATTCTTACACAGCCTTAGTTGGTCAATTTTCTGACATCATATAATTAAACAATAAGCTAAAAACCTGTGGCTGGGACCCTGGTCATGTGGTTATGCCTATGAGGTAGGGTCTCTAATTAGACCTTCTGAGATATTCACGTCAGCAGAGGATGCAACTGAATCACCCAATCACCTCTTCTGTAACTCTGCAACCGAACTTCATTTTTATTCCTTAATATCTTTAATCTTAAAATATTTTTTTAAGAAGCTAAGTATTTGACAATTTTTTTGAAGACTGTGTTATAAGACTGCTTACATTAAATAGTTGATTTTCTTTAGGTAGGCTGAATAACTCTTAATAGTAGGTAGTAGGGATGCTCATTTGGATTTTGCGGAATTAAAATTTCCGAATTTCTGGAACTCAGAAATCGGAACTCGGAAATCGTATTTCTGCAAAAATACTGCATTACTGCAATTCGGTAATTTTAGCTCAATCACAGAACTCGAAATCAATGGACCAATCAGAGAATGCAGAAACAACTCAGAAGTATTTGGCCAATCAGAGAATGCAAAAAATGTAAAAAACAAAACAAAAAAAACCCACTAGCCAATCGAATATTGAATTTTAGCCAAATCACAAAACTCAAAAGCATTGGACCAATCAGAGAATGCAGAGTCAAATTGGAAGTATTTGGCCAATCAGAGAATGCAAAAAATTAACAAAAAACCCACTACTCGGAAATCCGAACTCGGAAATCGTAAACCGATCGGAAATCTGTGAAATCGGTAATCGGCATTGGTGGAAATCGGAATTTATGCAGAATCGGAAATCGACATTTCCGACTATCCCTAGTAGGTAGTTGAAAAGCAAAATAAGACCTTACATTACAAAAAATAAATTAATTAATTGATTACATTGTTGGTCCAAAACATCCTGGACAGAAAATATGAAGGTTAAAGAGAGTCTGAAACCAACTTAAAAACTTGTTTTTACCTGTTATTGAGGTTAAGGAATATAGCCAGTGCTGAAACACCGCATTTACGCGGCAGAACGAGGACAAATCCTGGGTAAAAAATCCATGACTTACAAAGTCGTGGAGTTTGCTGCCCGGGGAGGCAATGCTTCTACTTCTATGAAAAAAAAATGTAAAAAAAAAAATGATCAAAATCAGATCGGACCTGTCGGGAATTATATATCGAGCCATCTATCTTCAGAAAAAAACTCCCAGCAATAGTGGCATATGGGGTACAATCCTAGAAATATGAAGTGGTTAACTAGTGTCTGTCTATGTTTTCTGTTTTCTTATTTTCCTTTTTTTTTTTAAATCTCAAAGAATTGTTTCGACCTCTGCTGAAGTCAGAATATAGTTAGTCCTACAATGATAGCTCTTCAGAATGAGTTTACTCTTTTACCTTACCCTGCTTCTGACCACTAGGGATTTTGCAGCTTGTTCTGGTACAATAATAAGGCAGCACACAACCATATTGGGTATAGAGTACACAATAAGCAAAATATTTTCTAGCTTCCATGCTAGAGTCTTGCAATACCTTACAGGCAACTGACACCTGTGGGAGTAGTACTATTTCATAACTACAATAATATAGTCACAGGCCTTGGAGCAATAGATTTCTTTCCAGAGGTTTTGTCATTGTCCCTATACATTCTTCACAGCAAGTTGTTTCATTTCAATGCATAACCACTGAAAACAACTTGTTTGTCAGACTTTCATTTTGGAAACTGGTGATGTGCATAGGACCATATTATATTACCAATCCATAACAAGATCAAAATCCAGTAAAAATTATCTAGAATCCAATTTTCTAATTTTCTAATTTTTATAGCGCCAGCAAAGTTATGTTACTAAGTGACAAAGGAATATACTGGGAAAACAGCAACATGTCATTTTGGGGCATATTGGATTTTGTCAACCCATGTTTTATCATAGGGGCATTAGTAAACTACAGTATATTGTACATAGTTATAACAGGTTGCTGGTGTTGGGAGGGGGGAGACTGGCATCTTCCCTAGGGCCCCATTTCATCTTGAACCATTTTTGCAAACCCTGGACTAAACCCTGGATTAAGGCTAATTGGCCCGTCTCATGGGAAATATGTAGCAGATACAGTATGTACACAGTATACACATGTTTTGCCATTTTTCAGTATAGTGGTCCTTTAAGGTCAGGCATCAGGAAGGGGTTAACACTAAACGTAGGTTAGGTGGCAGGATGTATTTTATCACTTAGAGTAGGTTAGGAATTAGGAAGGGGTTAGTGCTAGGGAGGTTAGGGTTGAAAAAAACTTGTGAGAGTAACACTTCAACACTGACAAAAACTATGTTACATAGCTAATGCATGGGAGTAATACTCTGCAGCCACAGTAAAATCATCAGCATCCACTTTAAATGTAATCTGGCCCATGGGGCGCATGCGCGCGCTGAACTAAGATGGCCGCGGCTTTTTGAGCTCCGGAGAGCGATCCGCCTAATTTCCCCGTTAGGTGAGCGTACAGAGGCTAAACAGCGGCGATTCTAAAGGCGAGAGGGTCCCTACCACCAATGCCTCCGAAACAGGCAAAAAAAACCGGCAGGAAAGACACACAGCCAGACCGTATGGAGAAGTTCCTTACCCCTCCGGCTAAACAAGATGGCGTCCAGGCTTCCCATGCTGCTACACGCACAATGGAGGAGCAGTCCGCAGCAGTAACCATGGAACAAATGGAAAAGCTCCTAGAACGAAACAGACAATCACTGCTAAATAGCATGAACAAATTACTTACCACTGCTACCAAAGAACTCAAAGCGGACATAATAGCTATAGGGGAGCGGACTAATAAGCTGGAAGAAAAGACGGATGAGATGATTAAACGACATAACGTATTGGATGAGGAACACACCCAGACTCAAGCGGACGTTAAGTCTCTTAAACTGGCACAAGAAGACGCTGAGAACAGGGATCGACGCCAGAATGTACGTATCAGGGGAGTACCTGACTCAATCTTACCGGACCAGCTCCGGGCCTATCTCATGCGTTTGTTCAAACATATACTACCAGAATGGGAGGACTGTCTTTGGAGAATAGATCGGGCCCACCGAGCTTTGGGAGGTAATATAAGAAACACCCAGGCACCTAAGGATGTGATATTGCGCTTCCATTACTTTGAAAGCAAGGAGGCTTTACTGAATACGACGAGGAATATACAACGAATAGACTTTGAAGGTGAGACCCTATCCTTTTATAGTGATTTATCTCCAGTTACGTTAGAAAAAAGAAGAATACTAAGGCCAGTGACCCAGGCTCTGAGAGATGCGGGGATCCGCTATAAATGGGGCTTCCCCTTTAAATTAATAGCAACAAAGAACTCGCGAGTCTTTATTCTGCATGATCCCGACGACGCAACAGAGTTCCTAAAGAAAATAGGCCTTGACAAGCAAACTGTCCGTACAGGCTCCCAGGGGGGCTCCCCTGCCTCGGATACCCGCTCTCAACGTCCCATGTCACCGGACTGGACGACTCAACGCCCACGCCGCCAAGTATCAAGGGTATCGGAATCATCTTCATCACCTCCGGCGCTAATCCCACAGGACATTCCTGAGGATACAGGAGAGTGATGTCTCAACTTTATCAAGGTGACTCTCCATATCTTATCTCTATATAAAAAAGGGGACCCATGGTGAATCGGTTTCTCCCGTGGCCGTTGGTGGTTTAAACCACATGCTTCCCCACGATCTGCCTTCTTTCCCTCTGGCTACCCTGACACAGGAAAGGCTGGAGGTTCAGGCAGAACCACGTTCAGGCATGGACATGGTGTTTTATGTTAAAAACTGTTTATGTTTTTTTTTATTTTTCCTTATTTGTTCTCATTCTACTCTATTAGATGATGGGTATTGTCCTGGCTCTATGATAATAACACACTCCTTAAAGCACGTTTTAAAGTTAATAACATATGCATGTTTCTATATGAAATGCAAACATGGTACGCTTGGTCTCAATTAATGCGAAGGGATTAAATTCCCCCCTTAAAAGAAAAATGTTGCTTAAAGAAGCAATGAGGTTGCAGGCAGACATTGTTATGGTCCAGGAGACCCACTTTAAATCTCAACAACACCCTAAAATATTCTCAAGACACTACCCCACGGTTTATTACGCCTCAGGCCCGAACAAGAAGGGAGGGGTAGCGATACTAATGAAGGAAGGATCTTCTTTCAAAGTTACTAGATCTTATTCTGATCCTCAAGGTCACTTTCTATTACTTCAGGGAATGCTGGCTTCTACAGAGGTAACCTTAGGAAATCTTTATGCCCCTAATATACAACAGATACACTTTCTTAACCGAGTTCAGAAAAAACTCAGGTCATTTAGAGCAGATTGTTGGCTACTAGGAGGGGATTTTAATTTGATATTTTCAACAATGTGGGATCGATCTCAGATTCCGCCTGGGGCCTCTCAGACCAGAGTAAACGCCCTAGCTAAAGCATTCCGTATATGGGTTAGAGATAACCATCTAGTAGATACCTGGAGACTGAGCCACCCATGGTCAAGGCAATATTCCTTTTACTCCGCACCGCATGACCTCTTCAGTAGGTTAGATTACTTTCTAGCGTCCAAAATTTTTATCAGTAAAATCATACAGACAGACATCCATGATATAACATGGTCTGACCACGCTCCTATCTCTTTAGATTTAAACTGTAGATCTGGATTTAGGGGACCCTTCCATTGGCGTCTCAATGAGTCTCTGCTGAGGGATGAATCAGTTCATGACGTGATAAAACGAGAACTTAGGGAATACTTTCATAATAATCAAAACTCAGTTTCCAGCCCAGCGATTTTATGGGAAGCCCATAAGGCTACCATTAGGGGGGTACTGATAAGAGAGGCCGTTGTGAAAAAAAGAAACGATAAAGCGTTGTTTGATTGGAGATTACGATTGTCGAGAGAGGCAGAAAGCAGATACAGGTCCTGTCCCTCCCAAATTAACTATAGAAAATGGCAAGATGCAAAAACAAAGATCTACGATCTCCAGGTCAGTAGAGCAGAAAAAGCACTAGCATGGACGAAGCAATTGTTCTACGAAAGAGGTAACAAACCTCACACGATCCTGGCTAGGAAACTGAGAGATCTTAAAAAAAAAAGGGAAATTTATGCAGTAGCTGACAGGACGGGACGTGTCTCTGCAGACCCCTCTCACATAGCAAACACATTCGAAGCATATTATAAGGAACTTTACAATCTGGATTCCCCAACCCCCCTGGTGATACAAGGGATAACATGAGATACTTCCTACAAAATCTGGGGATCCCTAAGTTATCAGAAGAACAGTTGCATAGCCTAAACGAACCTATTGATGAGGGTGAGATCCGTGAGGTGATTAAGGCACTGCCCTCTAGGAAAGCACCAGGTCCTGACGGATTTTCGTATGCCTATTACAAGAAATTCAAAGACCTACTCACTCCTTACATGTCTAAAATGTTTAACTCTTTCCTAGAGGGAGAAGCCATTCCATCTTCCATGAAGACCTCGGATATCATTATGATACATAAAGAGGGCAAGGACCCACAAAATGTGAAAAGCTACCGTCCCATTTCTTTGATAGATTCTGATCTAAAAATTTACACTAAAGTTTTGGCAAACAGATTTAACCTGGTTTTACCCTCAATTATAGATGGGGACCAGGTTGGGTTCATCACAAAAAGACAAGCGGGGGATAACACAAGAAGGGCAATAGACATTATAGACTGGGTTAATACGAGGGGAAGGCCTTCTCTGCTTCTTAGTCTGGACGCAGAGAAGGCCTTTGACAGGATATCCTGGACTTACCTGTTTGAGGTTATGCGGCAATTTGGTTTCACGGGTCTCATCCTCTCAGCTATTAAAGGCCTCTATAGTGATCTACGGGCTAAAGTACGCGTTCCCTTAACAGACTCGGCATGGTTCCCTCTTTCGAATGGGACGCGCCAAGGCTGCCCCCTCTCCCCCCTCCTGTTTGCGCTATGTATAGAGCCTCTGGCAATAGCTATTAGGAAATCTGTGGATATTTCAGGGGTAATGGTGGGTAGAAAAGAATATAAGCTGTCACTCTTCGCGGATGACGTTTTATTGACAATAACGTCCCCTTCTATCTCTCTCCCAAATTTGTTTAAAATAATTAACGATTTTGGAGCTCTATCCGGTTTTAAGATTAACCATGATAAAACGGAAGCCCTTCCATTAAATATCCCTCAAGAAGAGCTCCGGGTGTTGCAGAGTAACTTCCAGTTTAAATGGAAGAAAGAAAGTGTTAAATATTTGGGGATTCATCTAGGTACCTCATACAAGTCTCTATACGACTTGAACTTTACCCCTCTCCTTAACCAGCTGAGGAAGGACTTAGACAGGTGGGATGCTTACCATATCTCCTGGATAGGGCGGATATATTCTATTAAAATGAATTTGCTGCCGAGATTTTTATATCTTTGTGAGACCCTCCCAATAACAGTCCCCTATTCTGTACTCCACAAACTACAAAAAGATGTTCTGAGATTTATATGGGCCAAAGGGAAACCCAGGGTCTCACATCGGGTAATGGAATCAGATAGATCCAGGGGAGGCCTTTCGGTTCCGCAATTTAATCTGTACTATCTAGCGACACACCTTTGCCAACTGGCAGAGTGGCATTCTGTTCCTCTTAGGACTAAGTGGGCAGAACTGGAAGATGAATCGGTATCTCCATATACCATTGGTTCCTTCCCCAGCCTTTTAAAAATAACAGGGACAAAGGAGACACTACTCAATACAATAACATTCACTTGGAACCTCTGGCATAGGACCCGCACCAAATTCAACCTGTCTAAATTCCCATCTAAACTTTTGAGATTAAAAGGTAACCCACTCTTTCCCTTGAATTCTATCACTAGATATAAGAGTGACTCTGTAACACCCGAACCAATCTATTTATATGATCTCTTTGAAACCCCTCCTACAAAGATTCTCTCATATGCAGAGTTATGTAGCAAATATCCGGAGACTGACTGGAGATTTTATGAATATTTACAGGTGAGGTCCTGTGCTCTCAAACTTCTGGGTAGTCAACCTTATCCTTCATATTCCCCATTTGAACGGCTTCTAATAGATCATGAGAGAGAACCGGGTTTAATCTCAAGATTATACTCATATCTGTTGATCCCAGGACCATCCTCCTTTTCCAAACATAAATACATGCTGGAATGGGAAAATAAACTAGGGAGCTCTTTAGAACTCTCAGATTGGGAAGACATATGGCTCAATGCACGAAAAACATCTATATGCACCCAAACTAAAGAAAATGTTTACAAAATACTATTCCAGTGGTATATGACACCAGTCAGATTAAATAAAATATTTCCGGGTACCTCAGATAGCTGTTGGAGAAACTGCGGGGAGGTGGGTACAATTGAACACATTTTCTGGTTTTGTCCCCAAACCCAAACATTCTGGAAGTCAGTCCAACTTTTAATTCAGAAGGTTATTTTAAAACATATCCCTCTGGACCCTTGGATTTACCTATTAGGCAAACCAAAGGGGGGTCTAAAATCCCACACCCAGAGGATGCTTAATCATATTCTGACGGCAGCCCGTATTTCCCTGGCAGCTTATTGGAGGAGGAGCTTGGTCCCCAATATAGAAACGGTGATTAGAAGGATACGGTGGGTTAAAACTATGGAATACCTGACTGCTCAAGTTAATGAAAAAGAAGAACTGTTTAAAAAGGTTTGGGACTTTTGGAATGTTAACTATGAGCGCGAGGGGATATGAGGGACGGGGGGAATTATAATATATACTCTTTCCTAGGGTGTTTACCTAAGTACCATTTTCTCCTTGCTTTTTGTCATATTAAGACTCCATACGGTAGCGTGGCCTTAAAAGTCAATACCCACTATTTAGTTAAAATTATGTTACTGGATATGTACATGTTATATTTATGTTGGTAGATAATATATTCTTTTATATTTTGAGAAGGTGTAGACTAAGAGCTACCGTGAGCATTTGTTAGTCAGACAGTCATCTGAGACATATTGGAGCTATATTTTGATATATATATGTTTATCATAGTAGCTATTAAGACTAATGTAAGTTTGCCCATACGTTTAATGCTAAAGCTTTGTTCGATTTGTAATTACATACTTCTTTTCTAGAATCTGTTAATTGTGCAATATCTTACTTCTCAATAAAAGAATTATAAAAAAAAAAATGTAATCTGGCCCAGTGTTGTTGATGTAGTACATGAAGGAGGCTTGTAAAGTATGTGGAAGTAGTGTTGATCGAACACACGGTTTTTCGTGGTCGGGTCGGCTCGGCCGAACATGGTTCAGATGTTTGGGATATTTGTCCGAACACCGAGCCTAATTGAAGTCAATGGGGACCCGAGCATGGCCTGAAAAAACTTGCAAAATGAGGGAAACTTCTACAAAATGGGTTGGAAATAGTGTGGGGGGGGGGGCATTTACACATAGACCTTAGGCTCAGAATAAAAGCAGGAACTCATGTTTGCAGAGCAGTGCCCCAATTGTACTTGACTGCCAATAAAACAAATAAAACTCCTAAAAAAAGGCGTACGTGTATGGGCAAAAACTGCACGCTTAAGGCCAATGCAGTTTATCGCCATGTATTTATACATTTTATACAAATGAGATCCTGAAAAGCTGTCCTAGTACCAATGGGACCAGCAACGCTAACCCAGCACACATGATGGAAGAAGAGGTACAGGAGAAAAAAAGCCACGGTTTGTGACACAACTCAGGCCCTGCATGATGACAAAATGCATGCTTAAAGCAATGCATTTTGTCGCCATGCATTGATAAATATAATAGAAATGAGATTTGGGCACAGTGGCTGCTGCCGGCAGTGGCTGCTGGCAGTGAGCTGGCAGTGCCTGCTGGCAATGGGCTGGCAGTGGTGAGGCAGGGGCACTGTGGCTGTTGCCAGTGGTGGGGCTGGGGCACTGTGGCTGCTACTGGCAGTGGTGGTGAGGCTGGGGCACTGTGGCTGGCTTGGCTGGCAGTGCTGGCACCTAACTGCTAGCTCTGTCTCCTACCTACCCCAAGCTAAACCCCAATGTGAATGGCGGAGCCAGCCGCGCGATCTGGTATTTCTATACCCAAACACGTGACCCGCTCGGCCAATCACAGCTATGGTCACAGCCAGCTAGGCTGTGTGACCATAGCTGTGGAAGAAGCATCATTGCCACTTATTGGCTGCATGCAAAGGCACCAATAAGCGAGGGGAGAAGACCGAACAGCACAGCCGAGCACCATGCGCCAATGTTCGGCACACAGCGATCAGTGCCGAGCACTGTTCGATCAACACTATGTGGTAGTATGTGGACATACATGGCATGGTGTGTGTGTCTGTGTGTGTGTTATCACTTGCTTCATTGCAAACTATATATATATATATATATATATATATATATATATATATATATATATATATATATATATCCCCCCTGCAGCAGGCTGCTTTTACGAGTGTTTTCTCACAAAGTCTCTCTTTGGTATGTTTAGAGTGATGATGTGATGAATCAGGAAGATTACACCTTAGCTAAATAGAACAAAAAGGGATACCTATTTTTAATGTGTCAAAACCTTCCAATGCCGAAAACAAATCCTTTTTACTTGAAAATAAAGTTGAAGTAGTTTTGTGTATTTGTGAAAGTTTAAAAATCCAACCAAATAGGTGCATAACAATAACCCCGGTGCCCCCCTGTGGGGACAAAGGCAGGGGCTATGAGGGTCCGCTCCCCCTCCCTTGCTTCTTGCAGAGCACAGCAGAGCTGTATAAATATATTTACCTGCTTGTGTCACGTCTTCTTTTCCTCCCAGGAGCCACTTCCTCTATGCTGCCCCAGTGCCCCTCTGTGGCCCCTGATTACATGACGTGCATTAGGAGTTGAATATGCAGCAGAGCGAGTGGCTCCCGGAAGGAAGAAGAGCCCCAACATGATAAGAGCAAGTAAATATGAGATTGAAGGGAGGTGAACCCATAACCCCTGCTGCAGTTTGCCCCATGACTGTTGTTCGCTGGGCAGCCTTGAGGGATATAGTTATGCCCCTGCAACCAAATCTAAATTTGGCCATTACTAAGGCTTTATTCACACCTATATTTAAATGCCTTTCCTTGTCAGTGCCACATATAATCACTGCAGCTAACCTAAATAGACGTGAATGTAGGGTATGGCACGGCAAGACTTGTGCCATGGGTGCTAGATTATTATGGACTAGACCTAAGGCCCGTTTAAAAACAGCTAGGCTGTGGCCGTGACCTCCCCCTCCGCACTGCTCTCTCTCTCTTTAATTACCTGCGCACGCACGTCACACACGCCCCGCGCACGCGCTCCCGCCCACCCACAGGCCCGCCTCTTTCTGGACTCGTCCTCCTTCGCGTCATTCCCCCCAGCTTTCTGCAGTGTCTCTGTGTCCCTGCACATGTGCAGAATGAAAAAGCACTAACACACGGACATGGGACGCAGGGACACTTGCCCTTTATTAGGTATGATGCACATTAGTTGCAGTAGCCCAACCATGCTTGTATAACGACAACTGAGTGGCTATGAATGCTGCCTTGGCTGAAGAGTATCAGCCTTACCCCAGCAACAGTGACAGTGAATGTGAATTTATAGAGCAGGAGATCTGATCTCTTACAGGGGTTGTCTGATCCTGGACTGACATGGGGTTCTGCCTGCTACTGGAATCTGTCACGGGGTGCTGCCTATTACTGGGTGCTGTCTGTTGCTAAGGTCAGTCATTCCACACTACATGCCCACTTGCAGCTGTGCTCATCGCCTCCTTCATTTGCCCCCTTTCCCCTGTGAGGTGCAGTTTCAGTGCTCCCCCTATGTTTTATTTAACCTAGATTTGCTACTGAAATGAACTGCTCACATTTTCAATATACAGGGGTGCACTGTGATCATGACGGCCCTCCCAGCAACCCCCCTCCCCTTCTTCCCAAGAGCAGCAGCAACATACATTACCTTCATCCACTGGAGAAACAGGTCCTCACTCCTCTCTTCACTGGACCAAATGTACACTATCTCCCTGCTGCTCCTGTCTCTGCACGTCACATGACATGCAGAGATGAGAGCTGCAGGGATAGTAAACAGCGGCTACAGTGAAGAGAGGAGTGAGAACTGTCCCTCTGCTGAATGAAGGTGATGTATGGTGGTGCTCTTCTCTGCCCCTCTCAGTCCACCCCCCCCCCCCTTTGATTGCGGTGTCTATTGTTACACCCCTATGAGTATGGTTAATCACAATATTAGTTCAGTAGTGTACAGTGGTTAACATTCCAATAGCTGATTAGCTGCCTAATGGGAAGGAGTTATCTGCGCCACGCCATGTAACCATGGAAGCTTTAGTTTACCAAAAATAGACAATCAAAACATAAAGTACACATTCGAGATGCATTTAGCAAGTGTCTGTAACAGTGGTGCGCATTACGACCTTGTGATCATGAGTAACTCGTGATCATGAGTCGCTTTTGCCAATCACAAGGCCGAAATCGGCAATCGTGATTGGCTCTTGATAACGAATGCCGATCACGAATGCACTCGTGATTGCACTTGTTACCCAACTCATGATCACAAGTTACTTGTGATCACTAGGCGGTATTCGTGATTAAAAACTTGCCGACTTTAGCAGTTAATAGCAAAGCCCACTTACATGCTATAAACACCAAATTGAACAGATACGTTAAGAAGAACAATGGGAACAAGTAGAATTTTTTTTTCAAAAAGACCTTAAGACAGTTTATGTATTTACCGCATTTAAATGTATACTTTTTTCCTTTGAAACTTTATAATCGATTGTCTCAAAAACTATAAGGTATTTTTGAAAAAAAATATCCTCTTGTTCCCACTGTTCCCACTGTTTCCACTTCTTAACATATCAGCAAATTTGGTGTTTCTAGCTATTAACTGCTAAAGTCAAATCGTGATCACAGATATCACTTTTCATCATGGTTAAAATCTGAGTCGAATTCGGAATTGGGCATCAAGTCCGGATCACGATCACACCGTATCCAGATTTCGATACTGCAGTGATCGGATTTACTCAAATCCGTGATTGGGGGTATCTGAGCACCACTGGTGTGTAAGTGGTTTACGATGGCTGAGCCAAGAAATAAGCCATGAATGTTGCAAGAGGATGACTTTTGCTGGCCTGGCTGCTATGACGCTGACCATGCAATGGTGCTGATCAAGTGCCAGTAATGACCACTCAAGTGTACTGTCACAGACATTCCAATATAAAGTATTATTGTATACCCAGCAGATGGCTACTGCTTTTCAATGAGAGAATCTACAGGAAAACAAGGGGCTGAATGTGTGAGTTAGTATTATAGCATTTAAACACAGAAACAAAAATATGATATTTTACAGCAGTAATATCCTAGGATCATATCCCAGCAGGTCCCTATCTACATGGTTTCTCATCATGGCTCCTCTAGATTCTCTCTTCATTCTGCATTCCTAATTCTTGCTAGTACATTGAATGGTTAAGGTCTATTCTGGTTCTTTAAATTATTTGGCAGCACTTGCACTGTATGAATTTGATTTAAGTACAGTAGTCTTCCCAGGAGCATTGTCTGATGAGAAAGGCATAAATGTAAAGGACGGCATAATTTGCCATTGCTATAAAAATACAGAAAAGAAGAATGAGACAAAATAAGGTGAAAACTCTGACAAAATGATGACAACAATTTACAGAAAAGAACACACTGATTGCATTTTGCTTCTTTCTTTCCTTCTTTTTTTTTCTTTAAAAAAAAACAAAACACATTTTACATTTGTTTGAAAAAGTGGAATTTAACTGATCTACATACTATTTCTTCCCCCCTTCGTTCCACAGACCCAGCTAATACTTTTTTGGTCACCTCTGATCACTCCCTAACAGGGGCATGAATACAGGGGAGCCCAGAGCTGTAAGGGAGCCCCGACTGCTACTTCACTCCCTCTGACAAAGGGATCCATCCTTCAGATCAGGTGTTTTTGTGGCTACACTTGTTATAGGTGTGAAGATTGTGATGTCCACACGTGTTTCATGACCCTTGCAAGATGGTGAAGTTTTTTAAGAAAGATACTGAGCCTAGGTTTCTAACTCTAGTGACTTCTGCATGCAGACAGAAGACAACTTTCCTTAGGATATCGTTGAGTTTGGGTATTTCACTAGATTTCCATCTCTCGGCGATAGTTAATCTTGTTGCTATTATTAAGTGGGAAACTATGATCTTCATCTGGGTCCCCGCCCCCTTTACTTGCCTTCAAAGTCCAGTGAAAACATCACAAGCTAGAGATCTGTCATCTTCTTGAGGGAGGCTATAGTAGTAATCAGGCCTCCTGCTAAATCTGCTGGAAAGAGGCATAGCGATTGTTCCACTCATCCTTTCCCTTCACTGCTGATTGGTGGAGAAGCACGGCTGTTATAGCCTTGGATCTCCCAATAATATTGCATGGTTTCAGTGAGCGATGTGGAGGCAAGATGGGTGCAGTGATGTGGAAGTGACACTGAGGTTCATGGAATATGGTAGGGTGCAAGTGGAACAGTTGGGACTGAACCAAAAGATTCCTGGATGGCTCTGATTGCTTTGGCTTCATGGTTGCTTGGCTACTAGATTCATTTTAGAATCAGTAATTATAAGGTCATGCATCTTGGCCATGTCTATGACATAGCACCATATAAACTAATTGGGTTACAGCTGGGAACTTGGAGAAGGACTTGCTGGTTAATAATTAATGCAATTGATCCCACACCAGAAGCTAAATCAAAACATAAAAGGATAGGTAAAGACATTAAGTCACTTGTGAGGCCATTGTAGTATGGGATATAGTTTTGAACACTATACAGGAAGGAGACTGAAGTCACTATGGTGGACAATTTTTTTTTTAATACTGTACACATGCAAATATATTTTCCAGAGTAAATGTACTGCAAATGTTTTACTTCTTATGTAGCTGTCACTTACAGCAATCACTTAAATCTGATGTCTGTGCCTGTTATCGGCAGGTTTTGAGCAGACTATCACCTCATGGGGGATTTTTCAAGTTTCCTTTATTTGTTTCAATTGCTTTCCCTGTCAAAGGCTTATAAAAAGATGATAGCAGGCCTGTCTTTTTTTACCTGAATGATTCCTTTTCAGGAACTTGTAAATCCCTATTTCCATATAGGACATAAATTAAAAGAAATGTCCAGAGACCCACACAAACAGAAATGTACAATACAAAGGAGGGGGGGGAGAAGCTGCTACGAGTTGTGGTTTCACTAAGCATCCCTTGCATTCCTTTAGCTGTGAATGTTTCCTAATGATTCTTAGCTGCTTAGTTTGCAAAGCTGGGGATGCCATTTTTAAACTCTGTATGCAAGGGACCCTATATCTGCAGCTGTATTTGTCATAAAAATAAACAAGTACGGTAAGCAAAAACAATGAAATGTGAGCTGGCAGGATTACTGATGATTACAGACCAGTTCTACAAGCACCACAGCAGTCAGTAAAAACAAAAAACAAAAGCCATGTGGGCAATGTTTTTGAAATGTCTGCATTTACAAATAACTTTATAAATGTACTTTCTCTTTAATATCAGTGTATCTTGTGTTTTTATCTTACAATGTCAAAAGCAGGTGTATTATCCTATTTACAGTATCGATGGGAAGGTTTTGATCTTCTGGAGGAACATAATGCATAGTTTCATGGTGCATTCCTCTCTTTGTTGCAATAAAGAGGTCAGTTTAGAATGTATTTCATAAAAAGTTCTATTTCTTTCAACAGTGTAGCAGCAGCAGCGAGTATGATAGGGAAGCAGTAGAGTTTATATATTATTCATCCCATCTAAAAACCCTGAGGCTGGACCCCCGTGGGGTCTCTGCAGTAATTGGTCTCCTGATGCTGATATGCAAGGCTCTAAAAGTCTTTAAAACATTATGAGACCTCTATTCCATCTACTTCAAGCGCTGAAATGTTTTAAAGTAGTGCGGTGGACAGTTTAACTCCCATCATTTTACATATTCAGCTGCTGCTGTATAGTACATAGTGAATTCTAATTTTTATGAAGTATTCAGAATGCGCATCCTTCTTACATCTTTTGCGTTAAGCTGGAAGCTATGGTGCCGCTTATGTTACATAGTTAATTTAAAATGGCTCAACAAAATCCATTTACTTAAATTGGTTTTACCTATGGACATAAGCAGCAAGGAAATTAGGCATGTGATACCATGATGAGCAGTTCAGTATTGCTGCAAGTGAATAGATTGGCATCTTTTCTTTTGCCTGCAATAATTCTTATTTTAGCAAATGTGCCTACTTTAAAAAGTTTGACAACTTCTGCATTGGTCAGACAGAAACATAAACTGACTTTATAAATAGAGATGGCCCTAACAGTTCGCACGTGAACTTATTCGCATGAACTTCGGTGGTTCGTGTTCACTGTGAACTATATGCGAGTTCGACCCGCCCCCTATACTACAACATTAGGGTCAACTTTGACCCTTTAAATCACAGTCAGCAGACACAGGGTAGCCAATCAGGCTACACTCCCTCCTGGAGCCCCTCCCCCTTATAAAATGCAGACAGCGTCAACCATTTCACTAACTCATGTGGCTGCAGTAATTAGAGAAGGGAGAGAAACTGGCTGCTGACATAGGGAAAGCTTAGTTAGGCTCCTGTGTTAGGCTTGTTAAGTTGCTCCTTCTTGCTGATACTTATTGCTGAAAAAGCACTTCTCATCCTCAACAGCTCTTTTGAGAGCTAATGTTGTTCTTGTGATCAATTTTATTTTGTGTGTGTGTCCCACAGACACTTGTGTTGCATTATATTATATACAGCCCTGTCAGTCAGTCGCAGCTGCTGGACCTTGGCCCCTTGGTAATTCCTACTGTGCCACTACCAGGCCCAGCACATTCAGTGTCTACCTGTGTGTGTGACAGCAGCACATTTGTAATACCAATCACTGCATACCCACCTGTTCAGTGCACCTACCTACCTACATGAGCGCACGCATTGTTATATACCACCAGTCACTGCACCTGTTCACGGTACCTGTGTGTGTGACAGCTGAAAATTTGTAATACTAGTCATTGCATACTTGTTCACAGTACCTGTGTGACCGCACGCTGTGTAATATACCAGTTCGTGCATACCTGTTAACTGTACGTGTGGGACAGCTGCACAATGTATTGTAATACCAGTCACTGCATACCTTTCACTACACCTGTGTGACTGCACATTGTATTAGTCAAGTCAGTGCATACCTTTCACTACCCCCCCCCCCCCCCGATATGGACAAAACAACAGGCAGAGGCAGAGGCAGGCCACCTGGCAGGTCTGTTCGAGGTCGTGCAGACGTGATTTTGTGTGGCTCTGGCCCAAAGTATAGTGCTCAAAAGAAGGCATGTCCCATCAACTCCCAAGATTGTCAGGACGTGGGTTGACTATTTAACACAGAACACCTCATCTTCCGCAGCCAACAGCGCTACTACAAGCACCACATTCGCTGCATTTGACACTTCGCAGGAGTTATTTGGTGGGGAATTAACTTATTCACAGACATTATTGTTACAACAAGATGAAGGCATTCAAGTTACACCACCTCATATGTCTGAGTTAGGCGACACTATGGACGTAACGTGTGAGGAGGGGGATGATGATGTACTTGCTGTTGGCGCAGTTTATGAGGTGTCTGAGGCAAGCGAAGCTGGGGAGGATGATTATGATGATTATGATGATATGGATGCCACAGCGAATCCTAATAGACAAGATGACCGAGGGGACAGTTCAGAAGGGGAGTCAGAGAGGAGTAGGAGGAGACGTGTTCCTGAAAGAAGCAGGGGGAGCTCGTCTTCAGAAACAGCTGGTGACAGTGTTCAGCGCCATGCATCGCCACCTATGGACAGCCAGCCAACATGCCCTTCAACGTCAGCTGCTGAGGCCACCATAGTGCCATCATCCCAGGGGGGCTCAGCGGTTTGGAAATTTTTGTGTGTGTCTGCCTTAGATCAGAGCAATGCCATCTGTTCTCTCTGCTGCCAAAAATTGAGCAGTGGAAAGGCCAACAGCCGCGTAGGGACAACTGCCTTACGAAGCCACATGGAGAAAAGGCACAAACTGCAATGGGAAGACCACCAGAGGAAAAGCGGCACACAAAAGCAAAGCCACCCTCCTTCTCCTCTTCCTCCTTCAGGTGCATCATCTTCAGCTGCTTTCTCCCTTGCACCTTCACAATCACAGTCACCCTCCTCCACTCCGCCTCTCACCTTGAGCGGTTCCTGTTCCTCTGCACACAGCAGCAGCCAGGTGTCCGTGAGGGAAATCTTTAAGCGGAAAAAGCCAATGTCTGCCAGTCAACCCCTTGCTCGGCGTTTGACAGCTGGCTTGGTGGAACTGTTAGCTTGCCAGCTGTTACCCTACCAGCTGGTAGACTCTGAGGCCTTCCGTAAATTTGTGGCCATTGGGACACTGCAGTGGAAGTTACCAGACCGCAATTATTTCTCCAAAAAGGCGATACCCAAACTGCACCATGAAGTTGAAAGGCAAGTGGTGTCAACTCTGGGACCCAGCGTTGGGTCAAGGGTCCATCTGACCATGGATGCCTGGTCTGCCAAGCACGGTCAGGGCAGGCACATAACTTACACAGCGCATTGGGTCAACCTGGTGACCGCTGGCAAGCAAGGAGTACGTGGATGTGCAGCGGACCTAGTTGTGACACCTCCACGGCTTGCAGGCAGGCCTGCTGCCACCTCCTCTCCTCCTGCTACATCTTCTTTGCTGTTGTCCTCCTCCTTGGCTGAGTGGCAGTTCAACTCTACTGGTGCTGCGATCTCCTCTCCAGGTACGACGGTGTCACGCCATCTTAGACATGTCTTGCCTCAAGTGGAGAATCACACTGGAGCAGCTCTCCTGGCTGCTCTGAACAAACAGGTGGATCAGTGGCTGACCTTGCACCAACTGGAGATTGGCAACATGGTGTGTGACAACGGCAGCAATCTCATTTCAGCTTTGAATTTGGGAAAGTTGACACATGTACCCTGCATGGCACATGTGCTGAATCTCATAATTCAGAGATTTGTGTCTAAGTACCCAGGCTTACATAATGTCCTAAAGCAGTCCAGAAAGGTGTGTGGGCATTTCAGGTGGTCTTACACAGCCATGGCATGCTTTGCCGGTATTCAGCGGAGAAACAACTTGCCGGTGAGATGCTTGATATGCGATAGCCCGACTCGCTGGAATTCAATGTTCCTGATGTTCAACCGCCTGCTACAACAGGAGAAAGCCATCAAACTGTCTACAACTACAGTAAAAGGACATGCTCTGGGGAGATGGGGATGTTCTGGCCAAAGTACTGGACACTCATGCGAAATACCTGCAGGCTCATGCGGCCGTTTGAGGAGGTGACAAACCTGGTGAGTCGCAGTGAAGGCGCTATCAGCGACTTGATCCCATATGCTTTCTTCCTGGAGTGTGCCATGCGTAGAGTGGTGGATCAAGCTGTGGAGGAGCGTGAAAAGGAACAGGAGGAAGAGTTGTGGGATCAATTCTCAGCAGAAGCAGATGATTCCTCAACACCTGCGGCAGCACAGAGGGGGAGGAGGAGAAGGAAGAGTAATGTGGGGAAGAGGAGTCAGATGATGAGGAAGGTTTTTTTTTGGAGGAGGAGGCAGCGGAAGAACAACCGCAGCAGGTGTCTCAGGGGGCTTGTACTGCTGAACTTTCCCGTGGTATTGTTCGTGGATGGGGGAGGAGGAGAACTTAGCTGACTTCACTAAAGAAGAGAAAAAGGAGATAGATAGTGTGTATGCATCCAATTTTGTGCAGATGGCGTCTTTCATGCTGTCCAGCCTGTTGAGGGACCCCCGTATAGAAAAAAACTCAAGGGGAATGAGCTGTACTGGGTGGCCATGCTACTAGACCCTCGGTATAGGCACAAAGTGGTGGACATGTTTTCAAATCACCAGAAGGCAGAAAGGATGCAGCACTTGCAGAACAAGCTGCAGAACTATGCTTTACAGTGTGTTTAAGGGTGATGTCACAGCACAATGGAATAAAGGTGCCACTGCCAGTAATCCTCCTCCTCCCATGTCCACGCAGGCAAGGACAAGACGCTCCAGCGATCTCATGGTGATGTCGGATATGCGGACACTCTTTGGTCCAACGTCTCACCTTAGCCCTTCTGGATCCACCCTCCACCAACGCCTCGACCGGCAGGTAGCCGACTACCTGGCCTTAAGTGTGGATGTAGACACTGTGAGCAGCAATGAACCCTTGGACTACTGGGTGCACAGGCTTGACCTATGGCCAGAGCTGTCACAATTTGCCATCCAACTTCTGTCTTGCCCTGCCTCAAGCGTCCTGTCAGAAAGGACCTTCAGCGCAGCTGGAGGCATTGTCACTGAGAAGAGAAGTTGCCTAGGTCCCAGAAGTTTTCAGTACCTCACCTTTATAAAAATGAATGAGGCATGGATCCCGGAGGGCTACTGACCGCCCGAAGACTAAGTCAGTCCCCACACACAGCATCTCTGCCTGCATGCCGTGTGACTGCCTGCCCCATGACTAAGTTGGTCCCCACACAGCATCTATGCCTGCAGGCCGCTTGACTGCCTTCTCCGCCACCACCAACAGGGTCCAGGACTCCAGGCGGATTCCTGAATTTTTAAGGCCGCTGCTAGCAGCGGCCGCTATAATCATCTTTCTGGTGCGTGTACATGCCTGCCTAATTTTTCTGGCTGCACTGCAGCTGCAACAACAAAACAAAAGGCATGTACATGTGTCAATTCCCCTTCGTGATCGTTACCTTGCCGCGGTGAAGGGGCTTGCGCATCACAATGAAGCAATGACCGACGGCTATATGAGTGTCTCGGGGGGGGGGGGGGGGGGCACACTAAAGATAATAAGGTCGTTGCTTCATTGTGGACAGACCAAATTCAATCAGCTGGACAGTCTCTGTTCTGTCATTGAGCTACCTCAGCCTGGCAATCATATGGGCTGGAAAGCCACCATCACCTGCACTCTCGTCATGGTGCGCACCAGTCCAGCACGGCCATCACTACACAAACTGCTGTGTGCGGTGCGTCACACAGTGAATTTGGTCTGTCAATGTGAAGCAGTAGACTAATTACACTACCTGATTGATGTATACACATGCAAGATGTTTTAAAGCACTTTAGGCCTCCAATTTAGCATGCAATGTGATTTCTGTCCTTAAAATGCTGCTGTGCGTCAAATCCAGATTTTTCTCTGGGACTTTTGGCGTGTATTCCACTCCCCCATGCAAAAACTCAGATGCTAGACCACTTGAAACATATTTTCCATCACTTTTATGGCCAGCATAAATATTTGTAGTTTTCAAAGTTCGCCTCCCCTTTGAAGTCTATTGCGGTTTGCGAAAGTTCGCGCGAACCGAACTTTTTGCGGAGGTTCGCGTTCAAGGTTCGCGAACCGAAAATCAGAGGTTCAAGCCATCTCTATTTATAAACAACAATTGTGCATTCCAGCTCTTTTGGCAAAGACATTCAGTTAACATGGGGGAAGATCAAACTGCTTAAAAGCAGTATAAAGTGAAATGTAATGTGACCAGTTACTGTACTAACATGGGGCTCCTTCCAGCCTCCTGAAGTCCTCCTGGCCCTTCACCATCATTCTGCACTGTTCTGTTCCTCTGCTGTCTGACTCAGCCTGTTGCGGGACACTAACACATGCAAAGCCCCAGCTGCGCACCTCCTTGATCGTGCTCCCATGCGCAGTAGCAATTTTTACTTACTGTTCGAACGAAGAGCACGCCCAACTACAAGAGAACGATGGAGGTGGAATGGGGTTTCACATGCAACATTCAGCGGGGGAAAGCAGAGGAACTGAGCAGAGCAAAATAATGGTAAGGGACAAGGAGGACTTTAGGGGGCTGGAAGATGCCCAGGTAAGTAACTGGCCCAGTTACATTCTTTAAAGTGTACCAGAGAGACGTTAAAAACAAAACATTTGATACTTACCCAGGGCTTCCTGCAGCTCCATAAGCACCGCTGAGTCCCTCGCCATCCTCCCACGATCCTCTGTTTAGCTGCAATCAGCCCCGGTAACTGGCACAGTTGCATTAGTTGGGGTCTTAGACCACGACTGAGGCGACTGAACCAGTTACCGAGGCTGATTGCGGCTGAATGGCAGACTGTGGGAGGATGGTGAGGAACTAAGACATGCTTATGGCACTGGAGGAAGTCCTGGGTAAGTATCAAATGTTTCGTTTTTACCATCTATGGTTTCCTTAAAAGTAGAATTGAGAGACACGGATGGTGATATATTTATTTCCTTTTTAAAAATGCAGCCAATCAGATCAGCAGGATTGCCAGGCAACTGGTATTGTTTAAAAGGAAATAAATATGGGAGCTTCCATATCCCTCAGTTCAGGTGTACTTTAAGCTATTAAGCACTGTAAAAAGTATAGACCACAAAGGGCTTGATTCACAAAGCGGTGCTAACTGTTAGCACGCCTGTGAAAACCCCCTTAGCACGTCTAAACAAGCTTTTTGCGCGTAAAACTTTACGCGCACACTGCACAAAGCGCAGGGCGCTCCGCGCGAAGTGCCCATTAAAGCCTATGGGACTTAGCGCATGCATAGGAATTTGAGCGCGCAAAACTTTGCACGCGGTACTTAGTGCGCGATCTGATTGAGAAAACCGGTGCTAACCTACTTAGCACCCTGGTTAGCGCGCCTAAAGACTTTAGACGTGCTAAGTAGGTTAGCACCGCATAGTGAATCAAGCCCAAAGTCTTTATTAATGCAGTTAAAGCTCAACTACATTGATTATTTTCATCACCCATTTTCTTTACTTAACACAAAGTAGGTCCACCCACCATTGAAATACCTTTTCTGACTCACTAAATACCCTTGGAGCTCCAATAATTTATTTTGGTAGTGAACAAGAATTACTCATTGCTCATCCTCTCCTGTCTGCCATACTGGAGAAAGGATTTTGCCTTTTACAGTCACTAAAATCCCTTCCCCACTATTATCAATTGAGAAAGCATGGCTATGGAGAAAACTACATGCAAAGGGGTTGCATCAATGGTTTTTTTAGAATGTGTTGTAGGTAGTTGTGGAGTGGTGCAGATCTGCCATTCATACTCCCTTCAATTGTCCCCTGTGGGCGAGTGCTGTAATTACAGCGCAGGAGATTTGGGCACAGCCGAGGCCACCATAGGCCGTAATAGGAATTATGGCTATAGCGCGCACACTGAGTAACTTGGGCGATGTCAGAAGATGGAGCAGAAGTTACATTTAAAACAATGTAATTCAGCGAATTACATGATTCCCCGCTATCCATGTTGACCTAGAGTGGGAATAGTATTTATCACCGCCGGGAACTTGTGCAGCAGCAGGATAAGCCATACTGGCTGTATCCTGCGCTGAAGTCTCCCGGCAGCCAATTCATATGTATGCCCCTGTAGGATATAGGCTTGGTCCATAAGATGCCATTTGCACAGATGATAACGCTGGTACAGAGAGGCTTGGAGAAAGTAGCATCAGACCTGTATCTAAATACGGGGTCATTTCATGTATTTTTCTGTCTCTCTGATCAATGGTGACTATCTTGCTATCTCTGGGGTAAACTACTATTAACCACTTAACGACTGCCTAACGCCGATAGGCATTGGCAGGTCGAAGTGGTGTTACCAGAACGAGCGGTCGTTCCATGTCAGTTCACGGAGGGTGTCTCCGTGAATCTCATAGGCTGGAGCCTATCAGAGGCGGCGCAGGATGGATCGCCTTCCTGTGCCACCCAGAAAGAGGAGGGGTGGGGGGAAAGAGAGGGAGACTGGGAATCGCTGCGGAGGGGGGCTTTGAGGAGCCCCCCCCCCCCACTCGGCCACACAGAGCGGCGGTGATCAGACCCCCCCAGCAGGACATCCCCCTAGTGGGGAAAAAAGGGGGGAAGTCTACCACCCTAGTGCCCACCACCCACCTCCTGCACCGATGATCGAGCACTCCAAGGATATGTAAGATCTATCTGATTGGTTTGATGCAGTTTTTGATACTCAGCATGTACAGTTGATACACCGCTATGCACTTGGATGCTGTCACTTTGGAAGGAATAAATACATTTTGGACGGAAGGTGCACGCTCTAGTGTTCTTGTTGATGCTTCAATTTATGTTGTTTCTTCTGGTCGTAATGCGGAGCACACGTCCTGTCCTGTGACAGCTAGTGCAGATGCTGCAGCTTGATCTGAGAGTGTTGATGCCAGCGTGACACTGTCTGTTTAATCCGCCACAAATAGCTCACAACAACGAAGAGATGTGCCACACCATCTAGCTTTAATCTTCTACTAAGACTTTCTGACAATATTACATTACAGAACTGACAAGATTAGCTGCATGATTGTTTCTGGTGTAATTCAGTTCACTACTGCAGCCAAATAGATCAGCAGGGCTGCCTATTGTTTAAAAGGAAATAAATATGGCAGCCTCCATATCACTTTTATCCCGGGTTCACTTTAAATTAGTTAGCTCTGCCCTCATCCGGTCATGTCCACGCCCATTTTTCGCCATGGAGCGCAATGCGCGCTGCATGTTATAACCACACCCATTTTTTTGTTAGCTATACTGGGGCCACTATACTATACTGAGGCCAACTTTGGGAGGGGGGGGGGGGCTACACCTGGCATTACCCGCCATGTCACGTTTAGCATGCCACATTTGCTGTGTTTTTTATGGTGGGGGGGTGTCTTTTTAATACCCAGAACCGGGTGTCAAATGCCCTAGGTACGCCACTGAATGTTTGTCATATCCATGGACAGCAGTACATATCTTGCCAAAGAAACATTCTTGAATGAAAGGTGATCAAGTCGATTGGGCAGCACAGTGGCGTAGTGGTAAGCGCTCTTGCCTTGCAGCACTGGGTCCTCGGTTTGACTCCCAGCCAGGTCAACATCTGCAAGGAGTTTGTATGTTCTCCCCGTGTCTGTGTGGGTTTCCTCTGGGTACCCTGGCTGCCTCCCACATCCCAAAAAAGATAAGTTTATTGGCTTCCCCCTAAAATTGGCCCTAGACAACAATACATACTCTACAGAATATAGACATAGAACTATGGTGGGGATTAGATTGTGAGCGCCTCTGAGGGACCGTTAGTTACAAGACTATATCTGCGGAAGAAGTTGGCACAATATAAATAATAATAATTGGGTAATTTGGTCAATTTCTCTTGATTTGATCAGATAAAGCAAGCTCCATGGATTTCTTCCTCCCTGTGCTTCATTATAGAAGTGAGTGTTTATGCTTTGATAACCTTGCCAGTGATAACACTGCCCTTTATTTTAATGGGAGGAAGCTGCTTACTCTTCCTAATGGTCATGGAGCTTGCCTTGCAGCAGTTCCAGCTCACCAATCACTGCCAGCCACTGGAAGATAGACCTTGGTTTGCTAGCATTTAATTTACCCAAGGTCTGTTCTCCAAATTTAGTAGTATGAACAGTATTGCATCTAACTAAGCAAAGCCAAGGGCTGCATGCTTTTTTTTTCTGTTTAAAATTTATTCTAAGTACATGTGTACACTAATGCGTGTACATTATCCATCCCCTATGAGCAGCATCCATTCACTCTGCAGCAAGCAAAATCCTATTTAGCTGCAGTCTAGACTTTGTACACATTCTTCATATTGTGCAATGCCCCCGCCCAATCACATTTGTGTGCACATACAGCCCTTAGATGCTTAGATAATGCAGTCAGGGTATTTCTCATCATGGCCCCCATTCAATTAACTTAAGTTTTCTCCTAGGAGATATTTTCACACCTTAAAGCGGAATATAACCCTGCATTTCATCTTTGCTCTAAAACATTATTTACAGTATATTATATGCAACCAGCATTTTTTTTTACTAGACCAGCATTGGAAGGGTTACACAGAGCTTTAAAGTTCCTGGAGATTTCTGCAGACGCATCCGAAGCTGACATAGATACATTTTGTTTACATAAATGTATCTAAGTGTTGAATGTGACTCACTCTCTCTGACTGAGAAGGAGCTGGAGGACAGCCAAAGAGTGTGTAACATTTCTCAATAGATACATTTAACTAAATAGAATGTAACAATATGAACTTCTGCATATCTCTCCACGGAACTTTAAACCTCTGCTCTGTGTTTAACCCTTCCAATGCTGGTCTAGTAAAAAAAAAAATATTTTTGCATATAATATGCTGTAAATAATGTTTTAGAGCAAAGTTGAAATGCAGGGTTATATTCCGCTTTAACAATAAAATGCATTTTAAGCCACAAGCAAGCAATAAAATACTCAGAATAATTACCTGTTTAACTACATTTTGGTACTTTTTCATTTGCTAGGTCCCAAAAAGTTATTTTGAATTGAATAAGGTCCTTAATCTCTAAACTGTACATTTTTATGGAGGGAACCAAATCCCTCTGTGACATTTATTTTTCTCATTGTTCCTCTTTCAGACTGCAAGTGCATCCACAGTGTGCCAACCTCAAACTTTATGCTTATCCTGAAAATTAATGTATAGCCTATTTCACTTTTGAATATAAAGAATTTGTAGAGATGATAGAAAAGATCCGTGTAGTTTTAATTTAAAACTATAAAGTCTTTTGCTCAGGAATTCTTTTTGTTATACGGGACTAAGGGTCTGGCAACAAAGCAGGTAAATTAGGAGCACATGCTCGTTCAGTAAACTGGATTCCGCCATAGACCACAGTGTTATTTGCACGGTTTTGCTATTATGTAACTGAACTCTGGGTAACAGTGGCCTGTAGCAGTGGTCACTTAGCAGCACACAGAGTTTGGCTATCATGTAGCAGAATTCAAGATATCGACAGTGGGGGGTTTCTTAGCAGTGCATGAACTTCAGCTATCATGTAGCCAAACTCTGGATAGTGGCAGGAGTGATTAAAGTGGACCCAAATTAAAAATACAAGATTTCAGAAATAAAATAAATTTTCTAAATTATAATGATAAATAACAGCCTTCTTTCAGCTGCATGATGACAAACATAAAATATTTTACATCTATTGGAGGAACCCCTCCCTTCCTTTTATATTGCCGGGATTTTTACGGCAAACTGGTGGAGGAGATAAAAAACAAAAACAAAACACAGGCTGGTACTGATGATGTCACAGAGGAGGTGATCTCAGCTTGTGTGAGATTTCACATAGACGATGCCCCTGTGAGGGAGGGTAGCTGATGACCAACACACCCATGATCTAAAACCTCCTACTAATCTCAGAAGTAATGGCTGCCACCTGTATAACCCTAGTTATGAAACGAGAAGGGTGAAAAGCATACACGGAAATGCTCATAGGCTTAATGGAGTGTTTATTTATCTTTGTATGTGTCAGAGTGGTGCAACTAAATATTATGAAATAAAAAAATGTTTGGTTTGGGTCCGCTTTAAATGGTGCATTGAGTTCCTGAAAGTGAACCCCCGGACTAAAAATCTACTCAGCAGAAATGAAAAGGCTTGGTGTTTCTTTAACAGTTTCACAGCATCAGAACTTTGTTTTCCTTACCAAAGCATCATTTTTAGCTGCATTTTTAGCTAAGCTCCACCCATCAAAGAAAACGGCCTGGTTTTTTTTCCCCTGATGCCGTGAAAGCATGATGGGATTTCCTATGTTGTAAATGCTAGCAAACCAAGGTCTATCGTCCAGTGGCTTGCAGTGATTGGTGAGCTGGAACTGCTGCAAGGCAATCTCCATGGACATTAGGAAGAGTAAGCAGCTTCCTCCCATTAAAATAAAGAGCAGTGTTATCACTGGCAAGGTAATCAAAGCATAAACACTCACTTCTATAATGAAGCACAGGGAGGCAGAAACCCATGGACCTTGCTTTATCTGATGAAATCAAGAGAAATTGACCAAATTATCCAATTATTATTATTTATATTGTGCCGACTTCTTCCGCAGATATAGTCTTGTAACTAACTGTCCCTCAAAGGAGCTCACAATCTAATCCCCACCATAGTTCTATGTCTATGTATGTATCCTGTAGAGTATGTATTGTTGTTATTCACGTTGCCTAGCAACTGGGAGGTGTGATCAGCACACAGGACAGTTGGAACTGTGTCTCATGCTCTCTGTCACCTCCTTTCAACCAAAAAGATGGCTGCCCCATGGAATCAAACATTTGCCCGTTCTTTTAGGGTGGGTAAGAGATTATATTACCTATCTATTTTAATTAACATAACTAATGTAACTTAATGACAGTATGTTTGTTTAGGCTTAAGTTCCTCTTTAAACACAGTATGACAAGTTAGTGGTAGTCTTAGGTGGGGGGCAGGGGTGTAGCTACAAATCATGCCCCCCCCCCCCCAGCAAAACTTTGATTGGGCCCCTTGATGTTTAAAACCCTTCCTGAGCCTCTTCTTGGTGACCTTCACAGCCTGGGGGCCTGTCTTAAAATGCTCATAAAACAAGTGAGGCCATCTGATCTTCACAAGCATAACAAGTGTAGCCAAAGGAAGGGAAGGTTAGTAGTTGGGTCCCCACACACCTCTGGGCCCACCTGCACAAGAGCTGCTCCCCCCTAGTTATGCTCTTGGTGGTGGTAGTGGTGGTAGGGGGGATAGAGTTAGGAATATGTGGTGGGAGGTAAGTGTTAGACAAGGGTAGGGGGCTAATGCCAGGTAGGGGGTGTTAAGTGTCAGTAGTGGAGGGTTAACATGAGGTATAGGTTAGGGAAGACAATAGCAGAATATCAGTAACATTATCTCTTTGAAACACAAAAAGTTGGGTGGTATGGAACCAGATGTACTACTGTCTAAACTGTCCTTTGTGTTTCTCTGCCTCTATAGATATACGGATACAGTTAAAAATGGCGCTTAGTGAATAATGGTGCACCATTCTGCCGATCATAAAACGCTTTACCGTTTTAATGTAAATACATTAAAACGGTAAATAACGCTTTATAAAAGATTTATTAGAAGAACGGTGCGCCATTGCAGGGGGGCTAGTGAGGCAGCGGGGGGGGGGGGGGGGGAGTTTGCGGGACACTAGGCAGCGGGGTGGAGGGAGTAGGATTAGGTGGAGGGAGGATTAGGTAGCATTAGTATACATTACCGTGTCCCGGCCGGCGATCGCTCCTTCACTTCATAGTTAGCTTGCAGGAGTCCTCATCCAGCCAATCAGCATGCGGAAACTGAAGCCGCATGGTGATTGGCTGGATGTAGGACTCCTGAAAACTAACAGAAGAAGTGAAGGAGCGATCGTCGGCTGGGACTAGGTAATGTATCCCTCGCACACATCCTCCGCCTAATCCTACTCCCTGCACCCCGCTGCCTCTCCCCCCGACCCCGCTACCTAAAGTTTTTAAAGATATAAAACGATAAATATAGTTTTATATTGATTACTCCTGCGCCCTTTTTATACCGTTGGCACTGTGCGCCATTTTTGCCTGTTCCGAGATATACTGTATGTGGATTTGTATCTAGCTGTAGCTCTGGAACAAGGCCTGAAACTGTCCATCATCAAGGAACTTTATGTACTAACAGAATGCGTATCACAATGGATTTTATCACCATGGTGACCGGGGCATAAGCTCTCTGATTTGTAAACAACCTATGACACCTGTAGATATCAATATTTCTTCCTTCTACATTACAGTACGAATCTGAATGATGGAAAGTTAGAGGAGACAATTCTTTCCTTAGACACCTGATTATAAACACCTAACTGCAGTATAACCAAAGCAGACCATACAACATCTATGTGACCCTACAGCACAGGGGCTTATTTGACAGCCACTGAATTCATATGAATATTACAAGGAACAAAAGGGAGTATATTATTATAATTAATGCATACATAGTTCCCAAATCTAAATATAATTGCCACGAAAGCAATTACTGCATTGAACCGTAGTGTTTGTTCTTATTTTACAATGACGTAGATCTCACTGCATGGTCTGCATTTCAAATAGGGTTAGAAAATGAAAGAATCCTATAATTAGTTTGACATAGGACTAGTTAAGCCCCCACCGAATAAAACTAAAAATAGAACTTTTCTAAGGTATTTGTGAATAATTTAAAATAAACACATCCTCCTTACTGACAACATACTTATTAAACACCCTGAAAATCTGATATTTTAGCTGTATTTGTGACATCTCACAGTAAATAAGCAGCGGATACATGATTTAACACATCGTGAAATCTGTATGATTGATGTCTACTTCCTGTCAGGGAAGATAGTGTGTCTTAGGAACATTGCAAAATTATACCACAGGAGTGTTGTTCCCATAGTAACATTAAAGTTCATTGGTTTCTTCTGTGTGATGCTGATATACCAGGGTTAATGATAAAACTCTGATAGTGTTGATCAGACATGTCAGATAGAGCAATCTCAGAATTTCAGCCGTCTGGGCTTTATATGGGGAAGAAAATGTTTTTTCTTCTATTTAATGCATGAATACATACAGTATAGTGAGTATACGACAGATATACAGAATGTGTGTTTTGTATTATTTTATATAGTTACCATGACTGAAAGGGAATGTAAGAGTATATATTCAGGGAGAAACTGTTATGGACACTGCTACAGTTTATCTGCTGGGGACAGCATTTGGGTGAAATGTTATGAACTTTTGCTGTCCACCAGCAGGTGGCCCCTCCAGTCTATGAACAGATGCTGCTATTCCCTGGCTAACCTGCGGGTGGTGTCTGGAGCTCTGTATCTTGACTATCTGGCCTGGGGAGTAACCACCCGGTAGATGTGACCCTTCCAGCTTCAGACCAGTTCCGGAGCCACCCCCGTTACTGTGAGTGCCTGTATCATGTGGCGCCAGTGTATGCGACATTACAAACTTGCCACGTGGTGCAAGCGCCCACGTGGTGCCGGTGCACATGGTAATGGCAGACATGTAGGTGATGCGGAGGAGGTCAGGAGTCGCGCCAGTGAATACTGTAGGTGAGAATTTACAGAGCAAGAGCACCAGGGGGGACTAGGGATGCTCATTTGGATTCCGTGGAATTAAAATTTTCGGAACTCAGAAATCAGAATTCCTTTTCAATCCGACTTACTACACCTCTGTAATTTTATCCCATTCACAAAACAAGGAAGCATTGGACCAACCAGAGAATACAGAATTTTTCAGCAAAAATCGGACTACTGCAGTAATTTTAGACCAATGACAAGATTCCATTTTTCTGATTTCTGATTTTCCAATATTTTTTGTCATTTTTGCATCCTCTGATGCAAAAAAATGACAAATAAAATACTCCTCTGAAATCAGAAAACGAAAATCAGAAGGTTGGAAACTCAGAAATTGGCATTGGCGGAAAGCAGAAGGCAGAATTTCTACAGAATCGTAAGTGGGCATTTCTGACCATCCCTACTTTTAACACTTGAGGGGCATGCAGGTAAAGCAGCGGAGGCGGGTTGCTAGGCCAATTCTGAATTCTATCGGAAATCAGTCTGCAGTGAGGTGGCAGGTAACAGATCTCTCTCTGATCAGTGAGAGATCTGTCTCATGTTCGATCTGCCCATACATCACCTCATGCATGGGCACCTTAAGACACCTAAATAATTGATCTTCAATGTAAACAGTTATTCCCCGCAGTGGTGCTCAGCAGAGCTCGAATATTCGAGTAGCTCGAATATTCGAGCTCTTTTTCAGCTATTCGAGCTCGGTATTCGAGCTCCGAATAGCTGGAGCTATTCGAATGGGCTATCCGAGTACACTCGAATAGCCCATTCACTATTCGAGCTATTCGAGCAACCCGGCGCTATTCGAGCTCGGTACCGAGCTCGAATAGCGTCATAGCCCAGATTGATGTCCTTAGAGCCAATCAGAGGGCTCCCAGGCCCTCTGACGGCAGCCAATCACAGAGGGGGACCCTGGCCAGCCCCTACCCTATAAATAGCGGCCGCCATGTTACGTTTCTCCGTGCTTGCCTGAGACTTGTACAGAGAGAGAGTTGCTCCTTTGTGCTTTGGCTTAGCAAGAGCTCTATTGTGGTCATTTACCTAGCGTTTTTGCTCACATACACCTCCTATACACACCTATATTGTTGTTAGTTAGTTAGACATTGTATTTTAGTTAGTAGCTTGTGTGTTACATTAGAGACAGGCAGCTGCTGCAAGCTTACAGGTTTAGGCCTCAGGGGGGCCTTGCCTCTGTGGGCAGCTGTCCTCTGTTTATTTCTCTCATCTATACCAGTATTTCTGCTGTCCTTTACTAATAGTATTGTAGTTATACTGTACTAGGAGTAGGACACTCACTGACTGTCACTGTTTATAGGCTACTAGCTAGCTCCTGCGTGTGTGCACTCACTCACTGTCTGTGTGTACACACACTCTATTTCCTTCTGATTACTGATAGATTATTGTTAGTTGTACTTACTTACTACTTACTCTTACTGTACCCGTAGGGACACTCACTGTCACTGTTCATATAGGCTACTAGCTCCTGCGTGTGCGCACTGCACTCACTGTCTGAGTGTACACACACAACACACACTCTATTTCCTTCTGATCGCTGATTGATTATCGTAATTAGTTAGTTCTACTTACTGTTACTACTTACTCTTACTGTACTAGGAGTCTAGGACACTCAGTCACTGTCCATAGGCTACTAGCTCCTGCGTGCGTGCACTCACTGTCTGAGTGTACACACACCACCCACACTCTATTTCCTTCTGATCGCTGATTGATTATTGTAATTAGTTAGTTCTACTTACTGTTACTACTTACTCTTACTGTACTAGGAGTCTAGGACACTCAGTCACTGTGTTCATAGGCTACTAGCTCCTGCGTGCGTGCACTCACTGTCTGAGTGTACACACACCCACACTCCATTTCCTTCTGATCGCTGATTGATTATTGTAATTAGTTAGTTCTACTTACTGTTACTACTTACTCTTACTGTACTAGGAGTCTAGGACACTCAGTCACTGTGTTCATAGGCTACTAGCTCCTGCGTGCGTGCACTCACTGTCTGAGTGTACACACAACACACACTCTATTTCCTTCTGATCGCTGATTGATTATCGTAATTAGTTAGTTCTACTTACTGTTACTACTTACTCTTACTGTACTAGGAGTCTAGGACACTCAGTCACTGTCCATAGGCTACTAGCTCCTGCGTGCGTGCACTCACTGTCTGAGTGTACACACACCACCCACACTCTATTTCCTTCTGATCGCTGATTGATTATTGTAATTAGTTAGTTCTACTTACTGTTACTACTTACTCTTACTGTACTAGGAGTCTAGGACACTCAGTCACTGTGTTCATAGGCTACTAGCTCCTGCGTGCGTGCACTCACTGTCTGAGTGTACACACACCCACACTCCATTTCCTTCTGATCGCTGATTGATTATTGTAATTAGTTAGTTCTACTTACTGTTACTACTTACTCTTACTGTACTAGGAGTCTAGGACACTCAGTCACTGTGTTCATAGGCTACTAGCTCCTGCGTGCGTGCACTCACTGTCTGAGTGTACACACACTAAATTTACTTGTGATTACTACTGATTATTGTAACTGCTAGTTGTACTTCCTGACTGTTACTACTTACTTACTGTACTAGGGGACACTCACTCAGTCACCTCACCAACCAACCCACTCCATTAAAGTACCCCACTTTTCACCCGCCCTTTTAAAAAACTTTTGTCTATACGCCCAAAACATTGAAGATGTCTGGAAGTGGCAGCCAGCGCGGTTTGGGCAAGGGCAAGGGCAGCAAGGGAATCAGGAGGAGAGGGAGCAGCATTGTGGCAAGCCGCGGGCGCGCCACCATGCACAGTTCCGCAGCAGCAGCAGCAGCGTCAGTGGCTAACATTCCTCCCATAGCCACTGGCCGTGGACGCCTTGGGCGCCGCCCAGCAGGAGCATCTGCAACTCACGCTGCAGAGACACAGCAGCAGCAGCGTGTAGCACCTGCTCCCATTTTCCTCCAGCCGGGTCGGAAACGTCCCATTGAGGAAAAGCATGCAGACACTGTGGTGCAACTCATGACGGAGGATGAGCAGCCCGCCATCAGCTCTGCATCCGAGGCCTCCACCCTCACCACCACCACCACCACCACCACCACCCCTGTTCGCAGCAGCCGCCCAGCAGGGCCTGGGGAGGAGGCCAGTTCACCGTCAGTTGGCGACCTGTCATTCAGCAGTCTTTTGACCCCAGGCATCATGAGTCAATTGTCTGCTGTTGTTGGCGATTTTGAGGAGGAGATGCTGATGGGCACTTTGGGGGATGAGGGATTGGACAGCAAGACTGTGGCGACAGTCAAGCAGCCCATCCATGCATCAGGAGAGGAGTTTGGGGGGTCCTCATCCCAGCAGGACATGTTTCAGGAGGGGGAGGATGATGATGACCCGGTGACAGACAGAGACTGGGTGCCACCACCTCCAGGGGATGTCGTCCTCAGCAGCTCTGAGGAGGAGGAGGAGGATGCTCTTGTGGGCCTTGCAAGGAGGCGCATCATTGCAAGCATTGGCAGCAGCAGTAGGCAGGTCCCACAGCCTGCTGGTGTCTCAGGCTCAGCAGCAGCAGCAGCAGCATCTGCCAGTACCACCACCAGCCGCACCCAAGCCCCCCCCCCAACCACCACAGGGAGACAGGCAGCAGCGCTTCCATGCCGTAGGGGGATGTTTAAGTCACCAATCTGGCGATATTTCACCATGCCCACTGTGTACAGCAAGTACGCCACTTGCAACCACTGTCAGCGGAAGTTGAGCAGAGGTGCAGACCCCTTAAAGTTCTGCACCAGCTCGCTCATCAACCACCTTGCGGCTAAACATTTCCACCAGCATGAGGAGTTCCAGAGGCTGAAGGCATCTGGTGCTGGCAGTGGCACCACACCCATCACTGCACAGCCTTCAGCAGCAGCAGCAGCAACAGCAGCCACCCGCCCTCCTGCTCCTCCAGCAGCACCAGCAGGAGTGCGGAAACGCACTGCTCCTCCCCCCTCTGCAACTCCTGCCGCCGACACTGAGGCCTGTTCTGGCAGCCAGTCCTCAGTGGCCTCCTCTGCTGTGTCTGCTGATTCCCGTGTCAGCAAAAGGCCACGCCAGAGCCTTTTGAGCGAGTCCTTCCAGGGGTGGTTAGGGCTCTGCCTCCCAGCAGCCGTCGCGTGCGGCAGCTGAACGGCTTGCTGGCACGGGCCATGTGCTCCCAACTCCTGCCGTACACGCTCGTGCAGGAGGGGAGCGACATTCGTGCGCTGCTTGCTTGCGCAGCCCCAGACTGGCAGCTCCCCAGCAGACACTTCTTTGCCCGCAAGGCCATTCCTGCACTGCACCGCTTTGTGATGGCCAATGTGGAGCGAGGGCTGGAGCACGCGGTTGGTGAAAGGGTCCACGTCACCATGGACTCCTGGAGCAGCCGCTTCGGGACAGGCCGCTACCTGTCCTTCACTGTCCACTGGGTCAGCTTGGTGGAAGGGGGTGAGGATGGGAGAGCAGCAGCGGGCACAGCAGCAGCAGCAACACAGTGGGTGGTGCCACCCCGCAGGGTCAGGGGAACTGCAGCAGGTTCCTCCGATCCTCTGCCATCCTCCGGCACACCTGGCCAAACCCCCCGCCTCAGCAGCAGCGTGAAGGCCCGCCACTGCCAAGCGCTGCTGCACTTGGTCAGCCTTGGGAAGACCAAGCTGACGGCAACCCATGTGTTGGCCAAACTCCAGGAGCAGGAGAGGATTTGGCTGACCCCCAGAGGCCTCAGAGTCGGAGAGGTGGTGGCCGACAATGGGGCCAATCTGGTTGCCGCAATAGACAGGGGAAACCTGACCCACATCCCCTGTCTTGCCCACGTGCTGAACCTGGTGGTGCAGAAGTTCCTGCGCACCTACCAGGGGATGGGCGAACTGCTGGAAACGGCAAGGAATGTTGTGCGTCACTTCCGGCGCTCGGCTGCAGCCTGTGCGAGCCTGGAAGACGTGCAAAAGGAGCTGGATCTGCCACGCCATCGGCTGATCCTTGACGTTCCGACTCGCTGGAACTCCACCCTGGCGATGTTGGAGCGTCTAGTTGAACAGAGGCGCGCTGTCAAACAGTACCTTGCCCTGGCCACTGTTTCCGCCGCTCAGAGAAGGGACAAGACCAGCAACATCCCGTCCATCGTCCCCGATGATGACTGGAGGCACATGCAGCAGGTGTGCTTTGTGCTGGCTCCCTTCCTGCAGGCCACAAACATGGTGAGCAGGGACCATGCTATGGTCTGCGAGTGGGTGCCCCTGGTTTCTCTGCTGAACAGGGCCCTCGATGCTTTGCTGGAACAGGGAGCGGCAGCCTTGGACCAGCAGGAGCGGCAACCAGCTGCGCAGTCCACCTCTGAGGGGGAGGAGGAGGAGGACTTGGTGGAGGTCCCTGACCTGGCTGCTGATGAGGGGGATCAGCACAGCGCAGCTGAGTTGGTGCGGGGGTGGAGAGAGGATGAGGCGGCAGAGGAGGAGGATGAGGACAGCACTGACGTCGATGTGCCAGCAGACGTGGCCCGCCTCTTCCCAATGGCAGCGCACATGCTGACGTGCCTGCGCAGGGACCCCAGGGTGATCCAGATGAAGCAGAGGGAGGACATCTGGATCAGCATGATGTTGGACCCACGCCTCAAGGGGAAGTTGAGCCAGTTCCTGCCGCCTGCAGGAGGAGACCCAGCGCAACAAATAAGGAGCTTGCAGCAGGCCCTTGTTGAGCGCTTGGAGGAAGCCTTCCCCCAGCCTTCCACCCCCACTGTCCAGCAGCCAGCACAGAGGCAGCAGCAGGTGCCTGCATCCAGCAGCAGCAAGCGCCCCACAGACCTGCTGTCTCTCAGCCACGAGCTCTACAGGACTGTAGAGGCTCCGGCAGCAGTGACTAGAGAGGAGATGCATGCAGCAGCATCCTCCTCCGGTCACAGCCAGCGCCTGACCCGCATGGTGGCTGACTACATGGGGTCGTACAGCGGGCTTGACAGCGATGCCCCTGTTGATCCCATGGAGTATTGGGTCAAGCGCATGGAGATCTGGAGCGAGCTGGCGCAGTACGCCCTGGAAGTGCTGTCCTGCCCCCCTTCCAGCGTGCTGTCCGAGCGCTGCTTCAGTGCAGCTGGTGGCGTGGTCACCGAGAAACGCTCACGTCTGTCTCACAAGTCTGTGGACAGACTGACGTTTCTCAAGATGAACCAGGCGTGGGTGGAAGGCGAGTTCCTGGCCCCTGTTGTCGGCGAGAGGGGGACATGAACTGGCTGCCGGAACCATCGTTAATGTGCCTTACCACCCTTTACCACCTCCTGGCTCCTGCTCACTAAGCCAGCCTGGTTCACTTTGACTATTACGTCGCCTGCAGCCACACATTTTACACCTACAGTGGGCTGCTGTGTACTGCCCTTCTGCTGTCTGTCTGTGTTTCCCACTGCCAGGGTACACAGAATTACCTTCTTCTGCTGCCACTCTGCCACCAGCTATTACGTCAAACAATAGCTATATTGGTTGTAAAACCAAAAACCAAAAAACCATAAAAAAAAAAAAAGGTTTAATTTTTCTGAGGTGCCCGGGTTGAAAACTGTGTTGTCCCAGTTGTGTATTGGACACAATGTGGGCTGCACGACCGCTGTCTGGGACCTCCTGTTGTGTTTATTTACAGCCCTGGTATCACCGCTAGGTACCAGGGCTATTATGTCACGCTGCCTACCTGCTGCCACACTCACACTGCTCCTCCATACCTCCTCCTGCTGCTGCTGCTGTCTGTCTGTGTTTCCCACTGCCAGGGTACACAGATGATTTACCTTCTGCTGCCACTCTGCCACCAGCTATTACGTCAAACAATAGCTGCTCGCCTACTCCTCCATTCCTCCTCCTGCTGCTGCTGTCTGTCTGTGTTTCCCACTGCCAGGGTACACAGAATTACCTTCTTCTGCTGCCACTCTGCCACCAGCTATTACGTCAAACAATAGCTATATTGGTTGCAAAACCAAAACCAAACAAACCATTAAAAAAAAAAAAAAGGTTTAATTTTTCTGAGGTGCCCGGGTTGAAAACTGTGTTGTCCCAGTTGTGTATTGGACACAATGTGGGCTGCACGACCGCTGTCTGGGACCTCCTGTTGTGTTTATTTACAGCCCTGGTATCACCGCTAGGTACCAGGGCTATTATGTCACGCTGCCTACCTGCTGCCACACTCACACTACTCCTCCATACCTCCTCCTGCTGCTGCTGCTGCTGTCTGTCTGTGTTTCCCACTGCCAGGGTACACAGAATTACCTTCTTCTGCTGCCACTCTGCCACCAGCTATTACGTCAAACAATAGCTATATTGGTTGCAAAACCAAAACCGAACAAACCATTAAAAAAAAAAAAAAGGTTTAATTTTTCTGAGGTGCCCGGGTTGAAAACTGTGTTGTCCCAGTTGTGTATTGGACACAATGTGGGCTGCACGACCGCTGTCTGGGACCTCCTGTTGTGTTTATTTACAGCCATGGTATCACCGCTAGGTACCAGGGCTATTATGTCACGCTGCCTACCTGCTGCCACACTCACACTGCTCCTCCATACCTCCTCCTGCTGCTGCTGCTGCTGCTGTCTGTCTGTGTTTCCCACTGCCAGGGTACACAGATGATTTACCTTCTGCTGCCACTCTGCCACCAGCTATTACGTCAAACAATAGCTGCTTGCCTACTCCTCCATTCCTCCTCCTGCTGCTGCTGTCTGTCTGTGTTTCCCACTGCCAGGGTACACAGAATTACCTTCTTCTGCTGCCACTCTGCCACCAGCTATTACGTCAAACAATAGCTATATTGGTTGCAAAACCAAAACCAAACAAACCATTAAAAAAAAAAAAAAGGTTTAATTTTTCTGAGGTGCCCGGGTTGAAAACTGTGTTGTCCCAGTTGTGTATTGGACACAATGTGGGCTGCACGACCGCTGTCTGGGACCTCCTATTGTGTTTATTTACAGCCCTGGTATCACCGCTAGGTACCAGGGCTATTATGTCACGCTGCCTACCTGCTGCCACACTCACACTACTCCTCCATACCTCCTCCTGCTGCTGCTGCTGCTGTCTGTCTGTGTTTCCCACTGCCAGGGTACACTACACAGATGATTTACCTTCTGCTGCCACTCTGCCACCAGCTATTACGTCAAACAATAGCTGCTCACATTACTCCTCCATTCCTCCTGCTGCTGTTGCTGTCTGTCTGTGTTTCCCACTGCCAGGGTACACAGAATTACCTTCTGCTGCCACTCTGCCACCAGCTATTACGTCAAACAATAGCTATATTGGTTGCAAAACCAAAACCAAACAAACCATTAAAAAAAAAAAAAAAGGTTTAATTTTTCTGAGGTGCCCGGGTTGAAAACTGTGTTGTCCCAGTTGTGTATTGGACACAATGTGGGCTGCACGACCGCTGTCTGGGACCTCCTGTTGTGTTTATTTACAGCCCTGGTATCACCGCTAGGTACCAGGGCTATTATGTCACGGCGAGCTGCCTGCCTCATTGACTGCCTGCTGCCACACACTCATCCTCCTCCTCCTGCTGCTGAATTTACCTCCTGCTGTCTTTGTGTTTCCACTGCCAGGGAGCACATACAATGGCGCTTCCAACATGCGTGCGCCCACCAGCTATTTGTTACGCTCAAAAATAGCTGCATTTCTTTAAAAAAAAAAATTGAAAAGAGAAATACGTGAAGAAGAAGAAGACGATATTGAAAAAGAAGGAGAAGGAGAAGATGAAGATGAAGAAGAAGATGAAGAAGAAGATGAAGAAGATGATGAAGAAGAAGATGAAAAAGAAGAAGAAGATGAAGAAGATGAAGAAGATGAAGAAGAAGAAGATGAAGAAGAAGAAGATGAAGAAGAAGAAGATGAAGAAGATGATGAAGAAGATGAAGAAGATGATGAAGAAGATGAAGAAGAAGAAGAAGAAGAAGAAGAAGAAGAAGAAGAAGAAGAAGAAGAAGAAGAAGAAGATGAAGAAGAAGAAGATGATGAAGAAGAAGAAGAAGATGAAGAAGAAGAAGATGAAGAAGATGAAGATGAAGAAGAAGAAGAAGATGAAGAAGATGAAGATGAAGAAGAAGATGATGAAGAAGAAGAAGAAGATGATGAAGAAGAAGAAGAAGAAGATGATGAAGAAGAAGAAGAAGATGATGAAGAAGAAGAAGAAGAAGAAGAAGAAGAAGAAGACAATATAGAAGAAGAAGAAGATGATATAGAAGAAGAAGATCTAGAAGAAGAAGAAGAAAGATAAAGAAGAAGAAGAACAAGTATATACAGTAACACTACTGAACAAAATTAACCAGCTGAGCGGTCTGGACGAGCTCAGCTCGTCCAACACCGCCAGCGGCTGCCGCTCAGGCCCTGCTGGGCCGATTTTAATGAAATAAAAAGCAGCACACGCAGCCGGCACTTTGCCAGCCGCGTGTGCTGCCTGATCGCCGCCGCTCTGCGGCGATTCGCCGCGAGCAGCGGCGAAAGAGGGTCCCCCCAGCCGCCTGAGCCCAGCGTAGCCGGAACAAAAAGTTCCGGCCAGCGCTAAGGGCTGGATCGGAGGCGGCTGACGTCAGGACGTCGGCTGACGTCGATGACGTCACTCCGCTCGTCGCTATGGCGACGATATAAGCAAAACAAGGAAGGCCGCTCATTGCGGCCTTCCTTGTTTATTCTGGGCGCCGGAGGCGATCGGAAGATCGCCTCCGGAGCGCCCTCTAGTGGGCTTTCATGCAGCCAACTTTCAGTTGGCTGCATGAAATAGTTTTTTTTTTATTTAAAAAAAACCCTCCCGCAGCCACCCTGGCGATTTAATCAGAACGCCAGGGTGGTTAAGGACACAACTTATCTTTCCACATTTTTTTTTAAAGGAACATCCCCACATAATCACTTGCTGTTGTTACTTGGAAAAAAAGATGTTTCTTGCATCATTCACCCTCAAAACAAGTGTTGGAAGCTATTTAAGGCCAATTCGAATAGTCAGCTCGAATAGTGAGCTCGAATACCGACTCGAATAGTGAGCTCGAAGTCCGAGGTCGAATCGAATAGTAAAAAATTTTCGACTCGAATATTCGACTGACCTCGAATAATTTACTATTCGAATTCGACCTAACTCGAATTTTGAAAAGGGGTATTTGAGCATCACTAATTCCCCGGCTCAGGTGCCATTTACTAGTCCCAGGACAGAAACTGAACAAACAGATTTGGCAACACAGTCTAGGAAATGGTATTTAGCAGAATTCTATAATAGTCCCCATAGACATGGCAAGAAAATATTCATTCTTTGTATGATGATTTGCTTTCTTCCTTTTTTATGAATGGACAAGAAATAGAAAGCTTGTATTCTTGCTTTCTATCCTGTTCAATTTCAGTTTCAATTTCAGATGTAAAATGAGGGGATCAGCAGTAATGTTTTATTTTTCTTTTATAGGTCTGCAAGGCTTATTGTTGGCTGAAGTGAAAATTGCACTTGTTTACAAACCTAGAATCTGTATTCCCCCCGTATAATAAGGACTGCCTACAAGGTTCACAGCTTGCTTCATGAGTTATTTGCTGTACAGAGTAGGGACAAGTTGTTCAGTTTCTATGCTTGGACTGGTCCTCAATTCATTGACTGACAGCAAACATGGACACTTCCATATCTCAGCCTCTGTCAGTGGCAGAGCTACAGATCTCTGGGCCTCAGTGCTGGATTTGGACTTGCTCTCCCTAAGACACCTCACCTTGTAGCTAAGGAGGCATGGGCTCCACTGCAAGCCAAGCAATTTATATATAACAACTTATACGAATCAACAAAAATTGGCAAGGACAACCTTATTGTCAGTGAGGTTTAAACAGGAGGAAGGAGAAAACAATTATTAATGGTTACCTCTATTTAAGCACACAGAGGTGTTCATTACCAGAAAAGCACCAATGGAAAGCTAATGGGCCTTTCTTGCCCATGGGCCCTGGCATGGTCACAACCTCATTTGTGTTCTATATAGACTGGTTTTACTTGCATACATGTCAGCATGCTGACATAAAGCTTGCCATTAACCCTGCAATGTAGACATCTGACGTGGATGACTGTCTTTAAAGGACCACTATTACAAAAAAATTGCAAAATTGCAACATTTAAAATACCTGAAAACAAGTAATTAAAAAATACATTTCTCTGAGAGTAAAATGTGCTATAAATAACCTTCCGCCTATGTTGCTGTCACTTACAGTAGGTAGTATAAATCTTACAAAACTGACAGGTTTCAGACTAGCCCATCTCCTCATGCAGGATTCTCAGGGTTATCTTTATTTTCAAAAGCGCATATTGCTCAGTCCAACTGTCCAACTGCCAGAATAGTGTGCAAACCGGGGGGGGGGGGGGGGCTACATCTTTGTATAGATCCTTTCCAGGGGGTGCTTTTGTAAAGAATAAATTAGATACTGAGAATCCCCCATGATGAGATGAGTCAAAAGTCAGTCAGATTTCTACTAACTACTGTAAGTGACAACAACACAGGAGAAAAGTAATGTAGAGCTCATTTTACCCTGGAAGAAACATACTTATTTGTATGTGTTTACATGTATTTTAACCACTTTACCCCCAGCGGTGCGGATTTCTTTGTCCCTTTTTCCACCCTGTTAACACCAAGGGGTGGAGCAATCCGCACCTGACGCCGCTCCCACCGCTGTCAGCGCTCCCGCTCGCTCGTCCGCGTACCCCCTTGCCTGGAGATCAATGAACGGGAAAAACCGTTCCCGTTCGTTGATTCAAGCCCCTGCAATGATCAGCTGCTTCTACAAGAAGCAGCGCGATCATTGTGAAAAAAAAAAGTTTCTCAGCCTCATAACACTTCCAGCAAGAGTCCTTCCGGACGTTTGCAGGACGCATAAACAAAAAGTTACTGTGGCCATCTTGTGGCCAAATAGTAAAAATACACCCTAAAGCATTTTTCATATAGAAATACATTAGTTATACACAAAAAAATAACTCATTACCTCCCACACTCCCCATTTTTTTTTTTTGTAATTAAAAAAAAAATTACAATAAAAAAAAATACATAAATAGTTACCTTAGGGACTGAACTTTTTAAATATTTATGTCAAGAGGGTATAACATTGTTACTTTATAAACTGTGGGCTTGTAATTATGGATGGACGCAAAACTGAAAAAAATGCACCTTTATTTCCATATAAAATATTGGCGCCAAAGATTGTTATAGGGACATAATTTAAACGGTTTTATAACCTGGTCAAATGGGCAAATAAATTTCATGGGTTTTAATTACAGTAGCATGCATTATTTAAAAACTGTAAAGACCGAAAACTGAAAAATAATACATTTTTTCCCACATTTTTTCCTATTTTCCCATTAAAACACATTTAGAATAAAATAATTCTTGGCATAATGTCCCACCTAAAGAAAGCCTAATTGGTGGCGAAAAAAACAAGATATAGTTCATTTCATTGTGATAAGTAATGATAAAGTTATAGACGAATGAATGGAAGGAGCGCTGAAAGGTGAAAATTGCTCTGGTGCTCAAGGGGTAAAACCCCTCAGTTGGGAAGTGGTTAATTATTTAAACCATTTTCATGGTAGTGGTCCTCAGCAATAGTGTACTTTTACTTTGAACACTGTAAAGACCAGATATGACAGCTTTCCATTGAAAAATGGCAAAAATTAAAACAAAAAGAAAAAATTGCCATGTTTAAGGAAACCCTTATGGATGCTTCCTGAAAACCTTATCAGCCAATATTTTGCTTCCCGAGATATTCTCTTTAAGTTCATTCATTCCAATGCTAAATCGTTCCACTTAACACGTTTCCTTGTATACCTCTGATCTACTTGACTACCTGCAGGGATTTAGTTCTTGCGCATTGACAGCTTTCCGTTGGCTACAACTGCTTTGTCAATCTTTACAGTCCAGTGAGTAGTGGTCAGAGATATTAGCAGGAGCAATTCAGAGACAAAAAAGCTCCATTTATCACCTATGTAATAGCATGTTTTCCTGAAAGCACATGAAAGCATTTTATTTCCTAAGGCTAAATAAGAGCGTTTCCTCACACTATATCGTGGCAACACCTCTGTCGAACATATGAAAAAGATACTTATAATTATTGATATCATGCATTAATATAGTATATGATATTGGTAGAGACTTAGTAAAAATAGAACTTATGACCTCATGCTGTGATGAGAAGTAGCATTCTTTAGTGTCCATTAGCAATGTGTCTCAGATAATTTTGTATCAGTTCAGAGCAGTGTATCTCAACATAGGCATTGCTAACAAATTCACTAGGAATGGTTAAATAATTCAGAGAAACAATATAAGTAAACAATTCCTCTCTCTCACACAGTACAAAAGTATAAAAACTAAAAGAAAAAGTATGTACGTTAGATACATTTCTGTTTTGTCTTTTTAGGAAGACCAAGAAGAATGAAGGAGGTCTGGGCTTGATTCACAAGGTGGTGCTAACCCAGTTAGAGACTTTAGGCGTGATAACCATTGCACCACGCTGGTGAAAAGCCAGTTTAGGCGTGATAAGTTTAGGTGCGATAAGTTTAGGCGTGATAAGTTTAGATCACGCGCAAAGTCCCGCACGCAAAGCAGTGCCATTAAACTCTATGCAAAGTGCACCAGACTTTGCTAGCGCAAAACTTTTGATCAGCTGTACACTGCAGTGCTAACCCAGTTGGTGCTAAAGTTATCACGCCTAAACTTATCACACCTAAACTTATCACGCCTAAACTTATCACACCTAAACTTATCACACCTAAACTTATCACGCCTAAACTTATCACACCTAAACTTATCACGCCTAAACTGAGTTTAGGCGTGATAAAGGGCTTTTCACCAGCGTGCTAACTGTTAGCACCGCTTTGTGAATCAAGCCCATTGTGCATACAGTAAAAAAAATAATGATTCGGGGGTGTTTCAGGTGATTATGAAATGAAACTATTCTGTCGTGACAAAGAAAGGGCAACAAAAATAGGGCTGTGTGGAAGTTTACTGCAAGCTTAACATATAATACATCATGTTTGGTTTCATCGATTTTTAACTTGGGCACACTGAGAATCCAAGAGCCATACTGACAATTACACAAGTGTCCACAAGATGTCCTCTCTTTGACCCTGTCTAAATACTGGTGCTTATTTTCAGAGTATGCCACATATTCATATGTTGTGTGTGCTTCGACACAGCTTTCCATGCCTAAATCTAATGGGCACATGGAAAGTTTCTGTTGCTCTACATCATGTTCCATACACAGCAACTTCTCAGGCGACTCAAATGACTGTCATGGACATAAGTTGACACACAGAGAAGAGCAGGTTTGCCATAGCTTCTTCCCTACCAAATTCTGCTTCTTCTGGCATTATGATTCTGCAATGGTCTCTAAAAATAAGCAGGTATAGGATGGGTGGAAGGACAGTAGCTCCAGCCTAACATTGTGCATGCTAGATAAGCTGCGGCCGTGACCTACTCTCTGTATTGCAATTAATTTGCGTGGCTGATCAGCACAACCAATCACCACCAAGGTGTGAATCTCACCAAGGTTAATATCTCCATATCATTTTTACGTTTTCTTTGTGGTCGCATATTTATTCTGGGTGCTTCAGTTCTCTCCTGCAATCAAAACATATCATGATATGAAGTTAACTGACTTTTTCCAAAACTGGCCTTAGACTGTAACAGGGACATTCTATTGTGTGTCCCACTGAGAGACCGTGAGGAATGTGACTGATTCAATGTTCTCTATAAAGCAGTGAAGAAAAAAATGACAGTGTTATATACTGTAAATACATCAAACATAGCACAGATCTTTCACCAAAGTTTGTGTACCTGATAGAGGACTCTTTTTTGGTTCACTCATGCTACATCTATCACTGTAATGTACTAAAAATTGGGTTAATGTTTAATAGAAAATTGAATACAGGAGATGCACAGCATACATCAATCATAGCTCATGATTGAGTCAAACTCAGAAGGCCTAGGGATTTAGGTCAGAAGTGTTTCAAAGTCTCTCTGTGACCTAATATCCTACCTGAGCAAGCAGAACTGAACACATTTTTGCTGGCAAATCTCACTGCATGTGGAAGATTGAGGGGATTACTTTTTAATGGAAGTTACCAGCTAACCTTGATCAATGATCAGAATTAAGTAAACTGCTGTGAAATGAGAAATGAGCTTATGAAATCTTCCCCTTTCTCTCTCAGGGCACACTCCACTGCACTAGTTTAGGAGACAATAAGCAATTTACCCAGTATGACTGACATTTCCAAATCAAATATGAGACAATTGTATTGTGCTGTGGGAGAGACATGATTATAAACTTACCTATGACACAACAATGCTTTATGTTTGCCTGACTCTCTCCTCTGATAAATATTGCAGCATTTTCACGGGGAAAAAAATCACTCTTCCTTGCCAGTGGTAAATGGTAAAATGTCACTGCAATTTAAAATCATATAAGATTGATAGATGATAGATAGAATATATATATATATATATATATATATATATATATATATATATATATATATATATATATATATATATATATATATATATATAATCTTGGGCTTGATTCACTAAAGCGTGCTAAGTGTTCGCAAGCCAGTGAAAAGCCACTTTGCACATGCTAACATGCTTTGCATGTACTAACTACTTAGCACCCTAGTTTGCACGTGCAAAGCTTTTATGTCTCTGTTCTCAGCTGTTTTTTATTTTTGTTTTTTTGTATCCTAGTGTTGGTAAAAAATATTTGTCAGTTTCAATCTGTAGGCAGCAATCAATTTTCTGAACTAGCATAATCTATAATTACACAATTTTCCCCACAAAAGTAGTTAAGTGCACAGAGCAGGAGGGCTTGTTCCTCATTTTTCCACATTGACACTAACTCCTTTGGGAACAATGAAAAATGTCTGAACTTTGTAAGCATGAAAATCAAAATAAGATTACATTAATTTACAACTAATCCTTTCAATGCATAGAGCTGAAATTAAATAATGTTGGAAGGACTGCCTTCCAACAGCATCATAGGATAATAGCATAAAGAGTGTGTACAAGTAAAAAGGGCCTGTGGTAAAAAGGGTGCTGGTGGTGCCTAATATTAAGGACCACCTTGTTGCTGCTAACCCTAAAACTCCATTGGTGGTGTCTAACCTTAACCTCCACATGGCTAACACTAAGGACACACCCTGTTGGTGCCTAATCCTAAAGACCTCTGACACTTGACCATATCTGTTGATATTTTCCACCCCACCATAGGCGACAATGCTAATAGCCAAGATTAGTGGTAATTTGGGCACCCCTATGCAAAATGTGGCCAAAAATGGCAGCACCGTTTCTACCAGGGCACCTCTGTTGCCCTTTTTACCTGCTTCGTAAACAGCTACATGTTATTCCTATCAATATTGTCTGTCTTAAGCAATTGCAGTTCTATCAGCTTTTGGTTTTAGGCAAGTAGGCACATTTCCAGTGCCTTACATGGCAATGACAAACCTATCACAAGACCTGGACATTGTCACGTGATAGGCAGAGAGCATGCATCTGCCTATAAAAAAATACCTTTAAGAAAACCGATATTTAAATATGAAATTTTGGATGCTCTTGTGGAGGCCAGCATCTTTATAGATTTTAGGCTGCTGAATGTGTCAAGGTACCATAAAAAGAAGGCTTTATTGCATATGCATCCCCGCTTTTAATTTGATTTTGGTAAATAATCATATTTATTTATTGTATTTATAAAGCGCCAACATATTACGCAGCACAACATATTTACTGTATTACCTTTCTATGGTAGCATCAGATATAAATCAGTTTCATTTAAATTGTATTCTCCCTTAAAGGACTTCCGAGGCAAACTTAAAAATCTATTTTGTACTCTCCTGGGGCCTCCCCCAGCTCACAGCATTATCTCAGTCAGCTCCGGTCCTCTTCGGTCTCCCCGCTGGCTGCCCGCAATGATGGTGACCCGCCAGCGGGGACAGCTATTCTGCACCTGCAAGGGCACTCGTGTCCGTGCGTCCACGTCATCTGGGGCATACTGCGCCAGCGCACAACTACTGCGCAGGCACAGTATGCGCCAAAAGATGTGGGCGGGTGGCCAGGAATGCCCGTGCAGATGCAGAAAAGCTGATCCACCAGCGGATCGCAATCTTTACGTCCAGCCAGTGGGGGGGCACTGAGGAGGACCGGAGCTGCGCCAAGGGACTGAGATGGCTGGGAGGGGCTGGAAGAAGCCCCAAGTGAGTAAAAAATAGATTTCTAAGTTCGCCTCAGAAGTCCTTTAATGAAAATCAATAGTTGGTGCAGTAACAGGGGTGTAACTTACATATGCCTGCCTCCCCAGCAAAATAGGGCAGTCCACCCTCCTTTTGTGTGTGCTCCTAAACTCTCCTTCTCCCGCACCCACAGATTTTGTGAAGCAGCTGCAGCGGACCTTCCTCCTTCCTTTGTGTAGCCACGCTGTGCAACCTAAAACAATGTGACAGGTATTGGAAGCCACATAGGCTGCATGGTACAGTTAAATATAGGAGTGAGGAAGACTTATCCTACTGCCAAAATGCCATATGAAGCTCTGCTGCAGCCACTTTGCAAAATCTGGGTGTTTCCAGGGGGTAGGGGGTGGAGACAGAGAGTTCGGAAGTATATACAAAGAACCTCTACTGCCGGTGCTCTGCACCACTGGACTGGGCACCCTTAGCCCCTGCCACCCTCAGTGAGGTCATAGGGTCTATTGTTAGCATAATGTCATGAAAGCAGTGGTTGTGCCTCTGAGCAAAGCTTTTCTGATGAAGTTTATACACTATAAAGCCGTACAGCATATTCTGTAACTTGTATTTCTTATGTTCTGAAAAGTTATTGATTGCACCATCTGATGCAAATACTGTGCCCTTTACAGAGTACAAACAAGCATATGAAAAGTTATCATAAAAAATGACAAAGTGTCTAAAATGTGATTTGTTTTTTACTGAAATGTTAGATTAATAGTTCCGTGAAATACTGGAAATATATATCATTATTTATTTAGAAAGAGCAAAAGACTCTACGACGACTTGCAACAACAACAACAATGAGTAGATGTTGTTTACTTGCGATAATATTTTATTTAAAGGGAAGATGTATATTATGGAGGCTGCCATATTCATTAATTTTAAACAATACTAGTTACCTGGCAGTCCTGTTGATCATCTGCCTCTAATACCTTTAGCCTTAAACCCTGAACAAAAAAGAAGATCAGATGTTTCTGACAAAAATCTGCATTCTTGTTTCAGGTGTGTGATTCCAATACTACTGATGCTGGAATGATCAGAATGACCAAATAAATATGACAGCCTCTATATATCTCTTGCTTCAGGTTTCTGGATAATCTCACATTGTGAAAGAGAATCCGAGCCAGACATAAAATTAAAAAAAAGCATACTACCTGATCCAGGAGGGTGGCCAGATCAGGTAGTGACCATTGCCTACTTTCCTTGCCGCTGCTATCTCCTGCAATGCTTTAATTACTGTTCTGTGACGTTTGGGGTCTCAAAGCTGCATAAGCAGCTCTGTGCACTTCTCCGTGAGCACAGAGCAGATATTGGAATGCAGGGAGCAGGAGAGAGGTTGGGAGCAGGCAGAGGAGAGCAAATGAGAGCCTCTTAGATGAGGGAAGAGGAGCTATGCAGGAATTCCTCTTCTAGATGCCCTTTCACCATTACTCTGCCAACAAGCTCCTTGTTGCCAGTTGCAGGAGGGGCTTGCGCGGCACAGACGGGGCTGGTAGCAGCACGGAGGGGACACTTAGGCCTATCCTTTAGATGGAAACATGCTTCTGTGTCCCTTTTTTATATTTAAAACCGCCTCAGGTACACTTGAAGGATGCCTCTAATCTCACATTTTAAGCATTGTACTAATATGATGCTATCTTATAAACTGCCACAAAGCTGTGTGTTCCCCTTTATTGTTACTTTATTCTCCTCTTATGCTAGCCATACAATTGATTAATTGTAATTGTATTTACTCAATTGCAAGTGCTTTATTGATTGGAAGAGCAGTAAAATTTTGTTTGCATTGAGCTGAATCAATTTGATTCTTTTAGATATGTTTTAAAATCAACAGTTTAGGAAAATTGCATTAAACTCTACGTATGCGGCTAGCATCAGATTCTATTAGCAGGTAGCTGCCATCCAGGTGTTGTACCACATGCACCTGGTAGACTGTCAGGAGCAGTTGATAGGTGGTGGATGATCCACTGCCAGTTGCCCACATGAAAAAAGTTTAATGCCAACAGTCAGTTTTGAAAGTTTTTATTTTATTGCAGACAGTTACCTTACAGCAGGATAATGACTAATCTGTTTTGACTTGTTATTTGGCTGCTTGGAAACTATCAAGTAGTGCTTTATAAGATGTTTGATTTAAACATAAGGCGTTACAACACCTGACGTTATCACTAAAACTTTTAGCGGTTGTTTGCGGTGCATTTCGTATGTCAGTGTGAACCATGCCTAAACCTTACACTACCTTATAGCCATGTATGGAATGTACTGTGATTTCTGCCCTTTAGAGATTAAAACATGACTCTGTGTCAACTAGGCAATTTTTGGAGGGACTTTTGCCATGAACTCCGGCATGCATTAGTCCTGGTGTTAGACCCCTTGAAACTACTTTTCCATCACTTTTATGGCAAGAAACAGCCCCTCTAGGTTTTAAAATTCGCCTGGCCATTGAAGTCTATGGCGGTCCGCCCGTTCGCGAACCAAAAATTTGATGTTTGCTACATCAATACCAACAAGATGGGGATATATCTGTGAACAAGGCACATACATTTACTTAGGTAAAGGAGGGTCACTATGGATGGTCAGAAATGCTGATTTCCGATTCAGAAGTATTTCCGTTTTTCAAGACGTGTCTTTCCGATTTACATGGAATTCTGCAGAAATCAGAATTTCTGGTTACCCATTTCCGCAGATTTTTTTTGTTGTTGTTATTTTTGTCAATAAAGTTAGTTAACTGGAAAAAAATTGTGTTATCCGCTATTCTTTGCGGATGTACGCTATAAAGTGCAATCCGCACTTCCCATGAACAATTGCGGTCAACTTCGTCATTCCCTAATTGGCCTAGTGCTTCCAAGTCTTCTGAAGTTCTGATTGGCCTAAAATTTCTGTAGTAATCAATTTTCTCGGCACAATACTAATTCTCTGATTGGTCCAGTGCTTCCCAGTTTTGTGATTGGCCTATACTTTCCGAGTCTCGGTCACGCAATATTTCCGCGGAATTCTGATTTCCGCATACTGATTTCTGCAGACCGATTTCTGCCATGGAAAGCCCATTTCTAAATGGAAATCGGTTTTCCATGGAATTCAGAAACTTCTCCCTACAGGTCGAATCTTTGGCTATACTATGAGGCTTGGCTGGATGGAGGAACAGAATTACACATACTTTTCCAGTAAGTGTAAAGCACTGATATGTTATCTTCAACTGAACACCTTTTTTATGCTCTAAAAAATGTTTCCTGACTCTCCACATTTCCAATAAGCAAAAGAGATACTGAAGTAGAATCATAAAATTCCAGTTAGTCCAGCTAAAAGTCTAGCTCACTGGCTAATTTGAAGATTGCTTAAAGGGAGAAGCCCTTAAAGGGATACTGTAGGGGGGTCAGGGAAAAATGAGTTGAACTTACCCGGGGCTTCTAACGGTCCCCCGCAGACATCCTGTGTTGGCGCAGCCACTCACCGATGCTCCGGCCCCGCCTCCGGTTCACTTCTGGAATTTCAGACTTTAAAGTCTGAAAACCACTGTGCCTGCGTTGCCGTGTCCTCGATCCCGCTGATGTCACCAAGAGCGCACAGCAAAGGCCCAGTATGGTCTGTGTCTGTGCAGCACACTCCTGGTGACATCAGCGGGAGTGAGGACATGGGAACGCAGGCGCAGTGGTTTTCTGACTTTGAAGTCAGAAATTCCAGAAGTGAACTGGAGGCGGGGCCGGAGCATCGGTGAGTGGCTGCACCAACACAGGATGTCTGCGGGGGACCATTAGAAGCCCCGGGTAAGTTCAACTCATTTTTCCCCGACCCCCCTACAGTATCCCTTTAAGCCTAGATAAAAAAAATCAGTTTTACTCACCTGAGGCTTCTACCAGCCCCCTGCAGCTGTCCCGAGTCCTCACAGTCACTCTTGGATCCTACTGTCTCCGGTTGGCAGCTACTTTCACTTCGCCAACAGGCTTACGGCATCTGCGCAGGCCTTGCCACGCATCTCCTCCTGCAGACGCAGGACCCTATTGCAGACGGGAAAGCGTAAAAGGCTATGCATGGCCAGTTCTGTCAAGCCTGTCGGCGAAGTCAAAGCAGCTGGCGGCAGGGGACAGGAGGATTCGATTGTGACTGTGAGGGCACGGGACAGCTGCATGGGGGCTGGTAGAAGCCTCAGGTGAGTAAAACTTTTTTTTTTAATCTAGGCTTAAAGAGAACTGAAAATAAAAAGTCAAAATAAACATAAACACGTCATACTTACCTCCCATGTAGTCTGCTCATCAATCTTTTTCTCCTCTCCTGCATCCTGTTTGTCCACTGTGATCAATGGAATTTTCTGTCCTCCATTTTGAAAATGGCTATTACCCCATAACAGCTTTCTGGTCAGCACACTGTTAAACTGTTATATCGCCCACTTGAGCCATAGGGAAACATGGACATTACCGGGCACATTCAGGTTGTAACTGACAGCAGCTGATATATAACTGACAGCAACTGGTATATTTCAGTTCTGAGAATTGAAAGGGATCACTGCAATAAGAAAATGGTAAGCTTCTGAGAGGAATTGCCGGTGAGGTAAGTATGTAATATTCATTTGCAGCTACATCATGTGTTTATTTTAAATAATTTTATTCAGCTCAGGTTCACTTTAAGTGTCTCTTTAACCTCCTTGCCAGTCTAATTCCAGCCGGCAAGGAGGCAGCACAGAACTTTTTTTTAATTTTTTTTTTTTTAAATCATGTAGCGAGCCCAGGACTCGCTACATGATAGCCCGCTGAGCGGCGGCATCCCCCCACCCACTCCGATTGCCTTCGGTGATCAGAGTAAGCAGGAAATCCCATTAGGGCTTCCCCGGTCGCAATGGCGACGGGGCGGGATGACGTCACCAATGTCATGGACGTCGGGACGTCACAGGGAATCCCGATCCACCCCTCAGCGCTGCCTAGCACTGATTGGCCAGGCTGCGCAGGGGTCTGGGGCGGGGGGCGGCTCGGCGCGGCGGGTAGCAGCGAATCGTCGGGTAGCGGCGGCGATCGAATGTTACAAGCAGCTAGCAAAATGCTAGCTGCATGTAACAAAAAAAATTATGTAAATCGGCCCAGTGGGGCCTGAGAAATCCTCCTGCGCAGGTTACCCCGAGCTGAGCTCGGGATAACCGGCAAGGAGGTTTAAGTAAACCTGAGAAGAGAGGAATAAGCGTATTTTTACTTACCCGGGGCTTCTTCCAACCCCCTGTAGTCTGTAAAAAACCTTGTAATCCCCGCTGGTCCTTTTCTCTGTGTTGCTGTCAGTCAAATTAAAATCCTCATTCTGGTTGGGTTTTAGGCGATTGAGCATGTGCTGTTCTAGCCATGTGCCTCCTTGATCATGCCCACATGGCCCGCAGAATGCTCCCAGCCACAGTAGGAAAATAGAGGAGGTTTGTGTCTGGCACAGAACATGCCCAGCAGCCTGTGACTCAATCAGTGGCTAACTTTAATGGGGGTGACAGCACAGCAGAGTGGACCAGGAGAACACAGAGGAAGCTGACAGACTACAGGGGACAGGAAGAAGCTCCAAGTAATTAAACATCTTCTTGATCACTTTGTCAGCAAACTAACCACTAACCACCCCATCACCACCTTGTGCACAGCTTCCCATTGCTACCTATTGTTCGTCCCCTTTACCACTTAGACTGTAAGCTCATTTGGGCAGTGCTCTACCATTATGTATTATTATTATTGTGTAAAGTATTTACTTGTTTTCCAACTACATGCATCCCTGACCTGTTCATTTCTTGGTGATCTGTAACACATTGCTTTGTAACTGTCTGTGTTATACATATTCTGGTGTACAGCACCACAGAAAATGATGGTGCTATATGAATCCAAAACAATAACAGCAACTGTTTAGCCACAAAGCTGTCAGCTAACATGACTGTTTTGTTGCTGCCACTTGTGAAACAAATGTTTTTTGACCTGCAAAAGGAAGGCTTTTTTTTCATCAGACTTGGAACTTTCATCTTCATGTTCCTTAGTGCTGTATATTTTTCTGCAATCTCTCCTCCAGAAGACAGAGATGATTGTGTTTAGTTTCTGCAGCTGTAAGCACTGCCTATAACAAGAGTCTCTAGGAAGTAAGTACAAGAATCTCAGGCTGCTTTGAGTGGTACATCTGAGAATTGCTTCACCTGACTTGACAGAGCTCCTGTTGCTGCTTTATCTGGAAAGGACCTCTCCATGGTACTGAAAACGCACTACTGAAAGGAATCCTGCATTGGGGAAATATTAAAATGTTGATTGCTGATCGTTTTATTTAAGATGCCTCTTGCTACATTGTTTTACTTATTTCAGAAGTTTCTACCCTTGGCCCATCAAAGTCAAAGTGGTGTCAGAATTCTTTCATACATGTTTGTTATAGTGCCTAACGTTAACCACTTGAGGACCACAGTGCCTTTTTTTCCATTCAGACCACTGCAGATTTAACGGTTTATTGCTCGGTTATACAACCTACTATCTAAATGAATTTTCCCTCCTTTTCTTGTCACTAATACAGCTTTCTTTTGGCGCTATTTGATTGCTGCTGCGATTTTTAGTTTTTATTATATTCATCAAAAAAGACATGAATTTTGTAAAAAAAACGATTTGTTTTTATTTTCTGTGATAAAATTTGTCAAATAAAGTAAAATTTCTGTATACATTTTTGTCCAAATTTATTGTGCTACATGTCTTTGATAAAAAAAAAACCTATTCAGTGTATATTTATTGGTTTGGGTAAAAGTTATAGCGTTTACAAACTATGGTGCAAAAAGTGAATTTTCCCATTTTGAAGCATCTCCGACTTTTCTGAGCACCTGTCATGTTTCATGAGGTGCTAAAATTCCAGGATAGTATAAATACCCCCCAAATAACCCCATTTTGGAAAGAAGACATCCCAAAGTATTCACTGAGAGGCATGGTGAGTTCATAGAAGATTTTATTTTCTGTCACAAGTTAGCAGAAAATGACACCTTGAGACAAAAAAAAAAAAAAAAAAAGCTTCCATTTCTGCTAACTTGTGACAAAAAAAATGAAATCTGCCACAGACTCACCGTGCCCCTCTCTGAATACCTTGAAGTGTCTACTTTCCAAAATGGGGTCATTTGTGGGGTGTGTTTACTGTCCTGGCATTTTGGGGGTGCTAAATTGTAAGCACCCCTGTAAAGCCTAAAGGTGCTCATTGGACTTTGGGCCCCTTAGCGCAGTTAGGCTGCAAAAAAGTGCCACACATGTGGTATTGCCGTACTCAGGAGAAGTAGTATAATGTGTTTTGGGGTGTATTTTTACACATACCCATGCTGGGTGGGAGAAATATCTCTGTAAATGACAATGTTTTGATTTTTTTACACACAATTGTTCATTTACAGAGAGATTTCTCCCACCCAGCATGGGTATGTGTAAAAATACACCCCAAAACACATTATACTACTTCTCCTGAGTACAGCGATACCACATGTGTGGCACTTTTTTGCACCCTGACTGCGCTAAGGAGCCCAAAGTCCAATGAGTACTTTTAGGATTTCACAGATCGTTTTGAGACATTTGGTTTTAAGACTACTTCTCACGGTTTAGGGCCCCTAAAATGCCAGGGCAGTTTAAGAACCCCACAAGTGACCCCATTTTAGAAAGAAGACACCCCAAGGTATTCCGTTAGGGGTATGGTGAGTTCATAGAAGTTTTTATTTTTTGTCACAAGTTAGCGGAAATTGACACTTTGTGAAAAAAAAAACAATACAAATCAATTTCCGCTAACTTGTGACAAAAAATAAAAACTTCTATGAACTCACCATACCCCTAACGGAATACCTTGGGGTGTCTTCTTTCTAAAATGGGGTCACTTGTGAGGTTCCTATACTGCCCTGGCATTTTAGGGGACCTAAACCGTGAGGAGTAGTCTTGAACCCCAAATTTCTCAAAATGACCTGTGAAATCCTAAAGGTACTCATTGGACTTATACTACTTCTTCTGAGTACGGAGGTACCACATGTGTGGCACTTTTTTGCACCCTAACTGCGCTAAGGGGCCCTTAGCGCAGTTAGGGTGCAAAAAAGTGCCACACATGTGGTACCTCCGTACTCAGAAGAAGTAGTATAATGTGTTTTGTGGTGTATTTTTACATATACCCATGCTGGGTGGGAGGAATATCTCTGTAAATGACATTTTTTTTATTTTTTTACACACAATTGTCTATTTACAGATATATTTCTCCCACCCAGAATGGGTATGTGTAAAAATACACCACAAAACACATTATACTACTTCTTCTGAGTATGGCGATACCACATGTGTGGCACTTTTTTGCACCCTTACTGCACTAAGGGGCCCAACATCCTATGAGTACCTTTAGGGGCCCAAAACCGTGAGGAGTAGTCTGGAAACCAAATGCCTCAAAATGACTGTTCAGGGGTATAAGCATCTGCAAATTTTGATGACAGGTGGTCTATGAGGGGACGAATTTTGTGGAACCGGTCATAAGCAGGGTGGCCTCTTAGATGACAGGTTGTATTGGGCCTGATCTGATGGATAGGAGTGCTAGAAGGGTGACAGGAGGTGATTGATGGGTGTCTCAGGGGGTGATTAGAGGGGAAAATAGATGCAATCAATGCACTAGGGAGGTGATCGGAAGGGGGTCTGAGGGGGATCTGAGGGTTTGGCCGAGTGATCAGGAGCCCACACGGGGCAAATTAGGGCCTGATCTGATGGGTAGGTGTGCTAGGGGGTGACAGGTGGTGACAGGAGGTGATTGATGGGTGTCTCAAGGTGTGATTAGAGGGGGGAATAGATGCAAGCAATGCACTGGCGAGGTGATCAGGGCTGGAGTATGAGGGCATTCTGAGGGTGTGGGCGGGTGATTGGGTGCCCTAGGGGCAGATAGGGGTCTGATCTGATGGGTAGCAGTGACAGGTGGTGACAGGGGGTGATTGATGGGTGATTGATGGGTAATTAGTGGGTGTTTAGAGGAGAGGACAGATGTAAACAATGCACTTGGGAGGTGATCTGACGTCGGGTCTGCGGGCGATCTGATGGTGTGGGTAAGTGATCAGATTGCCCGCAAGGGGCAAGTTAGGGGCTAATTGATGGGTGGCAGTGACAGTCGATGACAGGGGGTGATTGATGGGTGATTGACAGGTGATTGACAGGTGATCAGTGGGTTATTACAGGGAAGAACAGATGTAAACAATGCGCTGGCGAATTGATAAAGGGGAGTCTGAGGGAAATCTGAGCGTGTGGGCGGTTTATTGGGTGCCCGCAAGGGGCAGATTAGGGTCTAATCTGATGGGTAACAGTGACAGGTGGTGTTAGGGGGTGATTGATGGGTGATTGATGGGAAATTAGTGGGAGTTTAGAGGAGAGAACAGATGTAAAGAATGCACTTGGGAGGTGATCTGATGTTGGGTCTGCGGGCGATCTGATGGTGTGGGTGGGTGATCAGATTGCCCGCAAGGTGCAGGTTAGGGGCTGATTGATGGGTGGCAGTGACAGGGGGTGATTGATGGGTGATTGACAGGTGATCAGTGGGTTATTACAGGGGGGATAGATGCATACAGTACACAGGGGGGGGGGGGGGCTGGGGGGGGCTGGGGAGAACCTGAGGGGTGGGGGGGTGATCAGGAGTCCCCAAGGGGCAGTTTGGGAAATTTAAAAAAATAGCGTTGACAGATATTGATAGGGAGTAATTGATGGGTGATTAGAGGGGTGATTGGGTGCAAACAGTGGTCTGGGGGTTGGGCAGGGGGGGTCTGAGGGGTGCTGTGGGTGATCAGGGGGCAGGGGGGCAGATCAGTGTGTTTGGGTGCAGACTAGGGTGGCTGCAGCCTGCCCTGGTGGTCCCTGAGGCAGCCTGTATAATACGCTTTGTATACAATGCAAAGTGTATTATACGCTTGTTTTGCGGCAGATTGGGGGTTAACATCCCGCCGGCGCTTCCGTCCGGCCGGCGGGATGTTGTCGCGGGTGGGCGGAGCCTGTTGCCGGGGCAGCGCGCGACCCCAGTGACGCGATCGCTGCCCCGCAGGGTCGAAAGAGTGCACCGCCGATGGGCGTATTGCGGTCCTTTCGGTGTCCACTTTGCCGCCGCCCATCGGCTGTGGGTGGTCGGCAAGTGGTTAATGGTAATCTGTCCAAGCTACTATCCCTCCAACAGACCTAACTTTTTTGGTTGTTAAAAACATGCCATACTATAATCCAACCTTTATCTACGTGTGAGGTGAAACTGCACCTACATTATAATCCTAATCTATTACTCAGTCTGGGGTTTTAACCAAACGCCATACTTTCTTTAAAGCAAACCTATGTGGTTTGCATAGGCTTAATTTAGATATTTACCTTAGGTGGGGGAAGCCTACAGTAGGCTTCCCTCATCCTTCTCAGCTATGCCAATCCAGTGTTGGGACCCTTGAAGAGTGGCCTCCCTGCTCCTATGCAGTAGCACCTTCTCTCTCTCTGGTTCTGGAGGAAAAATCTGAGTCTGATCGGGTCTATACTACTGTGCAGGTTGATTTAGTCAGTGTTTGCCCATTGTAAAATATTTCCTCTCCCTTATTTACATTCTGACATTTACCACATGGTGACATTTTTACTGCTGACAGGTGATGTCAGTGGAAGGAGATACTGCTTGCTTTTTTGGCATTTGTAAACAGCTGTTATTTCCCATGATGCAACAAGGCTCACAGACAGGAAACTGTCAGGACCATGGTCCTGACATCACACTGTGGGAAGGGTTTCAACACAATATCAGTCATACAGAGCCCCCTGATGATCCGTTTGGGAAAAGGAAAAGATTTCTCATGGAAAAGGGGGTAACAGCTACTGATTGGGATGACGTTCAAATCTTGGTTACAGTTTCTCTTTAAGTATATTGTATTGTGACAATAACTTATTTTTGCTATCCTAAATCTTTTTTGTTTACTTTATTTTTTTATTGAATCAACAAGAAAATATACAGACAAATATCATATAGTGGTTACATTGTGATGAAACATACCAGAAGGGGCAAGTGATGACAAACAGAATGTATCAATCACTACCCACTTCAACTGTCCAGGCGTATACCTAAAATATAAACACTCCTTTGGCAAAGCCAAAATTACTAACACTTTATCTGGTAACACATCCCTGGACAGTGACTTTAGCACGGCACCCACAGCATGTAGGGCATACATGTCAAACAATGTCATCATTTCCATCATCAATATGAAAATATTAAAGCAGGTATAGTAAAGAAAAAAGAAAACAGGAAAAAAACAAATCAAATAGGGATGCTCGTTCGGATTCCGCAAACATGACATTTCTGCATTTCCGATCCGAAGTCTGCATTTTTGTAATTTTTAGTAATTTTAGTCCAATAACAGAACTTGGAAGCATTAGACCAATGAGAGAATGCAGAGTCATCTTTTGCAAATCCGAGAATGCTAAAAAATTCCCGAAAAAAAAGACCACTTGGAAATGGGAAAATGGAAAATGGATTTCTGCAGAAATACTGCCTTACTGCAACTTCGCATTTCCTATCCGAAATCTGCATTTTTTATTCCAGAACTCAACAATTGCATTTTTGCATAAATACCATATAACTGCGACTTGGTTATTTTAGCCCAATCATAGAACTTTGGACCAATCAGAGAATGCAGAATCAACTTTTGCCAATTAGAGAATGTAAAAAAATTACCAATAAAGACTACTCAGAAATTGGAAATTTGTGGTACCCTTAATTGGCATTGGCAGAAATCAGAATTTCCATGGAATTGGAGATCGGCATCTTCAAAAAAAAAAAAAAAAAGAGCAAACAAAAACAAATAATCTTGTGCATGATATTGGTATCTTCCACTGCGGTGTGTGGCTTTGCTTTTGTGTGCTGCTTTTCCTCAGGTGGTCATCCCATTGCAGTTTGTGCTTTGTCATTATGTGCCTTCATAAGGAAGTTGTCCCTACCCAGGTCTTGGTCTTTCCACGGCTTAATTTTTGGTGGCAGAGAGTACAGATGACATTGCTCTCATCTGAGGCAGACACAAAAAAAAGTTTCCACACCGCTGAGGCCTGGGGTGATGGCACTTTGGTGGTGGCGGCCGACTGAGTGTTAAGTGGGGTCCCAGAATCAGAGCAGGAGGAGGAAGATATGTCACACTTCCATGTGGAAGCTGAGGAAGATGAGGTGTTCTGTGTTAAATAGTCATTTACGTCCTGACAATCTTGGGGGTTGATGGCACGCGCCTTCTGAACACTGTACTTTGGTCCAGGGCCACACAAAATCACGACAGAACGACCTCGAACAGACCTGCTGGGTGGCCTGTCTCTGGGTCTGCCTATGCCTGTTTTGTCTATATCGGGGGGGGGGGGGGATAAAGTGAAAGGTATGCACTGACTTGACTAATACAATATGCAGTCACACAGGTGCAGTGAATGGTGTGCAGTGACTGGTATTACAATACAATGTGCAGCTGTCACACACGTGCAGTTAACAGGTATGCACAGACTGGTATATTACACAGCGTGCGGTCACACAAGTACTGTGTGAACAATTATGCAATGACTAGTATTACAAATTTGCAGTTGTCACACACACAGGTACCGTGAACAGGTGCAGTGACTGGTATATAACACTGCTTGCAGTCACGTAGGTAGGTAGGTAGGTAGGTAGGTTGGTAGGTAGGTGCACTGAACGGGTGGGTATGCAGTGATTGGTATTACAAATGTGCAGCTGTCACACACACACAGGTACCATCAACAAGGGCAGTGACACTGTGTGTGTTCATGTAGGTAGGTAGGTGCACTGAACACAGGTGGGTATGCAGTGATTGGTATTACAGATGTACAGCTGTCACACACACACATAAGTACCATCAACAGGGGCAGTGACACTGCGTATATAACACTGCGTGCGGTCACGTAGGTAGGTAGGTGCACTGAACACAGGTGGGTATGCAGTGATTGGTATTACAAATGTGCAGCTGTCACACACACAGGTGTCACTGAATGTGCTGGGCCTGGCAGCGGGACAGTAGGAATTACCAAGGGGCCAACGTCCCAGCAGCAGCTGCGACTGACTGACAGGGCTGTATATGCAACACAAGTGTCTGTGGGACACACACGCACACAGAAAAAAAAAAAAGATCACTAGAACGACATTAGCTCTCAAAAGAGCTGTTGAGGATGAGGAGTGCTTTTAGCAATAAGATCAGCAAGAAAGAGCAACCTAACAAGCTTAACACAAGAGCCTAACTAAGCTTTCCCTATTTCAGCAGCAAGGTTCTTTCCCTTCTCTAATTACTGCAGCCAGACGAGTGAGTGAAAAGGCTGACGCTACTTGCCTTTATAAGGGGGGGGGTGGCTCCAGGAAAGAGTGTAGCCTGATTGGCTACCCTGTGCCTGCTCACTGTGATGTAAAGGGTCAACGTTGACCCTAATGAAGTAGTATAGGGGGCGGATTGAACTCGCATGTAGTTCGCAGTTCACCGCGAATGCCAACCACAGAAGTGCAGGGAACCGTTCGGGCCTTCTCTACTGAAGAAATGCAGGACAACATTTCCCTGCTTCTAAATGATGTCCTTACCAAGGAAAAGTTAGGCTGCCCACCAACTCTTTTCCTACAGCACAGCAGCTAAGGGTCAGACCTTGTTCCAGTATATGGAAGTGATGAGACAATACCAATATGTAGCCAATAAAGGCAAATGTCCTGACTGTAACTGTGTTACAGGAAACTCACTAGTACCATAGTACCATTTTCCATAGTGTATTTATGCAAAACTACTAATGAATTTATGCTAATTAGCAAAACAAATTGAAGGAGAGTTGGGGAAATCCCAAGCACAATCTTCATTCTGCAATGTATAAAGCAATAATGAAATGGATTGACAAATGGATTGAAATCAGCTGGCATCTAATTGGATTGTATGGATTATTCAATTCCCCCACTTTGTAGTTCTACATAAATGATCCTGAAAGCGAAACCAGAAGAGTGTTCTGTGTGGCGCTGTGTATGAAGTAAAGCAGGATTGTAACTAAACCTAGTTGATATTTCTGTCATACATTTACATTTCTGTTTATCATATTTTACTTTCTTGCTTGGGGCATGTACTTGTGCGAAAGAATTCAGCTGCTGGGTGAGTTTCTATTTGCCAAGAGCTATTATCCTTCATGCAAAGATGGCTGAAATCCCGTTTTTTTTTATATGATGTCCCTTTTAAAACATACTTTATTTAAAAAGCAGAAAAAAATGACATGCACACAAACCAGCTTAGGGAAACATTTCAAAGTAATTAGTAGATTTTACAAAGGGAGCCATTTTATTATGAAAAAGATGTTGAGGAAGAACTGTGCATGACTGAATATGATGTAATCATCATTCCACAATGATGTGAAAGCAATTTAGAATCAGCAGTGTTGCTTACAGTAATAATGACATAGATATTAGCAGAGGGATTCATTTTAATAGGCTGTCCTGTGATTTGCTTTACAGCAACATGTACAAATACAGCACAAAGTAAAAATGTTTACAAGCATGCATCTGAAGCTATTTAGGTATGAGCTACATTCTCTAGATGAGGTTATACCTTCTGAGCTCCTGTACAGAGTTGAAGACAAAATAAAGACTTTCTAAAACTACTGCCCATTCCTTTTAGACACACACAGAAAAATGTCTGAACAGGTGTAACTTAAACAACAACAATCACAAAACTATTGTAAGATCTAAAATTTAAAATATATACAAATAAAAATGTACAATTCTCCAAGAGTAAAAAAACAATATAAATCACTTTCTTCCTATGTGGCCTATGTGCACATATTATTTACTGAAGCTAAAACCCCCCTTTGCCTGTTTTGAATGCTAGGTGTAGTCCATATACTGGAGCTCTGCACATCCATGCAGTTAAATCACTCAGGTAAAACTTCTGTTTGAAATAGCTGCCATCTCTCCCGCTGTGCAAATCATGGGGACCCGCCAGGAAAACTTTAATGGGACCCCCCAATGTTCACACCATTTCCCTTGCCTACCCCTGGTGACCCTTGCAGCCTGGGGACCCATCTTTCTAGACTCATAAAAAAAGTTTGACCATCATAAACTTTACACCAATAACAAGTGGAGCCACAAAACCCCCCCGATCATAAGGATGGACCCCTTTATCAGAGGGAGCAAAGTAGTAGTTGGGGCCCCCTTACAGCTCTGGGCCCTCCTGCAGTCGAAGAAGCTGCTACCCTGTAGTTACACCCCTGATCTCGTTATGGGGCGTTCTTGGATATTACTTTAGTTGTAAAAGCACTTACTGAATGGCAGTTGCTCAGTTCGACTGCCAATATAGTGTGACAATGAGTAGGAAAGCTGGCTAACATCTTTGTACAGATCCTTTCCCGGGAGGGCTTTTATGAAGAATATAGGAAATGGGTAGAATCCCCAATGTGAAGATGGACTAGTCTAAAATCTGTCAGATCTGTCAACGTTTTACTACCTACTGTAAGTGATAGCAACCAAGGAAAACATAAATTATAGCATCATTTATAGTGACTTATACTCTGGAAAAATGTACCTTTTAGATAAATCTAGTTTACATTTTACATCATAATTAAGAGCACAAACACTGAATTGAGCAATAATGCTGCATAAACAACTATAAAAACATAACTTGTATTAAGATTCCTTAAAGCTGTGTGGAACTATATCAAACAGAAGTAAAACAGTCATCACATTTACAGCTTTATGGTAAAAGTAACATGCAAAGACAATGCAGTAATTTTACCGGTGATTACACACACAATACATAGCAATGGGTGCACTGTTTACATAACGTGAGTCTGCTGCAAGGTCTTCCTGTAGAGGAGTAGAGGAGTAGCTCTCTACCAATCACACAGTGCTTTGAAGAAATGCTGGAATAATCAACTAAGCTTCTTTGCAGGTTCCACCTATGTTTATACCCGCTTATTTTCCCAATACCCACATGGAATGCACCCCATAGCCTGCTAAGTGGGCTCTGCTGCTCAAAAGTGTTTGGTGAAACAGTTAGGTGGAGGAGCACGAAAAATAAAATAAACAGTGACAAACCACCTAGTTTCTGGGCAACATAGCAGTCAATGGAGTTACAGTGGATATTGGTACACCCCTACTCCTAAGATGTACCAGAAACATGGAAAACAATAAAGAGTATAATCAGATAAGTTGCTTAGCCAGGATGCTGTTTTGTTTAGAGCAGAGTTCCCCAACTTAGCCCTCAAGTACCCCCAACAATGCATGTTTTTCAGAAAATCAAACCACATACATTCACAGGTGAGGCGATTAGTGTCTCAGCAGAGCTCATTAACTACCTCTGTGATTTTCCACAAAACATGCACTGTTGGGGATACTGAGTTGAGAAAGCCTGGTTTAGAAGGCCTTTGGATGTCGACAGTCTGTCAGAATTCTGTGTCAGGTTGTTCATTTTACACCCATGCACAGGGGAAGGTGACACATATTGTGTAGTCATTTTACACATTGTTCATAACCTTAATTATCTCAGAACACATTCCTTTATTAGGTCATTTTTTGTCTAGTAAAATGAGCCTGAATACTGAAGACATGCCAATGAGTTTGAAAGCAAAGGTTCCAAGCAGTGAATCTCTGCAGCACTCCATCCGCACCTTCTCACCCCTAAAGCCCCATCAATCTTTTAGCTGAAGGAGCTTGAAATTCACCAAGAGTACTTGTATTTCTACGGATCTAATTGCTGCCATAACAACTAAGATTTCATCGTTCTAATCATCAGGAAATGCCATCCAGTAGTTCCATCAACACCCTCATTACAATCCTAAGACATATCGCACTAACAGAGCTTATAATGACTGCAGGAGCTGGATGTAAATGATAAAAATGTACCTTGAGCAATTTAGCTGCAAGCATAATTTTCATCAGTGTGCATTAAAAGCTTCACTGTCAATGTTGTTTACATCTTTCTTATCAAGCACTGTAGTATGAAGTGTTATATGTGGCAGGTAATGATTCAATGTTCATTATTGCCCCTGTATTCGAAAGAAAGTTTTGGAATTTCTATCAATAACTTAGACTGAACTCAAGTCATGAAATAAGGAGAGATGAAAAGAATCAATCAAGCTGCGATATATCTAGGCGGGGAGGAGGGAGTAGAACATTTGCATGTCTTTTCATAATTTGCTTCATTTTAATAGAATATATCCAAAAAGTGCAGCTCCTGTGAAGATTCGGAACAATGAGCACATGTCTAGCAGTGCAGAGATATTGATGTGAATAGTCACTGACTGTCCCACATACTCTCTCTTTTGACGTGTTTTGGAGTGAACTCTTTAGGTCAGTACTATAATTTACTATGCATACGTGGCAGTTTAGAATGTGTGTGTGTGTGTAGGGGGGGGGGGGGGGGGGGTGTTTGAGCCAAATAGCGTCTGACACTGCTGCTGCACAAATTCGGGGAGGGGTTAAATACTATTCCCCCTCCTAGTCATCGCAACTCGGAGGGAGGAGTAATTTGGGGTCTGGCAATCGCCAGATCCCTAATTAACCCATGTGTAGACTTTAGCAGTACTGCTATAGCCAAGCAAAGTTTTGGCGCATGCCCGGTGCCAAAAAGACCTGCATCGATGTACTACAACATTTTTTTCTAGAAGCCCATCAAAACTAATTTTGCAGTTGCGTAATTGTAAATAATGTTACATCTGCTTTTTTTCTGTAATTTTTACTTAATTGTTAATAATCTTAAATCTGTTTTTTTTCCTGTAACTTTTCAATAGCACAAATTAGAGCCCAAATAAGATTTTTTTTAATTTTATTATGTTCTTTATTCCTCATTGGTGGAAACTGATCCTCACTCCTTCTCCATTTGACAGTTTCCTGCGTAACAGAAGGTGATGAAATTTACAAAATTTTACAACTGTGACCAGAACAGGTGCTGTGATATTATTGTAGATGGTAATTGTAAAATGCCATCTTGACAATTGAGCTGCCCTATATAGTGACAGTATTTATAAAAAATATGCTAATTGAGGTACACATACCTACCTTGCTATGTTTTAGTCTTGCAAAGGCAGAAACCAAAGTCTGGTAAACTAGAAGTACCAGCTAGAAATCATCTTTCACTAGGTTTTGTACATTAAATCCCAAATTGAACAAAGAAAAAGTTATAATGTGCAGAATATTAATTTTGCTGCCTAGCTATTTTCCCCTTCCAGACTTAGGCCTTGCAATTCCTTATCAATTACTTCCTGTAAGCTGCAAGTCCAGACTCCACATGTACAGCTGCAGCACAGGGGTGCTAGGAAACATAGGGCTTGATTCACAAAAGCATGCTAAAGCATAGCATGACTGTGATATGCGCTTAGCACGCAATGTAACGTGCATGAAGGTTTGCAAGCATACAGATTTACGTGCGCGCGCTAAAAAAGGTTGTTGCACGCACTTTGCCGCATTAGCATCTATTGTTCTTCCTACTATGTGTGTCACATAACTGCACTTGATTGATCTAATCATCAGCTGAATTCAGAGAGAACAGGAAGCAAACTGTATTGCAGTAGCAAGCACATTTGACCCATAAAACAGTTATCACATCAACCACTTAGATTATATGCACTATTTATAGTCACTTAACATCATGCTTGCTTTTAGAATTTGTCCTGTTAATTTCAGGATTATTTGGACTGTACACTTATAGACAACTATCTAATATATGGTACCCGACTTTATGCATGACCGCTCCCTGCACACTGCATGCAATTCCGATTTTTAATCGGTTTTTACATCCGGTTCTGATACCGATTTTTAGGCTCCCTGCACACTGCAAATCCGTTTTGTGATTCCGATTCCGATTTGCAATTCCGATTTTCCCTGAGTACAATCAACAGAAAAACGGAGGAAAAAACGCAGAATGCAGTAGCAATTAAAAATCAGAATCTGATGTAAAAACCAATTAAAAATCGGAATTGCATGCAGTGTGCAGGGAGCCTAATCGTTACTGCATGATGCGTTTTTATCTCCGTTTTTCTGTTGATTGCATTTAGGGAAAATCGGAATTGCAAATCGGCATCGTAAAACGGAATTGCAGTGTGCAGGGAGCCTTATACTGTATGTGTACACCTCTAAGGGCTCGATTCACAAAAGGGTGTTAACTCAGTTAGCACGCCTAAAAGCTTTGGGCATTCTAACTAGGGTGCTAAGCAGTTAGCACGCCCAAAGCTTTTATTGATCGCGCGCAAAGTTTAGCACTGCGCGATGCATGCACAATGCCGCACCGGGTGTGATCAAAATGTCGCACCTCGTGCGCCTAAAATGTTGAAAGGGTGCGCCTGAAAGGTCGCGCCGTGCGATGTTTCGGGCACACTCGGGGTGACGTTTTAGGCGCACTCGGTGTAACGGTTTGATCGCACCAGGTGCAACGTTTTTGCACACACCGCGCAGCGCTAAACTTTGCGTGTGCTAACTTAGCATGGAAAACTTTGCGCATCCTAATGGATTTAGGCATGCTAACTAAGTTAGCACCCTTTTGTGAATCAAGTCCCATGTGTTGCATTGAGGTTGCACATGGCAAGCATGCTGATCATCTGAGACTGCCAGGCTTGTTGAACACTTCTACCCAACCTTTTGCACACACTAAGATGCTAGGGATGCAGTTGCATAGGAGAGTGGCGGGCAATTAAGCTATAAAGAGGGGCCAGTGAAGAAAAGGATCCAAATGACCAGGGGCGTACCTAGAAATCCCCGGGCCCTCCTGCAAAAAAAAAAAAATCTGCCCCCCCCCCCCACCTTCCTAGGGCCTGCTCAGGGACTTTTGTGGGGCAGGAGGGGTTGCAGCATAAGAGGAGGGCGTGACCGCAGACCGGTGGGGAGGGGAGACATTCTCCCACCCCTCATCCCTGGGCTCTACTCTCAGCGATCCCCCTCCAGCAATCATTGGTGGCAGCGGGCAGGCAGCGGCGGCAGGCTGAGCACATTACCTCCTTCTCGCCGGAGGTCTTCCGATCTCTAAGAGCTTCATGCAACTTCCTGTGTAAACAGGAAGTTGCTCCTAGAAATAGCTCTGGGCTCCAAAAATAACATTTTTGGCATGAGTCAAAGAAGTACAATGTCATCAAGTATTACGGGAGGGTACACATTGCACCATTTTATTGTTGAACTCGATGGACGGATGTCTTTTTTCAACTCAAATAACTATGTAGATATGTAACTATTGTGGAATTGCTGCTGTCTATACCGTGTGCAGGAATCTGTAGTGAGAAGGAGATAGACAGCAGAGTCTCCTCCTTTTCTTCATGAAGAGGAACAGCTCCGCAGAAGGCCACTTACAAGTGGGCACAGTTGTTGCAGCTAATGAGGATCTTGGTGTTACTTGTGTCCTTGAGACTGCATCTATGTGTGTATGCAAGTATTTGTAAGTGTTTGCATATTGGCTTGGTTGTTGGTGGACCTTTTTACAGTACTGCTTTTTGGACATCCTCTTTTAAAGCCTAGTCATACAATTGTTATGAAAGCAAAACTTCAGGTTACACATATCCAGAAATTTCACTCCACTTCGGTTCAGGTATACTCTAAAAAGAGACATGCCACATGTCAGACAACTCTTGGCCCATATGCAATTCACTTTTTCTCCTTACTTTTCTCCCAGGAGATAATTTTTCATCTTCTATTTCAAATAACTTTTAGCACTTTGAAATGGGAGTAGTACCAAAAAGTTGGTAAAAAAAAAAAAGTACTGTTAAAATAACTTTGAGTGTTTTCTGGCTTGTTGGTGGTTTAAAGGGCAATTTATTTATAAATCGTGAAAATATCACTTAGGAGAACACTCAGGAGAAAAAGTGAATGTGCTCCAAAAATAACATTTTTGGCATGGGTCAAAAGAAGTACAGTTGAGCTGTCAGTTATTTATATACACACACACACACACACACACACACACACACACACACACACACACACACACACACACACACACACACACACACACACACACACACACACACACACACACACACATTTTTATGCCACCTCTAGCCCACATTAACCGTTGCATTCACATTGACACACATACTGTACATTTAATAAGAATGCAATGTGCTTCTTTAATTCAGTACCATGTTGAAAAGAGACCGTGTACTGTACTGCTTTAGAAAAGAACAAATAAAGCATTGTAATGGGTCATCGTTTTAATGCGCACTTATCACACTGGCCATTACTGCTTCCATCAGCGAGCACCATTTCAGAAAATATGGGTGCGGTCACACAACACTGCTCTCAGCGGCAATTTCAAGATGATGCTGTTTTTTCCCCCCTCTCGCATTTAAGCTCAATTATTATAATTTTTCTTAACAAAAGCCAAAAGGCCAAGATAATAAAGTGAAAAGAAGTAGGTCAAGGGATTTTTTTTTTAAATAAGCCATGATGCGCTGCAGGAAAGCCAAAAGAAATGAAGAAAGTGCAGGATGAGATGTATCTAATCTCCTTATCTAATATTCCAGATCAGTCAGGAGATTCACCAGACAAGCAGCGTTAGGGATATGTGCAACTGTTTCTATTAACTAACCATTTTTTTATAATATTTTTCTGCATGTGGTTCTTCTTACTGCCCAACGTAAAATGTAAAAAAAGTAAAAAAAACCTTGCAAAGCTGTTAAGGCTGAAATATACCTGGCAGCGCTTCCGACTCTATACCCTGTTGTCTAACAAGACAGCTAAACCATGGAGGATAACTGCATATGTATGAAGCCATTTGTTACTGTGGTGAGGGAAATTGTGCAGTGACAAGATGATAATTCCCAACAGAGGCACAATCCTGCCTGTGTTGATTTCCTGGTGTACACATTTATCTTCATTTGGTGCATATTGTATTTTTTCCCCCTATCATATCCCATAGTGCAATCATGTGGATGAGCTATTAAAAATAAATGACTAATAAGCATAAAGCTGCAAGTCCGGATAATGAATGAAATCTCCTTGTTCCTACCGTATTGGCAATTCACCTTTTGTAAATGTGTGTTGATTATTAGAGAACAGAAAATAAAACTGTACAGCCATTAAAGCAATTTGAGTAGATTTGTGGTTGTTAAGAACAGCAATAATTGTTTATGCAGTTCATTAAATCAAAAGCAGCTGTAATAAGATTGCCCTCTTGTTTTCTGTTTGTGGTGTTTTTACTGTTCTGTAAGTATTACAGCTGTTTTGCTGCTGCACAAATAATAACTGAAGTTTTTTTTTGAAGTTTTGAAAGGGACCGATTACTAAACATGGGAGCACAGATGACAGTTAAGCACGGCAATCACTCTGACCTTTCACTTAGTTTTAAAGGATAACTGAAGAGGAAGGGATATCAAAGGTGCCATTTGGTGACTTCCATTAATTAAAGCTATACTAAAGCCAAGAATAGATAAAAAAAATATACAAAACATCTATGGAAAGTAAAAGATACTAGCCGACCCGCGGCGTAGCATACGCCGCATAAGAGGGTAGAGGGCAGGAAGGGGGTATTGGGCACAGCGGCGGGGAGGGGGGTTGAACCCCCCCTCAACTGGGTCCTCCATGTGTGCTCTACCTCCAGCTTAAGCTCAGCCAGGACCCCCCCCCCCCCTCACCTGGGTCCACCATGTGCGCTCCCCCTCCTGCTTAAGCACAGTAGCAGCCGCCACTATTAGTAAGAGGCAGCGGGCGGGGATGACTCACCTCTTCCGTGTTCCATCGTGCGTTCCACTGTCGTCACTTCCTGCAATGCCGCACTCTGTATTGGTGTAATTTGCCTTTTTAAAACAGAAGGTAATCTGCAACAATTCAGCTATAAGTGAACATTTGTGGTTACTCACAATGCACCACTTCTACATATGCAAATTACCCCTTTTCCCCCTTGGTAAGCCAAGCAAGCATCCAGAGCTGCTGGTGTATAGCAAGCATATAGCTTTAAATTTTACATAGTCATATCAAACCCACATATAGACAGCCTGTTTCAGACTTTTGGCCCTCATCTGTACATGGCAAGAATTGACATGGCTGTATGAGATAGGGCTTGGACCAGTACAACAGAGTAACCAAGCAGCTCAGGGTGACCCAAACCACTCGGCATGTATAGGGGGATAAAAGGGACCAAAAAGACCTCCTACTAAAAAAAGCAAAGCTTGGTGTAATTTGCCTTCTTAAAACAAAAGAAAATCTGCAATAATTCAGCTATAAGTGAACATTTGTGATTACTCACAATGCACCACTACTACATATGCAAATTATTCTTTTCATCCTTGGTAAGTCAAGCAAGCCTATAGCTTTAAGTTTTACACAGTCATATCAAACCCACATGTGACAGCCTATTTCAGACATTTGGTCCTCATCAGTACATAAAAGGGATTGATAAGGCTGTATGAGATAGGGCTTGTCTGTCTACAACAGAGTAACCAAGCAGCTCAGGGTGACCCAAACTACTAAGAATGTATACGAGGATAAAAGAGACCAAAAAGCCCTCCTACTAAAAAAAGCAAAGCTTGATGTAATGTTTCTTCTTAAAACAGAAGCAAATCTGCAATAATTCAGCTATAAGTGAACATTTGTGGTTACCCACAATGCACTGCTACTAAATATGCAAATTACCCCTTTTCCCCCTTGGTAAGCAAGGCAAGCATCCAGAGCCACTGGTGTATAGCAAGCATATAGCTATACATTTTACACAGTCATATCAAACCCACATGTAGACAGCCTGTTTCTGACTTTTGGTCCTCATCTGTACATGGCAAGGATTGATATGGCTGTATGGGATAAGGCTTGGACCAGTACAACAGAGTAACCAAGCAGCTCAGGGTGACCCAAACCACTCAGAATGAAGAGGTGGATAAAAGGGACCAAAAAGACCTTCTACTAAAAAAAGCGAAGCTTGGTGTAATTTGCCTTCTTAAAACAGAAGACGATCTGCAATAATACAGCTATAAGTGAACATTTGTGATTACCCACAATGCACCACTACTAAATGTGCAAATTATTCCCTTTCACCCTTGGTAAGTCAAGCATGCCTATAGCTTTAAGTTTTACACAGCCATATCAATCCCACATATAACAGCCTATTTCAGATGTTTGGTCCTCATCAGTACATAGCAGGGATTGATAAGGCTGTATGAGATAGGGCTTGGACCAGTACAACAGAGTAACCAAGCAGCTCAGGGTGACCCAAACTACTAAGAATGTATAGGAGGATAAAAGAGACCAAAAAGCCCTCCTACTAAAAAAAAGCAAAGCTTGGTGTAATTTTCCTTCTTAAAACAGAAGCAAATCTGCAATAATTCAGCTATAAGTGAACATTTGTGGTTACCCACAATGCACTGCTACTGAATATGCAAATTATCCCTCTTAGCCTTTGGTTTGATATGACACTACTTCTTCTTGCTTGGACTGGCCCTGGGGGCAGGGTGCTACATATTTTCCTTGTTTGGACCGGCCCTGGGGGCAGGGCGCTACTTCTTCTTCTTGCTTGAAGGTTGAGGCACTTACTCTATTATATATATAGATATACAGTGATCAGCATACTGCAACATTCGTACAAAATGGAATGGAAAGCAAATCAACAAATGTACAGTTGTGGTTTCCCATTATACAGCACTGTGACAGAGGTGCTGTACAATGTTACACAACTTCTGAGTTACTCCTTTATGTATTTTTGCCTGAGGAAGCGGGCTTGGGACCAGTGAAACGCGTTGCATATGTTTTGGAATAGGAATTAAAGCTATTGTCTAACCATTTATAGTTGTGCTTGTTTGGGGAGGTAAGTCCACCGTTGCCCCCCACTTTTATTTGTTTTTATCTTCCACCATATTGTATTCTGCTGGAGCCTCTGTTCTTATATAACCTTCTGTTTTAAGAAAGCAACACTATGCGCCATGTTGCTTTTCAGTAAAAGGGCATGTTTCATTTAGCCCCTTATATTTTCCTAATGGTTCTGGATTACCATGAGCCATCTAGGTATTCTGTGAAACAATAAATATGATCCAAATTGGGTGCAGTGTTAAAGCTAAGTACAAACTTGCAATTTCTGTCATCTGGCTCCTCCCCAGGTCCCTCTCTCCTCTGATCCTCCACTGCAGTTGATCTTTTGGTGGTATATAGATTGACCCCCACTTATTCAACTTTTAAATTTGTGCTCATTTATGGAGGGTGTTATATTTATGTTTTTTTCATTTTGCATTTATACTGCACTACTTATGTGCTGCACAGCAGGATTGTGCTGCTTTAAAGCCTGTCCCCTATATTAATTTCTTTTGCACATATTTATTCATTTGTGGAAGATGTCATTCTTATCTATTTATTTATTGACTTATATCTAACGTCACTGCATTTAAATATACTTTTTACTTGTATGTACATCACATGGATTAGGACATGACTTTAGAGGTATGAGAAAACTGATTGATTGGACCTGGTAATTTATTTAATTTTTAACCAGGAATGGTCGTAGTCAGCCAACTTCGCTACGCTGGAACTACGCGTAGTTTTACGCAATTACGCTTCGCCAAACTACGGCTTCAAAATCAAATATTCGCTTCGTATGCATTTCGTAGACTACGCGTTAAAATACGTAATAATGCGTAGTATGAAGCGTAGTGTATGCGGATGCTTATATCCACATGCAGAAAATTTTACGCATTAATTCCTCTTTAAATGCTTATACTGGTAACTCTTCTATGCGTACATTCCCCTTTTCAATGCATACATTTGTAAGCATACAATCGCATGCGGAAAATTAGACGCGAGTAACGCATTCATAGTTCACTTCGCAATACACATGTTAACTACGCATAGTGGGCATAAGCTACACGTAATGGCACTTCGCTACACGTAAATTTGTAAGCGTAGTTTTGAAACTTCACCTACGAACTACGATGCATAGATGCGAACTACGATGCGTAAATTCACACTGGCGTAGTTTCTGCTCATCCCTGTTTCTAACTGCTGACGTTCTCTGTACCTATACATATTGTGATTAAGAATTGAATAACATTATATCTTAAAACTGAATTTTCTTTTTTCTTTCTTCTGTTACTCCTCTAAGAGAACTCATTAGGAAACACAAGATCGATTTGATCTGCTGACTGGTTTGCAGTTTTCTGATAAGCTGTCCCTGATTTAGCCTACACTGAAATAAAAAAAATGAGGTATAATCACATGATCAATCCCATCAGGGGCGTAACTAGACGGGAGCATCCCCTTAGACCGCAGGGGGCCCAGAGCCGTAAGGGGGCACCAACTACTACTTTACTCTCTCCTACAAAGGGGTCCATCCTTCAGATCAGATATTTTTGTGGCTATACTCTGTATAGGTATGAAAATGATGAAGTCCACACTTGTTTTATGCCCCTTGCAAGATGTGCCGCCAGGCCGTGAGAGTCACCAAGGGGAGGCAAGGGAAAGGATGTGAACATTGGGGGACCCCATCAAAGTTCTGCTGGGGGGGGGGGGGGGAGGTCATGATTTGAAGTTACGCCACTGAATCCCACCCTGCCAACAAGAGACTTTCAGTCTGATCATCTACTCTTGTGTACATTTCTCCTGTGAGCACTGAATGTACAATCACTCATGCCCTGGTGAACTTTGCTTTGACATGTGAAATGCAAAACAGATACATTTTCTTCAATGTTATTGTGAAATATAAAACAAGTCTCATTGTGCAGAAGCCATTAAACAGCTTTTCTTATTTATAATAGCACTACAAAAAGGAATGTTGTGAAGCAACCTTTTGTCCTTTTTACGTTATTTTGTTCTTGTCTTACAGAGCTGTGTTTCCAACTTTTTTGAATGAAGCTTTTTATATATAACATGAGTGTTCTGTCAAGTATTCCCTGTCCCTGGTGTGTTTCCTTTTTATCTTAAGTACCCTTGAAAATCTATAGATGTGTATGGAGTGGCAGTCATTGTATATCTGTATTTGTACAAGACTCTTTGTTCATTTAATGGATTCAAATCCATTCCAAAAAAGAATATTTTTCCTTACAGCCTAAGTGAACATACGATAAACAGTTGGCTGATTCTTGAAATGAAAGGTGAAATGAAAGGTGTGTGTTGCCAATAACACTAGTCTGGCTCCGCTTTCTTTCAGACACCCATATGTTAGCTCCAGAATACTGCGTGAATGAACTGTAAACTCTCCCCGGGGACCAATTTGTTGAAAGCTGGCCTTGTTCCTCCACTATCAGGGCCCAGCAATGCCCCATTTTCTTATTGATCTGCTCTCCTCTATATACCTATACTAAACAAATTTAAATTGGTCACACAGCCTCATAAAGCATACCAAGTCACGTTTATTGTATCAAAATGTTAAAAGACACTATGGGCTCGATTCACAAAGCGGTGCTAACCTAGTTAGAGACTTTAGGCGTGATATCCATTGCACCATGCTGGTGAAAAGCCAGTTTAGGCGTGATAAGTTTAGGTGTGATAAGTTTAGGTGTGATAAGTTTAGGCATGCTAAGTTTAGATAAGTGTAGATAGCGTGCAAAGTCCCGCACGCAAAGCAGCGCCATTCAACTCTATGCGATGTGCACCAGACTTTGCTAGCGCATAACTTTTGATCAGCTGTGCACTGCGGTGCTAACGCAGTTGGTGCTTAAACTTATCATGCCTAAACTTATCACACCTAAACTTATCATGCCTAAACTGAGTTTAGGGCTTTTCACCAGCGTGCTAACTGTTAGCACCGGTTTGTGAATCAGGCCCTAGATGTTCATAGTCTAGGTTAGCCTCATCTCCATATCTGAGTGAGTAATAAGTCCCAAGTAATTAATGACACTGCTTGTGCATATTTTGATTAGTACTCCTCTATATACCCTCTGCTGGCCTACATGAATGTATTTGCTTATGGTGATGTAACAGTCATTACAAAAGGGTTATAAATGCAAAGTAAGCGCATACCTTTCATTGTAACTGTTTATGTTTTCCTACTACTTGGTGGCAGTATTTGGATTTTTGGTTTAGGTAAGCTTCAAGATTACTTTTATTTGTAGCAATGTGATAACTACTTCCTGATTATGTTCATAGTCTGTGGATGTCAGTTATTATAAAGGAGAATGGCTCTTGTGCTGCCACCATTAACATGGCTTCCGTGCAGGGCCGCACTAATAATGTCATCAGCTTGTTTCTGGCAGGACTATTTTCCTGTAGGACATAGAGGTCAGCCATGATGCTAAGAGAATGAGTTCTAGCTGACAGACGGGAAGTATACCTCATTGGTTTCCCTAAGAAACAATCATTTTGCTAGGATGTTTAAACACTGAAGTTTCCTATGATACAGTCAGCGCATTTTCTTTGCTGTATAGTTGTTTGAAGTTTGCTGTTTGCTCATCTAAACTCTTACCACTGTTCATTCAATAAAATAACTTTAGTTCATCTCCCAGAACACATAGTTTGGCATGAAATGAGTTAGAACTATTTTTGCTGCTGCCTGTTTCTCCAGATCAACTTCCCTCCAACAGAAACTGGGTCAATCCCTTTCAGGGAGAAAGCAGTGCATACAGCAGGTATGTCAAATCAGTCCTACAAGGGCTGAGATCCTCACACATTTTTGATACAGCTCAAATGAATTGATGGGTCTAAATCGGAAAGGTGTGGTCCATCAGGTAGAAAACATTCCTTTCTTTCTCAGTCCATGCTAAACACTGGCATCGATCTGGCCCTCCAGGCCTGGAGTTCGACACCTGTGGCATAAAGCATTCTGCCATACAATAAATATGCTTTACAACCCTGGGAATTAGTTATAACAGCCCTTCAGTGATAGAAAATATTCCCTATGTGGACACAAACAACAGTTAAACCAAAATGAGACATTAAACTGGACCTCCAGTGAAAACTGACTATTCAACGGGTTCTCTTCTAACAGTACATTATAGTTACCTGCTGTGTCATTTCCTCCAGAGTCCCTTCCTTAGCCCACTGTCTGCCAGCCTCTGACATATAGCCCCACTCCCCTGCTGAAAACATCACTGTATTTTCTCTACTCAAGGTAGAGAAAACAACGTGGTGTTTTTCAATAGGAGGTGAGGCTACACGCCAGAAGCTGGCGGACACGTGGCTCAGAGATTCTGGAAGAAAAAACATGTCAGGTAACTATAACTTTCTATTTGCAGGGCACCTGTTGAATGTGCAATTTACACTGGAGGTCCACAGTAAGCTTTAGATATTCTTTACAACTATAATATTTTTTACTCTTTAGTTGCACTATAAATTATAACTCTGTGTAGCTTTTTGCAATTGTCTACAACATACTAGCACAGTATATCCATTGTCAGCACTGTCTTTGTATCTAGACCATTTTTAATAATGTAATTTGATACTTTTTAATAATTCCATCCTTTTTTGTAGTTTCACATATTCTTCTCCTAACAATCCTTTATGATATCTCATCTGGGCATAACACAATACAAAGTATGATATATTGTTACCCAACCTGAATGTAGATAATTAAATCCTTGTGCCATTTTGAACATTTCCTTTTGCTTTATATGGGGCAGTTTATGGCTATTGCTTTACTAAGCAAAGCATTAGGTAGAAAAATGGGGAACAAGAAGACTCTTCTAAAACTTTGCTCTACAAAATAAATTTGTGTTTTCCTAGTTTTTCATATTACTAGCATTCTCTACTTTCTACATTGCACAGGGAGAAAAAACATAAAGAGAAATAGATAGCAAGAAGAGAGGGAGCCTCAAACAGCTACCCACTCCAATGGGATTAAAGAATGTGCAAACCCAGTTATGTTATCATCACTAGCCAGACAGTAATACTAAAGCCATATTCATTGTATTTATACATTTTATTTGCATATTAATTAAAAACACACACAAAAAAACAAATGCAAAACCTCCAAGACTTTGAACATCAAACAAATAATAATAATAATAACGGAAACTTTCTTGTATTCAACTTTGAAAATTACAGTGTTAAGTTTATGATACAATATTATTAATTAAACTAGAGATTAACACAGCACATTATAATTGCAATTCTCTGCACATGCAATTATGTTATGAGTTGTGGGAATAATTATTTTGTATGGGGACTGTGTGTGCATTAGGAAAAGGAAACACACTGCGAAATATATTAACCATCTATTTTCACTGTATCAGCAATCTGAACAATCAGCACCCCGCAAGCTGGGAATCAAGCTGCAAATCTTCAAAATGAAAATGATTGAAAATTGAGGAAACTGTGTGTGTTCCTGTAACATAGCCTGGGTATCAAAATCTAAAATAGAGGAAGAACAAAACTCTATACAATCCACTCACAGATCGATACAGATGTTTCTACTTAACATTTTTGAATTAAGGTGTCACTAAACCACCTGACATGCAGGCAAGAAGATTTTTAACAAATAAAATCATCAGTAAACTAACTACACAAGGTAACCACCAATCACAATCTTTTGCCTATGTCAATTCAGTAAAGTGAATAAAATATTTAGTGAGCACTAAAGGTATATATATATATATATATATATATATATATATATATATATATATATATATATATATATATATATATATATATATATATATATATATATATCATTATGGGCTTTGGAAGAAGACGTCTATTGTTGTGTTTGCAGAATTGCTTTAAATATTGTCCAAAATTGTAAAAAAATAAAAATAAAAAAATGTAATCTAAAATACACAATGCACACATACTTATGGGAAGTACATTTCTTTCTAGAGTAAAATGAACTATACATTACTTTTCTCCAATGTTCTAGTAGCCCACAGAAGGCAATAAAAGTCTGAAAGATCTGCCAGATTTTGGACTAGTCTATCTTCTCATGAGAGATTCTCAGTATTTCCTGTACTTTTTTTTTTGCAAAAGAAGTCCCTGGATAGGATCTAAACAAAGATGACATCCCTACCTTCCTACTTACTAACACACTGTTTTGGCAGTTGGAATTAACAAATGCCATTCAGGAAGTGTTTTAAAAAATTAAATAAGCCCTTTGAATCCCCCATAAGGAAATGGCTTAGTCCAAAACCTGACATCTGTCAAATTTTTCAACTGTGACAATGACATACAAAACAAATACATTTATAGTGCATCTTACTCTGGATCACATGTACGTTTTATTTTATACATATGCATTTTAAATGTTATGAATTTTTGCAATAGTGGTCATTTAAGGTGGTCATATACATTACCTGATTTTTTAATTTTTTATTCTTTAGCAGTGTAAATTCAGCATACAGGAGTGTATTGTTGCAAGATACTTGACTGAACAAAAGTCAATAGTAGCCATGGATAAAATAAGCAGGCAGTTTACTTCCATATCCTTTTTATAAATACAGAGGCATCTGATCTCACCCAGCTACTCCGTTGTAATACCCTCATTTGAATTTTTTTATTGCAATTTTATGTGTTCTTTTAGTAAGCCCTCCAATTTGTTACAGTTAAAGGATATGTCAGAGGAATTAAAAGATACGAGATCTACTTACCTGGGGTTTCCTCCAGCCCCTGAAAGCCGATCTGTCCCTTGCTGCAACTCTGTGGTCCAGGGATCCCCTCCATTGGACATGCTGATTTTGCAAGGTTGGCATCTTCCTGTGCAGAAAACTCCATTCCAGCCCACGTGAGCGTGATCGTGAGCAGTGCAGCCACGCGTGCTCACGCAGCCACAGAAGATCCTGACCTGGCAAGGTCGGCATGTCCAACGGAGGAGATTCCAAGCCACCAGAGCTGTGTTAAGGGACAGAGTGGCTGCTAGGGGCTGGAGGAAGCCCCAGGTAAGCAGATCTCATTTTTTTTTTAATTCCTCGGACGTATCCTTTAAGGTCATTATCATCAAAGGGTTTTGTTGATCAGTATCATTATATCAAAACTGCTCATGCAGTTTAACCATTAGCCATGACAGGAGTACATTAAATAAGCATGGACAATATCACAATTTTTCATCTAAACCATTGTTTGCAGTGGGTGATTCGTGGAGGTAATTCATTTTGTACACCAGGGTAATAGGAATTCCATTACGACAAATGTTCCTATCTATATGTACTTATTAGCTGCTGTACACCAAACATGTTTTACTTATGCTGCTAAGCTAATATCATTTCATTCATTGTTTCAGATTGATTTTCCACTTGAATATAATAATGTTTAATATGTCGACAATAGTGCTATATATGCATTAACAAAATCGAGTCAGTCTATCTGCAGCTGGGTCTTGTATGGAGGAAATTATGTGCCAAATATGAACTATAGCCTTAATGTTGCGGGCCTAATGAAGGGCAGCTTCCCAGCACACTGAAATGGTTGTATCCTTAGACAACATTTGTTTGGACATTGTTTCCAGCGTGTCTTACTTCCAGGGTGCTTTCACATGCATATAAAAGCCTGGGCAAACAACACATAAACCACTGGAATGAGTGTCTGCAGGGAATCTTCTGACACAAGAGCTAGAGTCGTAAAAGTCATCACTAAAAAAAGGCTAAAAAAAGAGAGAAAATAACTTAAACCTAACTTTCAGACAAATTACATTTCATAGAATGACTTAAGTTAATGCTGGGTGTATTTACCATAAGAGAGTAATAATAATGGATGCTGTAGACACCCTATTAACTAGTTATCTTTTTGGGGGCAGTATATCTACATCCTGGCAGACTTCCTTTTAAGTCCCAGGGGCGTAGATACTCATCCATTGAAGTTTATGAGCGGTGCACGCGTGTTTGCGCACCCGCTCACTCGCCCCCCGCGGCAACAGCTAGAGGACACAACACTATTTTCTCAAAAACAATCTAAGCGCCTTATTAACGAATAATCTGTGCTTTAATAAAAAGCAGAGATTAATTATTGAAATTGTAAAAAACATAATAATAATAATAATAATAATAATAATAACAACTTTATTTTAGGAAAATAATGCAATAATTCAGCCATCTAGTGGACACATTTAAAATTGCACACACACACACACACACACAAAGACACACACACACACACACACACACACACACACACACACACACACAAATAAATTAAAATTATTAACCAGACCTATAGCTATTGCCATGCTGAGGTTTTAATCTGTTACATGGATCCAAATGGTTGCAAGCCTTGTACCAGAAACACCTACTGCGGGAACATGTGGCAAGAGAGATAAACAATATATGTACCAATGAACACATGGCCTGTATCTTCAATGATAGAATTCCACAACTTCAGTCACTTTGAGTTCTATGGTTTTGTATCTCTTGGGGGTCACATCTAGTTAGAATCATATATTAAAATATAAATTTACAATCATGGCATTTCACCGCCCAGTCCTGTTGGCGCAGGGTGAGCTGAAGAACGTCTCACCCTCCTGCCGCACAAATCCCCAGTGGTGTTAATTACTATTACCCCTCCAAGTTGTAGCAACTCGGGGGGAGAAGTGAATCGGGGTTTGGTGAAATTCCCTTGCGCGACCATAGACACAGTGTAATGCGAGCACCAAAACAACCTGCCTCGATAAATTGTGCTTCTGCAGCACGTTCAGCAGAATACTTATTTACCATTATTCTATTGTGAAATAAATAGGAAAATTGGCTTTTATGCTTTCCTAGGTTACAATCTATGGTTCTTTATTTGACTGCATGATTTATTTTCTTCCTGAACCTAAAGGCGGTAGGTAGAAAAAAGAGCCCTGTATAAGGCATGTACAATATTTCATGACATAGGTATCAAGCACCAGTTTCTGTTTAGGTTATGTTTCTTTTCCTTTTTTATAATATTCATACATTTTCCATTGCCTTGTTATGTATCATGCTTGCAATTACTTCGTGATCAACAACAAACATGTTTTTTTAATTTATAGGATACATTACACTTATTATACACCAGCAGTGCAAGTGCCCATATTGCCAAATCACATTTATTTGACTAAAATGTCCCCTCTCTCTTTCTTGCTATGAATAATGTTTTGTATGACTTTGCTGTAGAAGAAGACGAATTAGAAGCCAGGGAGGGGATGGTGATAAGAGTTTAATTTATTTGGTATCATTAGACAGACACACACAGAGGCTGATTTATTATTGCTTTGCAATGAAAAAAAGTACAGATTGTGGATGTAAGAAAGAAAAAATACTATGCACAGACATGCATTTTGGCACATCAGAAATTCACGAACCGATGATAAAAAAAATAATAGATTACTGAAAAGCAAACAGTATAGGTGTGTAACAGTCCAGTGTTTGCTCTGCCGATTCATGGGCAGTAGTAATGGACTGGAACACTGGTGACCATAAATAGGCTAGCATGAGCCAAAAGAATGAGGGATATATCCTGAAAATGAACCTAGCCCTTAAAAAAACAACATGGATGTATTCATAAATATACCACAATGTACTTACATGTCAGCATGGGCAGGACGGTGGCATAGTGGTTAGTACTATGGCCTTGCAGCACTGGGTCTCTGGTTTGAATCCCAGCCAGGACAGTATCTGAATGGAGTCTGTATCTTCTCCCTGTGTCTGCATGGGTTTCCTCCAGGCACTGGAGAACAGACTTACCCCTAAAACTTTGAGCCGGAAATGATGCCAGGCAACTAAATCATACATTGTTGCATATGCACTCCATTCCAACTGGACAGTGTTGGTTAAAAAAAGTGGGTTTTTTGGTAAAAAAAATAGTGGCTGCTGTATATTTTGTTACTGCTGCCACATTTGCATTTTAATATTTATATCTGCATTACCGGTATTTAAGATGCAAGTAATTAAATGTAGAAGATGCATAGACTGTATGTGCCATATTTTAAGATGTGATATTCTTCACAACAGTTATACAATTCAAACAAGAGCGAAGGTCTTCTTTTAATATGGGGAAGAAGGTGTAATTCTGTCCAGCTCGTACTAGATTCGGCAGATTTAGACTCATTACTGTGTCTTTAAATTGGCTGACTGGCTTTATTCTACAGGCTTTATTCTAGCATTGCCATTTTATGTGTTTTTGCATTTAGTTTGGGTAGTAGTTTGGTGGTTCCTCTGGTGGTGAGGGCATTGGGGAGGGCTGCCCACTCTGCCCCGTGTGGTTTAGCTTGCGGTTGAGGGTCTCAAGTGGTCACGGCCACTCCTGTATTGCTCACCTGTGTTTGTAGCTTTTAGCTACCTTTCACTAATATGCAATTCAGCTATGTGGGTTGCATATTAGTGAAAGGTTCGGGCCTAGAGACTGGCTGAACACCCTGCCACTGCTGCCACATTACTATGGGAAAGTGAAGGTCTCTTTCTAGTATAGGGTAGCTAGTGTAATTCGGTTCAGCTCATGCTAGATTCAGAACTGCAGATATGGATACATGACTGTGTCTTTAATTTGGCTGCCTGGCTTCATACTGCAGACCAGATAATTAGCAAGTCCTGATGGGTGAATTAGCATTGCCTTTCCATGTGATTTTTAGACTGGCCATGACTGGTCATGACTGCCATGACACTGGGTTGAATCTATCGATCAGACATGATGGGAAATCTCGGGATGACGTGGTTGATGGGGTGTGCGGTGGTAGCAGCGTGGGATATAAGGACGAGCGATGAATGCGACCCCAAATCTAAATGTGCCCCCTGTCTGAGCATTTATAAATTACCTGTCCGCCGAGTATCGGGCTGCGTTGCCTATCCATCTTCTGCTTCCGTGCCTCACTCGCTGCTGGCCTATAGCACTTTGCACATGTGTGACATCACACACGCGCCCCTAGTGCAACATGCCAGTAGCCACATGGGGCATTAATACAGAAGTAGAAGATGTATGGGTACTACAGTGGGCGCTCAATGGACAGGTGAAGTATTTTAATGCAAGGGAGGGGGGGGGGGGCTAATACCCGAGATATTTCATGCTGAACTCAATCAGGAATCGGTCTGCGGTGTATCTGCAGCCAACAGATCTCTCTCTGATAAGATGTGATTAGAGAGAGATCTGTCTCTTGGTAGAATCTGCCCATACCTCATTATATGTATGGGCACCTTTAGGAGAAAATATGAATTGGATTGGGCCAATAGTTCTTTATTTCCCTTTCAGGTCAAAAACAGAGAAACAGTCCATCTGTTTACCCAGCTACCCCCTCTCCTTATTTCTACAACAATGATACTGAAACCTGTATGAACAAATGACAGCAAGGGTCTGGCTGGTTGCAGCATGATAGGAAAAAAGTTAGAAAGGACAAAAGTATCAGCACAGGAAGAAAATGAGGCCATAAAACTAGCATGGAGTACATTTGGAATGTGATTCAGATATTAAATGGAACAGTACACTGAACATTTCCGTCTGTGTTTCCAGCTTATGCTAAATCATTGCCAAGCTATATGCCTGGATTCTCCGGGGGGAAATCTTGCTCATTACGGCATATCATGTACTATAGAGTATTCCACTATGATTCATTAAATCTTGTATTTAGATGTATGTTTCTGAAATCCTTTAGCAATTTTGGTACTTATAACATATTACTGCATTTTGCTTGAACCTAGACTAAAAGAAATACATCAGGTTAAGTCCCATCATTTTTACCAACTCTGCTAAGCTCATAGTAATAGGAAAACAACATTACATGAGGTTTTCCTCCTATCTATAAAGGCAAATTGAAAAAGTAATCCACTTTAGTTACATTTTTGTTATCAACTACCCTAGCACTGGAATTGCTTTCTTTGCCACGTTGATGTAAATTTAGGAAATTATATTATGAGAACATTGAAAATAATGAAGCTTGGCAATAAAGACGCAGTATAGAAATATTCCTTTTAGAGGTTTTGCAATCCTGAACATAATATTAGCTCTGCTGATAGAAATAGAAATAGGAAAGGTGAACAACCAATCTGAACATCAAGGGCAAGTTCTTTCCTAACTTAAGGGTAAGTTAACTTACATATTTATTGCTATGATTTCATAGTATTCCATATGAATAGGCTGGTGGCCATATAATATGTGACTATATATTGGTGAATTTATATGATTAATTCTAGCCTAAAAAAGTGCCATGGAGAGGCAGACATTGCAAGACCAACATCTCCATTGGTAGACAGTATAGATCAGCTGCGGGCAAACTACAGCCCAGGGGCCGGATTCAGCCTGCGAGCGCTATGCAGTGATGCTCGGATACCCCCCAATCACGAATTTGAGTAAATCCGGGCACGGCAGAATCAAAATCTGGATATGCCGTGATCATGATCCGGATTTGAATCGGACGCCCCGTTAATCACGGCCAAGATCACGGCTAAATCCGTAATCATGAGCCAGATTTGGACCACGATCAGCTTGTGATCACGGGTTACCCATGATCACGAAGACATGAAGAGCAACACTAGCGCTATGAGGCCGGCCTTTCGATAAAGGGCCGGCTTCTGCTCCTCTCCCCTTTTCCCTCCTGCCATCCTTAGAGCAATATGTGTAGGGCACGTGCAAGAAAGCCAACTCAGCCCATCACACTCTCCAGCAGCGATCTCCATGTCACATGACGCCACTATTCCCATGGAGATCGCTACTAGAGTGTGTGACAAAGTGCGTTATACCAAATCCATCCCTACCATTCTTCTGTCGGGAGGGAGAGTGCAAGTGAGCTGCAGTAGCAGCGGGGCACATTTGAAAGGAATGCGTCCCTATCCTTACAAAGTTTGCCCACCTCTGGTATAGATGGACAATGAGATGCAATAATTCTGGATTACAGGCACATTTTATAGAATACCCAGATAGGTCATGGTGACCCAGAATCACTAAGAACGCATAAGGAGGGCTAAAAGAGACCAAAGAACCCTCCTACTAAAAACCAATTTGTGATAATTCAGCTTTAAGTGAGCAACTGTAGTTTCCCATGATGCTCACTCCTAAATATGCAAATTATCTCTTAATGCCCCTGAAGCAAGGCTCACATCCAGAACCGTGAGTGTATAGTGAGCCTATAGCTTATACATTTTACAGAGCCACATCAACCAAAAAGGGCAATCAAAATTGGCAGGAAGTTTATTTGATTGGAACAATTTCAACTGCATACAATTTGCTTTACAAAGCATGCAAGCTGGGAGTATAAGCAGCTCACTGACTGGTTAACGAGACAGCATTTAGCAGCTACTGGTTCAGTTTAGAACTTATCTGAATCAGTAAAGAACTCAATACTATTGTTACACTAGCCACATACATCCTTCATTCCTTGGTAATGGAATGTAGTGCCTAATACTTGACACATCAATTGGGTATGGTGGTGTCCTGCACAAAGATTCATATTTAATTGCAGCCAGCTACAAATCTATGGGCCATATCCCCTAAAGATTGGTAAAGTTGCCACTGGCAGGGAGCATACGGCAACTTTACCCCTACGGATGCCAAATACATACCATGCGATTATTGCTAGGATAAGTCTACATACTCCCAGTTGGCAAAATAGTCCAGAACTATGGCCTAGGATACCATTGTTATGCAGACAACACACAACTGTATCTGTCCTTCAAGCCTAGCACACAAGGCCCGTCAGCATCCATCAATGCCTGTCTAGCAGAATTACAAAATTGGATGAACACCAGCTGGTTGAGGCTGAACTCTGACAAAACAGGTGTTGGTCGCAGGTGGTCCACACATGATGGAGTCCAAAACTCTCCCAACTTCAAACCAGCATTTGTGGGAGATGCCATGCAGTATAAAGACTCTGTGCAAAATTTGGGGACTGGGTCTCCACCTGGATAGCTACAATTGTAGTAATTTAATACACCATAGTAGCAAAAGCACACAACGTTTCAGCTGCAAGGCCTTTCTCAATTGGATGGAAAGCAGACACTCAGACAACAGGTATCAGCTGTTGTCAAATCCTCATTCTTCCACCTAAAATATAGGGAAAATTCAACACCTTGTCCCAGCTGAAGACCTATCTTCTCAGGTTCATGCATTTGTATCCTCCTGTCTTGACTACTGCAATGTCCTATTCATCAGACCCCCAGACTCCTAACCAATGCCCCCTGCAGATCACAATTCTCCCTGGTACTGCAAACTCTTCACTGGTTGCCAGTAAAATGGAGAATCCATTTTAAGATCTGCCTGCTGACATTCAAGGCTGTAAACCACATGGGACCTAAGTATATAGCAGCTCTATTGGAACTATATGACCCTTCACAGACCCTCCGCTCTGCCAATAAGATAAATTTGGTTATCCCCATGATCCACTTAAAACATTTGTTGCTCTGGCCTTTTCCTATGTGGCCCCTACTCTACTTCCACAATGAGTGCGAGAGGCTCCTTCTCTGGACGCATTTAAAGGATCACTGTTATCTGCCATTGTTATCTGTCATGCCCTGCTCACCTCACACTTTTTTGGCAGTTGAACAAAGCAACTGCCATTCACTAAGTGCTTTTGAAGATTTCTTTTACCTACTGTAAGTGACAGCAACATAGGAGAAAAGTAATTTATGGCTCATTTTACTCTGGAAGAAATGTTCTTCTTATTTCTATGTGTTTACATGCATTTTAAATTTTATGATTTTTGTGATAATGGTCCTTTAAGAAAAGGCTAAAGCCCCAACTCTTTTCCTAAACCTTTGAGAATGCAGAGCCCAGGGTCACAGCACTATGAGTCCCTGGTGTGTTCTTTACTGTGGTTATGATACAAAAATCAAACTATGATTGACAATTTCCTTTGTTACTGTCTACACTTGCACCTCTGGGTCCACTGCCTGGTTGACTCCCAGGTGATGGCATTTCTGTAAACAGTCAGAGCAACTGGGCTACTTTAATTTGGGGTAAAATCTGGTTCAATCAGTTTTTATCAATAATTTCTTTGTGAACTTTTGAGCTCTATCTTGTTATCATCAGTTCAGCAATTACAATTGTTTTGTCTTCCGTTTACCTTACAAGAGAGTTGCCACTGTTTTTAACAGCGATTTGACGGACACATTTTCATACCTAAAATACTGGATTTCATTTTTCAAAAAATGAAATAGAAAAAAAACATGCAAGTTCTTACTATGATTGGTGCCATTTGCACCCTTGCTTATCTCAACATATCACATCTCAGTTGAGGTACACTTTAAGTATGTATCCTCAGTTGAGGTACACTTTAAGTATGCTCACATACAAGCCAGTCTAATTGTTTGTTCTTATATGGTAAGTTCAGACCATTTAGGCACACACTACTGAACTGCACTGTCAACATCTGCTGCAATCACTTTCATTCTAAATGTCGTGAAATGAATTCCTGTAATTGAATTCCTGCAATTCATTTTCAGTGTACAAAGGTTAGCTCTTGTTTTGATTAGCGGCTAAAAAGTACACTCAAGTGAGGTTCTGGATGGCGAGCACAAGTGGCAAGAGCCAAAATATGCAGTCCTAGGTTTTGAATCAAAGCCAGAACACCATAGTTATTGAGTCTGTATGTTTAAGACACATTTGCAAAGTTTTTATCTTGGTACTGGGCTCTCTTCTCACAAAAAATTTGATTAGTTTAACTTTGGAGAAGCATTTGGTTAGTTTGACCAGCTGAAAGGCTCTTATTTGTTGTTTCCTGTTTTACCATGTGATCCTGACCAGCAAATCAGAGGAATGATGCAAGTATATCAGCTGATCAAACTATGCTTCTCTGGCATAGGGCTCTCTGCCAAGCACTGAAGAAAATTTGTCAGTGCTCCAATAATGAATCAACCTTTTGTGAGTGAAACACAAAATATTGTGTAGTGACTAGATGAAGACAGATTTCCGTCTCTGATGATATTGTTTATGTAGCTCCTGAGTATGGTGCAAAGCCTGGTCTTGTAATGTCATATTTCTCAGTTTAACTCAGCATATAATAGATCAACACTAAAAAACAGCAATATCTGTAAAACAATTACATAAAAACAAACAAAATTCATTGCAAATTATCAACAGTGTACATTCACAATGAAAACTAAGAGACATAAATGAAAGCATGTAAAGAGCGGAGAATTAAAAGTATAGGCGTTTATAAAATACTTTGAAAAGTTGCTATTTGTAGGGACACAACAGGGTTCCAATGACACTCAAGGAAAATATAAGTATCTGCGCCCAATATTAACCATGCAAGATCAAAACGAAACAAACGTAATTCTTGGAAATACATTTAAAGCGTACTGTGCCTTTAAAAAAGTTACATACTTACCCTTATAGAGGGAACCCTCTGGAATGGTCCAGAGAATTCTTGTTTCCTCCTCTATATCACTGCTAGAGTTGGGCCGAACCTCCGATTTTAGGTTCGCGAACCGGGTTCGCGAACTTTCGCGGAACGTTCGGTTCGCGTTAAAGTTCGCGAACCGCAATAGACTTCAATGGGGATGCGAACTTTGAAAAAAAAAATAATTATGCTGGCCACAAAAGTGATGGAAAAGATGTTTCAAGTGGTCTAACACCTGGAGGGGGGCATGGCGGAGTGGGATACACGCCAAAAGTCCCCGGGAAAAATCTGGATTTGACGCAAAGCAGCGTTTTAAGGGCAGAAATCACATTAAATGCTAAATGACAGGCCTAAAGTGCTTTAAAACATCTTGCATGTGTATACATCAATCAGGTAGTGTAATTAAGGTACTGCTTCACACTGACACACCAAACTCACCGTGTAACGCACCGCAAACAGCTGTTTGTACTAGTGACGGCCGTGCTGGACTGGTGCGCACCATGGCGAGAGTGCAGGTTTTGGTGGCTTTACAGCCCATATGGTCGGCCTGGCTGATGTAGCTGAATGACAGAACAGTGACTGTCCAGCTGATCAAATTTGGTCTGACCACAATGAAGCAACGACCTTATTATCTTTTGTGTGCCCCCCGAGACACTCATCTAGGCGCCGGTCATTGCTTCATTGTGATACGCAAGCCCCTTCACCACGGCAAGGTAATGATCACGAAGGGGAATGGGCGTATGTACATGCCTTTTCTTTTGTTGTTGCAGCTGCCCTCAGTGCAGCCAGAAAAATTAGGCAGTCATGTACACGCACCATAAAAATTATTACAGCGGCCGCTGCTAGCAGCGGCCTAAAAAATTCAGCAATCCGCCTGGAGTCCCGGACCCTGTTGGTGGTGGCGGAGAAGGTAGTGAAGCGGCCTGCAGGCAGACATGCTGTGTGGAGGGACTGGGAGCGACTTAGTCTTTTTGGGGCAGGCCAGGCAGCCAGTCACACGGCGTGCAGGCAGAGATGCTGTGTGTGCGGGGACTGACTTAGTCTTGGGGTGGGCAGCAGCCCTCCGGGATCCATGCCTCATTCATTTTGATAAAGGTGAGGTACTTAACACTTTTGTGACTTAGGCGACTTCTCTTCTCTGTGACAATGCCTCCAGCTGCGCTGAAGGTCCTTTCTGAGAGGACGCTTGCGGCAGGGCAGGAGAGAAGTTGGATGGCAAATTGGGACAGCTCTGGCCACAGGTCAAGCCTGCGCACCCAGTAGTTCAAGGGTTCCTCATCGCTGTTCACAGCAGTGTCTACATCCACACTTAAGGCCAGGTAGTCGGCTACCTGCCGTTCCAGGCGTTGGTGGAGGGTGGATCCGGAAGGGCTACGGCGAGGCGTTGGACTAAAGAACGTCCGCATGTCCGACATCACCATGAGATCGCTGGAGCGTCCTGTCTTTGACTGCGTGGACACGGGAGGAGGATTAGTGGCAGTGGTACCTTGCTGGCGTTGTGCCGTCACATCACCCTTAAAGGCATTGTAAAGCATAGTTGACAGCTGGTTCTGAATGTGCTGCATCCTTTCCACCTTCCGGTAAGTTGGTAACAGGTCCGCCACTTTGTGCCTGTACTGAGGGTCTAGTAGTGTGGCCACCCAGTACAGCTCATTCCCCTTGAGGTTTTTTATACGGGGGTCCCTCAACAGGCAGGACAGCATAAAAGACGACATCTGCACAAAGTCGGATGCAGTACCCTCCATCTCCTCTTGCTCTTCCTCAGTGACGTCAGGTAAGTCAACCTCCTCCCCCCAGCCGCGAACAATACCACGGGAAGGTTGAGCAGCACAAGCCCCCTGCAACGCCTGCTGCGGTTGTTCTCCTGCCGCTGTCCCCTCCTCCTCCTCCTCCCCCAAAGAAACACCTTGCTCATCATCCTCTGAGTCTGACTCGTCTTCTGCACACGACCTCTCTTCTTCCTCCTCCTCCCCCCTCTGTGCTGCCGCAGGTGTTGAGGAAACAGCTGGGTCTGATGAAAATTGGTCCCATGCCTGTTCCTGCCGTAACGGTTCCTGGTCACGCTCATTCGCAGCTTCATCCGCCACTCTACGCACAGCACGCTCCAAGAAGTACGCGTAGGGAATTAAGTCGCTGATGGTGCCCTCACTGCGGCTCACCAGGTTGGTCACCTCCTCAAACGGCCGCATGAGCCTGCATGCAATTTTCATCAGTGTCCAGTTGTCGGGCCAGAACATCCCCATCTTCCCAGACTGTTTCGTTCTACTCCAGTTGTAGAGGTACTGGGTGACGGCTTTCTTCTGTTCTAGCAGGCGGGAGAACATGAGCAGGGTCGAGTTCCAGCGAGTGGGGCTATCGCAAATGAGGCGTCTCACCGGCATGTTGTTTTTACGCTGAATTTCTGCAAATCGTGCCATGGCTGTGTAAGAGCGCCTCAAATGCCCACAGAACTTCCTGGCCTGCTTCAGGACATCCGCTAAGCCAGGGTACTTTGCCACAAATCTTTGAACCACTAGATTCATGACATGTGCCATGCAGGGTATGTGTGTCAGCTTCCCCATATGCAAAGCGGCAAGCAGATTGCTGCCGTTGTCGCACACCACGTTGCCTATCTCCAGGTGGTGCGGGGTCAGCCACTCATCCACCTGTTTCTTAAGAGCAGCCAGGAGAGCTGCTCCAGTGTGACTCTCCGCTTTGAGACAAGCCATGTCTAAGATGGCGTGACACCGTCGTACCTGGCATGCAGCATAGGCCCTGCGGAGCTGGGGCTGTGTAGCTGGAGAGGAGAACTGCCACTCAGCCAAGGAGGAGGAGGAGGACAGCGAAGAGCATGTAGCAGGAGGAGAGGAGGTGGCAGGAGGCCTGCCTGCAAGCCGTGGAGGTGTCACAATTTGGTCCGCCGCTTTCTGCTTGCCATCGTTCACCACCAGGTTCACCCAATGGGCTGTGTAGGTAATGTAGCGGCCCTGCCCGTGCTTGGCAGACCAGCCATCCGTGGTCAGGTGTACCCTTGACCCAACGCTCTTCGCAAGAGATGACACCACTTGCCTCTCAACTTCACGGTGCAGTTGGGGTATGGCCTTTCTCGAAAAATAAGTGCGGCCTGGCATCTTCCACTGCGGTGTTCCGATGGCCACAAATTTACGGAAGGCCTCAGAGTCCACCAGCCGGTATGGTAACAGCTGGCGAGCTAACAGTTCCGCCACGCCAGCTGTCAGACGCCGGGCAAGGGGGTGACTGGCCAAAAGTGGCTTCTTCCGCTCAAACATTTCCTTCACGGACACCTGACTGCTGCTGTGGGCAGAGGAGCAGGAACCGCTCAAGGGCAGAGGCGGAGTGGAGGAGGGTGCCTGTGAAGGTGCAAAGGAGAAAGCGGCAGAAGCAGATGATGCACCTGAAGGAGGAAGAGGAGAAGGAGGGTGACTTTTCTTTTGTGTGCTGCTGCTGCTTTTGCTCAGGTGGCCATCCCATTGCTGTTTGTGCCTTTTCTCCAGGTGCCTTCGTAAGGCACTTGTCCCTACGTGAGTGTTGGCCTTTCCACGGCTCAATTTTTGTTGGCAGAGCGAACAGATGGCTTTGGTCCGATCTGAGGCACACACATTAAAAAATGTCCACACCGCTGAGCCACCCTGGGATGTGGGCACTATGGGGACCTCAGCAGCTGATGCTGAAGGGCAAGTTGGCTGGCTGTACATAGGTGGCGATACATGGTGCCGGACTCTGCCACCAGCTGTTTCTGACGAAGAGCTGCCCCAGCTTCTTTCAGCAACTTCTCTCCTCCTACTACTCTCTGACTCCCCCTCTGAACTGTCCCCCTCTTCATCTCCTCTATTGGGAACATACAGAGGATCCCTATTACCGTCATCATCGTAGTCATCCTGCCCAGCTTCGCTTGCCTCAGACAAATCCAAACTTGCACCATCAGTAGGTCCTTCATCCTCCTGACACGTTACATCCATAGTGTTGCCGCGTAACTCAGACATATTAGCTGGTGAAAGTTCATCTGGCTGTAACAACAATGGCTGTGCATCAGTGATTTCAACACTAAATAATTCTTGCGAAGTGTCAAATGCAGCGGAAGTGGTGCTAGTAGTAGCGCTGGTGGCTGAGCAAGATGAGGTGTTCTGTGTCGCTAAATACTCAACCACGTCCTGACAATCTTGGGAGGTGATGGGACGTGCCTTCTTCCGAGCACTGTACTGTGGGCCAGGTCCACACGAAATTACATTTACACGACCTCGCGCAGACCTGCCGGGTGGCCTTCTTCTGCCTCTGCCACTACCTCTTCCTCTTCCTCTACCTGTTTTGTCCATATTGGGTATGCACGGAGTGGTATATCACACTGCGTGCACTCACGTAGGTAGGTGGGTTCACTTAACTGCACAGGTATGCGCACTGATGCGGTGGGTTCACTGAACAGAACAGGTATACAGTGGCGGGTTCACAGAACAGGTATGCAGTGGCAGGATCACTGAACACAATAGGTATGCAGTGGCGTGTTCACTAAACAGGTATACAGTGGCGGGTCCACTGAACAGAACAGGTATACAGTGGCGGGTTCACAGAACAGGTATACAGTGGCGGGTCCACTGAACAGAACAGGTATACAGTGGCGGGTCCACTGAACAGAACAGGTATACAGTGGCGGGTCCACTGAACAGAACAGGTATACAGTGGCGGGTCCACTGAACAGAACAGGTATACAGTGGCGGGTCCACTGAACAGAACAGGTATACAGTGGCGGGTCCACTGAACAGAACAGGTATACAGTGGCGGGTCCACTGAACAGAACAGGTATACAGTGGCGGGTTCACAGAACAGGTATGCAGTGGCAGGATCACTGAACACAATAGGTATGCAGTGGCGTGTTCACTAAACAGGTATACAGTGGCGGGTCCACTGAACAGAACAGGTATACAGTGGCGGGTTCACAGAACAGGTATACAGTGGCGGGTCCACTGAACAGAACAGGTATACAGTGGCGGGTCCACTGAACAGAACAGGTATACAGTGGCGGGTCCACTGAACAGAACAGGTATACAGTGGCGGGTCCACTGAACAGAACAGGTATACAGTGGCGGGTTCACAGAACAGGTATACAGTGGCGGGTCCACTGAACAGAACAGGTATACAGTGGCGGGTTCACAGAACAGGTATGCAGTGGCAGGATCACTGAACACAATAGGTATGCAGTGGCGTGTTCACTAAACAGGTATACAGTGGCGGGTCCACTGAACAGAACAGGTATACAGTGGCGGGTCCACTGAACAGAACAGGTATACAGTGGCGGGTCCACTGAACAGAACAGGTATACAGTGGCGGGTTCACAGAACAGGTATACAGTGGCGGGTCCACTGAACAGAACAGGTATACAGTGGCGGGTTCACAGAACAGGTATGCAGTGGCAGGATCACTGAACACAATAGGTATGCAGTGGCGTGTTCACTAAACAGGTATACAGTGGCGGGTCCACTGAACAGAACAGGTATACAGTGGCGGGTTCACTGAACAGGTATACAGTGGCGGGTCCACTGAACAGAACAGGTATACAGTGGCGGGTTCACAGAACAGGTATGCAGTGGCAGGTTCACTGAACACAACAGGTATGCAGTGGCAGGTTCACTGAACACAACAGGTATGCAGTGGCGGGTTCACTGAACAGGTATACAGTGGCGGGTCCACTGAACAGAACAGGTATACAGTGGCGGGTCCACTGAACAGAACAGGTATACAGTGGCGGGTCCACTGAACAGAACAGGTATACAGTGGCGGGTTCACAGAACAGGTATACAGTGGCGGGTCCACTGAACAGAACAGGTATACAGTGGCGGGTTCACAGAACAGGTATGCAGTGGCAGGATCACTGAACAGGTATGCAGTGGCAGGATCACTGAACAGGTATGGAGTGGCAGGATCACAGTACAGGTATGCAGTGGGCTGAGGGCTCACTGAACAGAACAGGTATGCAGTGGCAGGATCACTGAACAGGTATGGAGTGGCAGGATCACAGTACAGGTATGCAGTGGGCTGAGGGCTCACTGAACAGAACAGGTATGCAGTGGCAGGATCACTGAACAGGTATGCAGTGGCAGGATCACTGAACAGGTATGCAGTGGCAGGATCACAGTACAGGTATGCAGTGGGCTGAGGGCTCACTGAACAGAACAGGTATGCAGTGGCAGGATCACTGAACAGGTATGGAGTGGCAGGATCACAGTACAGGTATGCAGTGGGCTGAGGGCTCACTGAACAGAATAGGTATGCAGTGGCAGGATCACTGAACAGGTATGCAGTGGCAGGATCACTGAACAGGTATGCAGTGGCAGGATCACAGTACAGGTATGCAGTGGGCTGAGGGCTCACTGAACAGAACAGGTATGCAGCCAGGAAGAAGTTAAGCCTAACTAATCTTTCCCTATATGAGAGACTGCAGCAGCTCGCCCTACTCTCACTAATGCAGGCACACGAGTGGCCGTAATGGCCGCCGCTGCCTGCCTTATAAAAGGGGGGGTGGGGCTCCAGGGGCTAGTGTAGCCTAATTGGCTACACTGGGCCTGCTGACTGTGATGTAGAGGGTCAAAGTTGACCCTCAGTGCATTATGGGGCGAACCGAACTTCTTCCGCAAAAGGTTCGCGTGCGGTACCCGCACGCGAACCACCTGCGTTCGCGCGAACCACGTTCGCCGGCGAACCGTTCGGCCCAACTCTAATCACTGCCACCGGGTGGTACCCTCTTCTAATGCGTGGCTGTGCTCCCCTCTGTGGCCTCAATTCACTAAACTTTATCAAACATTTTACCGAACGTTTGATAATTTACCTAATGGGTAAAATCTAATTTTGAATTCACTAAGGTGTTATATATTTATCAAATGTTTTATCGATAAAACATTCAATACATCTGTAACATCTTAGTGGATTCAAAATTAGATTTTACCCATGAGGTAAATTATCAAACGTTCGGTAAAGTGTTTGGTAAAGCTTAGTGAATTGAGGCCTGTGTGTGAGCATGGCTGTACTGCCCATACACAGTACAGCCCTGCTCATATACAGAGAGGAGCACAGCCATAATAGCTCCAACACACTCTTGTGGGATAAGTTTGGAGGGATCGTACACAAAAGCAGCGGTCTCCAAGATTTATTGGCAAGCCTCTGGACCATTCCGAGACTTCCCTCAACATGGATAAGTATCTAATTTTATATTTTTTTAAGTCATAGGTTCCCTTTAACATGTGTCAGTTAGCTGTTATTACCAGTCTTCATCTCATTAATTATTATGACATTTTCCACACTTTTAGATACTAAAAGACGCATTCGTTTTCTAAGCATATAAATATCTTTCATGCACAGGACTTTGCATTACTACATCAAAACATGAAAAAAAAACAACCTCCAAATGCATGTAGGGAAAAAAGGTTAAATATAAGAAAACCATGTCAATATTATTTTAAAAAATGTATTTTCATTCAGGATATTTTTTTTTCTAAATGGAACATTATTGTTGCATTTATTTGTGAATTCCCTAGGCTATGTCAGTCATGCACTTATGTCTAATGGCACTATTTCGCCAATGATCCATTCCATACAATATGGCAGCTTACACCCCTAAGTGCTTTGTGTTTTTGTTGTCAGACAAAAGCACCAAGATGAGGCAAATGAGGCATAGACAATAACAATCATTTTTTATAGTCTTTGCACTTTGCGTTCTTGGACTGGTTGAATGCAAAGAGAAAGGACAACCAATACATTTACTGCAAGATTGAAGCCTTTCTGACAAACAAGATTAATGGAGTAGGCCTATTTAACCTTAACAGTGTTAGTTATTAAGTATTACAAATACAGCATGGTATGGACAACATCTCAAGCTTTAACATAAGTTACACTTCATTTTATATATAGCAAGCCATTATATGGTGCATTTTACAAAGTCTAGACTAGTGCATACTTAGCATTCCAAGTCCATGCACAGTAGTTGTATAGAAGATAGGATGAAAATTAGAGAGACATTCACATTTTATTTATATGCAGTGCTGACAATTTTACAAATAAATTATTATTAAAAAATTATTTTGAGTATTTTTTTCCTTGCTGGTGGTTTAAAAGGGATTTTATTGACAAGTTTTAAATATCACCTAGGACAGCGGTGGCGAACCTATGGCACGCCTAACCGAGGCAGCATACACAGCCATCTCTGTGGGCACGGGTGCTGTGTCCCATCGCCACTGCCAACGATCTGGCCGCATGCCTGGGGGGTTGGAGCGGGAGGTATGGAGTGCCCGACCAGGAGCAGTGCCAGGGGAGGAGGGGGTGACTATCATGTCACCATACTCCTCCATAGGACTGCTGCTGTGGAAGAAACAGCTTCAAACTCGCCTTCCTTGGCTCTGGGCTCCATCAGACACTAGAGCTCCAGATCCACGCTGTCTCCTTTCCATTGCCGTTCACACTACTTCTGATTCAGTGTGAGTGGCAGTGCAGAGGAGACAGCATGGACCTACAGCGCTAGCATCTGATGGAGCCCTGAGCCAGGGAAAGTGAGTGTGAAGCGGTTTCTACCACAGCGGCAGCACTATAGAGGAGACGCAGGCCACTCACCCACCCAAATATAAAACAAGATTATCATGTCAGATGTCTGAATCCCTGTTATTCGTACACACAAATAATACTAGGCGGGGCCAACCCCAAAATTAATTATAAAAATGTGTACAGTGTAAATGGGTCACAGGCCACTATGAGATACAAAAAGAACTTTATTAATACAAAAGACAGACACCACAAATCCAAGTACAAAATGTCAATGGAGTATTGCAACATGAATTCATGTATATAAAAACAGAGAAGCGGATCAGAATAGCTATAAACAGCTATCATAAATAACGGGGGTGTGATCGATCAAATTAGATGATGATGCACCAACTAAAACACACCAACATTTATCCGTTCAGTCATACATGAGCCTTAAAGGGAACCTAAACTGAGAGGGATATGGATGTTTCCTTTTAAACAATAGCAATTGCCTGACTCTCCTTCTGACCAATTTGCTACAGTAGTATGTGGATCTCACACCTGAAACAGGCATGCAGCTAATCCAGTCTAACTTCAGTCAGAGCACCTGATCTGCAAGCTTGTTGAGGGGCTGTGGCTAAATGTATTATAGACTTAGGGTCAGCAGGAGAGTCAGGCAACTGGTATTATTTTAATAGGAAAAATCCATATCCTTCTCAGTTTAGGTTCCCTTTAAAAATAAACCGTTGGGGGCCCCTTTAAGAAAGAGTTCATGCCTCACAGCAAGCAAAAAATCAGTCCCTCTGAACTTAGTCAGGGAATCCAAAGCGATTAGTTTGCAAAGCAGGCTGATGCAAGTGTTAGTAAGCTCAAGCACGGATATGTTGCAAATAAACCGGCGCACTGAGTGCTCTCACCATCGTTCAACAGTCTTGTGTGCTCTCTACAGCTTTTGCTCGGCAGGCCGGTTTGCTGGCAGCTCACCTCTGCTCTAGGTAGTGGCAAGGGATCGGTAGTCCGGGCTCAGAGCTGAGCGCTGTTAGAGGGAGGCTTTCCCATATCCTGGGGAGCAGAGCAGTATAGGCACGCGGATGCCAGAGCGTCTGAAGCGGCTCACCCACCCACCCCACAGCAGCCCGTGTAGCCACCCTTCCACCTACCCCACAGCAGACCAGTTAGTGGCAGCCCATCACCCCCACCCCATAGCAGCCCGTGGAGCCCACCTACCCCACAGCAGTCCACCCACCTCACCACCTCACCCACCTACCTAGTACCTACCTACCTACCTATCCACCCACGCAGCCCACCCTCCTACCCACCACACCCCACAGCAGCCCACTCTCCCACCCACCCACCTACCCCACAGCAGCCCATGGAGTCCACCCTCCCACCCACCGACCCCACAGCAGCCCACGGAGTCCACCCACCTACCCCACAGCAGCCCACCTACCCCACACCAGCCCATGGAGACCACCCTCCCACCCACCTACCACACAGCAGCCCACCCTCCAACCTACATACCGCACAGCAGCCCATGGAGCCCACCCCACAGCAGCCCATGGAGCCCACCTCACAGAAGCCCATGGATTTACCCTGAATTATCTTTCCAGCTACTGTCTGTGGAGGGAGAGGGAGGGGGTGACTAATCTGTCACCTAATATGTCATTAGCTGTCTTGGAGAGGAGGTCAGTAATCTGTTAACCAATCTGTCATTAGCTGTCGGGGGGGGGGGGGGCACTTTTCAATAGACAATAGACTTTCGGTCGGCAGTTTGGGCACTCGGTCCCCAAAAGGTTTGCCATCACTGACCTAGGAGAAAACGCAGGTGAAAAAGTGAATGGCATATGGCTCAAAGTGTGCATATTATGGAATGGGGCAGTGAGACTTGGGTGTAGAAAGAGACCTTGATGAACAGATACAGTAGCAATAAAAAGTATTTGAACCCTTTGGAATTATATGGATTTCTGCACAAATTGGTCATAAAATGTGATCTGATCTTCATCTAAGACACAACAATAGACAATCACAGTCTGCTTAAACCAATACCACATAAATAATTAAATGTCTCCATGTTTTTATTGAACGCACCATGTAAACATTTACTGTGCAGGTGGAAAAGGTATGTGAACCCATGGATTTACTAACTGGTTGAACCTCCTTTGGCAGCAGTAACTTCAACCAAACGTTTCCTGTAGTTGAATAGGCAGAAAGCAGAGACATACTGTATGTAGCATCTTGCAATACATCTCCATGCACTGGAGGCTTATTTGCACATTAATTACTCCCGCCCTGCATCAATGTGTTCTTCACTTTTTTCCTTCTCATTTTACAACATATGTCAGACAATGCAAGTCTAATTGTAAACAGCACATTCTGCTTATCACTACATACACACTTTAGATTTTCTCTACCAAAGTAATCATTCATGACCATCTTGGCTGAAAATCAAAAATGTACACAGAGAAATGTCTCCCAACATTACTGGCCTCTCTTGTAATGATGGATTGGTTGTGCCCCATGCCTATTATTAAATGCAGGAACTTTTAAGTAAGCTGATGTCACTCACTCATCTAGCCCAGTTGCTTTACCATAGGTCAGCGCAAACTGCACAGCTATGTCTTAAAGTGGACCTGAACTCAGAACTCCTCTCTGCTCTAGAAGATACACAACAACACAATAACCTTAACAAAAACATTTCTTTGTTACAGCTGATACAAATCCTAAAATAAATCTGCACTTTTTTCTACTTCCTGATTCATGGAAGCAGACATATTGTTTACAGCCTGTGCTTTCAAATGGGCTTATCTGCCATAGGCAGTCATATGGCACAGGGGGAGATCAAATTACAACTAGTGAGTTGACACAAATGAGGGGGAATTACACAGGCTAAACTCTCTAAATACATACAGGGTGCATTTCTGTTATGTTTTCATTGTGTCCTGTGCAAGAGTTCAGGTCCAGTTTAAAGAACATCAGAAGTGAAAATAAACTGATGAGAAAAACAATTGTATCTATCCTCCTTCTCCTAAAAATGACTTTTTAGATACCCCACCGTTTTATTCTATATGTAAATCTAGCTTTTAAGGTTTTACTTTTTCATTGTCACTGCTCAATGACACCGTCATTTAAATATGCCAGAGCTCAAATCTATAAATTATTAACCCTTTTTATCTTTTTTTTCTGCTCTCAGAAGCCACTTAGTGACAGGAAAGTGTTTTATGGCTGTAATTACTTACCAGTGAGGGTTATGCTATAGTCTGACCCAGTCCAACTCGGTACCGTATTTTTAACTCTTTTAGGCAGAGAAAGAAAAAAAGAAACACAGCCTAGTAATTTGTATGCGTGGAACTGCACATACACATGTCTATCTCATCAAACAGTCACTTCGGTTGACTTTTTAAATAGCATGTCTGTTCTGCGATCATTTGAATTATCGAGAATAGTGATGGATGTACTTATCGTTTGCTAGCCAAACATCAATCCTGTGAGTGAACATTTGCAAACTTATTTGCAAACTGGTTAATGAACCAAACCGGTTTGCAAATCCATTCCCCGTGGCAGCCCTCTGTTTAGCTGTGCCCTTACTGATGTGTGTGTTTCATGAAAGTGTGCTTAAAAAATGGCCAACCCACAAACGCCAACGCAAATGCATGGTTGCAAACCCATTCAACAACATGGCTAACCTAAAGTACAAAATTGTTTTGGGCAGCAACTGTTTAGTGACTTACAATGCTTAGGGGAACCTATACTAGACATTATTTAGAAGAAACTATTGCTGCCTAAATTTTGAACGTGTTAAATGCCCTTTGTGCTTTCTAGCTACAACTAATGGTAGCCTTACATACGGCAATCTTTTGAAGATATTTTAAGCTACTTCTAAGCAATTTATTTAATTGCATCTCATCTGTTTCAACATCTCACTACCACATGGTTTATGTGAGACTGAAAGTGATGGAAAGTCATTGAAAGGATTGTATTAGTCACCTTCAACATGGTAGTAGACAGTAGCTGAAATAAGTCGTTGAAAGGAATTCTATATATTGCTTAGTGCCTTCACACTACATACATGCTCGTTCAGAAATTACATTTCAAATTACTGCACATGTTGTCCACATAATACTTTCAGAAACACGGACCCAGAAATAAAATACAGATCAGAGGCTGACTGACTCCACTCAGATACTATTGCCAGCACTCTTATTGCTTGAGAGTGATGGAAACACTACTGTAGGCAAATGATCAGCACAATCGGGTCTCCGAGATTTTTTTTTTTCTAAAAAAAAATGAAGATGACATCCCCCATATTCCTCAAAGGTAACGTTTTCTTTAATTCTACGATTATATGAAACATCTATTTCATATATATATTTAAAGACAGTGGTATAATTACCAAGGACTAGCCGCCCCCACATCTGTGGGCTCTACATCTTACTCTCCAGTACAGAAACCCCCCTTCAGTGCTGCCTCATGCAGAGTATCCATAGTGGTGGTAGAGTAAGTATATTATGTTCCCCAGGGTCATGTGTGGTCAATCCTTATCTTCGGTGCAGCTGCACACAGTCAGTCACCTCAGTCTTGATCTTTTTGTGTGTTCCGTGACATCAGACAGCATGGAAAAGGTATGAACAAAAGTGACTGATAACGAAAGGCTGCAAAGAAGATGAGGATGGACTGACCTCGATGCTGGATAAGGCAATATACTTATTCCACCATCAGTGTGCTACACTGCATAGGATGAAGGACAGGTGTAATGGTGGCCACACTTCTTATGGTTAGGAAGGATGTCATGGTGGTGACTTATTATGAGGGGTAAACGTGTAAAGACTCTTGGCATTTAGATCACCCCATAAAGGGCTGTAAGAAGGAAAGGCCTCACCTTAGTTTTGCCAGGTGCCCCATAATTTACACGCAATGTACACATCTGGTTAGAGACTTTATCTACTGAGAATAAAGTCTCTTTTTTGCTTGTTTATTTTCACTTTTCCATACAATACATGTGATTAATAAACACAATAATAATGCAATTTGGTATTGCTGAAATGGGCCCTATTCGGTTATGAGAAGTGTGAATGTTAAAGATATTTCCATTTTCAAGTAACTAATTTGCTTTTGATATGCTAAAAAAGGAAAATAAAGTTCTCAAGATATGTTTATTTTCAAAAGTTAAACATATTCATTTCCAAATCTGTCTCCACTAACTGGAAAAAAATACAGAAAAGACAACCAGTTTGACATCTAATCATGTTGTTATAAGATCCTAAAATAGGACATAATTTGTATTTACTGTTCTAAATGATGATGTGTTTAAAGGATACCACAACTGAAATGTGACATAATGAGATAGACATGTGTATGTACAGTGCCTAGTACACAGATAACTATGCTGTGTTCCTTTTTTTCTTTCTTTGCCTGAAAGAGTTAAATATCAGGTATGTAAGTGGCTGACTCAGTCCTGACTCAGACAGGAAGTGACTACAGTGTGACCCTCACTGATAAGAAATTCCCCTTTTTTACCTCTTTCTTGCTCTCAGAAGCCATTTTC